>NC_053500.1:50280427-50898538 GCF_905171775.1 Rana temporaria | reverse complement strand
TTGGGATGGACTCCAGCAGATGGATATGTTCTGCATGTCAGCGAATATTCGATCTGCTGGAATCCATCCCAGGGGAGATATATCCGCGGAAACAGATCCGCTGGCGTGTACACACCATAGGATCTATCCGCTGAAACCCATTTGCTGGGATTTATCTGCGGATGGATTCTATGGTGTGTACGGGGCCTTAGAGTATATGTGTCTGCCCATTGAGGGAGGTCCATGGACAGTTGAGCAGAAGAGGTCTGTCCAGGTCATGGGAAGGGACCATGTTAAAATCCCCAAATATAAAATTCTCAGAGGTGTCATGTCCCAATACAATTTGAATCATATCATATAAGACTTGTATTTGAGCGGGGGAGGCAAATATAAACCCACATACACCAACCGATTGTCATAGACAAGAGCATGTAGATACACATATCTGCCCCCCGGATCCGTGCACACCCCCAGCAATTGAAATGGCAAAGACTTCCTAATTAGGATGCTAACCCCTCTGACATGGCTCGAATAAGTAGAATGATAATGAGCCCCCACCTATGCATAGACCAATGACTCTAGAGCCCACCAAATGGGTTTCTTGTAGAATTCAGATGTGTGGGGCAGACTTCTGCAGGAATTGGAATACAAGGAATCTCTTGATGGCAGATACTATACCAATCCAGGACATATTAAATCAATACATACATGAGGATATATAGGAGAACCACATGTCTTGCAGGGCGCAGACCCAGGGGACAGAGCAGCAGCCCAACAGGCTCCAGCCTCCAGATTAGGTCGCTGGACATACAAAGTATTCAAGTACACCATGTCATTGAACATAATAAAGAGGGCAAGAGGATCCCCAAACCTTAATATTAACCTTAATATTATATATAAAGAATTTCCCCATAAACACTGCAACTGCAGTATAAGCCTCCCCCCACCCGCATTCCCCACTAAAGCAAGTAATGCATACATTCCCAAACACCCAACAGGAACTTAAACATAATTAGGGAGGGCGTAAGTCCCTATGGAGATAGGGGATCATAGCCAGAGGATCCAGCAGGTCGCACTAGATTTACTGGCAAGTACATAAGAAAGTTGAGTCGCCTAAATAAATGTTTTTCCTGTGAAAAACAAAAACAGAAAAAGGTTTCTAATAATAAGGGCTCATTGTGGGATGACCAGATGGACAACCATATAGTCATTCCTGAAGAAGCATAGAAACAAGTAAGTATTGTAGTTCAGCCGGCCATAACAGATAGGCAGTCACTGAAAGGCACATTGTCAAAAAAGGAAATCAGGTTTTATTGAAGAAAGGAAAGACCGTCACAAGCTGTGCACAGTCAGCCATCATAATATAACATCGGCCTTGGAAAAAGAAACATACCCTGGGCACATATGGTGGCTGGGCTGGCTGCACAACTAATAGGTGGCAGGGCACTCCAGAGCAAAACAGATGATTCAAACATCAAACTTGTAACCGATCTTGTTGAGAAAAGGACTTGTACCGCTTAGCGATGAGAAGGTAAGTTATCCATCCACAAAGTGGCATCTCTAGGTGAGGTGAAAAAGCAAATAGACTCCCCATCCTAAACTTTCAATCTGGTGGGGAACAGAACACTGTAGCGTATGGCCCGGGCTAAGAGCGCCACCCTTACCTGGTCGAACATGAGACGGAACTTTTGTGTTTCCACTGAATAATCAGGAAAAACAGTCTGGTGTTATGGTATTTCAGCTCACCGACCATTCGTGCAGCCCGGAGAACCTTATCTCGGTTGCCGAAACTGAGGAGTTGAAATATCAGGGTATGAGGAGGGGTACCCAGGGGCCCAGGCGGAATCCTGTGGGCCCTCTCCATGATGTAATATGGGGAGAACTGTGCCTCGGTTAAAAGGGATCGGAGCAGCTCTTCCACAAATCTAGTGGGGTTCCTACCTTCCACCCCCTCAGACAGCCCCACGATCTGCAGATTGTTCCTCAGGTTCCTATTTTCAGCGTCATCCACCTTATATTCCAGGGCAAAGACTTTGTATTGCAAGGTACGGATGGAGGTATTGTGCTCTGTGATAGTGTCCTCCACCTGGCCGACACATTGTTGCACTACCGACACATTGGCACGGATTTTTCCAGATCCTGCTTGATTAATCCCACATCAAGTTTCACAGCCTCTATCTTGTTAGTAAGGGTGGCTTGGCAGGATGCAATCGTGCCATTACCTCCTGGAATCTGAGCTGTGGGGAATCAGCAGGCTCCCCCAGCTTCCGTCTGGGTGTCCATATTTGATACAGGCCGATAAAAAGCCGCCATGTGGGGTCCTGGGTCCAGTCAAACAGCCTCACTCACGGAAGGGAAACTGAGCTTCTTCCCCTTGTTCTTGTTCCCCTGATCTGGTGGCCCCGCGGGTCATCAAGGAGTAGCCACGGTAGTTTGCAGAGTGAAACAAAGCAAGCGGGAGATTAGGATTAAGCGTTCAGGCCAGCAGAGCTCCAGGTTATGCGGAGGAGGGGTGGCTTTGATTTAGAATCATTACTTAATTGATGATAAACTCAGGGGTAAACATTTCTGCCGGATGAATGCAATCTATGAACAGAATAAAAAACAGACCACATGCTCACCTTCCAATGTTTCAACGGCCAAGAGAATGGCTGCTGTATGAGCAGCTGCCTTTATTTTTAGCATACAAGCACAAAATGCATTTTCATTGGTTCACAATTAAACAGAAACACCCACCAATCCTCAATACCACCCACTGATTACTCCCATTCAGTCTCTTTTTACACTATTCAGAGTTCCTTCAATAATCCCAAAGCAAGGATTTCCTTCATCGTGTCTGAGTGCAGAGGAGGGGAAGACAGGAAATGGCCAACTTCCTCTTGAAAATCCACGTGACATAAACGTTCTCTCATTAAAGCAGACCAGTTTACATAGAATTTCTTTTGGGGTCTGTAAAGACAGGAGCATGGGGGGAAGGGCATTTCCTTTGAAAAGTCCAGGAATGCAGGGGAGTGAATAGAGACACACATGTAATGGAGGATAGCAGGATCTGTTCTTGTATAATGCTGGATTCATAACTTTAGGACAAAATCGGAAGAACCATCTCAAGGAAAATATACACTTCATTTCAGTGGTTCTAATCATAACACAATAAAATATTCATTTTATTTCATATCTAACACAGTCCATCACAGCCCCCCCTTGAAATGAATATTTTATCAGTTCACTCTCTTTGTTATTTCTTAACAGACAAGGACGGTAATGGAGGACATGGTCAATATAACAAAACATTATCATAACCAATATAAACAGAGACAAAATTGCTATACTTGAGCACAAATGTGTTATCACCCAAAATATTGTCCGCAGGTGACATTCTAAATGCCCCCCCTTGTTCACCTAATATCCTGTATAAGGCCATAATCTTATACAAAGTCATTTGTGAAGTGGCCTCTAGGTGTTCAGTAATATACTGGAATGCATCCTTGTTTATAGTTAACAAACCTCTATTGACCATAGCAACCAGAATTTATCCAATCTACATTTACATTACTAAGTTAAATTTCATAAAAGCATCCGTTCCCACCAAATTACTATATTTCCCTTCATTAGCATTTTAATTTTATATTGGGCTCTGTCCTAAATATTTTATTTCCTAAAGAAACTTTATTACATTACACTAGTTTTCAGGACTGATCATGCAGCATGAATTTTCTTGTCGCATGTCTGTTTAAACAAACATAGCAGCCTTCAGCATAAACGAACATACAGAAGTTTCATTGTTCCCCTACATGGATCCAAATATAAGAGATCAATTATCCTTCCATTAATACATTCGTCAATCTGAAGCCTAGAAAGTGACATTTTAATCCATAAATATAGCTGTATCATCATCATCTGCATCATCTATCCATATTGTATTTTTATTTTTAAACTATTTTAACTGACTTTCTTAAGCTATGCAGATTAACACCATTATCATTCTCTTTAAAATGACACCCTCAAAGTAAGGTATTCTTCAAACCAAATGGTGCAAAAACCCACAGTTTAGTAACATATGAGAGAAAGAAAGAATGAGAGAGAAAGAAAGAAAGAAAGAAAGAGCAAAAGAAAGAGTGAGAGAGAGAAAAAGAAAGAAAGGAAAAGAAAGAGAAAAATAATACTTTATTAATAAGGGCTTTCTTTCAGATCTTCTAATGATTGTGTACAAATTACCTTTTATCATTAAAGAAAGATTTACCCTATAATAGGCTTTGTAGTCTACTTAACATAAACTCTGATATTTATTTATTTTTTCCCTTCAAACTTGCAAAGAGCCATTTAAATCACAGCAGCTGAGGTGTCTGGTTTCAACGCTAGCACTCACTCCAGATAGAAGGGTAATTCACCACAGCCTGTAACCTGATCTGCTGTTAATGACCTCTAAGGGAAAACATCTGTTCCCCCCCCATGCTTGGAGCAGATTGTACAAGTTTTAGACCATATACAATCCAATCGAATTGCATCGTTTTTCTCATTTTTAACTCTTTTTCAAAAATTTTAAAACATATTTGGTTTGTACATCTGCCAAAAATCATGTACATCACATTATACAACGACATTTCCCAACTATAATAACGAAAAAAAAATCGCTTAGAGGACAAATCTCATGAAATCCACTGACCAGTCCCTGCGCAAGAACCGACCATTGTTTTCTTTCGATAATGTCACTCATATTTACTCACAATCTATATTTTATCAGAAATGTCATTTTATAATAACTTTTAACACTTGTTTATTTTTTAATTTTATTTTTACAATTTTTATAATAATATTTTTTTATAAAGTTTTTAGATTGAACATAACTTTCATATTTTAATATTTTTCCTGGGGAACCTTATAATAAACCAAACCCAAGTTTAGAATCTGTTGTAAACATTGCTCAAACCTCTACTTATTAATTCTTACAACCAGATCTGTAGGATTTCAGTTAAATATAAAATACCATGTTGTTTACCATTGACTGAATTGTATACAATTCTTCACACAATCTCAATCAACAATTTTCCCATTAAACCTTTGTTCTAATCCCATGTTTATGCTTTGACATGTCATAATACATTTTCAGTTGTTGGGGTAAACATATTCATAAACATTTACAGGCAGAATTAAACTTAATTATCTCATTAGAGAACTTCTTTACACTCTGACATTAATTAACTAATTACCCCATATAACCGGGACCCCCCTTTGAGATATTCCAACCCACAAACCCCAGTGGTCACAATCCCATGTATTTGAAAAAAGATATATAATTTCATTCAGATTTGGGCGGCACAATCCATAATATCACTCATCTTCCAGAGAATATTTTCGAAGGAACCTCTTAATCATCACCCAGGGGATATTGGTAATTATCGGTACCTACATCAGGAATGCGAGAAAAAACTCGTACACGAATATTAGTTACCTATTTTCAAAAGCGGTCACATAATCATAGCTCATAACAATCTAATCTAGAGACTGTCTCAAACAAGATTTCAGAAAGGGATAATGTATTGAATGCTCCCCCCTTGGGGCCACTTACCCACTTAACCCTGAGGATGGCATGGCACAGCATGTGGAATAAAACCATTTAAATGTACTATGTAAAATGTTCTACTGTTCCAATGTGATACCCAGAATCTCCTCATCCCTCATTTGTGACTTGTGAACACAGCTTCTGTAGTCATGAACGCCAGGATTTACACACTCTCTCTACCGCTTTTGGGCACCCCATGAGGTCGGGGCACACAGGACAGCATATGAGCGGATTCTACCTTCAGGTAGGTCTGCCACTCCCATCTACATCATTCTCCTCCCTTACGTGTCTGTCCAGCGAAGTGGCATTGTAGTTACCCCCCCCCCCTGGACAGACTAAGGAGGGCATGAAGAAGAAGGCCCGTGGGCCGGAGGGCACAGAATCCAGTATGGGCAGCGGGCAGGAGGCGACACCATATGCGTTCAGAACGAGGCAAAGCCTTCAGCAGGGAAGAGCATCCGGGCAGGCCCATGCTTCCTCCAGCCGGGCATACAGTTGGGCAGAACGTGAGGGGAAAGAAGAGGCACGGCCTCAAGCAGTCGGGCGGGGCCCATGCTTCCAGCAGGCATCGTGGGCAGAACATGAGGGAAACGAAAAGACAATAACAGGCCCTGGGTATCACATTACAACAACCAAACTGGCAAAAAGCCCTCTATGTATCAAGTCAAAATACAGTGCATGGCATCGTCAGTGTAAGTGTAAGTGGGCAACCCAGATGGGACAGGTCCCCACAGAACACGCATTCAATCTATCCGATTAAAAGGATAAAAAAAACGGGACGAAATAATTCACCTAAATTAATTCTCTGTAGAAGATTTTAACTGTAAAATAAAGACTTAACAATTGCTTATTATGTGCATCAAATGTCTGTTCCATATTTTTTAAACCTCAGGAGAAATATCCCATTATTTACTGATTACCGTTTATTAATTGCGACAAAGCAACTGAAATCGTAGACTCTAACGGACATAGACAGTGCAATATCCCAAGTCAACCTTTTGTTAAAAAAAACTCTGTGTTACAAAAAAAACTGTCTCCTAGGTTGTCGTCCCTGGGGGGGGGGGAGAGGGGGGCTATCCTCCAACTTGCAAATGTGGCAGAGCTCACGGCGGGCAGGATGCGGGGGTCCGGACCTCCCACATTCCTCACACACCCAGTTCTATCCCCCCACCAGGGAGGGGGCAGGAGTATATATTATATCAGGGAGGCATCCCAGAAGTATATAAAAAAAAAAAACAGCAAAAATAACAATAAGCCCCATTGTACACATAGATTCGGATATAAAAATAGTCTGCGTTATCCCAAAAACCTCAAAGGTCTGTGAATCAAAAAGATACATCAGCAGCTGCTGAGAACACCAGACCCATGTGTTTTGTTTAAAAAAACTATTTCACTATGTTTTTCTGTTTTTCTGAAATCAATAAAGGCAAGTTACCATTATCTATCAAAGAAACAGAAACACAAAAAAAACTGTCAGCTACACTCTCGGCTGTTATCACACAGCCAGCTTACGCTGCAAAGGAGGGGGGGGAGGGTAGGGGCCATCACTGCCTGCGTTACTCCAGCAGAGAAATCTGAAACTCCAAAAAAAAAGTCTGCTGATAGAACTCCACACAGCCTGGAGAGGGGAGGGGGGGGGGGAAGGTAAAAAAATTGGCTGCAGAGCGTGTGTGCTCGTCTCCCATTTAAAGTGGGCTGCTAACAGCCCTCAGAACAAGAATGCATGTAAAAAAAACGCACGGACAGACAATAAAACAACACAAAACACACAAAATACACGGCTCTTTCAGCCCCTAATTCTTAACCCCTAACCCCAAAAATGTAACCCCAATTTAGCTTAATCCCATAAAGTTTAACCACTAACCCCAAAAATGTAAAACCCTCAGTGCCCCCCCCAAAAGAAGGCAAAACGAACCCCAATCTTCTAATTTCGACTAGAGAGATTTGGTACACATATGGCACAAGCCATATGCATAGCAAACCCATAAAGATCCAACTTCCTTAGTGGCTATCTTTATTCCGTTTTGACTAAAGAGATTTGGTATACATATGGCACAAGCCATATGCATAGCAAACCCATAAAGATCCAACTTCCTTAGTGGCTATCTTTATTCCGTTTCGACTACCCAAGCCACCACCTTGAACTAACTTCAGTCAAGGAAAAACTCAGTCCGCTCGTCTTAGCGACTATCGAACCCCCAAATCCTCTTCTTTCAGACCAGACATATTGACATGTGCATACTACCTCACTTCCCGGGACAGACATGCACACATAAACATCTCCACCCCAAGACACGCTTACCATGCGTCACCGGCTCAGGACCCCTGAAAGAAAAATACTGTCCGCCACCGCCTACAGACATAGACCCCCGAAACAGTCACATTCAAACTAACACAACACTTAAACATAAAAACACAGATATCAAAGACATAAAACAGACAAAAAGTCAAACCGGCAGAAAAGAACGATGGGTTAAATATTTTTGCTCAAGAAATCTTTTCCCCCCATCTTTGATTGGGTGAGGCGCAGCACGACCAAAAGAATGAAGTGCGTCTGCACGGAAGTAGACCGCTGCAAAAAAAACGCAGCCATGGAGGTGATCAGTCACCATCCGTACAGACGTACCCCACCACATCCCGGGGTGCTGCATCTTCCCAATAGAGCAAAACAAACGTTGGGCGGCCAACTGATTTAGAATCATTACTTAATTGATGATAAACTCAGGGGTAAACATTTCTGCCGGATGAATGCAATCTATGAACAGAATAAAAAACAGACCACATGCTCACCTTCCAATGTTTCAACGGCCAAGAGAATGGCTGCTGTATGAGCAGCTGCCTTTATTTTTAGCATACAAGCACAAAATGCATTTTCATTGGTTCACAATTAAACAGAAACACCCACCAATCCTCAATACCACCCACTGATTACTCCCATTCAGTCTCTTTTTACACTATTCAGAGTTCCTTCAATAATCCCAAAGCAAGGATTTCCTTCATCGTGTCTGAGTGCGGAGGAGGGGAAGACAGGAAATGGCCAACTTCCTCTTGAAAATCCACGTGACATAAACGTTCTCTCATTAAAGCAGACCAGTTTACATAGAATTTCTTTTGGGGTCTGTAAAGACAGGAGCATGGGGGGAAGGGCATTTCCTTTGAAAAGTCCAGGAATGCAGGGGAGTGAATAGAGACACACATGTAATGGAGGATAGCAGGATCTGTTCTTGTATAATGCTGGATTCATAACTTTAGGACAAAATCGGAAGAACCATCTCAAGGAAAATATACACTTCATTTCAGTGGTTCTAATCATAACACAATAAAATATTCATTTTATTTCATATCTAACACAGTCCATCACAGCTTCCCTTCAGTTCACCTGCCCCTGTCTATCCATTAAAATGCATGTGCCTGCACTGTGGGGACGCTCATTGTTTAGTGTTCGGACCACAGATATTACAGGGTGCCTTGGCGCGGCTCTGTGGCTCACGCATGCGTTTGCAAATGCGTGCGGACCGAACCCCTGTTTTTAACGCATACTGTAGACAGGTTAATTGGTTTTCTGCAAGCTGGTCGGTAAGTAGGCTTGGTTTTTCCCTGGGCATTCCCCAGGTTTTTGTTGTTATCTGCTTTAGCCTTCCAATGCTACTTACTGTTATGGCCAGCTATAGATGGGGCAGTGGACATGTTTATGCTTCACCTGTGGTGTTTATATTGGTCCATCAGTGCACCAACACCTTTGCAGCCATTGTGCTATATGCTGGGTGCTTGGTGTGCTCTTGTACCTTTAAAGGAGGGGTGGCTTCCCTTCAGTTCACCTGCCCCTGTCTATCAATTAAAATGCATGTGCCTCCACTGTGGGGACGCTCATTGTTTAGTGTCAGGACCACAGATATTACAGGGTGCCTTGGCGCGGCTCTGTGGCTCACGCATGCGTTTGCAAATGCGTGCGGACCGAACCCCTGTTTTTAACGCATACTGTAGACAGGTTAATTGGTTTTCTGCAAGCTGGTCGGTAAGTAGGCTTGGTTTTTCCCTGGGCATTCCCCAGGTTTTTGTTGTTATGTGCTTTAGCCTTCCAATGCTACTTACTGTTATGGCCAGCTATAGATGGGGGCAGTGGACATGTTTATGCTTCACCTGTGGTGTTTATATTGGTCCATCAGTGCACCAACACCTTTGCAGCCATTGTGCTATATGCTGGGTGCTTGGTGTGCTCTTGTACCTTTAAAGGAGGGGTGGCTTCCCTTCAGTTCACCTGCCCCTGTCTATCCATTAAAATGCATGTGCCTCCACTGTGGGGACGCTCATTGTTTAGTGTTAGGACCACAGATATTACAGGGTGCCTTGGCGCGGCTCTGTGGCTCACGCATGCGTTTGCAAATGCGTGCGGACCGAACCCCTGTTTTTAACGCATACTGTAGACAGGTTAATTGGTTTTCTGCAAGCTGGTAGGTAAGTAGGCTTGGTTTTTCCCTGGGCATTCCCCAGGTTTTTGTTGTTATCTGCTTTAGCCTTCCAATGCTACTTACTGTTATGGCCAGCTATAGATGGGGGCAGTGGACATGTTTATGCTTCACCTGTGGTGTTTATATTGGTCCATCAGTGCACCAACACCTTTGCAGCCATTGTGCTATATGCTGGGTGCTTGGTGTGCTCTTGTACCTTTAAAGGAGGGGTGGCTTCCCTTCAGTTCACCTGCCCCTGTCTATCAATTAAAATGCATGTGCCTCCACTGTGGGGACGCTCATTGTTTAGTGTCAGGACCACAGATATTACAGGGTGCCTTGGCGCGGCTCTGTGGCTCACGCATGCGTTTGCAAATGCGTGCGGACCGAACCCCTGTTTTTAACGCATACTGTAGACAGGTTAATTGGTTTTCTGCAAGCTGGTCGGTAAGTAGGCTTGGTTTTTCCCTGGGCATTCCCCAGGTTTTTGTTGTTATGTGCTTTAGCCTTCCAATGCTACTTACTGTTATGGCCAGCTATAGATGGGGGCAGTGGACATGTTTATGCTTCACCTGTGGTGTTTATATTGGTCCATCAGTGCACCAACACCTTTGCAGCCATTGTGCTATATGCTGGGTGCTTGGTGTGCTCTTGTACCTTTAAAGGACAGGTTAATTGGTTTTCTGCAAGCTGGTCGGTAAGTAGGCTTGGTTTTTCCCTGGGCATTCCCCAGGTTTTTGTTGTTATCTCCAGGTTATGCGGCCGTTCACATCGTCATCTTGGAAACGCCCCCCCCCCCCCCTTTTCATACGAATTTAGTACCCAAACTCATAAATACTTTTGGCAGAGATGATGCAAAGGAGGCCTACTTTAGATTAATGGTCATGGATTTGTAATGGGATGTCTAACAAACTCATGTAGGTGTGATGGTCAGGTGTCCACAAACGATTGTTCATATAGTGTACTTAAAGAAAGCCAGTCCTGATTGGGCTTTTGCAAGAATTACTGTTGAATGTACATGTGTGGTCTCACTTTAGCATCTTTTTATTTGTTTTTTGTTTTTTTATTTGACTCTAAAGCTTTAGGCCCCATACACACGAGAGGATTTATCCGCGAATACGGTCCAGCGGACCGTTTCCGCGGATAAATCCTCTCGAGGATTTGTGCGGATTTCCATGCGATGGAGTGTACTCACCATCGCATTGAAATCCGCGCCGAAATCCTCTGGCGATGACGTGTCGCGCCGTCGCCGCGATTATGACGCGGCGACGTGCGCGACGCTGTCATATAAGGAATCATTACGACGCATGCGGGGGATCCCTTCGGACGGATGGATCGGGTGAGTCTATACAGACCAGCGGATCCATCCGTTGGGATAGATTCCACCGGATAGATTTGATAGCATGTCATCAAATATTTATCTGCTGGAAATCCATCCCAGGGGATAAATATCCGCGGAAACAGATCCGCTGGAGTGTACACACCATAGGATCTATCCGCTGAAACCCATTCGCTGGGATTTTTCAGCGGATGGATTCTATCGTGTGTATGGGGCCTTAAAGTCCAAGATCTCTCCTTGTTCTTATCACACAATCAACAAATGTATAAACAGTAGAAAGGTTACTTTTACTGTAACATCCAGGCAAGTTAATTTCCTTCTTTTATTTTGTCCTATTAGGCATCAACACAGATAAATCTGACCATACTACCACTTTTACTGAGGTTGACGGGGAGAGCTGGCAGGAGTTTAAGGCGTCCTACATGTTAACCCTTATCTCAGCTATAGACATGAACATACAACTTAAAATGTTTCATCAGATTTATTTCACTCCAGTAAAACTGTACTCCCTAGGGTTACATGCTTATCAGTCCTGCTTCAAGGGCTGTCAGGAAGAAGCCTATTTTTTTTTAAAACTGTCTGGGAATGCAGCTCTATTTTTAATTTTTGGCATTGGACCACCTCATTTGTCTGGCTTACCAAATATCCTGTCACCGGAAACACGTTTTCTGGGCCTTTTTCGGGATATTTCTGTAGCATGGTATAATAGGTTCTTACTGTCTTTGTATTTTATGCTACAAGGTGTATCTTACTTAATTGGAAGGCCCCTTACCCTACATCAATCACTATGTGGATATAGAAGATTAATGCCCTGTACACACAATCGGTTCGTCTGATGAAAACGGTCCGATGGACCGTTTTCATCGGACGAACCGATCGTGTGTGGGCCCCATTGTTTTTTTCCCATTGGTGAAAAAAAATAGAACCTGTTTTAACATTTTCTGATGGTTAAAAAAACGATAGAAAAAAACAATCATCTGTGGGGAAATCCATCGGTCAAAAATCCACGCATGCTCAGAATCAAGTCGACGCAAGCATTGAACTTCATTTTTCTCTGCACGTTGTCGTGTTTTACGTCATCGCGTTGGACACGATCGGATTTATAACTGATGGTGTGTAGGCAAGACTGATGAAAGTCAGCTTTATCGAATATCTGAAAAAATCCATCGGTCCGTTTTCATCGGATGAACCGATCGTGTGTACGTGGCATGACTCTTCTCTCCCTCTATAAGTTAACATATGCAAACATATGGGGGCAGATTCATCAAGAGATACAATGGGGGATCTCCTGATCCGCCATCGTATCTGTGAGAGCCGACGGTCGGATCTGTGAGATCCCACGGTCGGAGCTATGCGACTGATTCATAAGAATCAGTTCCGCATAGATCTCCCTTAGATCTGACTGGTGTAAGTGACTTACACCAGTCAAATCTTAGGCTGTAATCTCCCGCCGGACGCTAGGTGTCGTCGCTTTTTTTTACACGTCGCATATGCAAATGAGGAGAACCGCCGATTCACGTCCGTAGCTCTTTTTCAACGTCGTTTGCGTTCGGCTTTTTCCGGCGGATAGCTACCCCTGCTATATGAGGGGTAGCTAATGTTAAGTATGGCCGACGTTCCCGCGCCGAGTTTTAAATTTGTTACATCGTTTGCGTAAGTCCGTCGGGAATACGGATGGCCGTAAGTAACCTAGCCGCCGAAAACAATGACGTCCTAGCGACGTCATTTGGAGCATGCGCACTGGGCTTTTTCGCCGGCGGCGCATGCGCAGTTAAATTGGCGCGGGAACGCGCCTGATTTAAATTGTAAACTCCCCCTAGCTGTGGAATTTGCATTCCGCCGGGGGGAGTTAGGATCCGACGGTGCAATTTGCGAGGTAAGTGCTTTATGAATCATGCACTAGCTTCGCTAAATTGCACCGGCGGATCGTAAAACACGTAGATCTAGCGGATCTAAAGATCCGCTGATCTACATGAATCTGGCCCACGCTCTTTTTGACAAAATTTGTAATAGTGGACCTCTCAGGGGCTGCTCAATACACTAAGTTGTAACATACTATGGGGCTGATTTACTATTGTCAGTGCGCTGCGCTGGTTCATGCCTTAATTAGTACTCCGGGTGAAGCCTTAATTAGGCGCATGAACCAGCGTAGCAGCCGGCGCATTGCAAGTAATATGTAAAGCCGCGCCAAACTCCCTATAGAAGTCTATGGGAGAAATCAAAAGTGTTAATTTTAAAGGCTAATCTGCAAGTTTTGTCCTAAAAAGTGTTTGGGGACCTCAGTCCTGCCCCAGGGGACATGTATCAATGTTTTTTTTTATTTTTTAAAACGGCCGTTTTTTCAGGAGCAGTGAATTTATTAATGCTTAAAGTGAAACAATAAAAGTGAAATATTCCTTTAAATTTCGTACTTAGGGGGGGATGTAATGTCAGCATGTGAAATAGCACATTTTTCCCGCACTTAGAACTGTCCCCGCACAAAATGACATTCTGAAGGAAAAAAAGTCATTTAAAATTCACACGCGGCTATAATGAATTGTCGGCTCTGACAATTCTGACAGGATTAATTCATAAAACAAAAAAAAAATGTATGGGGGTCCCCCCAAATTAAATTACCAGGCCCTTCAGGTCTGGAATGGATATTAAGGGGAACCCCGCCGTAAAAAAAAAAGAAAAAAAGACGTGCGGTTCCCCGCAAATATCCATACCAGGCCCTTCAGGTCTGGTGTGGATTTTAAGGGGAACTCCACCCCAAATTAAAAAAAAATGGCGTGGAGTCCCCCTAAAAATCCACACCAGACCCTTATCCGATCACGTTAACCTGGCTGGCCGCAGAAAAGAGGGGGGGACAGAGTGCGCCCACCCCCTCTCCTGAACCGCACCAGGCCACATGCCCTCAACATGGGGAGGATGTCCCCATGTTGATGGGGACAAGGGCCTCATCCCCACAACCCTTGCCCGGTGGTTGTGGGGGTCTGCGGGCGGGGGGCTTATCAGAATCTGGAAGACCCCTTTAACAAAGGGGACCCCCAGATCCTGCCCCCCCCTATGTGAAATGGTAATGGGGTACACTGTACCTCTACCATTTCACCCCAAAAAAATGTCAAAAGTGTTAAAAATGACAGTAGCCGGTTTTTGACAAATCTTTTAATAAAATCTTCTTTTCTTCTTTCATTCAGGTTTCTTCCTCTGCTTCTTTCTTGGGTCTTCTCATCCACATCTTGCCCGACGTCTCCTCCTATCTACTCCGTCCGTCCTTCAGCCTTCTCGTCCACATCTTGCCCGGTGTCTTCTCCTGTCTTCTCCGTCCGTCTGCCAGCCTTCTCGTCCACATCTTTTTCTTCCCCGGACTCAGCGCTTGAAATTGAATTAGCCGCTCCTGGGACCGCTCCTGGGACCCGCCCCCCTCTGATGCCACAAGTAAACTCCTTAGAAAGTCATGTGCGTCAGAGGGGGCGGGGTCACAGAGCGTCACACAGCGGGGGAATTCAATTTCAAGCGCGCCGTCCGGAGAAGAAGAAGCCGCCGCAGCTTCCAATTAAAGTTCCCGCCGTGTGACGCTCATGTGACCCCGCCCCCCTCTGACGCACATATGCCACACGCGGACTTTCATATGAGTTTACCTGTGGCGTCAGAGGGGGGTGGGTCCCAGGGGCGGGAACACGGCGGGATCTTCAATTTCAAGCGCAGCACCCAGAAGATCAAGAAGATGCGGGACGAGAAGGTCGAAGGACAAAGAAGAAGATGGGAGAAGACGTCGGGCAAGATGTGGACGAGAAGACCCAAGAAAGAAGCAGAGAAAGAAACCCGAATGAAAGAAGAAGAAGGAACCGCGGAAAGAAGATTTTATTAAAGGATTTGTCAAAAACCGGCTACTGTCATTTTTCAAACTTTTGTCACTTTTTTTTGGTGAAATGGTAGGGGTACCCCATTACCATTTCACACAGGGGGGGGGGGCCGTGATCTGGGGGTCCCCTTTGTTAAAGGGGTCTTACAGATTCTGATAAGCCCCCCGCCCGCAGACCCCCACAACCACCGGGCAAGGGTTGTGGGGATGAGGCCCTTGTCCCCATCAACATGGGGACATCCTCCCCATGTTGAGGGCATGTGGCCTGGTGCGGTTCAGAAGAGGGGGGGCCGCACTCTGTCCCCCCCTCTTTTCTGCGGCCGGCCAGGTTAACGTGTTTGGATAAGGGTCTGGTGTGGATTTTTAGGGGGGCTCCACGCCATTTTTTTTTTACTTGGGGTGGAGTTCCCCTTAAAATCCACACCAGACCTGAAGGGCCTGGTATGGATATTTGGGGGGACCCCACGCCATTTTTTTTGGTTTTTACGGCGGAGTTCCCCTTAATATCCATTCCAGACCTGAAGGGCCTGGTAATTTAATTTGGGGGGACCCCCATACATTTTTTTAGTTTTAATGAGCAATGACTGTATTCTTTATAGCCATGAGTACTTTTAAATTACTTTTTTTTTCACTTCAGAAATGACATCTTGTACAGGGACAGTTCTAAGCACGGGAAACATGCGTGTACCCCCCCTGTATGAAATTTAAAGGAATATTTCACTTGTATTATTTCACTTTAACCACTTCCATACCGCGCCTATTCTGGCACTTCTCTCCTTCATGTAAAAATTTTATTTTGTTCCTGGGAAATTAATCAGGACCCCCAAACATTATATATAATTTTTTAGCAGACACCCTAGGGAATAAAGTGGCGGTAATTTTTTCTTTGATTTCCAACGGTATTTGCGCAATAATTTTTCTAACTCCTTTTTTTTTTGGCCCAAAAAAAAACGGTTCATGAATTAAAAAATAACAAAACAGTAAAGTTAACCCAATTTTTATGGATAATGTGAAAGATGATGTTACACAGAGTAAATAGATACCTAACTTGTCACGCGCAAAACTTCGGGACATAAAACTATCCATAGGCGATGCTTGATTTTTTTTTTACAGGTTACCAGTTCAGAGTTACAGAGGAGGTCTAGGGCTAGAATTATTGCTCTCGCTCTAACGCACGTGTCAATACCTTGCATGTGTGGTTTGCATGGTGTTTACATATGTGGGCGGGACTTACAAGCATGTTCGCTTCTGAGTGCAAGCTACTAGGGACAGGGGCGTTTTTTTTTGTTTTTACCTAATATTTTTCTTTTTGCACTTTTCTGTCCCTTTTTTTTTATTTTCGATCACTTTTCTTCCTATTACAAGGAATGTAAACATCCCTTGTAATAGGACTAGTGTGTGACAGGTCCTCTTTATGGAGAGAGGCGGGGTCAATAAGGCTGGAAAGCATGGTATTGAAAAAAAAAAAAAAGATCTCATGCTTTCAGCTGCAATCATGTTCGTTCAGCACAGCGGTGTAGTGTATAGCACTTTGACCTAGCAGCAAAAGGGTCGCTGGTTCGAATCCCGCCCGTGACACCATCTGCCTGGACTTTGCATGTTCTCCCTGTGCCTGCGTGGGTTTCCTCCCACAATATAAAAACATGCTGTAAATCGGATCCGGTCTAAATAAGCCCTAATATGCAGTAGTTAATTTAGGTTTTGTGCTGCCCTAGGCCTGACTACATTTCTGCACCTCCTAATAGAAAAATGACCCACCCATTCCTGTCAAAGCCACACCCTGTTTTTGTATGACCCGCCCAGGAATTTTCAGGGCACACACACACTAGTTCTGGGGGGGAGGGGGTTACTGGATTCCCTTAATTTGCATAGTTTTTCTCTCACTTCCTGTTTGGCTATGGGGCAGGAAGTGAAGGCAAATCTCCCCAATTGGACACAGATAATACAAAATAAACTGACAGGGCCTATAACCCTCCCTCACTCTATCCAAAATTAAAGAAAATAAAAAGTGTTGATTATAGTTCTAGTTGAAGCACACATTTCAGAGAGTTTTGAGAGGTCTAAGAAAATATAACCATGCCATTAGGCCAGGATACAGCGTTGCTAATATGTATGAATGTGTGTGTTATGGCCCCCCACAAACACCACCCAATGTTAACTAAAAAAATATTAATTTGCAAATAGGTATTATCTGCTCATTTTTTGGGGATGTCTGCACCCCTGATAGTGACAACATTTGTGAGGTGTCTTCACCCTTTCTAATTCAAATTCATTCACTTCCTGTCACATAGCCAAACAGGAAGTGAGGGTAAATCCTTACTAATATATTTTCTTGGGGACACAACAATAAAGAACAAAAAAGGAAACAGACTGCTGCACACCCTTAAGAGTTAACTACAAAAATATTTTATTAGAATAAATATCAAGAAAAGACCCATGTATGTCAGGTATAAATACACAGGTCCCCTAGTATATGGTGGACCTACCCAAGAATGGTCCCCCTGGATACCCACTCAAAAAACGGCATGTACCAGTAACTAATACTCGATCATCCAAAAGGAGACCAGAGTCTACAATCAACGCCCCCACCCTCCACACAGCACACAGATACCCCCCCCCCCTCACAAGGAAGCACACAGGAGCCCCAGCTGTTGGCAATAATTCCTGATAATTCCCACAAATAGCAGTGGTTCCCTGTAAATCACAGGTGAAGAAATCCACTAGCTAGATGGTGGAATACCACAAAAATGAATACCTGAAAAAGACATGAAAAAATCCACTAACTAGTGGTAAAAAGTAGCATAGTTCCAATGGAAACTGATGATGGATAAAACAGTCAATGAAACAATAAGAGGGATTCTGAGCCTAATAGCTCACTGAAGGAAATCCTCCCGTGGAACTCGCCGTTTCGGGCTTAATATTATTTCCTTATAAGTATGATTTCATTGTTAAATAGATGTGAAGGAGACATTCAAGTAATAAACCAACAGAGACACTATGATGATAATCTCCACCATCGGATTCACTTGATATATATATATTGCCGTTGATAGTGGGCAGATTCCCATAGCATATGGGTAAAGTCCATTCAGAACTTCAGAGCAAGTATGTCCATATAGCGCTTACTTATCCTATTAGCAGCTCATATTCCATGAGATTATATCTGCAAGTATGGATGGATGATAAGTGATTGGGCATGCGATATGCTAATTGGTAGGTCACAGTGTTGTAGCAATATTCCTCAGCAGTGTTAGTGCAGAGTTTACTCACGATTCTGCTGTCATTAGTAGCTCCAGGTAGTAGCTATTCCATTCAATCACGCACTGCTCGGAGGGATTGCAGCCAAGCCATCCATGTATGCACTTAGACAGAACCTGAAGCGCTGCTCTTCAAAAACGGCAATATCCGGTGAATCAGTATGATAGTGTCCAATGAATAGGACAATGGTAATGTAGCTCTGTTCTGACGAAGTTCCGATGCCCACGGAACGAAACATGTAAATTCTTGGGGAACAGAGACCCCCCCATGCACACTCCAGCCTCATGGTCTTTTTCCTTTATCAGCTTGGTAATACTGTACCTTGAGCCGCTATACTACTATCTATAGGACATCCTATGAAGACTTGAATAGCACATTATGAGGACAATTACAACGCTTGGCTTCCAGCCATTACTTTTGGAGACTGAATAATCTTTATTTTTTCTGGACACTGTAACCAACTATTCACCATCAGAGACGCTACATTACCATTGTTCTATTCATTGGACACTATCATACTGATTCACCGGATATTGCCGTTTTTGAAGAGCAGCGCTTCAGGTTCTGTCTAAGTGCATACATGGATGGCTTGGCTGCAATCCCTCCGAGCAGTGCATGATTGAATGGAATAGCTACTACCTGGAGCTACTAATGACAGCAGAATCGTGAGTAAACTCTGCACTAACACTGCTGAGGAATATTGCTACAACACTGTCACCTACCAATTAGCATATCGCATGCCCAATCACTTATCATCCATCCATACTTGCAGATATAATCTCATGAAATATGAGCTGCTAATAGGATAAGTAAGCGCTATATGGCCAGTTGAGGTTTAACTGAATACAATGACAATAACAACGTGGCGGTCAAACAACGCCTCATGAAACACAGAGTTAGGTAACAAATCACTATAGAATGCTATAGAGTACTATAGAGCACTAAAGTTCCCTTGTTGTCCAGGGCAGTCCTATAGGGGATCTATATGCATATTAACCGGAGAGACCTTCCCCAGCTCTGGCCACCCCCAACTGGGTTCAATACTGTGACCAGAGCCCGGGTCAGCCCCCCCTGACCAAGTGGTCCAGACATATCAAGGTAATGCAATTGGAGACAAACAGTTTTGTTTGTACCAGATAGACCAATTGTGCCATTTCTTTGCGGCACTAGTTTTATTGTTGTCCCTGAGTGCTAATGTCGTCTTGTATGTGTAGTGCAGTTGAGTGGTTTGTATGACTTCCCCCTACAGTGGGAGAAAGAGGGTTCTTCCATTTCCGTGTTATACATAACCGTGCAGAGAGCAGAATGTGTAACACTGAGTGTTTCGACTCAACAGGGAATTGTGCCAGTCCCAGAGACAGAAGAGCCAAGCCGGGTTGGGGATCAGCCGCAGAGTGCGAGGTCTCGGATACCATGCGGAAGACCGATGCCCAGAAATGTGCGAGTTTGGGGCAGCTCCAAAATGTGTGGAGTAAGGTCCCCTGAGATCCACACTGCCTCCAACACCTATCACTCTGCTGCCTCCCGAATTTAGATATCCGTGCCGGGGTCAGATACCATCTTAGAGAAATTTTTGTAGAGAGTTCCCAGAGGGTAGAACAGCTGGTAACCTCGTAGACTGACTTACAAGCTGCTGCCCATTGTTGTGTAGTGTATGAACAACTTAGGTCTGATTCCCATTTAAGTAGAGGAGGGGTTTTAATGAATGTAGTCTTTTCTTGTAGAGTATTATAAAAGAGCGAGACTCCTTTCAGGGCGGAAGAGGGGTTACTAAGAAAGAGCCAAGCGCGTAAAGGGATGCTACGGTCCCACCTGGTGGACGTAGCCAAGAAGTGACTGGTTCTAATATATAGGAATAAGTCCTCGTCAGGTAGATTGTAGGTTTTCTGCAGGTCAGGGAAAGGCTTGGTTCGGCCTTCAACTGAGATGTCTTTAACACAAAGTACTCCTTGGGGATGCCAGCGTTTATAGGATGACATTGGAATGTAGTGCTGCAAGGTTTCAATCAGGATTTTCAGATCTATATTGTCTGGATTTCCCCGGCAGAGGTGAATAAATTTGTTCCACGTCTTAACCGTGGCAGACATAGTGGGAGATACAGAAGAGGGGACTTTTGTGGACGGGGTGGTAGACAACAACAACAACCAGCAGTGCGCGGCGCAGCCAAAAACCACTCCCTAGTTTGGGTAAGGACAGATGCCAAGTAGTAATGGTGGAAGTCCACGAATCCAGTACCCCCTGCCCTACAAATTTTAACAAGGGTGGCATGAGCGCATCTGGCCCTCTTACCCTGCCAAACATAGGCAGACAAGAGAGACTGAAGCAATTTAAAATACTGGGCCGGAGCAGGAAGGGTCCTGAAGAGGTAGAGGAGCTGGGGCAGATGGAACATCTTGAATGCCGCTAGTCGGCCTGTCCAGGACAGTTCCTGAGACGCTAGCTTGTGGAGGTCGGCCTGGAGCTTGGTACGTAAGGGGATATAGTTGTGTTGAAACAGAAGGTTTGTAGACCTGGTCAGTGTATACCCAAATAGGTGATGCTCGTATCAGCCCATGCGTACAGGTATTGGCGTTGTAGCAATAAGCTCGTGGGGGCATTAACTCCTAGATTCAAAATATGGCATTTGGCTTCATTGATCTTATAGTAGGACACCCTACTGTAGCAAGCTAGCGTCTCTTGAACAGCCGGGATTGATGCTGAGGGGTCAGAGAGCATGAGAATGACGTCATCAGCAAATAGGCTGATTTTCTGTTCCTGACCACCAGCTGAGATTCCAGTGATCAGCAAGTTCGATCGGATGGACTGGGCTAGTGTTTCCATTAACAAATTGAAAATTAGAGGGGAAAGAGGGCATCCCTGTCTAGTTCCATTAGAGATAGTGAAAGGAGATGATAGGGAGTCCGCTGAGTAAACTTGGGCCGAGGGGTTAGAATACAGGGCCATAATAGCCCTGTGAATCTGTCCTGTGAAGCCGAACTTCGTAAGTACCGAAGATAAGTACCCCCAATGTACCCTGTCAAACGCTTTTTCAGCATCTATGGACAGGAGTACAGAGGGGGTCCCGGATATTGTCGCCTGGTGGATTACGTTAACCATTCGCCTCGTGGCGTCTGAAGCCTGTCGGCCTTTAGTGAAACCCGATTGGTCTAGGTGTATCAATGTGGGGAGAATGTCGTTTAATCTATTGGCAATTAGTTTGGCATATAATTTGGCGTCTACGTTAAGAAGGGAGATGGGGCAAAAGTTTTGGGGCAGGGTCGGGTCTTTGCCCGGTTTGGGAAGAGTAACTATTATGGCATTTAGCATATCTGGGGGGAAGGACGAGGCTGTCGCGGCCGAATTGAACACGTCGCAGAGGAAGGGGTTTAGAGTCTGACGGAACCTCTTGTAATATTCCCCGGTGAACCCGTCGGGTCCCGGCGATTTAGAGTTGGGAAGTTTAACAATAGCGCGGTCAAGTTCGGTGGTCGAGAAGGGGGCATAAAGGGATTCTAATTGCTCAGAGGAAAGGGAGGGAAGGCTAATTTTGTCCAGAAATTTCTCTATGTCCTAACGAGTCGGTTGGTAGGTGGACTTGTCCCCTCTGATGTTGTAAAGGTCAGCGTAATGCACGCTAAAGGCATTGGAGATCTCATGGGGTTTTAAAAGCTTTTCTTTGGTGTGGGGATGGTATTGGAAAGGGATTTTTGTTTTAACCCTATGCCCTCGGATTTTTGCCGCCAACATTTTGCCCGCCTTGTTTCCGGTGGCATATGATGTGGCCCTCACCCTCGCGCAGGCTCTCTCAAAGGAGTCTAAGAGAAGTGAGCGTAGCTCGTGTCGCAAGTCAAAAATCTTGGCCTGGAGGGAGGGGGAGGGACACAGCTTGTTTTGGGAGTCAGTTGCCTCTATTTCAGCTGTGAGCCGGTCAATCTTTTGTGTCCTAGCTCTCTTTGCTCTAGCACCTAATTGTATAAACACCCCCCTAATGAC
This sequence comes from Rana temporaria, assembly GCF_905171775.1. NCBI lineage: Eukaryota > Metazoa > Chordata > Amphibia > Anura > Ranidae > Rana > Rana temporaria. The sequence goes on along the minus strand of NC_053500.1, from coordinate 50,876,135 downwards.
TGCTTTGTGGGCGGCCCACACCACCACCGGGTCGGACACCGATTGGGAGTTTACAGAGAAGTATTCTTCCAAGCGGTGTTGTATAATGTTAGCTGTAGATGGATCACGGATCAGTGCACCGTTAGCCCTCCATAGATAGGAGTTTGGATGATGGGATTTTGCGTCAATGGTGATGCTAACCGGAGCATGGTCCGACCAGGTGGTGGGGTGAATCACCGCAGCTGCGACTTTCTGGAGCAGCGAGCGGTCAGACAGAAACATGTCTATTCGTGAGTAGGTGTTGTAACGCGGGGAAAGGTAGGTATAGTCTCGTTCACTCGCGTGACAACACCTCCACACATCAAATAAATCATTAGTAGAAATAAAGTTTTTCAAAGGGGATGGGCGTCTCTTAGTACACGCTGTGGAGTCCATTTCTAGATCCGGGACAAGATTAAAGTCTCCGCATAATAGAAGTTGTCCCTTCTGGGAGCTTTTGGCTTTCTTCAAGACCGCTTTAAGGAAGGACATCTGTCTCTGGTTTGGGGCGTAAACTGAAGCCAAGGTGTATTGAGTATTGTTGATTACACATAGTAAGATCACATAACGACCTTCTGGATCGGAGATGCAGTGCTGTAATTGAAAGGAAACCGAGTTCCTAATAGCCATGAGTACTCCACTTTGTTTCTTCGAGTAGCATGAGGTGAAGAAGTGGGGAAAGTGAGGATTTTGGCAGCGTGGGTGTGAGTCCTGTTGGAAGTGAGTCTCTTGGACGCAAAGTATATCGGTTTTAAGTGTAAGAGCCGTCTTCCACAAGGAGGAGCGTTTAGCTGGATGATTCAGTCCCTTTGCGTTCAGGGTTAAAATGTTGAGGGACATGATGCCGGAACCGGTGTGCAGGGTGCAAAGAAAAACTCACGGTTAGGAGAGGTGGTTTCAGATCCCTTGCTTAGGCTGCTGTAGGCGGGATGGATGGGAGGTAGCACCCAGGGATCGGTCCGTAGCAGATGAAACTGGTGAGTAGAGTCTGGATATGCAGGAGAATCCCAATGCTGTGTCGGGAACTATAGTACGGTAGAGCGGTAAAGGTGAAAGTAACTGAAAGAAAAAAAAGAGTTAAAAAAAAAAAAAAAAAACAAGCAACAGTTATCAGCAGAGCGGGTTGAACCCTAATGCTGAGCAATCTTGGGGCAAAGTTCAGGCTCAAGGAGCAACTTAACAGGTAATCATTGTATCGAGCCGCCAGCCGGTACATGAGTTGAAGCAGCCCAGGCTGGGCGAAGGTACAGCAGTCAGTGCGGCTTAGCGGAGGGATGGACATCCTGGCGAGGGCCCCTGTGGGATGAGGAGTGCCTCCCCGGTGGGTCAGCATAATCTTTCGGGGGTTCCGGGATGATGCCCCAGGAAAGTAGCAATTTCGTGCCCCCTTGGACAGTGGAGATCGTGTGTGGGATGCCGTTGTGTGTCACCAGAATAGTGGCAGGGTGACGCCATTTGTATATTATCTTATGATTTGCTAAGGCCTTGGTCACGGTCTTCAGCTGCCTCCTCATCTGAAGTGTATGCTGGGATAAGTCCGCGTACATTTGGATATCAGCATATGGTGCAGGAAGGGTTTGGAATGTGCGGGCCTTGTACAGGATTTGTTCTTTGGCTTGGTAAAAATGAATGCGCATGAGAACTTCCCTCGGGACTGTGTCTGCAAGGTGAAGCGGTTTGGGGATCCTGTGGATGCGATCTATGGTCAGTTCAATGGGGGATAGATCAGGTAGAAGCGTGGAGAACATGGTAGTTGCGAATGTGCGTAGGTCCGCAGGGAGGACAGATTCTGGGACCCCTCTCATTTTTATATTATTGCGCCTAGATCTGTCCACGAGGTCTGCCAGCTTTGTTTTAACAGTGTCATTATTTTGTTTGTGGGCCTCACTAGCATCCACCAGGTCATTCACTATGTCAGTGCATTCCTCCATTTTTTCCTCCATGTATGATACCCTGTCGCCCATATGCTGCATGTCAGTACTAAACTTTTGCATCAGGGAAGACAGATTAGACATTAATGAGGATTGCAGGAGCATTAGCATATCCCTTCATGGTTGTGTCCAGTACAGGCTGCCCCGAAGTGGGGAAGGCCGCAATGGAGGATTGCAGGGAAGAGATGGCGTCCCCATTGTGCAGGGGATTACTCACGGTTCCAGACTGGTGAGCGGAATCCAGGCGCATCCGCGCTTTTGCTGGGCTCCGGGTGCTCGGGGAGTGCCGTGGTGAGGCGGGGGTGACTGGTCTCCTTCTCTGTCCCCCGGATCACTGCTGGGAAGGTCCGTGTAGGCCGTGGGCGCTCTCCGTGAGGTGCTGTCGGCGCCATCTTGGGCAAGGCCCCGCCGCGGCTGCTGGAATGAGAACGCCGTGAGCTTCTGTATGCACCGATCTTTCTTCCGCTTGCGGGACATCTTTCTCTCTGACCTGCCGGGAGTGTCCCACGGTAGGCTGGGTGTTCGATGGAGCGTTCCAACTGCTGCTATGTCATCGCTTTATGGTCCGGCTGGCTGAAGCTCTGTGTCTAAGCAGCCATACTCGCTCGCGCGCAAGCCACGCCCCCCGAGCGCTCGCTCTTGACCTTATTCCTGTGTAACCCCAAGGTGCCAGATAGCCTCACTCACCAAATGTCTCATCCGTGGACATCTCGGAATTTATTTCAATTCTGGGAATCTAGTAGACCCCTTGTCACGCAAATTATTGCCCTTCTATAGCCTTCAAACTAAATTTGACCTTCCTCGCCAGGTATTCTATAGCTACTTGCAAATTCGCCACTACGCCCTGTCCATAGTACCTTACCTGCAATTTTCCCCTCCGGTTCCCTTTGAAACTTTGGTCTTGGCCCGCTCGGCCCAGAAAGGCCTAATTTCCGACATCTACAAAATATTAAATGCCTATCCCCTAGAATCCCAACGTAAACACTACTATATGGTCCGCTGGGAAAAGGCCCTTAATGAGGTAATACCCATAGAGCAATGGCAAGTAATATGGTCCCAGGCGGCAAAGAGTTCACTCTGTACATTATACAAGGAAAATGCATATAAAGTCCTTCTCTTCTGTTATATGATTTACGATATGCTTCACGCCATATATCCCACTAGTTTTGATCGCTGTTGGCGATGTCAGAAAGACAGGGACTCCCTCTTTCACGTTTATTGGAGTTGCTCGTTGATCACCCCCTACTGGACCGCGGTCCAGCAATTGTTGGGCCTTCTACTGGACACACAGGTCCCCATGACCCCCAAATTCTTCCTATTAGGCCTATAACCTCTGAAAATCCCCACACCCTACAAAAAACTAGCACGCCATATCCTCACAACTGCCAGCTGTCTCATAGCCCTAAATTGGAAAAAAACGCTCTCCCCCTACCCCTGAGGCTTTGCATGCCAGAATCAAGGATGTGGAGCTGATGGAGAGAATGACTGCCAGGATACAGGACAAGCTGGAAGCCCACAACACTGTCTGGGAGCCATGGCGCCTTCGGGAGGACCCACTATGACCAGGTAAATGAGCTGCCACGATGACCCCTCTCCCTCTTTTTCCTTCTCTATCCCCCTTTTTTTTTCTTTTTTTCTCTCCATTCCATTGTGAGTACCCCTGTGACTCCCTCCATGTTTTACGGTTTGCAGTGTGCTAATGTATGTTACCATGATATAACATCTTCAACCTCAGATACGTGCTAGTTACTGTTTAGGAGCACAACGACAGACCATACATGTAACTACTTATAGACTTGTAAAATGCATAGATCTGTGCCTTATCTTTTTATCTTTCCTCCTGCTATATCATATGCTCTTGTATGTTGTATGCAATTATTTTCAATAAAAAGTTATTTGAGAAAAAAGTGCTAATTCTTCACTGTAAATGCACCATTTTGCCTATGTGTGTTTCCGCTTGCTCTGAAATAAAAAAATTTTGTGCCAAAAAAGAAAAACAAAATGGCCTGTCTGAAAAGAAACTGGCATCAGTGTTTGCAGGGCAGCCTGACAGCATGGCTGAATGCCTGCTGGAATCTCCCTTAGCATTGTTTACAGGCGGCTCAGACTGTGGAATGAGATACTAATCCTAGATGTGGGAAACCATGCTTTACTAATTCATGAAGCCACTTATTAGAAGTGCTTTCACTAAATGAAGTTACCATTCCTTTAACTGCTGTGCTTTTAAAAGGAAGGTGAGGGAAATTGATTTTGTGAAGACATAAAGACATTTCACGTAAAATCATAATATCATTTTGTTGTGTATAAGGAACTTCAGTTAAAAAAAAAAGTTTCAAAACACAAAGCATTTTTTTTTTCTGTGCATTTTATCAGTTATCTTTACTAATGCAAGACTGCATTAATCTGAACCACTGTAACGGAAGCTGGGCTGAGCATTTTCACTTCAGTGTACGTTAAAGTAAAGTGTTTTAGCTCAACACACTGAGCATAATAAACAAACATTCCCCCTAAACTACACTATATTACCAAAAGTATTGAGACGCCTGCCTTTACACGCACATGAACTTTAATGGCATCCCAGTCTTAGTCTGTAGGGTTCAATGTTGAATTGGCCCACCCTTTACAGCTATAACAGCTTCAACTCTTCTGGGAAGGCTGTCCACAAAGCTTAGGAGTGTGTCTATGGGAATGTTTTACCATTCTTACAGAACTGCATTTGAGAGCGCAGGCACTGATGTTGATGAGAAAGCGTGGCTCGCAGTCTCAACTCTAATTCATCCCAATGGTGTTCTATTGGGTTGAGGTGCAGGCCAGTCAAGTTCCTCTACCCCAAACATGCTCATCCATGACTTTATGGACCTTGCTTTGTGCACGGGTGCGCAGTCCTGTTGGAACAGCAACAGGATCCACCAAACTGTTCCCACAAAGTTGGGAGCATGAAATTGTTCAAAATGTCTTGGTATGCTGACACCTTAAGAGTTCCCTTCACTGGAACTAAGGGGCCAAGCCCCTGAAAAGGGGTTTGGAAGCCTACTCCTGGACCCTGATTATTGTTTCCAACATCCTTTGGCTCCCACCCCAATACAGATATCTGTCAGATCCCATCACCAAGTACTACCTAAAAATAAGGGATGACAACAAACTATTCTCCTCTCACTTGCAGTTTTTCATGTTCTGTGCAATGCCACCTTTTACTGAAGATTCAATTCTCAACAATCTTTTTGATGGTGGTACTCAGCTATGTTTTTCTAGACTGTATAATCCTGTTTTCAGGGAATCAGATCTTTAGATGCGGTCAAGAAATCACACAAAATGACACTCAAATCATCTTCAAATCTTGCATTTAAAAAATGAATGTCGCATTTCTATTATGAAACACTAAATCCCGTTTTAGATTGACCCCATTTGAAACAATATGTAAAAATGACTCCCATTCCCAGGGTATCATTTCATCTCTGTACCTTTCTATAATTTTTACCACCTCCTGTACCACTTCTTTCTACATCTGCTAATTGGGGGAAGAACAAAAGGACTGGGAGGAAAGTTGGCTGGCCAACTCCAAATACTCAATTAATGCTTCAGCCTTGAAGATCTATAGACATATGCGCCGGTTCCTTCTTCTGTTCCATATTTCTAGGTCAAACCCAGGATATTCTCCCCGCTGTATCTAGGGCTGACTAAACACAGGTATTTTCTGCCATATCTGGTGGTCTTGTTCTGCCAGTAAACCATTCTAGCATGCCATATAGCCTGTTATTTTCACTCTACTGGACTGTCAGTTTGTGATGAACCCCTGATAAACCCTCTTGAACAATCAATCCCCTACTTGTACTAAAATCCAAACTGGCCTGTTAATCGGTGTCTTCACAGCAGCAAAAAAGACCATCGCCAAAGCCTGTCCATTCCTCTATCTCAGGGGTCGGGAACCTTTTTGGCTGAGAGAGCCATGAACGCCACATATTTTAAAATGTAATTCCGTGAGAGCCATACAATATTTTTAAAACTGTAATATCCACATCTCCCCCCACTGTAATATCCACATCTCCCCCCCCCACTATAATGTCCACATCTCCCCACTGTAATATCCACATCTCCCCCACTGTATATGTCTGCTTGCTTACCACTACACAAGCAGGCAAATCTACGAGCAGTTGAGGCGGGTGATGATGGCGTCAGAGCGCCAATCACCTAGGCAGTCACCGGTGTACCAATATGGCCGCCATTTTGGAGCTAGGCCAAAGCCACGGCCTTTCCTATGGGCTAAATCCGCGGATCGGCACACCACCCGATCCGCGGATTGAGAGGCGAGAGCCAAATGCAGCCATCAAAAGAGCCACATCTGGCTCGCGAGCCATAATTTCCCGACCCCTGCTCTAGCTTTTTATTTTCTGCTCTTCCCCACCCTCTTCAGCATCTCCTTTTCACCGCTTTTCTTTCTTTCTTTCCTTCATCCCCCACTAAACTTATTATATTACGTATCTCCCCTTACCCTCCTCAGCTCGTCCCACCAGATCCATTTGCTCTCTTGACAATAAACTCTACACAACACTGCACTGGGCTCTCTATACAGCTAAACTACCGCTCATAGTTCATAGTGTGTTGCAATATACTTTCCAGTATGTAATGAGTTCCACCCCCCACTGACTTCTCAAACAGTACCTAATAACAGAAATAAATCATAAAGATAGGATCCTACAGATGACCTGCAGTGCCTTCCTCTATATTAAGTGCTTACCCCAGTGTAGGATATCAAAACGGAGAGGGCTCCCTATTGCATAACTTTTGTTCCTACCTGGGTATATGGGGCTTTTAGGATCACATACAATTCTGCAACTAACAGATACTTGAAGACTCTTTCATTTGAGATCAGTAGCGCTACCCTCGCAGGGACCACTTGGTAGATTGGATTTTCTGTTCTTCTGCCTTGACTGTGAGAACAACCTCAGACCCTCTAACACACCAGGTTAAGCAAATGGGTACTGCACTGCTACTAAGAGTACAAATATAGATACCCCGCACACAACTAAGGCTCAGTATCAAAAAGCAAACATCAGAGTGTTTAGTGGTAAATGAATCCACTATATAGTCTCGGGTTGCAGAAAAGAGCAGTATGCATATAAATAAGTTAGTAATGGATTAGGTCAATCACAATTTACTCAACAATATGTTCACTAGGCTATAGCAGCATATAATAGAGTTCTATTCAGCTAAATTAAACCTGGTAATCCACAAAATCAGCAATAAGTAATGACATTAGAAAAGAGGAACAGTAATAATAATCATTACATTGAAAGGCAAAGTTCTGGTGAAGCAGCTACCCGAGTGAGCCATCTTTAGTTCTTCAGTCGGCTAGTATTGGAGCCCAGTCTTTACAGTGGTGCACATGAGTACAGTCCTAGTAAAGCAGGCATGTCCAAAGTTAAGCCTGTGTTCTGTTTTAATATGGCCCCACTGGTAATTTGTATATATATATATATCTTTTGTGGCCCCCAACGAATCCCAGAGCGTCGCTCAGCACTAAGAATGAGCTTGGGTGTGTCCACAACTCCATGTGCCCGAGCCTGCTGGGAATCTGACAGTGCACAGCACTAATCACAGGCACTGAGACATTTCCCAATCCACAGCTGCAGAGATCGGGAAATGTCTGCCTGTGATTGGTTCTGCACCCTGTCAGCTTCTCGGTGGGGCTCGGGCACGTGGAGTTGTGAACACGCCCAAGCTCATCCATAGTCCTGAGCGGCGCTCTGGGATTTGTTGGGGCCACACAAGATAGCTATATATATATACATATATATGTAGTGGGGTTACCTTGTCAGAGTCTCACGACAGGTCATCCCTGCTGGAAGTACATTCACATTTGTAAATATGTCAGACATTGTTATGAAGTTATGCATTGCAGGGCTATGAGTAGCAGGAGATATGGACTCCATTAGACTCAGAGGAGAAAACAGACTACGCCCCTTGCAATGCCCCGTACCATTGGAGCACGTGACAACTCTACTCAGCCAGTCAGAACGGACGTGGGAAGTTATTTAAGAAAAGGGAGGGGCTGACTTTGCTCTCTCGGGATCTGCACTCTCTCCTCAGCGGAGCTGCTGATAATCTCAGCCGTGCTACTAGGCCGGAGGCCTGGGCCTATTCACCGAGAGACCAGCCATCCAGACAGAAGCAAGACCCCAGCATCAAGCCCGTGTTCCCGGAGATCGAAGAGGCGACCCAGCTGACCATAGAAACAGTGGAGCACCCCCGTCCGGGATCCTTCGTGCTGTGGAGCAGTGCCTTACCAAAGCGCCCCTTTTCTGAGGAGAAATCAGGCGGATCGACCTGTTGGGTGAGAGAGTATATGCTCAGCTTCTGACTTTCTGGTTACTATAGACACCTAGTACTATTTCACAGGCCGCAGACACGTGTTCGGGCCATAGCCGAAATTTAGAGGCCTAGTTAATCGTATCAGTGTTCCATAGAAGAGATTGATGCTGACGAGCGATCAATCCACCAACGTTCTGCTGCCTTCAGACATTTTGTTGCATAGCTTATTTCATTAACTGTTACCCGTGGATTACAATTTTAATGTGCACCAACCGGCCGCAACACAGATATTGACTGACCTGAAGAACTGCCCGTTAGGGGCGCTCATGAGTATAGACTCCCTCTTAGTTTAGACGGATGGTACCATTCCTATGTTCAAAGAGAAATCTCACTAACTTACATTAATTGCTGATTCTTGCAAGGGCCCTTGCGAATCGGACTGGGTTATCACTTACTATGCCATTTTTTTTTTTTTGCTGTACATACCGTCTTATTGTTATTTTCCACCCGGCTTCCGGGTTCTCACTCCCGTGGGAGTAGGCATTCCCATGCAGAGGCTAGATGATTGACGCCTTGTGAAAAACTTCCCCCCGGCGCATAAGGCGCGTCACCAGTTTTCTGAAAGTACCTGGCTCTATACGGCGCCTGCGCAGTCAGCTCTACACGGCAGGCGCAGGCGCCGTATAGAGCCGACTAGCAGTTCGGCTACTTTCGGAAAACTGGTGATGCGCCTTATGCGCCCGGGGAAAGTTTTCACAAGGCGTCAATCATCTAGCCTCTGCATAGGAACGCCTACTCCCGCGGGAGTGAGAACCCGGAAGCCAGGTGGAAATTAACAATAAGACAGTATGCACAGCAAAAAAAAAACGGCATAGTGTAAATGTTGGAATTATGCTGAATGGAATGTTAAATACATGATTTTAGGATGAACCTCCGCTTTAAAGTGGATGTAAACCCCAATTTTTTATTTTTTTTATGTCACAATGTACAGTATAAGATTTCCCATCATCTGTGCCCAGTCTTGCCACACAGAGTTAATCCAGCTCTGAGCAATCCTCTTTTATTGTTCAGTGAAATAAAACAGACTTACAGAGAAAAACCTTAGTGCAGGGGTGCCCAACCTTTTGAAGGCCGAGGGCCACTTAAAGCGATATAGTAACCAGTCGCGGGCCACAATGAGTGGAGTGGGCAGATGACAGGTCTGTGTCCAGTCTGCATATGCCAAGCAGACACAGCCCAATCTACTCTATGGGCCCTCTGATCTATTCAGAGGTAGGGGACAGATACACTTCTGTTTTTTTTAGCAAATCGGATTGGAGGTAGGCAGGTGTAAACAGACAAAAGTCTGTTTACATCTGCCGATCCCTAGAAGTGAATGGAGGGTCCGATTGGGTCGGACCAATCGATTGAAAGTGGCCTAAGGCTGCTTGTATACTGATGGTCTGTGATCTAATGCGGCGCAATGTACCTGTGGTTTTCCCGCGGTTAGATGCACTTTGCCATAGATGTCTATTATATCTTGCAGGTGTGGTGCACTTTCTGAAAAGCCGATTGTTTCCTCTACCGCCGGCTTTATTTACAACACTGATGCTCTCAGATAGAAGGTCGGCAACCTGCAATCTGGGCTTGCCAACCAGCCATCCCAGAGCAGGAGGTCGCGGGCCACATCAGGGGGCTCCGCGGGCCACATGTGGCCCCCGGGCCACTGGTTGGGCACCACTGCCTTAGTGCGTTCCACCCCCTTGCTGTGAGTGTCATGTTATTTACATATCTAATACACCAGCCTGGAGACAGGCATTATTTTTTTAATTCCCACTCCTTTTCTGAAGTCATGTGGTTACTTTTCTGTATTTTGACTGGATGTTAGTGATCATAGCAGAATTTAGTGTAAGGAATACACAGGAAAAAATGCATGTTGACAAGGGGAGTGTAGAGGAGGGTGGGGAGTCTACTGACATCATGACTCCACCCACCGAGCTCCAGACAACAGACCCACCCACAGAATCTGCAGTTTTTCAGTTCTTATAACAGACAGAGGGGAGACATTTGACAGATAAGGATACATGCAGGAGGCATGTATAATCCTTAGGCCCCGTACACACGACCGGATCGATCCGCTGAAACTGGTCCGACGGACCAGTTCCAGCGGACAGATGCGGTCGTGTGTAGGCCCGAGCGGACAATTGTCCGGCGGATCGGACAGTTTCCAGCGGACAAAAATTGCTTAGCATGCTAACCAATCTGTCCACTGGAAACCTGTCCGTCGGACGTGTTCGGTCGTCTGTACAGACTCACCGGACACGTCCGACCGAACGCCATCCCTCACATGCGTCGTACTGATTCGACGCATGCGTGGAAGCTTTGAACTTACAGGGCCGCCCGCGTCATCGGCGCGGCGGCCACGCCCCGCGTATTGTTTACGCGCGGATTTCTGTCTGATGGTGTGTACAACCATCAGACAGAAATCCGGCAGCGGTCGCAGCGGATCTATCGGATCGATCCGGTCGTGTGTACGGGGCCTTATAGATCAGCACTATGGCAGTTTAGAGAGGATGAGAGTGGGTTTACATCCACTTTAAGTTGACAGACAACCTTTATTACCAATAATATGTCATGTACTTAACAATGTTCCTGACATATATTTCAGCTTCCTGGATTTTTTTTTCATCTGGTCTTCTGATATGAAAGGCAGAGTGATTTAACACCTATTTAGATTTGTCATCCATGTGTCGAAATGAAAAGTATGCCGTTTGCAATAAACTTTGCATAAAATAGTTAATTTGCATTTCATTTTAATGGTTCAAAGAATGCCAGGCAAAATGGTCGGCCCTCTCGCATTTTCACTTCATCAAATCTGGGCCTCCTTGAAAAAAGTTTGGACACCCTTGTAGTAAAGTCTGCATGCACTGCAGTAAATAATGTTGCTAGTTAGATGACCAGTCCCCATCTGCTTTGTTTCTGCTAGAGGCAACAGGTTAATGGCAGCACTGTGTTCTAAATCGTTCTCTGTCTCCAGCCAAGCACCTGGCTACACACCGTTGCCAATAAAATGATACAAATGTTCCCTATTAATATACCTATTGAAAATAGCAAAGGTCTGCATACCACTGCACTGGAAACAGATAAACCCCCTCCAATTGGCTTGTGGTTTTCAAAAGGTTAAGGAAATAAAAATTGATGAAAAAACTTATGGCTGCAGCAAACCACACAGAAAAACAATTCTGCAAAACATGGTATTATTGGACAGAGTTTACCTGCTCAATATCTTATCCGTCCTTCTTGAATGACTCCTAGTGAACTGGCATAAGAGACCTTACAAAGCTAAAGCCCTCAATGCATCCCCTATCCCTCACCATCTACTCCTTTATCCTCATTTTCTTTACTATGCACATTTTTGGTCTACTTTGTTCTCCATTGGCTGTTCCATTCCTGGAGTCTATCACTTATCCTTTTTGTTTCTTTCGAAAGCCTTGTACACATAATTGGACTTTGCGCAGACAAAGCGTAAGACTGTTGTCCGAAGGGTGTCAGCCATGAACTTGTCTTGCATACAAACGGCAAAGAATTGTCGGTCAACAAACACAAAACTACGTGGTTTTTCATCTCTTTAGTGCCACCCTTTGGGCAACTTCTGCTAATGCTGTGTTATGGTTAGCATTGCTTCTGAGCATGCATGTTTTTACTTTTTGTACACACGATCGGATAATCCAACACGCATTTGTTGACGGAATTTTTTTTTAAAGCATGCTATCCAACATTTGTTGGTGGAAATCCAACAACAATTGTCAGCATACAAAATGTCAGATTTTCCGACAACAGCCTGTCATCACACAATTCCCGTTGGAAAATCCGATCCTGTGTACGGGCCTTAACAGTCATTTAAACATAATCCTTTAACTCCTATACAAAAGGAATTAAGGGGTTACATAAATGATCAGGAGAAGATTTTCTTTTAAAGTCTGAAATCCTTCTGAAGCCCCCCATTCCCACCATCATCAGTGTCATTGGATCATGACATTATACATTTATTAGGTATATAATGGTTCAGCCATGTCGTTCTACATAATGTTGCTATCCTTTTTTCCATGTATGACTGCAACAATTCAAATTAAAGAAACTAAAGAAAGTCAAGCCTTACCCCTGGTCTATTATTTCATCGAGTATCAAATAAACAGCATCCAAGTTTTCAAGTACAGAACTTCTATCCACATTTTTCCTATAGTAGAAAAAAAAGGGAAATCATTAATGCATTTATTGTGGTTCCATTATATACCTATGTACTTTATACAGATAGCTCAAAGTAAAACTTCACTTAGCCTATGCAGTAATGCAGGTCTAACCAAGCCTAACCTATGCTACTGATAGTGGCTTCAGGCAACTTTGAGGTAAGGTTTATCACAGCAACAGGCATGCCATTTAAGATATCAGGGACCTGTAGGCAGGTGCAGTCTACTTTCTCCACTGTAGGTGTCGCTCTTCCGAGACGGCATCGCAGTTGGAGAGGAAGTCAAGGGAAACTTGGCCCCTCTATGTTTTACTGGGTCACTGGGCAAGCTATCAAATTGGTTGCTGCCACCCCATGTGACTGGCAGCCATCTTGGGTCAGGCAGAGCCTATTTAAGCCCCTGGCCTGCACCCACTTTGTGAGTGAGTAGAGTAGGGACAGGTACCCCTCCTGCTAGGGACAGAACTAGCAGCAGGTAAAGATTCCTGACAAGGAGAGAAAGCTTGGGGCTAACAACTTCTCTGGACATCTTCCTGCTTAGGCACGAGACGGCCAGGCTGAAATTCTGTCCCTCCTAATGGTTGCTGTTAGTTGGCTGAAACCTACTGTCTACGTGCTGTTGGATCTGTGAGGGTTCCCAGTTGGGCTGTCTTCCCACCAGGTTAATTGTGAACTGTCTTTGCAATATTTCAATACAAGTTCTTTCATCACACTTATCATCGCCACACCTCTCTGCACCCCACTTACAGACCGATGTCCCCTGCATGATTTGAGCAACCTGTGACCAATAACAATCAGGGATTTATTTATAGAAATTGTTGGACTAATGTCACAAGCATTCGCCCAGCCATCACAATTTCTAAATGTATTTTGCTTAAAGGGGTTGTAAAGGATTTTTTTTTTTCATAATAAGCATCCTTTACCTTCATTTCTCTTTTCACTTCCTCATTGTTCGTTTTTGCTCAGAAGTTGCTCTATTTCTTCTCTGTTCTGTTCACTTCCTGCTTGTCTGATTGTTACTCACCACCGTGATGGGAGGCTTTACTGCGGGGGTCAGTGACGTGCTCGCCCCTTCCTGGGAACTACATATGTGCGGCAGGATGCTCTCTACGTGTTAGAGACTTCAAGGAGGTGTGAATTACTGGGTGTGCCGCAATGCATACTGGGAAATGTAGTTCTTACATGAACGAGCGCCGCAAACCAGGAAGTGAGTGAGAGAACAAAAACTAGAACGCCAGAGGTGATATAGATGAAGGAATTTAATAGGTATTTACTTGTTTTTTTAACAGAATCATTACACTATTCTGTCTGTCTACCTTGCAGACATTCATTTTAGGCAAAAAAAATGTTTCCTTTACAACTCCTTTGTTGATTTCCTCAGCTCCGTGTAGGGGCCATAATGCAGCATTTCCCTGATTGAAGTATTGCAGGAAAAATGCATTATGGCCACTAGATGTAACTGACAATACCAGAAAATCAAATCAATTTGTGATGGCTGGGGACTTTGTGTAAAATTTGTCAATTTTTTTTTTATAAATAATCTGAATGACTGCGTAATATGTGGGCATATAAAAAAATAAACTAATCATCATGAAATGCTCCAATTCTTAATTTAAAATCAACAGTATATATTAAGATGATTTTGGATATTAATAAAACCTGCTATTAAGAACAACTGAAAGCAGAAGGGATTGAGGGATTGATTTTTAGGAGTGTAGTAGATAGATATTTAAAGTACTCCTAAAGCTGCTCATAGACTTTAGAGCAGTAGTCTCCGAACTGCGGCCAGGGGCCGAATGTGGCCCTTTGCTTGCCTTTATCCGGCCCTTGGGGCACTATTCCCCCGCCCCCCTGACACCAATGATGGGGTTCTAATAATTCCCCCCACTGACACCAACAATGGGGCACTACTTCCCCTTATAACAAAGATAGGAAATTGTTTACTCCCACTGATGCCAGGACATTTCCTACTCCCACTGGCCATGGTCTGGCCCCCCTAGAGTCTGAAGGAGAGTAAACTGGCCCCTTGTTTAAAAAAAAAAATTGAGACCCCTGCTTTAGAGGGTTGTTGAGCATTCAGATATAACCAACATCTACTGAACATAAAGGCTCATCTGCAGAGCTGCACCAATTTCAAAAAGTTGTTTCTGCACTACTTTTTGCGATTTCAGGCCGCGATTTACAATCACATCTGTGCAGAAACCTGAACAGATGTCTCTGTAATCGCGGCCCGAAATCGGGACTGACAAGCGGGAGTGAAATCTGTTCAGCTGAACTCGCACGGTTTCACTCCCGCAGCCCAGTTGTCCATTATCACTGGTCAAAGTTGTAGCCAAGTTGCACCTATCCAGAGTTGTACAAGTGTAACTGGAGAGGTAATAACAACAGGGTTTTTCGATCCAGGGAATATCTGATTGCCTCCTGGGGGATCAGGAAGGATTTTTTTCCCCTGCTGGAGCAAATTGGATCATGCTTTAAGTTTTTGTTTTTTTTCACCTTCCTCTGGATCAACCATGGGTATAGGATTGTGTAAGGTTTTCTATTTATCTGTTTTCTATTGGTTGAATTAGATGGACTTGTGTCTTTTTTCATCTCACTGTATGCAAAAAAATTGCCTATGATTGAGAAAGGCTGAAATATTATACACTACAGGGAGTGCAGAATTATTAGGCAAATGAGTATTTTGACCACATCATCCTCTTTATGCATGTTGTCTTACTCCAAGCTGTATAGGCTCGAAAGCCTACTACCAATTAAGCATATTAGGTGATGTGCATTTCTGTAATGAGAAGGGGTGTGGTCTAATGACATCAACACCCTATATCAGGTGTGCATAATTATTAGGTAACTTCCTTTCCTTTGGCAAAATGGGTCAAAAGAAGGACTTGACAGGCTCAGAAAAGTCAAAAATAGTGAGATATCTTGCAGAGGGATGCAGCACTCTTAAAATTGCAAAGCTTCTGAAGCGTGATCATCGAACAATCAAGCGTTTCATTCAAAATAGTCAACAGGGTCGCAAGAAGCGTGTGGAAAAACCAAGGCGCAAATTAACTGCCCATGAACTGAGAAAAGTCAAGCGTGCAGCTGCCAAGATGCCACTTGCCACCAGTTTGGCCATATTTCAGAGCTGCAACATCACTGGAGAGCCCAAAAGCACAAGGTGTGCAATACTCAGAGACATGGCCAAGGTAAGAAAGGCTGAAAGACGACCACCACTGAACAAGACACACAAGCTGAAACGTCAAGACTGGGCCAAGAAATATCTCAAGACCGATTTTTCTAAGGTTTTATGGACTGATGAAATGAGAGTGAGTCTTGATGGGCCAGATGGATGGGCCCGTGGCTGGATTGGTAAAGGGCAGAGAGCTCCAGTCCGACTCAGACGCCAGCAAGGTGGTGGTGGAGTACTGGTATGGGCTGGTATCATCAAAGATGAGCTTGTGGGGCCTTTTCGGGTTGAGGATGGAGTCAAGCTCAACTCCCAGTCCTACTGCCAGTTTCTGGAAGACACCTTCTTCAAGCAGTGGTACAGGAAGAAGTCTGCATCCTTCAAGAAAACATGATTTTCATGCAGGACAATGCTCCATCACACGCGTCCAAGTACTCCAGAGCGTGGCTGGCAAGAAAGGGTATAAAAGAAGAAAAACTAATGACATGGCCTCCTTGTTCACCTGATCTGAACCCCATTGAGAACCTGTGGTCCATCATCAAATGTGAGATTTACAAGGAGGGAAAACAGTACACCTCTCTGAACAGTGTCTGGGAGGCTGCGGTTGCTGCTGCACGCAATGTTTATGGTGAACAGATCAAAACACTGACAGAATCCATGGATGGCAGGCTTTTGAGTGTCCTTGCAAAGAAAGGTGGCTATATTGGTCACTGATTTGTTTTTGTTTTGTTTTTGAATGCCAGAAATGTATATTTGTGAATGTTGAGATGTTATATTGGTTTCACTGGTAAAAATAAATAATTGAAATGGGTATATATTTTTTTTTTGTTAAGTTGCCTAATAATTATGCACAGTAATAGTCACCTGCACACACAGATATCCCCCTAAAATAGCTAAAACTAAAAACAAACTAAAAACTACTTCCAAAAATATTCAGCTTTGATATTAATGAGTTGTTTGGGTTCATTGAGAACATGGTTGTTGTTCAATAATAAAATGAATCCTCAAAAATACAACTTGCCTAATAATTCTGCACTCCCTGTATATTGTCAAAAGTATTGGGATGATCGTCCCTTACACACAAATGAACTTTAATAGCATCCCAGTCTTAGTCTGTAGGGTTCTGGGAAGGCTGTCCACAAGGTTTAGGAGTTTGTCTATGGGTATGTTTGACCATTCTTCCAGAAGCGCATTTGTGAGGTCAGGCAGTGATGTGGACAAGAAGGTCTGGCTCACAGTCTCTGCTCTATTTAATCCCAAAGGTGTTCTATCAGGTGGAGGTCAGGACTCTGTGCAGACCAGTCAAGTTCTTCCACCCCAAACTCCCTCATCCATGTCTTTATGAACCTTGTTTTGTGCACTGGTCCAACTCATTTGGTGGAGGGGGGATTATTGCATGGGGTTGTTTTTCAGGGGTTGGGCTTGGCCCCTTATTTCCATTGAAGGGAACTCTTTAGGCATCAGCATACCAAGACTTTTTGGACAATTTCATGCTCCCAAAATTGTGGGAATATTTTGGGGGTGGCCCCTTCCTGTTCCAACATGATTGCTCACCAGTGCACAAAGCAAGGTCCATAAAGACATGGATGAGCGAGTTTGGGGTGGAGGAACTTGTCCTGACCGCAACCTATAGAACACCTTTGGGATGATTAGAGAGAAGACTGCAAGCCAGGCTTTCTCGTTCACAATCAGTGCCTGACCTCACAAATTTGCTTCTGGAATAATGGTCAAGAATTCCCATAGACATACTCCTAAATCTTGTGGACAGCCTTCCCAGAACAGATGAAGCTATTATAGCTGCAAAGGGTGGGTCAACTCAATATTAAATTCCTATGCACTATGACTGGGATGCTCCTAAGGTTCATGTGTGTGTAAAGGCAGGCGTCCCAACACTTTTGGTAATATAGGTTAGCTATTGGGACTAGTTTCTAACCTGACTACATTCTCTCTAAAACAGTCAGCTGGGGCATCTGCAGGCATTTACAACAGGTTTGTCATATATGCCAATGAGTACCTTTTGAATATATAATTAAAAAGGACAAAGATGCAATTTGGGCAAGAAAACCTGTAATTTATACTCAGCCAGCTTCAGCACTCACTAATAATGTAAAGAATTAATTCCAGTAAATCCTGCTGTTACATAAAGGGCAGATTACATATTTGCTCTGCTATACGAAGACATAAAACACTCACATGTTCCACTCACCGCAGCATATGACACAGGCTCTCGCATATACAAGTCAGCGCAGACAGAAGCAGCAGCTGTAGGTAGACACAGCAATTATACTTGGAGCAATTGTTAACAAAACACACTTTGCTAAAAACAAACCACATTACCAACACCATGACAGACAAGCACCTTCACTCACCCTAGGTTCATACCTATGCGTTTTTTAGTGTGTTTGCATAAATGTACTACAGTCCATTTATCATGGGTTTTCTATGGTACAAGTTCATATCTATGAGTTTTGCGGCCAGTGCGTTTTTGGAAAGGGTCAGGGACTTTGTTCCCACGATTTGCAGGTAATAGACTTCAATTGAACCGCACCAGAAATGCAAGGGTTGTGTTTGTGATGAGATTTTTGATGTGTTTTATGGTATTTATTTTAACACTGTATATAGGCTGGTTGCTAAGCAGGGTCGGGAAGCTGAATGTAAAAAAAAAATTTAAATTTAAAAAAAAGAAAAGGCAAAAAAAAGAAATGGCGTGGGGTCCCCCCCAAAATCCATACCAGACCCTTATCCAAGCATGACAGGTCAGAAAAGGGAGAGAACGAGTGAGTGACCCCTCATGGGGGGATAGGTGCCTGGGGGGGGTCTCTTCCCATCCGCAACACCCTGACACCCACCCTGCTCGGTGTTTGTCAGGGTCTGCGGGCAGGGGGCTTATCGGAATCTGGAAGATCCCGCCCCCCCCCCCATGTGAATGGGTATCGGGTACATCGTACCACTACCCATTCACCTCAAACAGCAGTGAAATGTAAAAAAAACAATAAAAAGTTTTTTGACCTACCTCATCACCAGTTACCTGCTAAAAAAAGCCACTCTTCTGTGTCTTTTTTCCTCTATTGTGTTGACACACCCTGTGTGGCATCTCTTATATAGCCATGGGGTGTGGCCATCCAACGTCATCACAAGGGGGTGCACCCCCGAGTGATGTCATCGGATGGCCACGTTGGTTTTTTTTCGTGATTTTTTTTCTTGGCGGCAATTTGTTTTTGTTTTTACAGCTGATGACTCATCGGTTGTTAAGGACACTGTAGCCGGCTTCCCAGCCCCCTCCTTAGCAGCCAGCTATATACAATGTGTTTAACCACTTCAGTGCTGGGTACTTTCACCCCCCTCCTTCCCAGACCAATTTTCAGCTTTTTAGTGCTGCCGCACTTTTTTTTTTCTTTTTAATTGTATTTATTGATTTTATCATGACAAATACCAACACAACAAGGCCCAACGGGACGTACACACAAAGAAACTATATACAATTCTTCAGCATTGGCTCCTGCCCCCACCCACCAGACCTCACACAGTGATCAGGACAATACAATTAGAAAGGCCACCAACTCTCAGTTATAATCAATATTCTAAACAGACACGTCAATCAGTTATAGACATATTCCACCCATAACAACTCCTGCTACATGTGCACTCTATTAGACGCCCCTCAGTCCACCGCCGTAAATTCACTGTTCATCCAGCTGCCCCATACCTTATCAAATTTCTGAGGTATACCCCTACTGATGTATGTAACTTTGTAAAGAGGTGCAGCCCTATTAACCACACCCTTCCACGCTGATACAGAAGGAAGATTAGGCTTTTTCCATGACAGTACTATAATTTTCCTGGTGTAATAGATTAGAATGGTCAGCAGAGTACGAGTCACTCTCCTCGGGGCTAGATTATCCACCAAACCCAAAAGGCACACCTCTATGGTGGGCTGTATGTGAATAGCGGTTACTTCCTCTATAGTGCTGCCACACTTTGAATGAAAATTGCGCAGTCATGTAACACTGTACTCAAATTAAATTTGTATCATTTTTTTAACACAAATAGAGCTTTTTTTGGTGGTATTTAATCAGTGGCTTTTATTTTTTACACTACAGAGTTTTTTCTTAGTTTCGGTTATACAATTTTGCAAATAAGTAATTTCTCTTGATAAATTTTGACCAAAAATGATGCTGTTTTTCTTTGGGAAAAATAACCCAAGTCATGCCTTGTACACACGATCGATTTTCCCGGTGGTAAAAAGTCCTCCGGGAAAACCAAAAACCTGTGCTCAGTAGCTTTTCCCTCCTACAAACGTCCGGGTTTCCCGACAGGAAAACTGCCATGAAAGTTTTGGTTGGAAAAACTGTCCATGTGTATGCTCTCCACCTCAGGTTTTCCCCACAGGGAAACTGCTGGCTTAAAAACCGTCGGGAACATGTTCTCTTTTTTCCCCACCGGGATTCCGGGCGGTTTACCTGTCGGGAAAACTGCGATGGAGCATACACACAGCCGGGATTCCTGGCCAGAAGCTCTCATGGCAGTTTTCCTGCCAGGAAAATCGGTCATGTGCACGAGGCATTAGTGTTTATTTTGCAGTGATGGGGGACAGACAGACGTTTTATGGGGACACTGAAATGTGTATGGGGACAGGGGTATCAGTGCACTGCCACCCTCCCACTACCAGCGGATGCCTGATCCCTTTCTCCCAGCACCACTACTCTCTTTAGGAAAGGTGACCACAAAGAGGGAAGAAAGGACTCCCCTGCCAACCCAAACTTCCTGGTTGGGTGGTGTAGTTATAGAAGAACAGGGTTTATGATATAGGCAAGCACGGGATTTATTCACTGAATATTATTTCACTGTATATTTTATTTTATTTTTGGCGCCGTTCAAAACATACTATAGGCAAGGCCTCAAGATTCAGGACCTATTATATAGCTCAGGGATATGCAATTAGCGGACCTCGAGCTACAATTCCCATGAGGCATAGCAAAACTCTGACAGCCGCAAGCATGACACCCAGAGGCAGTGGCATGAGGGGACTTGTAGTTTTGCAACAGCTGGAGGTAATTGCATATGTCTGATATAGCTGAAACCAGATCCAGACAGGTTATGCTACAAGAGAAAAATTACGGTAAGCTAGGATATCTGATAACATGCATAAAAACTATGCAGTCTGGAAATCCTGGATCACAAATTTCCTTCCTTCAGGTTACACCACAGAACTTTCTAACCTCTAGATCCTCATCTCCCCATCTCTTACCCTCTTTCTTTCCTAAGCTTCCCTTCCAATCAACTTCTACTAAGTGGCTGGATTGCTTTTCACAAGATGGTATAACAAACATTCAGGAGGCACTACTGCCTGACGATACTGCCTGTTTTTTTTTTTTTTCATGTGTACTGTATGATTTTTGTTGATAGACCTGTCCATTTTCAAACATGATGGACACCTTGGACAAAGGTCCTTTTGGGTACTAGATAGAATCCACAAAGAGGAATTTAGATAAGAGTTTATCACAATTGGAAAGCAAGTGAATCTATAGACTGATGACACACATTCCATCAGGTCTGAATAATTCAATAATTTTTGCTTGCTTTTTGTGAAAACAATTAAATTAGACAGTAGAGATCAATTTTTTTCTCTCTTTTGTACAGCTCAAGTGTTTATTTAGATAGTGCTGTAAATTAAATATACAGTACTGTTCAAAAGTTTAAAGGGTCACTAAAGGAAAAAAAATGTTTTGCTGAAATGACTGTTTACAGGGTATAGAGACATAAAAGTTAACTGATTCCTTTTAAAAATGATTACAAATAGATACAAATCAATCATATAATGTGCCTGCAGGTTAGTTTCACTTTTAAACTGGTTTCATGTTCCTGTAAACTAGAGAGACACACAGAACAAAAACAAACAAATCCATGGCAATGTTTTGTTTTTAAAATGAATCTGATTGGTTCTGTTAAGTTTTAGACACACAGTAATGACAGCTTAGACCACAGTGAAAAGCTCCCAGTACTGTGATTATAAGGATACAGACAACCAGGAAGTGTGGAGATCAGAGAAGAATTACAGCAACATCAAAGCAAAAACGAACAATAAGGACATGAAACCAGTACTGCAGTAAGGTACAGGAAGCTATTTAGCTAGAAAAAAAAATCCTTTAGTGATCCTTTAAATGATGTAGCAGTAAATTAAAAATACTTTCAGAAATAGAAGTGTTGATAGTTTTTTTTATCAATTAACAAAATGGAAAGTTAATGAACAGAAGAGAAAATCAAATCAATATTTGGTGTGACCACCTTTTGCCTTCAAAACAGCCTCAATTTTTCTGGATACACTTGCACACAGTTTTTGAAGGAACTCGGTAGGAAGGCTGTTAAAAACATGTTGGAGAACTGACCACAGATCTGTTGATGTATGTGCCTCAAATCCTTCTGGCTCTTCATGCAATCCCAGACAGACTCAATGTTGAGATCAGGGCTCTGTGGGGGCCAAACCATTACTTCCAGGACTCCTTGTTCTTATTTACATTGAAGACAGTTCTTAAAGCGAAGTTCCACCCACTTTTTCATCTTAAAGCGGAGGTCTGCCTAAAAAAAAAATATTAAAAGCCAGCAGCTACAAATACTGCAGCTGCTGACTTTTAATACATGGACACTTACCTGTCCAGGGTGCACGCGATGTCGGCAGCTGAAGCCGATCAGTTGCTCGTCTCTCGACTGCCCCCGCCGCCATCCTCGGTGAGGGACTCAGTTAGTGAAGCCTTGCGGCTTCACTTCCTGGTTCACAACTGTGCATGCGCGAGTCGCGATGCACATCCTCACTGGTCCCTGCTGTCTTCTGGGACCTGTGTGTTTCCCAGAAGACAGCGGGGAGGACAGTGTAGGCACAGGAAGTGGCCTAGGTCACCGCAGCGATCTATGCCAGGAAGTGGGAGCAAATACCTGTATTACACAGATATCTGCTCTCTCCTCCCCTTTGAAAGGTGCCAAATGTGACACCGGAGGGGTAGATTCCAAAAAGTGGAAGTTCAATTTTTGGGTGGAACTCCACTTTAACACGTTCAGCTTCAGAATTCCCCAAAAAACAGCATTAGACATTTTTAATTTTCTTTCTTTACCTTGCTTTCTTCCTGTTTCCCCCCTCTGCAGCGATGTACGTCACCTGGCTCCTGGGAGATGTGTGTCATGATTCCCAGGAGTCAGTGGGCATCGCTGCCTGTTAGCATCTCAATATTACAAAACCGGAAATGATTAGGTTTTATTCGATTAGGTTCATTGCAATAACAATGGGGTGGGCACTTCCTCCGACGACGCCTGTTGTGATGTCACCCCGAGACAATCCCTGCGCTGCGCCCTGTGTGTAATGCACATGCTTAAGATCAGGAGGTGCATGCTGGGTAGCCAGCAGCACCTTATCCCAGGAAAAGAGTACTAGTGATCTTTACATGCCCAGAATCAAGATGGATGCACGCAGTAAAGGAAAGACAAAGGTTATTTTTTACAAAAAAACATGACATACAGTGGCGGATTTACTAACAACATCCTTTATAGAATGTGATTAATAAGAGCAAAACGGGTGCCTTTTAAAAAAAAAAAAAAAAAGTGGGTGGAACTCCGCTTTAATGACATTGCCTGCATGTCATTGTCCTGCTGCAGAATACATTTTGGGGCAATCACACGACTTCCTGATGGTATGGCATGATGGATAATTATCTGCCTGTATTTCTCGGAGTTGAGAATCCTGTGGCTAAGTGAGCGAATGACCCCCAAATGCTGAAGAGAAGTGACAGTGTGTAGCTCTTCAACTCCTGAAGGAGTACAAGCCACCAGCAGCATTAGGAATCCTATGGGACATACAGTGTGTGCAGTGCAGCCAGCAACTTGTGCAGCAAAGCAGCCTGAAGTGCAGCCAGCAATGTGTGAAGTGCAGCCAGAAGTTGAGAATTCCAAGTTATTCAGTTGTAGCTCATCAGGGTATTCCGTGCTCCCTATCCCTATCCAAGTTCATATTCCAATAAGAAACATAAAAAGAACCCCTAGACCAGTGATGGCGAACGCGTGGCACGCGTGCCGCTCCCGGCACGGCAAGCTGTTTTGGTGGGCACGCGGTGACAATGCAGAAATGTCAAAGAAAAAAAAATTAAATCGTCAACCGCAACTAGAAACTACATTTCCCACACTACCCTGTGCTAGCGGTGACGTGTCCGAGTGGGCGTAACTTAGAATGAGCGCCCGGAGGTCACGTGTTAGCTTGCTACCCAATGAAAGCTCTCAGATCATCCACTGCCTGACGTGCTGCTGGGCGTGACTGGGAGCATGAGGAGAAGACGCACGGCGGGAAAGAGCTGCAAGACTCGTGAAGCCATCTTCTTCATTGCGCAGTTTGATTCAGCTGCAGACAAAGGTAAGAATACTTATTACTCGAATACTATTTAGACATGGGATACCTGGGTCGTTTTATGACGTCTATTATGGGTTGCCCTGCTAACATCACCCAATCTAAAATGTAAAATTTTGCTGAACAATTACTTTAGCTAATCTCGCTGGTGGGTGTTCTGACAGTTGCTGACTGACTTGGGAAACTTTGTTCTGCAAACATATTACCCCCCTCATTGCTGTTATTGGGTCTAGTTGTCCTTTGCAAACATATTACCCCCCTCATTGCAAATGACACCTATGCCCAATAACAGCAATGAGGGAGGTAATATGTTTGCAAATGACACCTAGGCCCAAAAACAGCAATGAGGGAGGTAATATGTTTGCTGTTATTGGGCATAGGTGTCATTTGCAAACATATTACCTCCCTCATTGCTGTTATTGGGCATAGGTGTCATTTGCAATGAGGGGGGTAATATGTTTGCAAATGACACCCAGGCCCAATAACAGCAATGAGGGGGGTAATATGTTTGCAAAGGACACCTAGGCCCAATAAAAGCAATGAGGGGGGTAATATGTTTGCAAATGACACCCAGGCCCAATAACAGCAATGAGGGGGGTAATATGTTTGCTGTTATTGGGCCTAGGTGTCATTTGCAAACATATTACCCCCCTCATTGCTGTTATTGGGTCTAGGTGTCCTTTGCAAACATATTACCCCCCTCATTGCAAATGAGGGGGGTAATATGTTTGCAAATGACACCTAGGCCCAATAACAGCAATGAGGGGGGTAATATGTTTGCAAAGGACACCTAGGCCCAATAAAAGCAATGAGGGGGGTAATATGTTTGCAAATTACACCCAGGCCCAATAACAGCAATGAGGGGGGTAATATGTTTGCTGTTATTGGGCCTAGGTGTCATTTGCAAACATATTACCCCCCTCATTGCTGTTATTGGGTCTAGGTGTCCTTTGCAAACATATTACCCCCCTCATTGCAAATGAGGGGGGTAATATGTTTGCAAATGACACCTAGGCCCAATAACAGCAATGAGGGGGGTAATATGTTTGCAAATGACACCTAGGCCCAAAAACAGCAATGAGGGAGGTAATATGTTTGCTGTTATTGGGCATAGGTGTCATTTGCAAACATATAACCCCCATCATTGCTGTTATTGGGCCTGTGTCCTGGCCTATGGACAACAATGACACACTTTTTTTTTTTTTCATTTTAGCCCTTTGGATTCTTCTTTGCAATTCTTGTAGAATCTACAGCAGCTTCCAGACCCAGCAGAGCGGTGTCAGCAGCGGCACAGCGCGACTTCTTGTTTCACAGGACATTGGACGATTTGAGCTTATATCTGTCTACATTAAAAAAAGTAAGTTGCTAAGGGTCACATCTGGCCCCCGGGCTACGGTAGTTTCCTGTGTCCCTATGGACAACAATGAAAACATATTTTTTTTTTCATTACAGCCCTCTCTCCGGGATTCTACTTTGCAAATCTTGTAGAATGTACAGCAGCTTTCAGACCCAGCAGAGCGGTGTCAGCAGCGGCACAGCACGCCTTGTTGTTTCACAGGACATTGGACGATTTGAGCTTATATCTGTCTACATTACAGAAACGTAAGTTGCTAAGGGTCACATCTGGCCCCCGGGCTATGGTAGTTTCCTGTGTCCCTATGGACAACAATGAAAACATATTTTTTTTTTCATTACAGCCCTCTCTTTGGGATTCTTCTTTGCAATTCAGAATCTACAGCAGCTTCCAGACCCAGCATAGCGGTGTCAGCAGCGGCACAGCGCGACTTCTTGTTTCACAGGATATTGGACGATGTATATCTGTCTACAAAACCGTGAGTTGTTCTACCTTTTTTGTGAAATGTTGCAATAATATTTTTGGTATAGGTAGGTAGGGATAGATTTGTATTGGGTGCTTCATCCATCCTTATTTTATACATTTTGTGTTTTTTGTAGACATGAACAACCAAAAATGAGTACATCAAAAAAAGCAAAATTAAAAACAGATAGTGGAAGATCATTCCAAGAGACCTGGACACAGTCATTTGGAGTGATTGAACGCAATGGGAAAGCGTTATGTGTTCTGTGTAGTGAAAGTGTGGTATCTCGCACATCTAGTGTCAAACGTCATTTTGATACCAACCACAAAAGTGTTGCCGAACTTGGTGTAGCTGAAAGAAAAGAGTTTCTTGATGGGAAATTGAAGAGATATCACTGCCAGTATCGTAGTTTTTGCAACTATCTTTCTAAAACAAATTATCTGGCAAATGCCAGCTTTGAAATTTCACTGTGCATAGCAAAACATGGAAAGCCCCTCTCTGATGGCGATTTTATCAAAACGGCCATGTTGGCTGTGAGTAATTCCCTTTTTCATGAATTTCCAAACAAGGACAAAATTAAGCAACGAATCTCTGAAATGCCACTTAGCAGAAATACTGTTAAAGATAGAGTCCTGCGTATGGCAAGTGATGTTAGTCAGCAGCTCACCACTGACTTACAAAAGGCAGCCTGTTACTCCATGTGCTTGGATGAAAGCACAGACATAAATAATCATGCAAGGCTAGCAGTAATTTTGCGTTATGCTGTTGGTGACACCATGAGAGAGGAGCTCATGAAACTGTTGTCTTTGCCTGGAAGAACACAAGGGATAGATATCTACAATGCTGTGATGGAGGCTTTTGTCTCACAAGACATAAGGCCAGAAAAAGTGGTTTCAGTTACTAGTGACGGGGCACCTTCCATGGTGGGGGTAACATCTGGTTTCATACAGTTTTTTGTCAAAGAAGCAAAGCACCCAGTCATTCAATTTCATTGTATTATACATCAAGAAGCTCTTTGTGCCAAGGAAAGCAGCAAAATATTAGACGATATCCTCAAGGATGTCACAAAAATGGTGAATTACATCATGGCTCGTGCTCTTAATTTTCGACAGTTTCAAGCACTTCTTGATGAGGTACAGGCACAGTATAATACTTTACTTATGTACAATAATGTACGATGGCTAAGCAGAGGACGGGTCTTGGAGAGATTTGTAGCCTGTTTGGATGAAATTAGGCTGTTTATGAATGACAAGGGGCAGGAATATCCACAGCTCACTGATATGACCTGGCTCACCAATCTCATGTTTTTTACTGATTTTACAATACACTTCAATGTCCTGAACAAAAAACTGCAAGGTTTAGGGAAAACAGCAGAAAGAATGTTTTGTGATATCAGAACATTTGAGAGAAAACTGCAGGTTTTTGAAAGAGACCTTGAAAGTGGGCAGCTGAAATATTTTCCCAATCTAAAAATGCATTTGGAAAATTCTACAACATTTACAGACAATCCAAACCATCATGAAATCTACAAAGAATTTTCTAGCATTATAGCAGTTGCAAAGGAGAATTTTGGCAACAGATTTGTACAGTTCCGTAAGATGGAAACAACCCTGAGTTTTCTTACTTCTCCAGATAAAGCCAAATTTGAAGAACTTGATCTTTCCTGCTTACACTGGTTAGATTTAGAAAATTTGGAAATGGAGCTACTGGAATTTCAAGAAAGCTCTATCTGGAAAAATAAATTCTCTGACCTGCGTGCCACTCTTGAAAAGATGGAGTGTGAAGGGATGACCAAAGACAGCACAGTTGCTAGTTCAGAAAATGAAATACTTAAAGTGTGGAATTCTCTGCCAAATAATTTTAAGGCAATGAAAACACTTGGGATTGCTTTCCTTACTTTGTTTGGGTCATCCTATGCTTGTGAGCAGCTGTTTTCAGCATTGAATTATATCAAATGTGATGCCAGAAATAGACTAACAGATGATTTGAGTGCTGTATGTGTTGCTCTCAAACTAACGGAGTATGAGCCAAGGTTTGACAAGTTATCAGCATGCATACAACAGCAAAAATCACATTAATTGTGCAAAAGCCCAGCCAAGGCATCTTTAAAAATGCCCAGCCAAGGTATCTTTAAAAATGCCCACTGCTCTGCTGGGTCTGGAAGCTGCTGTAGATTCTAATCTACAAGAATTGCAAAGAAGAATCCAAAGGGCTAAAATGAAAAAAACAAAAATGTGTCATTGCATCTTTACCAATGCCCAGCCAAGGCATCTTTACCAATGCCCAGACAAGGCATCTTTACCAATGCCCAGCCAAGGCATCTTTAAAAATGCCCAGCAATGGCATCTTTAATAATGCCCAGGCAAGGCATCTTTACCAATGCCCAGCCAAGGCATCTTTAAAAATGCCCAGCAATGGCATCTTTAATAATGCCCAGGCAAGGCATCTTTACCAATGCCCAGCCAAGGCATCTTTAAAAATGCCCAGCAATGGCATCTTTAATAATGCCCAGGCAAGGCATCTTTACCAATGCCCAGCCAAGGCATCTTTAAAAATGCCCAGCCAAGGTATCTTTAAAAATGCCCACTGCTCTGCTGGGTCTGGAAGCTGCTGTAGATTCTAATCTACAAGAATTGCAAAGAAGAATCCAAAGGGCTAAAATGAAAAAAACAAAAATGTGTCATTGCATCTTTACCAATGCCCAGCCAAGGCATCTTTACCAATGCCCAGACAAGGCATCTTTACCAATGCCCAGCCAAGGCATCTTTAAAAATGCCCAGCAATGGCATCTTTAATAATGCCCAGGCAAGGCATCTTTACCAATGCCCAGCCAAGGCATCTTTAAAAATGCCCAGTCATGGCATCTTTAATAATGCCCAGCCATGGCATCTTTACCAATGCCCAGCTAAGGCATCTTTACCAATGCCCAGCCAAGGCATCTTTAATAATGCCCAGCAATAGATCATTAGACTCATCCTCTGCTTATGTTCAATAATGTCTTTTAGCTATGCAAAGTATACTGTGCCTGTACCCATCACAGCATTGTAGATCTCTATCCCTTGTGTAAGCAAATGCATCTTTACCAATGCCCAGCCAAGGCATCTAATGCCCAGCCAAGGCATCTTTACCAATCTTTACCAATGCCCAGACAAGGCATCTTTAAAAATGCCCAGCAATGGCATCTTTAAAGATGCCTTACCAAGGCATCTTTAATAATGCCCAGCAAAGCCATCTTTGGAAATGCCCAGCAAAGCCATCTTTGGAAATGCCCAGCAAAGCCATCTTTGGAAATGCCCAGCAAAGCCATCTTTGGAAATGCCCAGCAAAGCCATCTTTGGAAATGCCCAGCAAAGCCATCTTTGGAAATGCCCAGCAAAGCCATCTTTGGAAATGCCCAGCAAAGCCATCTTTGGAAATGCCCAGCAAAGCCATCTTTGGAAATGCCCAGCAAAGTCATCTTTGAAAATGCCCAGCAAAGTCATCTTTGAAAATGGCCAGCAAAGTCATCTTTGAAAATGCCCAGCAAAGCCATCTTTGGAAATGCCCAGCAAAGCCATCTTTGAAAATGCCTAGCAAAGGCATCCTTACCAGCGATCAGCAAAGGCATCTTTACCAGCGATCTGCAAATGTATCCTTATCCAAAAATACATGCACAAGTACAGTTGTTGAGAATCTTTTTCAATAAAAAAAAAATGTTTAATAGAAAGCTCTGTTATTGTGTTTTTCTTTTAAAACAAAAGCTGTTAATTAGTTTGGACAAGTGTACGAGTTGATTTTTCTAAACGAAAACCTTGGTATTCATGTTTAATTGCAGTGTTGGCACTTCAAAAAAAAATTAGGTTTTGTGTTGCAGTTTGGGCACTCGGGCTCAAAAAGGTTCGCCATCACTGCCCTAGACTGTTTCCTGAGCAGGTGGAAGAATGAAGAAAATGCTGTGCTTGGCTGTGTGCACGCCGTAAAGGGGGAAATAGGACCAAATTGGGGTGCGAATATATATATATATATATATATATATATATATATATATATATATATAGTAGCAGGACGAGTCTTTGCCACTGTTTAATAGGATGGCTTACACCAAATTTTGAAAGAAGCAAGCACACTAATGGCTCAGTTGTTTGCTGGCTTCATATGAGAGCCAGAGTTAGAGCTCAGGGAGCTCCCGAAGAGGTCAGTGATTGTGAAGGAGATGAAGTGCACATCTACACCATGCCGTCCAGGACTGGACAGGCCAATAAGCTGAGAGACAGAGTCTCACCCAGGGGTGAAAGATGCCCCAATCCAGAGGCCTGAGTCTGAGAGAAAGAAGGCGGGGGACAAGGTCTCACCTGGAATTCATAGGTGCTTCACGTCAAAGGCCCGAGCCTGAGAGAGAAACCATTTGGGACAGAGCAGCTAGGGAGCTGCAAGAAAAGATGCAGAGCGGAGGTTCAGCATCTATGTGTGTAATTTAATCTTGGCATAAATACAGTTGTTCTGTGACGCCCTCAGGGGTTTGTTAGAAAACCTTATTGAACAAACAGCATCATAAAGGCCAAGGAACACACCAGACAGGTCAGGGATAAAGTTGTGGAGAAGCTTAAAGTATGGTTAGGTTATAAAAAAAATCCCAAGCTTTGAACATCTCACAGAGCATTCTTCAACCTATTATCCTAAAATGGAAAGAGTATGGCACAACTGCAAACCTACAGACCCACAAATCCGGCCTTTATAGAAGAGTGACAAGAAGAAATCCATTTGAAAAAAGCCACAAGGAGTTGTGTTTGCAGTTTTTGAGAAGCCATGTGGGGGACACAGCAAACATGTGGAAGAAGGTGCTCTGGACAGATGAGACCAAAATTTTACTTTTTGGCCTAAAAGCAAAACTAATACTGCACATTGCTCTGAACACACCATCCCTACTGTGAAACATGGTGGTGTTGGCATCATGTTGGGAGAATGCTTTTTCTCAGCAGGGACAGGGAAGCTAATCAGAGTTGATGGGAAGATGGATGGAGCCAAATACAGGGCAATCTTAGAAGAACACCTGTTTAGAGTCAGAAAAAGACTTGACTGGGATGGAGGTTCACCTTCCAGCAGGACAACGACCCTAAACATACAGCCAGAGCTACAATGGAATGGTTTAGATCAAAGCATATTTATGTGTTTGAATGGCCCAGTCAAAGTCCAGGCCTAAATCTAATTGAAAATCTGTGGCAAGACTTGAAAGTTGTTGTTCACAGATGCTCTCCATCCAATTTGACAGAGCTTGAGCTATTTTGCAAAGAAGAATGGGCAAAAATGTCACTCTGTAGATATGTAAATCTGGTAGAGACATCCTCAAAAAGACTTGTAGCTGTAATTGCAGAGAAAGGTGATTCTACAAAGTATTGACTCAGGGGGGCTGAATACAAATACACACCACACTTTTCACATATTTATTTGGAAAAAAAATTGAAAACCATTTATCATTTTCCTTCCACTTCACAATTATGTGCCACTTTGTGTTGTCCGATCACATAAAATCCCAATAAAATACATTTACGTTTTTTGTTGTTACATAGTTACATAGTAGGTGAGGTCCCCCAGAGGTTCTCCCCCCAGTGTATAGATTGCATTCATATTTTTGCCACCCAAATGCATTATCTTAAATTTTTCTACATTAAACCTCATTTACAATGTAGTTGCGCACCCCATTAATTTGTTCAGATCTTCTTGCACAGCCTGCGGAGAAGTGATTGCCCTACTTAGCTTAGTATTGTCCGCAAATACAAAGATTAAACTGTTTACCCCATCCTCCAGGTCGTTTTTGAAAAAATTAAATAGGATTGGTCCCAGCACAGAACCCTGGGGGACCCCACTACCCACCACCGACCATTCCGAGTACTCCCCATTTATCACCCCCCTCTGAACTCGCACTTGTAGCCGGGTTTCAATCCATGTACTCACCCTATGGTCTACTATATACAGTAAACGTTTAGGCTGGATTCACACCTATGCAATTTTAGTACTTTTGTAGCTTTGCACTACAGAACGTGTTCCATAGGAAACCATGTTAAATGGACTACAGTGCAAATCTGCAAAATGAAAAAAGCACTAAAACTGCATAGGTGTGAATCCAGCCTTATGGGGAACTGTGTCAAATGCTTGAACCAGGTCTCTGAAATTCCTATTGTATCGTAACATAACAAAATGTGGAACATTTCAAGGGGTATGAATACTTTTTCAAGGCACTGTGCGTGTGTGTGTGTGTATATATATATATACACATATACACATACACACACGTATACAGCATTGACATTTTCAAGTCTTGTGATTGCCTAAATGCCTTTGTCCATTATCATTTTATCATTTCTCAATGAGAGATAGAACCATCATATGGCTCTCCAAATATTTCAGGACAGACATCTACATTACACTGTGGATGGAATTTGTTTCACACATCAGGCGTACTATGTTTGAAGCATGCAAGTGGTGATGTACTTTTAAAAATGCATAATTTACATGAACATTATTAAACGTGCCTATATTTGTAAATCTTAGGCCGGGTACTCACGAACAAACATGTACGGTGAAAGCGGTCCGTCGGACCGTTTTCACCGTACATGTCTGCCAGAGGGCTTCTGTACGATGGTTGTACACACCATCGTACAGAAGTCCGCGTGTAAACATTACGCGGGGCGTGTCCGCGTCGTCGCCGCGGCGATGACGCGGAGACGTGGGCGGGCCTGCCATTTAAAGGCTTCCACGCATGCGTCAAAGTCATTCGACGCATGCGAGGGACGGCGGGCGCCTGGACATGTACGGTAGGTCTGTACTGACGACCGTACATGTCCGAGCGGGCAGGATTCCAGCGGACGGTTTTAAAACACGTCCAGGAATATTTGCCCGCTGGGAAAAGGCCCGGCGGGCAAATGTTTGCTGGAATTCGGCCCGCTCGCGCCTACACACGACCAAACATGTATGCTGAAACTGGCCCGCGGACCAGTTTCAGCATACATGTTTGGTCGTGTGTACGGGGCCTTAGACCCCTTTCACACTGGGGCGGTGGGTCCATTAGTGGTAAAGTGCCGGTATTTTTAGCAATGCTTTACCGCCGCTTTAGCTGTGCTTTTCGGCCACTAGCTGGGATAAAAGTGCCGGTGTTGCAGCGCTTCCAAAGCACTTTACAGGCGCTGTGGAATTCATTCCAATGGGCAGGGGCGGCGTAGGAGCGCTGTATACGGGGCTCCTACACAGCCCCAAAGATGCTGCTTGCAGGACTTTTTTTTCCCGTCCTGCAAGCGCACTGCTCCTGTATGAAAGCACTCGGGCTTCACGCTGGGGAGGCATGGAAGGCAGTTTTCAGGCACTGCCTAAATGCCTCGTCCATTATCATTTTATCACTTCATGCATATATGTAGATCAACCAGGCATTCAATGAGAGATAGAACCATCATATGCCTCTCATAATTTTTCAGAACAGACATCTACATTACACTGTGGATGGAATTTGTTTCACATATCAGATGTACTATGTTTGAAGCATGCAAGGAGTGATGTACTTTTAAAAATGCATAATTTACATGATTGAACATTATTAAATGTGGCTAGATTTGTAAATCTTAGAACCCTTTCACACTGGGGCAGCGGGTCCGTTAGTGATAAAGCGCCGGCAGTTTTAATGGTGCTTTACCGTAGTTTTAGCTGAGCTTTTCGGCCACTAGTGCTAGTGGCCGAAGAGTGCGTCAAAAGCACCTGTGTTGCAGTGTTGACCCTTCTTTTTCAAGACCTCTGCAATTTTCCCTGGCATGCTGTCATCAACTTCTGGGCCACATCCTGACTGATGGCAGCCCACTCTTGTATAATCAATGCTTTGAGTTTGTCAGAATTTCACCTGCCTCCTGAGGATTGTCCACAAGTTCTCAATGGGATTAAGGTCTGGGGAGTTTCCTGGCCATGGACCCAAAATATTGATGCATTGATCCCCAAGCCACTTGGTTATCAATTTTGCCTTATGGCAAGGTGCTCTATCATGCTGGAAAAGGGATTGTTCATCACCAAACTGTTCTTGGATGGTTGGGAGAAGTTGCTCTCGGAGGATGTTTTTGTACCATTCTTTATGGCTGTGTTCTTAGGCAAAATTGTGAGTGAGCCCACTGCCTTGGCTGAGAAGCAACCCAAAACATAAATGGTCTCAGGATGCTTTGCATGACACAGGACTGATGGTAGTGCTCACCTTTTCTTCTCCAGACAAGGATTTTTCCGGATGCCCCAAACAATCAGAAAGGTGATTCATCAGAGAAAATGACTTTACCCCAGTTCTCAGCAGTCCAATCCTTGTACCTTATGTGCTGTGGTCAAGGTTTCCTACAGAAAGGCGTCAGCCCCTTTTTTTACTCACTGTCATGTAACCGATAAATCATTCACAAGGTATTTTAGAGACACTATAAAATTCAGTTAATACAAGTCTTTCTTCATAACAGCAAAAAGTATAAATTTTCAGCTACAAAAGCCATCAGTGTAACTTACTTCATTCTCATCAGGTCCACCAATAATATAGCACATGATATCTGATAAATGCTGGCACAGTACTGTAACTCCATCCACAAGTATCACTTCACCTGGGGAATACAGAAAGAAA
This sequence comes from Rana temporaria, assembly GCF_905171775.1. Lineage (NCBI taxonomy): Eukaryota > Metazoa > Chordata > Amphibia > Anura > Ranidae > Rana > Rana temporaria. The sequence goes on along the minus strand of NC_053500.1, from coordinate 50,841,672 downwards.
CTGTGTTTTTATGTATATCGTAGAAAATATATCATATAGAAAATCAATGTTAAAAATAGGGGCGGGAGCTAAATTCAAACACTTAGGGGTAGATTTACTAAAGCTGGAGCACTCTGAATCTGGTGCAGCTGTGCATGGTATTTAATCAGCTTCTATCTTCAGGTTGTTCAATTAAGCTTTGGCAACAAAACCTGGAAGCTGATTGACTCCTATGCACAAGTGAGCCTGATTTTGCACCATCCAACTTTAGTAAATAAACACCTTAGCATAGTGTTCAAATACAGTTGGTTTTGCTGCTCAAAAGAAGTTAATATGCAGATTTGTCTGCGCCTGCCCTTTCTATTATAGCAATTCAGGTTAAAGTCGAAATTACATAATCCTGGTTCCTTTCATGTCCAGGTCAAATTTAACAGCGTAAGCATATGTTAAATAATTTAACTCTAAACCCAGGTTCACACTGATGCGGTTTTGAAATCATGCGATTTCAGCTGAACTCACACGATTTCAAACCCACGTCAGTCCAATTTTGGGAGTGATTTCAGAGACATCTGTTCATGCACATGGGTTCATGCAGAGATGTCTATTGAAATCACCAAGTGCAAGAACTACTTTTGGGAATCAGTGCGGCACTGTAAAGTCGGCATCGCACCGATTCGGACAGTGCCGTAGCCGTCGATTTGACATGTGATTTGACATGTCAAATCGCATGTCAAAATGGCCCGATTGCTAAAAGCAATCTTTATACGCAAGTAATTTTTACTATTTAATTAACGACCTACAGGGCTTTTATTTGGTACTCTGTTTTAAAAACTTTTTTTATTGGCTAAAAAATTATATAAATAAAAGATAACTTTTTTCAATTCTGAGAACCTATTTACAGCATTAAAGTGGTTGTACAGGTGAAACTTGAAAAATTAGAATATCGTGCAAAAGTTCATTTATTTCACTAATGCAACTTAAAATGTGAAACTAATATATGAGATAGACTTATTACATGCAAAGCAAGATAGTTCAAGACTTGACTTGTCATAATTGTGATGATTATGGCTTACAGCTCATGAAAACCCCAAATCCACAATCTCAGAAAATCAGAATATGGTGAAAAGGTGCAATATTCTAGGCTCAAAGTGTCCCACTCTAATCAGCTAATTAAGCCATAACACCTGCAAAGGGTTCCTGAGCCTTTAAATGGTCTCTCAGTCTGGTTCAGTAGGAATCACAATCATGGGAAAGACTGCTGACCTAACAGTTGTGCAGAAAACCATCATTGACACCCTCCATAACGAGGGAAAGCCTCAAAAGGTAATTGCAAAAGAAGTTGGATGTTCCCAAAGTGCTGTATCAAAGCACATTAATAGAAAGTTATGTGGAAGGGAAAAGTGTGGAAGAAAAAGGTGCACAAGCAGCAGGTATGACCGCAGCCTGGAGAGGATTGTCAGGAAAAGGCCATTCAAAAGTGTCTGGGACTTTCACAAGGAGTGGACTGAGGCTGGAGTCAGTGCATCAAGAGCCACCACACACAGACGGATCCTGGACATGGGCTTCAAATGTCGTATTCCTCTTGTCAAGCCACTCCTGAACAACAAACAATGTAAGAAGCGTCTTACCTGGGCTAACGAAAAACACACCTGGTCTGTTGCTCAGTGGTCCAAAGTCCTCTTTTCTGATGAGAGCAAATTTTGTATCTAGTTTGAAAACCAAGGACCCAGAGTATGGAGGAAGAATGGAGAGGCACACACTGCAAGATGCTTGAAGTCCAGTGTGAAGTTTCCACAGTCTGTGTTGATTTGGGGAGCCATGTCATCTGCTGGTGTTGGTCCACTGTGCTTCATTAAGTCCGGGATCACCACAGCCATCTACCAGGAGATTTTGGAGCACTTCATGCTTCCTTCTGCAGACGAGCTCTATGGGGATGCGGACTTCATTTTCCAGCAGGACTTGGCACCTGCCCACACTGCCAAAAGCACCAAAACCTGGTTCAATGACTGCGGGATTACTGTGCTTGATTGGCCAGCAAACTCGCCTGACCTGAACCCCATAGAGAATCTATGGGGCATTGCCAAGAGAAAGATGAGACACGAGACCAAACAATACAGAAGAGCCGAATGCCAATATTGAAGCATCCTAGTCTTCCATAATACCTCAGCAGTGCCACAGGATGATAGCTTTTATGCCACGCCGCATTGAGGCAGTAATTGCTGCAAAAGGGGCCCAAACCAAGTACTGTGTACATATGCATGCTTCTACTTTTCAGAGGTCCGATATTGTTCTATGCACAATCCTTGTTTTATTGATTGCATGTAATATTCACATTTTCTGAGATTATGGATTTGGAGTTTTCATGAGCTGTAAGCCATAATCATCACAAGTATGACAAATCATGGCTTGAACTATCTTGCTTTGCATGTAATGAGTCTATCTCATATATTAGTTTCACCTTTTAAGTTGCATTAGAGATATAAATGAACTATATTCTAATTTTTCGAGTTTCACCTGTATACCTCAGACATAAAAATGAACACAGCATATCCTCCTATAGACTCGGATCACGTATATGTGGTGTGGGAAATGCAGCGATTTCCTGTGCGTTTCCTACGCCCCATTGAAAATGCACGGCATTACGAACAGATGTGGAACATCTGCAATGACTTTCATGCCAAGTTTCTCAAAATATGGGAGCCATGGCACCAGCACCCGAGTGCCAATTCAAGAATTGGCTGGATGCCTGGACAGGTAAGTGCCCTAACAGTAAAAGTCAGCAGGTACAGTATTTGTAGTTGCTGAGTTTTGGGGGGGGGGGGGGGGCGCAAAACTCCGATTCAAACACATGGCACTGTAGATGAACACTGCAGTTTTAACATGACAATACATGATATCCTTGTTCTTCAAAAATAATCCACTATTTAGTGGAACTGTAATCTATTTTTTCATGAAATAATTTCTTACTGTGTTTTTCTGCCTTCTTGAAATTACCTCTGTGTATATACTATACAGTGTGTGTGTGTACAGTGGAACCTCGGATTACGAGCATAATCCGTTCCAGGAGAATGCTCGTAATCCAAAGTTCTCGCATATCAAAGCGAGTTTCCCCATTGAAGTCAATGGAAACAAACATAATTTGTTCCGCATTCAACTTCAATGGCATGCAATACCGCATGCAGCCAGAGTCGGGGGGGGAGGGCGCCGGAGAGCCTCAGAACCTGCCGAAAAGGCCCGAGGACACCTTCGCTGACCTCGGCAAACCTCGGAAAGACTTTGTTCCTGAGATTTGCCGAGGTCAGCCGAGCTCCGGTGCCCCCCACCTCAGGCCAAACGCGGTACTGCACACCGCTTTGGCATGAATTCTGCTCCTTTTGCGAGACAACACTCGCAAAGTTAAGATTTTGAAAAATACAGTGCTCGTATTGTGAAACGCTCCTTAACCGCGTAACTCGCAATCCAATATATATATTTATTACTGTGCAAACGTTTTAGGCATGTGTGAAAAAATGCTGCTCAACTTTAAACGTGTTGTGAAAAGACTTTATACAAGGTCATTTTGCATAGGTAAATTCTGTTTAATATTCATATACAATTTTCTGTATGTCAAGAGAATGTCTATGTTCTAGCTGTCAGGACATACAAATAGCGGCTGTCTCTTACTTTCAGTTCTTTGTGTCTTATGAAATATCCTCCTTTCAAATTCTTTCTGTTCCATGAGAGCAGGAAATGTGCTATCATAATACTGAGGGAGAAAGAAAGGACATTGATAGATAATTAATCTTATTAAATTAAATCAATTCATGCAGAGCATGCAGAGATAGATGATTAGTGAACAAGAGAGCTGCCACTAAAGTGGTCAGAGGCCTTCTTCCATTCCAGCCTAATTGGTACATTAATTAGTAGAAACCACATATTTGTCTACTTTAAACCAATAGACATAAAAATATTATTTTAGATTTTTTCACTAACATTACAACCATTACCTATCTTACAGGAACCTAATTCGGCTTGTATCTCTGTGATCCTCTAAAACTGGAAGCGACAAGGATTTTGCCACTTCCGGTTTCGGCTTTGTTTACCTGATGGCCAGGAAATATATGTCTGATCGGCTTCATTGGAGGCCAGAGGAGAGATTTGGGGTCTAATAGAGTCTCTCTCCATAAAGAGGACCTTTCAAAGCCCATGCTGTCACAAGGGATGTTGTTCATCCTTTGTGATAGCACGAACGCAAAAATAAAGGGACAGTGTAAAAAAAAAATAAAAAAATAAAGTTTTAGATAAAATAAATAATAATAAAAAACCTGCTCCTGTCCCCCAGTGCATATATGCAAATTCAAACGCATACGTACTGTATATCCCACAGGCATACGTATACAGTGATCGCACCACACTGGTGAGGTATCGTTGTGAATGTCAGAGCGAGAGAAATAATTCTAGTGCCAGACCTCTGGTCACGGTGTAACTCCAAACTGGTAACCTGTAAAAGGCATTTAAAGCGTCGCCCAAGTGCCATAGTGTGGTGCCATTCCACAGGCCTATGAAATTTTAAAGTGTGACATGTTGGGTATCTATTTACTATGCGTAACGTCATCTTTTATATTTGACCAAAAATTGGGTATTATACCGTGTTTGTGTTGAATAAAATGTATTAAAGTTTATTCTGCCCCCCCCCCACAAAAAAAAAAACACATTGCGCAAATAATATGTGACGTAAAAAATTGCAACACTGACCATTTTATTTTATAGGGCCTCTGCTAAAAATATATATAATGTTTAGTTCTAAGTAATTCACTAGCAAAAGAATGCAGATTTTTACATGTATATGAAAAGTGTCAGAATTGACCCGGTAGGGAAGTTGTTCATATAAATGGAGTAGGGTAAAAGGGCAGCCTCCCTGCTTCAGTGTTATCTTAGGTCTGCTTCAAGTGAAGACCATCTCATGCCTGAGCATACTTTTATAAAATGTGGAAAGTGAAAGACAATCAGCACAGTCACTAATAATACAAAATACTATATGTGACATATAAACCTAATATACATAAATTAAGTAAATTAACGTGCTCACAAATTAGGCATTTTCACTCCACCCCTTTAAGATATGGTACAAATAATGATGCCGTGCAACTAAAACAGTGTCTCAAATAAATGAGTCCCAAATGATGAAACAAAAAATTACTTAAATATGTATGTGTGGCCAACCACCAGTGAATTCCAGATATCCCAACCCAGTGTTGCCAACCGTCCATTAATTTACGGGCAGCCCGTGAATTTCAGCATATTTTAGGACTGCTCTTAAATGCCCATTACAGGCAGCGCAGCTCGTAAAAAATATGGCTGTGGGCCAACATGCAACTGCGCATACAATGTTTCCGAAGCTTGTGGAGTTCTGAAAAGCCCATACCCAGCCAGGCGGGTACATGCACAGTGATGGAATGGTACCACATCCTTCCTGTTGCATGTACACACAGCCTCTGACCACCTCCTTCCTGTTCCATGTTCGCACAGCCTCTGCCAACCTCCTGTACCATGTCCCCACAGCCTCTGACCACCTCCTTCCTGTTCCATGTCTGCACAGCCTCTGACCAACTCCTGTACCATGTCCGCAGCCCCTGACCACCTCCTTCCTGTTCCATGTCCACACGGCCTCTGACCACCTCATGCACCATGTCTGCAGCCTCTGACCACCTCCTTCCTGTTCCATGTCCGCAGCCTCTGACCACCTCCTTCCTGTTCCATGTCCGCAGCCTCTGACCATCTCTCGTTCCATGTCTGCAGCCTCTGACCACCTCCTGTTCCATGTCCACGCAGCTTGTGACCACTGCTTATTCCATGTCTGGAGCCTCTGACCATCTCCTGTTCCATGTCTGCAGCCTCGGACCACCTCCTGTTCCATGTCTGCAACCTATGACCAACACCTGTTCCATGTCCACAGCCTCTGACCACCTCCTGTTCCATGTCCGCAGCTTCTGACCATCTCTTTTTCCATATCCGTAGCCTCTGACCACCTCCTGTTCAATATCTGTAGCCTATGACCACTTCCTAACCACCTACTTTATCATGTCTGCAGCCTCTAACCATCTCTTGTATCATGTCCACAACCTGTGACCATCTCATCTTTTATCATGTCTGCAGTCTCTGAGGGCGAGTCTGGAGAGGGGTCAAGAGTGGGGGCGCTGCTGGGGTCACAGGAAGAATCAGACGTGTGTGGACTGTAGAGAAGAGACTATAAGATAAAACCAGAGCCACCAAGCTGGAGCCAACTGACTGAGCCCTGCACATTGCACCTGAAAGGAGGTCAGTGACAGCGCCACCAGGCCAGTCTGAGGGGAGAGGGGTCATTGATGTAAAGGGGGGAGTGAATGAAGGGGGCACTGATATAAAAGTTTCACCTTCACAATAGTGCCCCCCCCCCCTTACCTTAGTGTATTCAATCTGCAGTAAATTTCAATTCGGGTGATTGGCAACACTGTCCCAGCCTTCTCTTCAACAGATCATTGACGTGTCATATGCATAACACCCAGTGAACCATATGTGCTCACCTCTTGGGCTGAACCTTAAAGGAGTTGTAAAGGTTTGTTTTTTATATTCTCACTTCCTGTTTCTCCTCAGTAAGCTTGTCCAGTCCCAAGGGAGGGGGCGAGCACACTGACTAACCCCAAGCCAGAACTGCTCGAATGATGGGGCAATCTTACTGAGGAGAAACAGGAAGTGAGAAATTCAAAGAAAAAAAACATTTAGGCCGGATTCACACTTGTGTGGTGCGAATTTCAGCTCTCTTATCTCTGCAGAGAGATAAGAGAAATGTTCAGCAGATCCATTGCGTTTTAGCTGCGAATTTGGAGACCTGGGAGAGGGGAGGGGGAGGGGGGAAGTGTATTGAGCTGAATGAGAGAAATACTGAAGAGAAATTAACACATCTGCGAATCAGCTGCGTACCCATAGAAGATAATGGGCCTGAATTCGCACCTGAGCCGCACCGCAATGCCTAAAATACGCACACGTTTTTTCTGCAATGCGCAGTGCGAATGCATCGCACATATGTGAACCAGCCTCATTGAAAACAATGTATTTAGAAATGTTCTGCGTATTGGATGCGGTTTAAGCCGCACTCAATTCGCATAGGTGTGAATCCGGCCTCAGGGCCAGTTCACACCAGACGCAGTTCCGTACAGTTTTGTGTGCATTTTTTCTGCACTAAAAATGTATACACAGTGTTTTCCATGTATTCCAATGGCTCTAGTTCACACCATGCAGTCAGTTTCCGGTGCAGAAACTGACTGGAAACTGACTGCATGGTGTGAACTAGAGCCATTGGAATACATGGGAAACACTGTGCATGCATTTTGTGCAGAAAAAAAGCACACGGAACTGCGTCTGGTGTGAACTGGCCCTTAGAAGGGAAATCGAAGGAAAAGGTAAGTGAACCAACAATGCACTAGCTTAAAGGAACCTATTTAGAAAGTAAAAAACAAACATTTATAACCCTTTTAATCAATAGTCAATGTCAAACATACTTTTGCCCCTCTAGGGCTATACTTCAACTGGCTCCCAGTAACAATCACATGGACTGAAGCTTCTCCTCCTTTCCATGTGACATGCGCTCATGCAAAAAGAATAAAACCAATAGTGCTTTCCATGTTTTAAAACCAATAGTGCTGTCCATGTTATAAAACCATTTAATAAAATCTAAAATGGGACACTCACAAATAATTGTTTGTGAGTGTCCCATTTTAGATTTTAAAATGTATGGAGAGCACTATTGGTTCCTATAGGAAAGGAGTCAAGTCAGCACATTTGATGCCACCACTGGGCAGTGTGGAGACCCTGTGGTGAGAAGGCGGTTTACTTTTATACTATGCGCAGAACATGGCACTGAGAGTGAATTTGTTTGTGAGTGTCAATGGAGAACACTATTGGAGTCCCACAGCTTCAAGCTATGAAGCTTAAGAGGGCTTAGCATTGAGAGGCGTAATCTATGGGGTAGCCAGAGTAATGACGGTAAGGAAATTGGGGCGAAGTTAGGTAGTTCCAAGAGCACCCACAATTGGATGTCGGCATATAACGTAGATAGTTGAGAAATCTGGTCTGCCAAATAATATCTAGCCAGGTTAGGGGCTCCCAGGCCACCTTGCAATCTATGGGTATAGAGGGTGGATCTGGGCACTCTGAGGTAGTTTATGAACCTAGTTGAACTGGACTCTGTTTTGTAAAAGATAGAGATAAAAAGATGGGACATGTATAGACAAAGTCTGAAAATAAATAGAGGACTTTGGATAGTGTGTGGATTGGGCCTATCCAGGAGAGAGGGGAAATGCCAGGAACAAAGGAGAGAAGTCAAGGAACACAGCAAGGGGTATAGTTGGCCAAAAACAAGGTGCAGTAGGAGGAAGTAAGTTTAAACTCTGAGTAATCTATAGAATTGTGGGACTGTTCAATATTCTGGAAATTTGATGTCCCCTTTCTTGCCTCTTCTACTGATCCTCGTTCCTTCCCTTGGTGGACTTCCAAACGCTTTACTGATGTGCATGTGCTTTTTAACTATGCACTTCCATCGCGGGAGACGCAAGAAAATTTCCATTACCTGCAATTGAGTAACTGAATCTTATCTGTCCATTGTACTTCCTCCTTTCCTTTTCACAAGAAGTCTTTTGAGCATGCTTGTTAAAAACTCCCCGGGAGTTCCCCAGTCTTAGTAGATCACTTTATGCCTCCCTTAATGTTAGGTCGTCTTGTCGACCCTTTCCTATGTGACACAATGGGAGCGGGTTCTAGTATTAAGGGGGAGGACTGGAGTAAGGCCTGGACGACTATAGCGGAATGTTCCTTCAATACTACCATTATCGAGGTTGCATACAAAGTGCTCCTGGGTACTGGGTCCCATCAAGGCTTGCCCACGCTTATCCTGGCGGCAGTGACAGATGGTTTCGGAACACCTCAATGTGTTCCACTATGCTCCAATAGGTAGTCTCTTGTTTTTTCTTATCTTTTTTTACCTGCATCTAGTAGTCCGGGGAGGGGTTGCCCACACACCAACTCAAAGGGTGAGAACCCCCATGGATGCCCCTGGAAACTCCAGTATGCCAAATAACAAACAAGGCAGTAAACAATCCAAATCATGACCATCTTTTTCAAGAAACTTCATCCCCTTTAGAGTTTTGTTGAACCGTCCAACTAACCTATCAGTTTTGGTATGATACACAGAAGTCCATAGGTGCTTACTTTTAAACAATTTGCAGAGCTCCTTCATAACCTAAGACATACAAGGGGTTACATCAGGCTGAAGCCCTGTTGCCATGCACATTCACAACATGTGATAACTTTGGATGAGTGGTTTCTTAAAAGGGACTATTTATGGATATCAGGTGCCAAGAACTACTATACTGGTACTATATTGGTGTCCCCTGGCTGACTTAACTAAGATCAGGCATTGCCTTGGTATCAGCAAACTTAAAAAAATTACGGCATTTTTTTGACAGGCTGGGCAGGACTCACAGAAGTGAGGGCTAGTTATCACTAGTGTTATCCCTCTGAAGAGTGATCCATGGTGGATTGCGTTTCAGAGGGTGTTTGACAGGTGGAGAATAGGCATTATGTAACCTGCCTACTATCCGTTTTTAACCCCTTAAAAACCTGCATCACCACTTGCAATCGTGTGCAATGCATGCAGTTGCGGCACAGCACCATTGAGCTGAATGTTGCAGTGGTACTGCAAAACACCACAGGAGGATTCATTCTTGCCTTGGCATGTTTACATCCCTGTCTGCGGCCTTTGCAGCTTAACCATTTCCCACCCACCCAGGCATCTCTTTAAAGGGTCACTAAATGATTTTTTTTTTAGCTAAATAGCTTCCTTTACCTTACTGCAGTCCTGGTTTCATGTCCTCACTGTTCGTTTTTGCTTTGATGTTGCTGTAATTCCTCTCTGTTCTGGACACTTCCTGGTTGTCTGTTTCCTGATCACCACAGTACTGGGAGATTTCTCACTGTGGTGACTAATCAATGAGGTGTGATTAAAACCCCTCAGCACCAATCCAGTTTTGTTTTGCAAAACCTTCACTGCCATCTATTGGCTCTCTGGCTCTGTACATCAGAGAACCAGGAAGCAGCATGCAAAAACGAAACTAAACTGCAGGCACATTATATGATTGGTTTTTATCTATTTTTAAAAGGAATCAGTTAACTAGTATGTCTTTATACCCTGTAAACAGTCATTTCAGCAAAAAAAATGTTTTCCCTTAGTGACCCTTTAAAGCAGGGGTGCCTTCTGACAGCTCCGCTGAGTCTGTGGAGCTGTCAGAAGGAGCCGATGTTTACCTTGTAGTTCCGGCTCCTTCTGACTAGGGGTGCAACGGATCCTCACCGATCCGTGATCCGAACGGGTCACCCCGTTTGGATCGACACACCCCGCGATCCGCTCCGGAGCCTCGGCCTAGCTCCGGAGCGGTGGCCATCTTGGTACACCCGGCAGCGGCCCTCCTCTCTGTTCACACCCACAGAGGAGGAGCCCGCGCTAGAGGGAAACACACGCCGCTGTCTGCACTACTGTGGGGGTTACTGTCTGAGGTCTGCACTACTGTGGGGGTTACTGTCTGAGGTCTGCACTATTGGGGGGGTTACTGTCTGAGGTCTGCACTACTGTGGGGTTACTGTCTGCACTACTGTGGGGGTTACCGTCTGAGGTCTGCACTACTGGGGGGGTTACCGTCTGAGGTCTGCACTACTGTGGGGGTTACCGTCTGAGGTCTGCACTACTGTGGGGGTTACCGTCTGAGGTCTGCACTACTGTGGGGGTTACCGTCTGAGGTCTGCACTACTGTGGGGGTTACTGTCTGGGATTTTTTTTTTTGCTGATCCGAAAAATAATCCGATCCGTGACTCCTGATCCGAGGAACGATCCGAACCGTGAGTTTTTTGATCCGTTGCACCCCTACTTCTGACAGTGTGAGTCACAGCAGATTGTGTTTTGGGGATTGGGGGAATCGCATTGTAGGGATTGTGTTTTTGTATCTATCATGACACAAAAACTTATACGTCTGGCATGCATTTTTTTCCAGGACCAACTCAGAGGATAGTCAGTGCCAGGGAGGCGAAAGTGACACTGGATAGTTCGTTATTAAAACTATAAAAAGTGGTGTGCGATCATATAAATGGCGACTACAAAGAAAAGAAAAATTGATGCAGAGTGTCAAGTTTTCCAAGAGAAATGGACAAATGATTATTTTTTTGTTGACGTCAAAGGCAAACCTGTGTGCCTAGTTTGTGGCGATGCATTAGCAGTAATGAAAAAAGTGAATCTGGAGCGTCATTACAGCTCAAAACATGCTAAACTCAGCGAATTGGGAGGCCAATTGCGCCTGGATAAAATCAATGCTCTTCAGCGGAGTTTGGAATCACAACAAGCCACTTTCACTAGACCTCGTTATGACAGAGACAACGTTATTCAGACGAGTTATGTAGTGAGTTAGCTAATCGCAAAGAAGCTCAGGCCTCATGTGGAGGTGTTAGTTTGTCTCGGAGAACCATCTCAGAACGGATTACTGACTTAGCACAAGATTTTGAAAAAACATTGAAGGATTCTGCAGGAGATTTCCAATTTTTCTCTCTGGCTTGTGACGAGACAACGGACATAACAAATACTGCTCAACTGGCTGTTTTTGTTTGTGGGATAACTGCAGAGTTTTCGACATACGAGAGGAACTGCTTTCACTGGAAGCTATGCATGACACTACAAGAGGTGAGGACTTGTTTTATCAATGAAAAAACTTGAGCTAACTTTTGAAAAGTTAAGTGGCCTTACTACATAGTTAATCAGGTTGAAAAAAAGACACAAGTCCATCCAGTTCAACCACAAAAAATAAAAAAACAAAATAAAAAAAAAACACAGTACAATCCTATACACCCAACTCCATACCCACAGTTGATCCAGAGGAAGGAAAAAAACCCCAGCAGAGCATGATCCAATTTGCTACAGCAGGGGAAAAAATTCCTTCCTGATCCCCCGAGAGGCAATCGGATTTACCCTGGATCAACTATACCTACAAATCTTAGTACTCAGTCATATTCTGTACAATTAGGAAAGAATCCAGGCCTTTCTTAAAGCAATCTACTGAGCTGGCCAGAACCACCTCTGGAGGGAGTCTGTTCCACATTTTCACAGCTCTTACTGTGAAAAAACCTTTCCGTATTTGGAGGTGAAATCTCTTTTCCTCTAGACGTAAAGAGTGCCCCCTTGTCCTCAGTGTTGACCGTAAAGTGAATAACTCAACACCAAGTTCACTGTATGGACCTCTTATATATTTGTACATGTTGATCATATCCCCCTTATTCTCCTCTTCTCAAGAGTGAATACATTTAGTTCTTCTAATCTTTCCTCATAGCTGAGCTCCTCCATTCCTCTTATCAGTTTGGTTGCCCTTCTCTGCACATTCTCCAGTTCTCCGATATCCTTTTTGAGAACTGGTGCCCAAAACTGAACTGCATATTCCAGATGAGGTCTTACTAATGATTTGTACAGGGGCAAAATTATATCTCTGTCTCTGGAGTCCATACCTCTCTTAATACAAGAAAGGACTTTGCTCGCTTTGGAAACCGCAGCTTGGCATTGCATGCCATTATTGAGCTTATGATCAACTAAAACCCCCAGATCCTTCTCCACTACAGATCCCCCCAGTTGTACTCCCCCTAGTATGTATGAAGCATACTACAGATGGAGCTCCAGCCATGGTTGGCTCACAAAAAGGGTTAGTTGCCTTTGTCAAGAAAGAACTGAGTCGTCTCAATCTTGATCCAAATGATTTAATTATATGCCACTGCATCATACACCAAGAAAGTCTCTGTGCACAATCGTTGCGATTCAACAATGTGATGTCAACTGTAGTGTCATGCATACATTTTATCAAAACCAGAGGGCTTAACAGCCGCCAGTTTAAGGAGTTACTAAGTGATCTTGACTCTGAGTATGGTGATCTTGTTTATCACTGTGAAGTGCGGTGGCTGAGTCGCGGGAACATGCTCAGGAGGTTTTACAAACTGCAGAATGAAGTCAAGCAGTTCATGGAGATGAAGGGAAAACCTGTCATGGAACTCGCCGATAGCAAGTGGCTGTGTGATCTAGCATTCATGGTGGACATTACCAAGTACCTCTCAGAACTGAACGTCAAGCTGCAGGGCCCCAACCAGCTTCTCAGCTCACTGCTTTCAAACGTTAAATCATTTTCATTTCCCTTCTCTGGAAGGACAAAAGCCTTCTACGACACAAGAATATGCTGGTGAATGTGCAAAACTAATTAAGGCATTTAATTAAAGATTCAAGGATGTGAAAAGTAAACAAATGGAATTGAACATCTTTGCTACACCTTTCAATGTGGAATCAGCTGATGTGCCTGATAACCTACAACACGAAATAATTCAGCTGCAAAGCGATTATGTGCTGAAAGCTAGGTACAACAACCTCCCACTGCTTGAGTTCTACATGCATTACATAAGTAATGATGAATTCCCAACTTTGAGAAGACATGCATTAAAATATGCATCTGTGTTTGGAACAACTTACTGCTGCGAGCAGTTCTTTTCAAAACTTACCATCGCAAAGAGTCGACTGCGCTCCAGACTGACCGACGCAAACCTGGAAAACCAGTTACGAGTAGCAACATCATCAATATCGGCCAACATCACACACCTCGCCAAAGAGAAGCAGTTCCAGCCATCACATTAGCCGCGGTTAGTTAATTAAATGTTTGACCAAATATGTGGTGACAGTTCATGTCCTTGTTTATTGACAGCCTTATTTTTTTTACATGTCCATTGTGTTTCCTTTGTTCTTTATTTGTAAAAATGGAGTATATAAATAAAGATTATACAAAAAAAAATGTTTGACCAAATATAACAGGCTAATTTTTAAGTTGATCATTTTGTACGGCCCCCGAATGATGTTACAAAAATCCAAATGGCCCATGGCAGAAAAAAGGTTCCCTGCTTTAAAGGATAAGGTTCACCTTTTGGGAAAACATTTATAAATGATAGCTTCCAGTGGCTTCCAATACCCTCTGTACACTTAAAAGGTCACTAAAGGAATTTTTTTTTAAGCTAAATAGCTTCCTTTACCTTACTGCAGTCCTGGTTTCATGTCCTCATTGTTCGTTTTTGCTCTGATGTTGCTGTAATTCTCCTCTGTTTTGGACACCTCCTGGTTGTCTGTTTCCTGATCACCACAGTACTGGGAGATTTTAGTTTCGTTTTCAAACCAATACTGCTCTATGGCTCTGTCCAGCACAGATACAGCATAACATGCTAAAACTAAACTAAATGCAAAAACAAAACTAAAAAACTACAGGTACATTATATGATTGATTTTTATCTCTTTTTAATCGTTTTTAAAAAGGAATCAGTTAACTATTATGTCTCTATACCATGTAAACAGTCATTTCAGCAAAACATTTTTTTTCCTTTAGTGACCCTTTAAGACTATCTCTCTACCCCTATCAGTAATTTTTTTACAGGCATATCAGTCTGTATGTCACATCACTTCCTCAAACTTAGTCTATCCAAAATAAAGCTCATAATATTTCCTACCCCATGTGCCCCTTCCCCTGACTTCTCTGTCAAGATCGATGGCACAATTATCAACCCATCCCCACAAGCCAAGGTGTAATCCTGGTCTGTGAAATATCCTTTCGGCTCCACATCCAAAGATTGCTGCCTAAGCCTACACAACATCTCCAGAATACGCACCTTTCTGACTCAAGACACGTGATGACGTTAGCTGGGTGACGTCATCACGCTATACACGGAGACACGTGACGACGGAGTTTGAGCAGACGGAGGAAGGCTTGAGGAGACGCCATCCTATCCAACTTTTACCTTATTGTGCTGAATTACTCGTCTCATTGTAAGTGCAAATTTTTTATTCAAATTAACCCTGATTTAAAACGGTATTATACTATGTGGTATCCCATCATTTTTCATTACATGGGAGGTTATACTGATATCTGATTGGTGGAACATACATGGTCCGGAACCATTTTTCTACACTTTCCAGTCTCAGAAGCAGTCTTTTTGGGAAGACTTGATAAAACATCCCTGAGCTCCATGAGACCGCTGCAACACCGGTCTTTTCTTTTGGTAAGGAGATTACATTCTCACTTATCGGGTGTCCCATTCGGTGGAGGATTTCTTAGTCAAGGTATATATGAAAATCACTCATGAACAATCACTTATGAACTTTCTTATCCATTTGTTTGGCCTTTGGAATATGTGTTTTGGATTATTCTTTCAATAGTTTTTCTTCTTATTTTTCTGTTGTCACAGATTATTTCACTACTTTTGTTTTCATTTGACATTTGATTTTTTGGTGGTCAATATTAACTCTTTAGCGCTGTACTATCTTGTTTTTTTAGTTCTATTTTTACTTTGGTATTTAAGTAATTAGTACTGGCAGCTAATTCACATTCACGTGTGTTTACTTTTATTATTCTGTGTTAGCGCAGTGTTTTTTTCTGCCTTTGGCAGGAATATTTTTTTTCTCACTAAAGACACCACAAAGCTTCTAATTCACTTCTTGGTCATCTCTCGCCTCTACTGCTGCAACACCCTCCTCATTGATTACCTCTATATAGGCTATCCCCCTTTCCGTCTATCATGAATGCTGCTGCCAGACTCATCCACCTTACCTACCGCTCCGTGTCTGCTACCCCTCTCTACCAATCCCTTTACTGGCTTCCGCTCACATTTAATTCATATAATACTAACAACTTACAAAGCCATCCACAATTCTGCCCCCAGCTACGTCACTAACCAAGTCTCAAAATACCAACCAAATCGATCTCTTCATTTCTCCCAATGCCTCCTGCTCTCTAGTCACCTCCTCCCATGCACACCTCCAGGACTTCTCCCGAGCCTGTGCCATCCTGTGGAACTCCCTACCCCAATCTGTCCGACTGTCTCCTACTCTGTCCACTTTTAGACTATCCATGAAAACCCTATCCTGTCCCCACCTGTACTTTCAGCACATCCCCCACAGTTACCTTTTTTTATCACTTGACCCTCCCTCTTAGTCTGCATTCACATTACTGCGTTTTGAATCGTGGGCAAATTTGCCACAGATCTGCCGGCGCCGAGGTGTGAATGATAAAACGTGGGACTCGCATTCGAGATGCCATTCATTTGAATGACACCTCAAATCGTGGTGCAGGTCTACCACGATAGTCGCACAATAAAACGTGCTCCAATCGCAGGACGCATGTCGCCCAAAAGGTAGCTCCTGAACTATTTTTGGGTGACATGCGTCCCGCGATGTGGGTTGCTGTGATTTCAGTGCGACAAACGCAGCAGACCCGCACCGTCATTCAAAACCCTGTAGTGTGAATGCAGCCTTAAATCGTAAACTCTAAGACCCCTTTCACACTGAGGCGCTTTCACGGAAAAAAAAGCGCCTGAAAACCTCACAAAATCTATTTCCATTAATATCAATTAATGCTTTCACACTGGGGCAGTGCGTTGGCAGGGGGGTAAAAAAAAAACTCCCCTCTCCATTGAAATGAATGGACATCGCTTCAAAAGCACCTGAAAAGCTCTTCAAAAGCGCTCAGTGTTTTACTGGCAGTTTAGAAGCGCCTCAGTGTGAAAGGGGCCTAAAGAGCAGGGCCTCCCTGCTCCTGACGGTCCCGGGGCTGGCCTGGCTTTTCGGAGGCACCTGGGTAGGTAGTGGGGTTTCCAGGTGTCGGGGGGCCATTTCAGGTTGGGATATATTATGGGCCCTATCATGCTGCCAGCCTAATACATTGATAAAAATAAATGATTACATTTATTATGATTGTCCAATATGATTATTTAACTTGCTGTATTTCTGCCTTTCTAGAGCCAATTTTACAATACTGGTCACTACCATTTCCCCTGAAGAAGCCAATGTTTGGCGAAACATGTAGGGACTATTGACCTGTAACCTTCTAAAGATCTGTAACACCTTGGCCAGTATTAAATGTTTATTACTGCTCTGATTGTTTTTATGCACTTATGAATGTATTGTATGTCAGAAATACTTGTGTAATAAAACTATAAAAATCTTTTAAGTACTATTGTTAGTTTTCATTGCTTAGGCACCGCTATAATCCCATTTCCTATCCCCTTTCATGTTCTAACATTTATTAGGGATGAGGTGCCAGATCTATTGAGGACACTAGAGCCACATTCCACTACATGATCTATTAAATTATATTGTAACTATAATGTCTGCCCTCATGTTGTAAAGAGCTACATTAACTGTTAGTGATATATAAAGCCTGTATATCAATAATCTTTTTGCAAAAAAAAAATGCATTTATTATTTTTTTCCCTCCAGGAGCCTGCAAAGCATTGCACCCGTGATCAGTGGATTGTGGGTGCAATGTCAGTGTTCTGTAGACAAGCCCTACAGCTTTCAGCCCACACATATGTACAGTTTGAAAGCGGCAGGGCTTGTGAATGAACTACAAGCCGTCTGCTGCGGCACAGAAGGAACTTCATTTATTCACAGAGCTCTGTTTTTAAAATGTGGCAGTTGGTGTAACATGCTCCAAAATGTCAAGGTAAAAAGTTCTGAATTCCGGGGGTGGGAAAGATCAGTTGAACATTGCAATTGGCTACCACAGTGGTCACATGATCAGGCACTGGTCCCGTCAGCTACCAATCATTAGTAGGGACTAAGAGCTGTCTCACAGCTTGGTCTCTGTCCTGGGAGCATGCTCTCAGCAAAGAAACATCGGCCACCCAGAGCACACATATGTGCGGTGTGGATATTAAAGCCCACTTTTTTTACCTGCCTGGGAATGAGAGCAGCTTAGTCTTATTCCCCATATGTCACATGACAAGGGGAGGTAGGAAGAAGGGCACTCTGTCTTCACTCTCTGGCAGGCGCTCTTGGTGACAAGAAATGTCTGGTGTTCTCTGCATAAATGCTGCCCTACCTTTTCTGCTGCGACGTTACACTGCTACTGCAGGGAGGACCGCCACGTTACACTGCTACTGCAGGGAGGACCGCCACGTTACACTGCTACTGCAGGGAGGACCGCCACGTTACACTGCTACTGCAGGGAGGACCGCCACGTTACACTGCTACTGCAGGGAGGACCGCCACGTTACACTGCTACTGCAGGGAGGACCGCCACGTTACACTGCTACTGCAGGGAGGACCGCCACCTTACACTGCTACTGCAGGGAGGAGCGCCACCTTACACTGCTACTGCAGGGAGGAGCGCCACCTTACACTGCTACTGCAGGGAGGAGCGCCACCTTACACTGCTACTGCAGGGAGGAGCGCCACCTTACACTGCTACTGCAGGGAGGAGCGCCACCTTACACTGCTACTGCAGGGAGGAGCGCCACCTTACACTGCTACTGCAGGGAGGAGCGCCACGTTACACTGCTACTGCAGGGAGGAGCGCCACGTTACACTGCTACTGCAGGGAGGAGCGCCACGTTACACTGCTACTGCAGGGAGGAGCACCACGTTACACTGCTACTGCAGGGAGGAGCGCCACGTTACACTGCTACTGCAGGGGGGACTGTCACGTTACACTGATACTGCAGGGGGGAGCGCCACATTACACTGATACTGCAGGGAGGATAGAGCACATTCCACCCACTAGTAGCAATTGCAGCAGATGCACTGTGCTCCTTCCTGAATGACAAAAAGTGATGGCAGTGTCACTCCTGTCATTCAAACAACTAGGGAGTGGAGGGCAGACCAGCTCTAAGCACCCCCTCTCCACATAGTGCCAGTGCACCCAGGGCACGTAACCCTTCTACCCACTGCTTCTGCCGGGCCCTGCTTTAGCACAGACCATTCATTCAGTTCTAAAGCCTTGCCCACCCATCAGAGGTAGAGCACTGTGACACCAACAAAACTAAATGGTGTCATTCAAAGTTGCACTTTGGTGTCATAAGATTGTGGTGTCATTTGTCAACTTTGCAACTATAGCTGGTGGGTGGAGGATGTATAAAGGCCTTGCATAGAAACATGCAAGGTCTACATGTTCACATTATATTTTTCTTACATCCTGGAGTTGATCTTTACATGACCAGGGCCCTCCTTATCCTTCTGTATTAAACCGTTTTGTAATTGTACTGTCCCTCTTTATATTGTAAAGTGCTGTGCAAACTGTTAGCTCTATATAAGTCCTGTTTAATAATATTAATCTTTAATCACATAGGCCTGCTTGGCAAGTTTACCCCCTTCCTGCCCGGGCCAGCTTTGCAACGCTGTACCCAAACTAAATTTCTATCATTTTTTTTCACACAAATAGAGCTTTCTTTTGGTGGCATTTAATTTTTTTTTTTATAGTTTGTTATAAAATTTTACAAACAGGTAATTTTTCTCCTTCACTGATGTGCGCTGAGGCTGCACTGATAGGTGACATTGGTGGGCACTGTTGGGACACACATTATCAGTGTACATGTCCCTTTTACACAAGCCGGTTATCGGCTCTCCTCTCAGCGTGAGGAAAGGAATCCCGATAACCGGCTTCCGTGATCTGCTGTGATTGAACATGTTACTGATTGGCTCTTTACATCAATCTGTGATCAGCAGTGTCTGGAGGACACAGCAACCACAGAGTATGCCGCAAGAGGCGCAATCACGGGAGGACGTCTTGACACACTTTCAGAACTGGCCAGCTGCGCTGTATCCGTCATTCGGCTATAGCGCGGTCGGCAAGTGGTTAATGCTATTGGCACAATAATGATTCCAAAGAAAAAAAAAACATTTTGTCATAAGCGTGAACTGGAAGCAGCTTAATGTCCCAACATGTTCACCTCTCTGCAAAGAAAGTGTTAGGACTAATTGGAAGATCTCAGAACATTCTTTAAACTGTAGCATAACACCAGAGTGAAAAGGTGAGTAAAGAACCAATATCACACTGAAGCTCACATTCATAACGCCATGCTACTCTTATGACATTAACTCATGTAGCCATGATCACATAGAGAGGGTGAAGTTTTATTTACAGTCATGTGATAAGGATGATGTAAACCTCAGGATTGTGAACTGCTTATTGATAGTTACATAGCTGGTAAGGCGGACACTAGTCCATCCAGTTCAACCTGAGTATTCCTAATATCTATGTCAACTGTCTCCTACAAACCTGAATTCATTACACAAGTGGGTAAATTGTGCTTCATAACAAAGTAGGCCAAGACTTTGATAGAAACACATTTCTGAAACAAGAGCTCTGTGTCACTTATCACAACCAAACAGGTATCTTCCTTTTATTCTCAGTGCAGAATAGGAAACCTAAAGCAAGAAGCTGAATGGTCGTATCAGGCAACACTGACAGCTCTTGCTGCAGACAAAAGCTGAATTCCGAAAACTAAAACATCCTCCCTTGCAACGAGGCTTAGCCCCCACTGCAGGGGTTAGATATTCATTCACACCCAGGGAACTATGAAAAGCAGTTTTAATTAACCGATTCTCCGCTACTGCAGGCTCCTTCACGCTGCTAGTTCCATGCAGCATTGTCTCCCCTGCACTCCAGTGGTCCAAAGTCCTCTGAGGTCATCAAGACCAATACAAGCCCAAAGCCCTGCACTAGACACAAGGATGCCGAGGGACAGCCCACTGCTGGAGTGAAGGGGAGCATCAAGTCAATAGTACTTTTCACATGCCCTAGACCAGTGGTCTCTAAACTGCGGCCCTTTGCTTGCCTCTATCCGGCCCTTGGGGCACTATCCCTCCCCACTGATATGAAACACTATTCTGCCATCTGACACAGACAACGGAGCACCATTTCTCCCACTGACACAACTAATAGATCACTATTCCTCCCTATGATACCAGCAATGGGGCACTATTCCTCCCCTTAATACCAGATGTTTACTAACAATGATGCCAGGAAAATGTCAAAGTCCGGCCCTCCAAGAGTCTGAAGGACAATAAACTGGCCCTTTGTTTAGAATGTTTGGAGACCCCTGAAACAAGCGGGTGCAGACTCACTGCAAGAGAAGACTTTTTAATTTTATGGAATTCAGCTTTAGGTGGCATTTGTCCTGCAAAACTGCATGTACATTCACCCTGTGCAAAAACCAGCAAAACTGAATGTTACAAATCTGTTTTCTTTCAGATCAGGTCAGATGTTGCTCATTCAGAAGAATAGTGTGAATTAGGAAATACAGCATTATGGCCACTAGATAGCGCTAATGATCATAGATAATACACACTTATTTGCTATGGTTATTAGCTCCATCTAATGACCATAATGAGGTATTTTCCCAATTCACACTATTCCTATTAGCTGAGAACATCTGACAAATAGTGGCAAAAGAATAGACCTGGACGGCCGCACACCAATACAACACCTTTATTGGTAGTCAAAATCCAGAAAAACAGTCAGTCCATACTGTGCAGGATGGACAAACAGCTTACGCGTTTCACACCATGGATTGGTCTATTCTTTTGCCTCTTGATCCCATGCAGAGCCTGCCTCACTAAGGTGTGTATTCTATGGAACTCCTGTTTGAGAGTGGCAACCCTTCCTCAACTAACAAATAGTCTAGTGACAAATACGTTTTGCTGGCTCTCACACAGAATGAACATGCAATTTCGCAGGGCAAATACCTGAATGGGGCTGCTCTGTAAGTGCCCTGAAACCGCATGCAATGCAAGCAGTTGTGGTGTGCTAGAGTGGGGCTCAGACAATACAACACCTCTTCACCATCTGCCAAAGCAAGTGTGAATGAGCCCTTAGTGCTATGGGCCTTCTCACTTGGACTGCAACCTATGGGCTTCTCACTTTCTGACCCTCACTGCTATAGTGAAGGAACACCCTTGAGCACAAATTAGTTGTTCACCCTAATTAAATAAAGTCAAATTCCACCCAATAGTTTTTTTATTTTTGTGGGTAAGAGTCAGAATAATTTTTTTTGCCATTTGTGTCCCAACTGGGGTGATTTCCCTCACTTTGTCTTTGTGACATCACAGGTCACCTGACAGATAATTCGGCCCGTGTGTAAGGCAGCCAATCCAACAAAAGCCGGGCCATTTGGCCGATTTCTGTCGGACGAGCGGCTCCAAATCAGCAATCTCCGCCAATGGTTGAGACCGCTGACCGGAGTGTTCAGGCAGGTGGGGGGGGTCCATTCCTGTCAGAACACAAAAGAGTAGCAGGGAAGATCGCTGTACTAACCTTGGATCGTTATTACAACGGCTCCGACCATCGGAGCGGTCAGTTTTTATTTTACAGGAAAAAAAAACGAGTGGTGTGTACCAGGCTTTACTCTACTAAGTACATGTGCTTCTGTTACCGTCATGTCCTTGTGACACCTTTTCACCAAGACAGGAAGTTGGGGTGAATCTCACCAATGGAGACAGGAATAGAAATCAGACAGAGGTTTTTTACCCTTTCCCTCTCTGTACAAAACAGAAAAAAAAATAAAAAATCTACGAAGTAAAAGATTCAAACTGAACATTCTATTTTTGCCTAACAATAGAACAATCTAACATTTAGCTACACTAAAGGCAATATTTAACTTTATTGTTAGTTTGTTTTTTAGTCACACCAGTACAAGCTGAGGACAGTGGTCAGTGCAGGGGGGGGATGTGTTGTGCCACACACATGCAAGTTACACGTGAGTTTTACTTTAGCCAGAAGTCGATGCCCATCCTGGTCCAAAATGATGGCGGCTCTTACAGTGTAAAGCGTTGGCTCCTGTGGAAGATATTACAAGAGTCTATAGTATTACTTTGTCAGCACACGTGAACACAGTTTCACCCTTTTTATTAATATTATTCACTTGGCAAACTAACAAAATCTGCAAACACTCATTGTGCTAGGTGACCTGCCTCTCTTCTTTTAGTAAATCACTCAGACAGTTGATGAGTCAGCAATGATCTCTGATCCAGGAAAATAAATAAATAGTGACATACTGTATAGAAGGAAGCGCATATAAATCACTTCGCACAAGTTTACATGTGCGATCACTTTTCAGAGGGTGATAGAGAAACAGCTTGCAGGCGTTTGTTCAGGAGGCAATACTTTACCCTTGTGAATGCCGGTTTTGTTTGCCAGAGATTTTGATTGGGATTACTAATCTGTGACCACAAACCAAGGATTTGGCATGCACTTGTGATGTGGTCCCTTCAACTTCAATGCCATACTCAACAACGACAAGCACTAATAAAAATGCCAAGGCTGCAAAGCATTGCAGCCACCACATGTGTACAGGCCCCTCTGGCTGTATGTTATCTTATAGGTAGCAGTTGTGGGGTGGTAAAAACCGTGGCTCAACCACCTGCTTTTACAACCCCCCCTACTTTCTTTGCCTTGCTGCAAACAAAAATATTCAAATCTGTTTTGTAAATAATGAGTCAATGAAAGAACAGAAAAGTATGCTTAAACTAGTAAGCTGCTATGGTACCATATGTACAAAGAAAAAAAAATGTCACCAGAGTATGGAATCAGAATAAAGTGATTTTTCTTTTTACTGTGCAATAATTTTCTCCAATAGCTCACTAATGGACACAGCTTTTACCATCTGGTTCTTGCTCCTGCCTCTAGGAAGGTAGATACTACAGAAAACTGACGGGGCAAAGCTTCATCTGACTAGTGGCTATACGCCTACATACAGTGAATGAGTTCAGGAGTAACAAGAAGTAAAACTAAAGGCAGTTTATTTATTACATTTATTTATAGCGTGCCATCGCTTTACTCACAGATTGTGTATGTATATGTGTATATATATATATATATATATATATATATATATATATATATATATATATATACACATACACATACACACATACATACATACATACACACACACACACACACACACACACACACACACACACAGTATATATATATATATATATATATACACACACACACACACAGTACAGACCAAAAGTTTGGACACACCTTCTCATTCAAAGAGTTTTCTTTATTTTCATGACTATGAAGATTGTAGATTCACACTGAAGGCGTCAAAACTATGAATTAACACATGTGGAATTTTACATAACAAAAAAGTGTGAAACAACTGAAAATATATTTCATATTCTAGGTTCTTCCACCTTTTGCAGCAGACACATCTCTAGAACTGGTAAGAGGAGACTGTGTGAATCAGGCCTTCATGGTAGAATATCTGCTAGGAAACTAAAGAAAGGCAACAAGCAGAAGAGACTTGTTTGGGCTAAAGAACACAAGGAATGGACATTAGACCAGTGGAAATCTGTGCTTTGGTCTGATGAGTCCAAACTTGAGATCTTTGGTTCCAACCCCCGTGTCTTTGTGCGACGCAGAAAAGGTGAACGGATGGACTCTACATGCCTGGTTCCCACCGTGAAGCATGGAGGAGGAGGAGGTGTGATGGTGTGGGGGTGCTTTGCTGCTGACGCTGTTGGGAATTTATTCAAAATTTAAGGCATACTGAACCAGCATGGCTACCACAGCATCTTGCAGCGGCATGCTATTCCATCCGGTTTGCGTTTAGTTGGACCATCATTTATTTTTCAACAGGACAATGACCCCAAACACACCTCCAGGCTGTGTAAGGGCTATTTGACCAAGAAGGAGAGTGATGGGGTGCTGCGCCAGGTGACTACCTCTTGAAGCTCATCAAGAGAATGCCAAGAGTGTGCCAAGCAGTAATTAAAGCAAAAGGTGGCTACTTTGAAGAACCTAGAATATGAAATATATTTTCAGTTGTTTCACACTTTTTTGTTATGTATAATTCCACATGTGTTCATTCATAGTTATGATGCCTTCAGTGTGAATCTACAATCTTCATAGTCATGAAAATAAAGAAAACTCTTTGAATGAGAAGGTGTGTCCAAACTTTTGGTCTGTACTGTGTGTGTATATATATATATATATATATATATATATATATATATATATATATATATATATATATATATATTTTTTTTTTTACACACACACACACACACATAGTATCTCACAAAAGTTAGTGCACTCCTCACATTTTTGTAAATATTTTATTATATCTTTTCATGTGACAACACTGAAGAAATGACCCTTTGCTACAATGTAAAGTAGTGAGTGTACAGCTTGTATAACAGTGTCAATTTGCTGTCCCCTCAAAATAACTTCACACACAGCCATTAATGTCTAAACCGCTGGCAACAGAAGTGAGTAACACCCCTAAGTGAAAATGTCCAAATTGGGCCCAATTAGCCATTTTCCCTCCCCAGTGTCATGTGACTCGTTAGTGTTACAAGGTCTCAGGTGTGAATGGGGAGCAGGTGTGTTCAATTTGTTGTTATCGCTCTCACTCTCTCATACTGGTCACTGAAAGTTCAACATCATCATGGAAAAAAACTCTCTGAGGATCTGTAAAAAAGTAAGCAGTTACACTTACCGGTAACAATGTTTCTGGGAAGTCTTCCAGGACGGCACAATGAGAGATGACTGGCTCTGCCTGACAGGAAACACAATAAATCAAGATGTTAAAAACCCTGCCCCTCCCGTGCTCCTCAGTTTGTGACAAAGTATAGACCCACACCAGTGCACGGGAGTGAAAACATACCACAACAACTCTATACAAACCAATATATTTAACAAGAGCGGTGGGAAGTAGGCCTGCTGTCCTGGAAGACTTCCCAGAAACATTGTTACCGGTAAGTGTAACTGGTTACTTTCTCAAGTTGTCTTCCAGGACGGCACAATGAGAGAGAAGCAAGTAGCTTCAGGCCTACCTTAGGGCGGGACCACTTCAAGAGCCTTTTGGCGAACCTTGGTTCAGCAGTGAGCTTTTACCTCCACTCCATATGCTTGATGAAGGTATCTCAGCTGGATCATGCAGCTGATCTGCAGGTCTACTCCACCAATGTCCCTGCCTTCTCCACTTCAGATGCAGGAACTAGTGGGCCATTCAAAATGGAATCATAAAACATGATAAACTTGTAGGTTAGAAATGTTGTCTGCCTTACACATCTAACAACCACGGCCTGTTGAGCCTGTAGGTGTTACTTAGAGCCACTAAAAAGATTAATCGGAGACCTGTGTTGTAATACAAAGATACTAGATTGATCAATAGGAGGGCCTGTCTTACTACCCTGTTCAGGGAATTAAAACTGCAAAAAAAGAGGGCCCCTGACAGACAATCTTTTTTGTTCATTTTTGTTGCATCAGCAAGACTAAGGCTGCATTCACACCTTGGCGTATTTACGCCCGACGCTCGTGCCGCTGGAGGGGTGATTTAACATTGATGTCTATGGAGATGGTTCACATCTCCACGCCGAAACGCCGTACGCCTGAAGCTCAAAACAAGTCCCGGACCCTTTTTTTCAGGCGGCTTTCGGCGTAGACAACAATGTTAAACAATGTTTTGTAAAAACAAAAAAAAAAAAAAAAAGTTTAAACGACTCGCTTTGTTGCGGCACAATACGCCGCAATTTGTCGCGGAAAAATACGCCGCGTTATAGTGTGAATGCAGCCTTAAGGAAGCCCAATTAATCACTTAAGGACCACCTCCTGCACATATACGTCGGCAGAATGGCACATGTACGTACAGGTACGTCCTGTACTAGTACCCAGCCGTGGGTTGCGGGCGCGCTCCCACGACCCGGTCCGAAGCTCCGTGACCGTGGGACCCGATCGCTGCTGGAGTCCCGCAATCGGTCCCCGGAGCTGAAGAACGGGGAGAGCCGTTCACTGTGGCGGCTGCATCAATCGTGTCATCCCTTTAATAGGGGGACACAATCGATGATCTCACACCTACAGCCACACCCCCCTACAGTTGTAAACACACTTCAGGTCACACATAACCCCATCAGCGCCCCCTGTGGTTAACTCCCAAACTGCAATTGTCATTTTCACAATAAACAATGCATTTTAAATGCATTTTTTGCTGTGAAAATGACAATGGTCCCAAAAATGTGTCAAAATTGTCCGAAGTGTCCGCCATAATGTTGCAGTCACAAAAAAAAAATATATAAAAAAAAAAAAAAAAAAAAAATCGCTGACAGCCGCCATTAGTAGTAAAATTTTTTTTTTTTATAAAAATGCAATAAAACTATACCCTATTTTGTAAACGCTATACATTTTGCGCAAACCAACCGATAAACGCTTATTGCGATTTTTTTTACCAAAAATAGGTAGAATAATACGTATCGGCCTAAACTGAGGAAATTTTTTTTTTAATATATATTTTTGGGGGATATTTATTATAGCAAAAAGTAAAAAATATTGCATTTTTTTCAAAATTGACACTCTATTTTTGTTTATAGCGCACAAAATAAAAACTGCAGAGGTGATCAAATACCACCAAAAGAAAGCTCTATTTGTGGGGAAAAAAAAGAACGCCAATTTTGTTTGGGAGCCACGTCGCACGACCGCATAATTGTCAGTTAAAGCGACGCAGTGCCGAATCGCAAAAAGGGGCAAGGTCCTTTAGCTGCATTTTGGTCCGGGTCTTAAGTGGTTAAGGGTAATAGATTAACAGAAGCTTGATCCCTGGGTTTTTAAGACATGCCCAATCTGTGGCTTTACTTAAAGGGTCACTAAAGGAAAAAAATATATTTTTAAATAACAAACATGTTATACTTACCAGTTCGTTTTGCACAGAGTGCCCCCGATCCATGTCTTCTGGGATCCCTCGGCGGCTGTCTCTGGTCCTCCCCGCAATTAGTCACCACAGTCATGCAAGAGCTTGCATGGTGGTCAATAATTGCGGGCGCACTCCCGTGATACAGCGAGCGGCCATAGCCGCTCGCT
Source organism: Rana temporaria (assembly GCF_905171775.1). Classification (NCBI taxonomy): domain Eukaryota; kingdom Metazoa; phylum Chordata; class Amphibia; order Anura; family Ranidae; genus Rana; species Rana temporaria. Next base: position 50,813,986 of record NC_053500.1, on the reverse strand, counting down.
GTATCACTCGGCCCCCGCCCCTCGGCGCATCACTGGATGTGATTGACAGCAGCGCCAGTGTTACGGAACCATGAACCAGACGTACAACAAGAGATAAGTGAAAATAAGAAGGCTTTATTGAAAATCAAGCTGTAAAGCAAAAGTCCAAACGCATGGTGAAACCGAAGCAGAGTCTTGCGAAGCCAGATGTCAGGAACCAGAAGGGTAGTCAGACGAAGCCAGGATCAGGAACCAGCAGGGAAGTCAGACGAAGCCAGGATCAGGAACCAGCAGGGAAGTCAGACGAAGCCAGGATCAGGAAGCAGCAGCAGTCTTAGAAGCATGTGAACACAGGAGGACCAAGCAAGGAACTGAAGCCACAGAACTCCTATATATATGAGCCAGGCATCCAGCTCCTCCCAGTGGGAAGGAGGAGCCGCAGGGTGGGAGGCTACAAGAGTCCCAGAAACCAAGATGGCCGCCAGCACAAGTCAAACGAAGGAGACAGGAGAGAGGTAAGACCATGACAGTACCTCCCCCTCAAGGGCCCCTCCTCCGCGGTGCAAAAAACGGTTTCTGAGGAAAACGTGCGTGGAAGGCTCGGAGCAAGGCAGGAGCATGGACATCTGCGGAGGGAACCCAGGAACGCTCCTCTGGACCATAACCACGCCAGTGGACCAAAAACTGCACCCGACCGCGGACCAGGCGTGAGTCCAGGATATTGCTCACCTCATACTCCTCATGATTGCCCACTTGGACCGGACGAGGCCGAGGAACCGAGGAAGTGAAGCGATTGCACACCAGTGGCTTCAACAGGGAGACATGAAACACGTTGGAGATCCGCATGCCAGGAGGAAGCGCAAGGGCATAGGCTACCGGGTTTACCCTGCGAAGCACTCGGAAGGGACCAACAAAGCGAGGAGCCAGCTTGGGAGTGGGCACTCGAAGGTTGAGGTTGCGAGTGGACAACCATACACGGTCTCCGACCTGATAGGAAGGAGCAGGCGCTCGTCTGCGATCAGCCTGGAGTTTCTGGCGCTGCGCAGAGACCTCAAGGGACTTCTGGATCTGTACCCAAGAGGCGCGTAGGACGGAAAGGTGATCCTCCACAGCCGGAATATCCTGGGAGGAGAATGCCTCCAGTAACACAGCAGGTTGGAACCCATAATTGGCCATGAAGGGAGACGTCCCAGAGGAAGAGTTCACCGCCGTGTTCCTGGCAAACTCAGCCCAAGGCAGGAGGTCAACCCAATTGTCTTGGTGATCGGAGACATAGCAACGAAGGAATTGCTCCAAGGCCTGATTGGATCGTTCTGCGGCCCCATTGGACTGAGGGTGGTAGGCCGAGGAGAAGGAGAGATGAATCCCCAACTGGGAGCAAAAGGCGCGCCAGAACCTGGACACAAACTGACTCCCCCGATCCGACACTATCTCCTTGGGCAAACCGTGCAACCGGAAGACCTCCCAGGCAAAAATCGTGGCCAACTCTTGTGCAGAGGGTAACTTCTTGAGAGGAACACAGTGGCACATTTTGGAAAACCGATCCACAATCATGAGAATGACCGTATGGCCTCGGGATGCAGGGAGGTCCACAATGAAATCCATCCCCAGGTGTGACCATGGGCGCTCCCCGGTGGCTATGGGTTGCAGCAGGCCCAACGGAAGGTGCCGAGGGGACTTACTTTGGGCACAAACGGAGCATGCCGCTACATATGCGGCGATGTCGGAACGTAGGGAAGGCCACCAGAACAGACGTGAAACAGCCCAGGACAGCTGATTCTTACCAGGATGCCCCGCGGTCTTGGAGTTATGGTAGGTTCGCAACAACCGAGTGCGAAACTCCTCAGGCACAAAACATCTGCCGTTGGGTCTCCCAGAGGGAGCACCAGATTGAGCCGCCAAAATCTGCTCACCAAGGGGAGAGGTCAGGCTGGTGCGAATGGCGGCCAGGATTTGATTCGGAGGTATGACCGAAGTCGGTATAGATTCCTCCCTGGACAGCTCGGAGTACTGCCGTGATAAGGCATCTGCCCTGATGTTCTTGGAACCGGGTAGGTAGGAGACCACGTAATTAAAACGTGACAAGAACAGAGCCCATCTGGCCTGACGTGGTGTCAATCTCTTGGCCTCAGAAAGGTAGGTCAGATTCTTGTGGTCCGTCAGGATGAGAACCGGAACCACCGAGCCCTCGAGCAAGTGCCTCCACTCTTTGAGAGCCTGCACTATGGCCAATAACTCCCTGTCACCAATCTGATAGTTGCACTCCGCGGGTGACAGTTTCCGGGAGTAAAACCCACAAGGAAGCAGCGGACCCTCTGGTGTTCTACGCTGAGACAGAAGGGCGCCTACTCCCGTCTCAGATGCGTCCACCTCGAGGACAAAGGGCAACCCAGGATTGGGATGAGACAGAATCGGGGCCGACACAAAGGCGGATTTTAGGGCCTCAAAAGTCCGGATGGCCTCGAGCGGCCAGACCTGGGAATTACTGCCCTTCCTGGTCAGATCCGTGAGAGGCTTGGCCAGCGTGGAGAAGTCCCTGATGAACTTCCGATAATAATTGGCGAAGCCCAAAAAGCGCTGCAGGGAACGAAGACCACTGGGCTGGGGCCACTGTAAGACAGCCGAAACCTTCTCAGGGTCCATGGAGAACCCCTCAGCGGAAATGATGTAACCTAAGAAGGTTACCTGGGACCGGTGAAATTCGCATTTCTCAAGCTTACCGAACAGCTTGTTCTCTCGTAACCGTTGCAACACTCGCTTGACATCCAGAATGTGGGCCTCCATGGATTCAGAATATACCAAGATGTCATCCAAATAGACCACCACACACTGCTGCAACAGGTCACGGAAAACATCGTTGATGAATTCCTGAAAGACTGCGGGCGCATTGCACAACCCAAAGGGCATAACCAAGGATTCATAATGACCGGTCCTGGTGTTAAACGCGGTCTTCCACTCATCGCCCGCCTTGATCTTTACCAGGTTATATGCCGCCCTCAAGTCGAGTTTGGTAAAGACCGTGGCCCCCTTAAGGGGATCGAACAGCTCGGAAATCAAGGGTATCGGGTAAGCGTTCTTGATCGTGATGCGATTAAGGCCCCTGTAATCGATGCAAGGCCTCAACTCACCGCCCTTCTTTTTCACAAAGAAAAATCCAGCCCCTGCCGGGGACGAGGATTTGCGAATGTGACCACGGGACAGCGCCTCCCTCACGTACTGCTCCATGGCCTCATTCTCCGCAACCGACAGTGGATAGACCCTGCCGCGAGGAGGAACGGCACCAGGTTGTAAATCTATGGCACAATCGTATGGGCGGTGCGGAGGTAGGGCAACTGCGCGCACCTTATCGAATACATCCCGGTACTCCTCGTATTCAGGAGGCAACAGAGAGTCCGAGGAAGTACACAGCAACTTGACAGGCCCAACTTGACAGGACCATGAGAGGATCTCGGCCGATCTCCAGTCAAAAGTCGGATTATGCTTCTGGAGCCAGGGGTACCCCAAGACCACCGAGTAGTGTGGAGACGAAATAACCTGGAAGCAGACCGACTCACTGTGAACGGCACCAATGGCTATCCCCACTGGAAGGGTCTCATGAGTCACGTGTGACGGCTGGAGGGGTCTGCCGTCTATCGCCTCTAGAGCCAGCGGGGAACCTCGAGCCTGCAGAGGAATGGCATTGGCGGCAGCGAACTCACTATCAATGAAAAAACCACCAGCACCAGAGTCCACCAACGCCTGGGTCGTCACCGAGCCCCCGACCCAGGAGAGGACAACAGTGATCAGTGGTTTATCAACACGGGAAACCGGGGACGAGGAGACTCCACCCAAGATCTGCCCCCGACAGGATCTCAGGTGCGAGCGTCTCCCGGACGGTTCGGACATGCCAACCGAAAATGCCCACCGAGACCACAGTACATGCATCGGCCCTCGCGTCTCCGGAGTACCCTCTCCCCCTCGGACAGGCGAGCAAACCCCAGCTGCATGGGTTCACCCTCAGACAAGTCAACCCCAGGAGGCGTGGGAGGAGAGGGAGGCACGGGTGGGACAGCAAACGTAGACGCCTAACTGTTAGGAGGCCTCCGCAGGCTCTCCTTAAAGGAAGGTCTCTCCCTGAGTCTGGTGTCAATCAAAATCAGGAAAGAAATAAGAGCCTCGAGCTCCACTGGTAGGTCCTTAGCTGCAACCTCATCCTTCAAGACATCCGAGAGACCATGAGAGAAAGCAGCGACCAGAGCCTCATTATTCCAGCCCACCTCTGCTGCCAGGGTACGAAACTCAATGGCGTATTCGGCTACGGATCGTGAACCCTGTCTGACGGACATAAGGAGCTTCGCAGCAGAGGCGGCGCGAGCCGGCACATCGAATACCTTCCGAAGAGAAGCAACAAAACCGGAAAACTTGGCAACCACCGCATTGTTGTTCTCCCATAAAGGGCTGGCCCAGGCCAAGGCCTTGTCCGAGAGCAGCGAGATCAAGAAGCCCACCTTTGATCTCTCAGTGGGAAAGGCATGTGGCAGCAACTCAAAATAAATGCCCACTTGGTTAAGGAAACCTCGGCACTGAGTTGGCTCTCCCCCAAATCGCTGTGGAAGGGGGGCAGAACCGGTCATACCCCGAAACACTGCAGGCGCAACAACAGGTGTCGGGGTAGACTCTGGCGCAACAACCGGAGCGGCAGTAGGAGCGACAACCGACCCATCGGCAACGGGAGCGAAATGAGCTGTGCGTTCAAGCAGGGTTTGCAACACCACAGCGAACTGACCCAACAGGGACTCCAGCTGATCAAGTCTGGCAACCAGCGTGGGTAGCGAGGATGGCCCTGTACCGTCAAAATTCATGGCTTGGTCCTAATGTTACGGAACCATGAACCAGACGTACAACAAGAGATAAGTGAAAATAAGAAGGCTTTATTGAAAATCAAGCTGTAAAGCAAAAGTCCAAACGCATGGTGAAACCGAAGCAGAGTCTTGCGAAGCCAGATGTCAGGAACCAGAAGGGTAGTCAGACGAAGCCAGGATCAGGAACCAGCAGGGAAGTCAGACGAAGCCAGGATCAGGAACCAGCAGGGAAGTCAGACGAAGCCAGGATCAGGAAGCAGCAGCAGTCTTAGAAGCATGTGAACACAGGAGGACCAAGCAAGGAACTGAAGCCACAGAACTCCTATATATATGAGCCAGGCATCCAGCTCCTCCCAGTGGGAAGGAGGAGCCGCAGGGTGGGAGGCTACAAGAGTCCCAGAAACCAAGATGGCCGCCAGCACAAGTCAAACGAAGGAGACAGGAGAGAGGTAAGACCATGACAGCCAGCCAATGGCTGTGCTGCTCTCAATCCATCCGCTCTAGCCAATCAGCGGCCAGGCTGAGCGGCGAAGAGATATAGGGACCGCGCGGGACTTTCTAGGGGTCAGGTAAGTATAACGAGGGGGGGCCGGCAGCAGCAGATGTTTTTTCACCTTAATGCATAGATTGCATTAAGGTGAAAAAACATTTTCCTTTACAAATCCTTTAAGCCTGAGTGCCTACTCAGGAGATTAAAGTCCATAGCAGGAGTAGAACGCTCATACTGGTACATCTAGTTCTGCTAGAAGGGCGAAATGAAGTCCATGCACCGAGCTGTAACCTATTCGGTCGGGAATACATCCCATCTTCAGGCCATAACTCCTCTGTTCTTACTAAACAGGGCGATTCTTTATCGTCTTCCTCCAGTGTCCTATAACCCTACTGGGCTTCAACCCTAGGAAATGGTTCTGGCATCCCTGAATGTAAGGGGCTGAGGATTTCTGACATGCGATGTCTGCAGCCAGAACTCCTGGCCCTTCCACGGAAAAAAGGGTCGAAATACAAAAACGGTGATAAATGCATTATTAATATCACCAATAATAAAAGGTCATATATTGTGGGCACAGCACAAGAGATTTAGACAGAAAGAACACAAGCATAGACAATAATGTTGTGTATCCGAGTGTGGCTAGCTAAACCAACATATCAAATATGGGAAAAGACCCAAATGTGCATTTCAATGTAAGACAGACAGTACTCGCAGTCTGGTTTACTGATGTGCGGCCAATATGTAAAAACATTAGGGCACATATTACAGACCCTAACTGCTGCGTGTGTCTGAAGTGCAGCTAGCTAGGTCATAACTGATATAAATACAGAAAGGACAGGAACCCTCTTTACTGTGGTGTTTTACTGATGTACAACAGAATAAGGCCATAAATATAACACAGAAAGACCTTTCTACGTTGCGTATTTCTGACGAACCACCAAATACAGTTATACGATCAATATGGAACACAAGACAATCTTTTCTGATATGCAGTCAGATAGAACCAACACTGAGAAAGGACACAAGCAACTTGCAGCATTGTGCCTTTTCTGAAGTACAGTAAGGTAAGGCAATATGAAACAGAAAGCACCAACAAGCTTAAGGCTCCATTCACATCTGAGCGACAGCGGCGTTCGGCGTACGCGGCGAATTTTGCCGCGAGTGTGAAACTTTCAATTTTTTTTTAAACTCTTCCCATTGCTGTCAATGGGCGAACGCCAATGTCGCCTGAAAAAAAGGGTCCGGGACTTTTTTTCAGGCGACAGGCGTTCGGCGTCTATGAGATGTGAACCATCTCCATAGACGGCTATGGGAATTCTCCCCTCTAGCGGCAGAAGCGTCCGGCGTCCGGCGTTTTGTCGCTCAGGTGTGAATGCAGCCTAAATGTTGAGTATTTCTGCTGTGCAGTGACATAAAAACAGAAAAAGCAGACAGCCTTCCCAGCTGCGATCTTTCTGGTGTACTGCAAAGTAAGGCAATAATCCCAGGATGTCCATTCCTGGGTGAGGCTTTGCTACACAACAGAAGGGACAGATAAGCTTAGGGCTCCCACACCCGTGCGACCCAACCTGCGACTGCAAAACACAGGAGAAAAGTTATACACTATGGCTACCAATAGGTACCATTCGTGTCTGTGTGACTCCAGGTCGCAGCGCCTCCAAGCAGTCCCTGCTTTCTGGATCCACAGACCTCAAGATTACACAGGTCGCAGGGAAAACTTGTAATCTTCAGGACAAACAAGCGAGGAGTCCCCAACGCTGTATCTCCCTGGAGGATTGCAGCCAACAACCTCCTGCTGTGTATCCCTAAGGCCCCATGCACACGAGACGCTATTACAAACACCTCTAATCTCAGCTTTTCAAAGGCAAAAAACGGCATTTAAAACGCCCGTTTTTGCCGCGAATTGCGCGGCGTTTTGCCGCGATTTGCGGCTGTCAGCGTTTATCCCCAAAACACTGTAGACCCTCCCCAAGCTCAGAATCAAACTATTTGTGCCGTGTTTTGCGTCTAAAATGCAAAAGCTGAAAGCTTCTGAACCCAAAATTTTGGGTTTGGAAAAACGGCCCTAAACCCAACTGCTTTGAAACGCCAAAAAACGTGATTGTGTGCATGGACACATAGGATAACATTAAATGTGTTCAGGGGCAGTTGAAAAAAATGCCCAAATGCCTCTGAACTCGAGTTTAGCAGCGTCTCGTGTGCATGGGGCTTAAGAAGCAGCCAGGTAGAACAATGAGAAACAGAAAAGACACCGCTCACTGCTGTGCATTTCTGATATGCAGCCAATAAGGCAGTAAATATAGAATATACAGGACACAAACAATCTTTGTGTATGTAGCCATACCACCAATACCGAGCAGAGATGCCACTATCTCAATGTGTCTCCCTGCTGAGCAGCAAAAACAAGGCGGAAAAAGGACAAGCAACCTTCACTGCTGTGTCCCTTGATATGCAGCCACAGTATATGTAAGACATAAAGGACAGACAACCTTCATCTTGTATATGTCTGATGTGCAACAATATAACAATTCAGAATAGAGATAGCACATCCATATTGAAGTGATTTGGCATGCGACTCAATATGCCATATCGCACACCTAAAATCGTCAGCCATTGCCGTTACTAGCACTGTCTGAATCGGCACAACGCCACCTTGCGGTGCTGTACCGCGGGGAAGGTGGGGGAGAAGCAATGTCTTACCTACCTCTTTGCCATCTGAGGTGGTTTAGGCACACTCGCTCCTCTGCACCCCAGGGGAGATGCCCAGAAACCATCTGGCTGAAAATTGGGGTTTTGCAGCTAAATTCTCAAGGCAAAGGAAAGTACTCACCGTTGTCGTCATCCCTTTTGCCACAGCCGCTGGGCTTGCTTTTCCATCCTTATGGTCCACATGCAAGGAGGATAGCTGCCAAAGTGCCCCCCCCCCAACTGCTGTCCCCATAGGGTCATTATGGAAAGAAACATTTTTTTTTTTTCCATATTTATACTTAATCGCATATTGCTATAATCGCATCTCATTTAAAGTCCCAATCTTCCATTTTTTGTCCCCATAGGGAGCTGTAAGATTAGGCTGTGTCCTGCACTGTACTAGTCAGTATATACACACGTGGGGGGGGGCAATGCCTTACTTTCCTCAGTCCCATCTGAGGGGGTTTAGGCAAACATCCACCGTAGTGAACTGGTGCCTCCACGCCTAGCAAAAGGAGGATGTGGGCGCCTGCTCCTGCTGACTCTCAGCCTTTCCTCCTGGGTAAGAAAGCCGCTGCCATTTTCCCGTAGACTGAAAATTACGTGGGAGTTTGTCGCCCTCGCGAGCTACCAGAAGCCAGACCCCCCTGGAAATAACCGACGGCCAGCACCCCCGTCTGAACGAACAGGTAAGGGGGGGGGGGGAGGCAGGATAATGGACCCTGAAGTTCTGGGTACACCACTGTATCCGGGGTCCTTCGAATCTCAGGGGGGCTCTTCCAATTACTGCCCCCCCTGAGGACAAGATAGGGAGAATTTTCTCTTTTTCCTCTCCTCATGCCAGGTATTCCGCTGATAGCGTCCTGTGAGGAGAGAATGGGCACCTTCTTTCTTGGCCTTCTGAGCTGCTGTGAGAGGCTTGAGGCGCCGCCATCACCGCCGTTGGAGAGCGACGTCACCTCCGGCGCTAGCGGAGGAAACTACCATCCCCTCCAGGCGCTGGGAAGATGGCGCCGCGTGCTATAGGCCGAGCAACGCCATCCCTGAGAAAGCAACCGAACGTGCGAGCGGAGTTCACCAGCGAGCGGCACCATGCCTGTGAAGCAACTCTCAGAGGAGCGATACACCCAGCAGAACAACGAGCCAGCCTGCCTCCTGAATGGACACCCAGACAGGTAGGTGGGAAAAGAAGAAACAATGGCCCCTGAGGTTCTAGGTACATCGCACCTAGGGTCCTTCAGTACTCAGGAAGGAAAGGGATACCCCCCAGGAAGGACAAGATCATCCTGCTGGGCCCAAAGGCTTCCCAGGCATGCGGCCCAGCTCCCAGGGGGAGACCTCCAGCCCCAGGCCTTAGGTCTATAAGAAAATAACAAACGGTTTCACTGTGGGGAAACACAATCAAAAACTGAGGAGCACGGGGAGCGGCTGGGTTTTTAACCTCTTGATCGATTGTTTCCTGTCAGGTGGAGCCAGTCATCTCTCATTGTGCCGTCCTGGAAGACGACTTGAGAAATCATTGTTGCTCTACATAAAGAACCAAGACCTCCTTCCTCCTGCTGGTGATCCCTCTAGTGATATAAAGATCTAGATAGAGGAATCAGGACCTCCTTCCTCCTGCTGGTGATCCCTTTAGTGATATAAAGATCTATATAGAGGAATCAGGACCTCCTTCTCCTGCTAGTGACCCCTTTAGTGATATGAAGATCTATATAGAGGAATCAGGACCTCCATCCTCCTTCTGGTGATCCCTCAAGTGATATGAGGATCTATGTAGAGGAATCAGGACCTCCTTCCTCCTCCTGCTGGTGACCCCTCTAGTGATATAAAGATCTATATAGAGGAATCAGGACCTCCTTCCTCCTGCTGGTGACCCCTCTAGTGATATAAAGATCTATATAGAGGAATCAGGACCTCCTTCTCCTGTTAGTGATCCCTTTAGTGATATAAAGATCTATATAGAGGAATCAGGACCCCCTTCTCCTGCTGGTGATCCCTTTAGTGATATAAAGATCTATATAGAGGAATCAGGACCTTCTTCCTCCTGCTAGTGATATAAAGATCTATATAGAGGAATCAGGACCTACTTCTCCTGCTAGTGATCCCTTTAGTGATATAAAGATCTAAATAGAGGAATCAGGACCTCCTTCCTCCTGCTGGTGATCCCTTTAGTGATATAAAGATCTATATATAGGAATCAGGACCTCCTTCTCCTGCTAGTGACCCCTTTAGTGATATAAAGATCTATATAGAGGAATCAGTACCTCCTTCCTCCTGCTGGTGATCCCTCAAGTGATATAAAGATCTATATAGAGGAATCAGGACCTCCTTCCTCCTGCTGGTGACCCCTCTAGTGATATAAAGATCTATATAGAGGAATCAGGACCGCCTTCCTCCTCCTGCTGGTGATCCCTCTAGCGATATAAAGATCTATATAGAGGAATCAGGACCTCCTTCCTCCTCCTGCCGGTGACCCCTCTAGCGATATAAAGATCTATATAGAGGAATAAGGACCTCCTTCCTCCTGCTGGTGATCCCTTTAGTGATATAAAGATCTATATAGAGGAATCAGGACCCCCTTCTCCTGCTAGTGATCCCTTTAGTGATATAAAGATCTAAATAGAGGAATCAGGACCTCCTTCCTCCTGCTGGTGATCCCTTTAGTGATATAAAGATCTATATATAGGAATCAGGACCTCCTTCTCCTGCTAGTGACCCCTTTAGTGATATAAAGATCTATATAGAGGAATCAGGACCTCCTTCCTCCTGCTGGTGACCCCTCTAGTGATATAAAGATCTATATAGAGGAATCAGGACCTCCTTCTGGTGACCCCTCTAGTGATATAAAGATCTATATAGAGGAATCGGGACCTCCTTCTCCTGCTAGTGATCCCTTTAGTGATATAAAGATCTAAATAGAGGAATCAGGACCTCCTTCTCCTGCTAGTGACCCCTCTAGTGATATACAAATCTATATAGAGGAATCGGGACCTCCTTCTCCTGCTAGTGACCCCTTTAGTGATATAAAGATCTATATAGAGGAATCAGGACCTCCTTCCTCCTGCTGGTGACCCCTCTAGTGATATAAAGATCTATATAGAGGAATCAGGACCTCCTTCTGGTGACCCCTCTAGTGATATAAAGATCTATATAGAGGAATCGGGACCTCCTTCTCCTGCTAGTGATCCCTTTAGTGATATAAAGATCTAAATAGAGGAATCAGGACCTCCTTCTCCTGCTAGTGACCCCTCTAGTGATATACAAATCTATATAGAGGAATCGGGACCTCCTTCCTCCTGCTGGTGACCCCTCTAGTGATATAAAGATCTATATAGAGGAATCAGGACCTTCTTTCTCCTGCTGGTGACCCCTCTAGTGATATAAAGATCTATATAGAGGAATCAGGACCTTCTTCCTCCTGCTGGTGACCCCTCTAGTGTTATAAAGATCTATATAGAGGAATCAGGACCTTCTTCCTCCTGCTAGTGATATAAAGATCTATATAGAGGAATCAGGACCTCCTTCTCCTGCTGGTGATCCCTCTAGTGATATAAAGATCTATATAGAGGAATCAGGACCTCCATCCTCCTTCTGGTGATCCCTCTAGTGATTTAAAGATCTATATAGAGGAATCAAGACCTCCTTCCTCCTGCTGGTGACCCCTCCAGTGATATAAAGATCTATATAGAGGAATCAGGACCTCCTTCCTCCTGCTGGTGATCCCTTTAGTGATATAAAGATCTATATAGAGGAATCAGGACCTCCTCCTTCTGGTGACCCCTCTAGTGATATGAAGATCTATATAGAGGAATCAGGACCTCCTTCCTCCTGCTGGTGATCCCTTTAGTGATATAAAGATCTATATAGAGGAATCAGGACCTCCTTCTCCTGCTAGTGACCCCTTTAGTGATATGAAGATCTATATAGAGGAATCAGGACCTCCATCCTCCTTCTGGTGATCCCTCAAGTGATATGAAGATCTATATAGAGGAATCAGGACCGCCTTCCTCCTCCTGCTGGTGATCCCTCTAGCGATATAAAGATCTATATAGAGGAATCAGGACCTCCTTCCTCCTCCTGCCGGTGACCCCTCTAGCGATATAAAGATCTATATAGAGGAATAAGGACCTCCTTCCTCCTGCTGGTGATCCCTTTAGTGATATAAAGATCTATATAGAGGAATCAGGACCCCCTTCTCCTGCTAGTGATCCCTTTAGTGATATAAAGATCTATATAGTGGAATCAGGACCTTCTTCCTCCTGCTAGTGATATAAAGATCTAAATAGAGGAATCAGGACCTCCTTCCTCCTGCTGGTGATCCCTTTAGTGATATAAAGATCTATATATAGGAATCAGGACCTCCTTCTCCTGCTAGTGACCCCTTTAGTGATATGAAGATCTATATAGAGGAATCAGGACCTCCTTCCTCCTGCTGGTGATCCCTCTAGTGATATAAAGATCTATAGGAATCGGGACCTCCTTCTCCTGCTAGTGATCCCTTTAGTGATATAAAGATCTAGATAGAGGAATCAGGACCTCCTTCTCCTGCTAGTGACCCCTCTAGTGATATACAAATCTATATAGAGGAATCAGGACCTCCTTCCTCCTGCTGGTGACCCCTCTAGTGATATAAAGATCTATATAGAGGAATCAGGACCTTCTTCCTCCTGCTAGTGATATAAAGATCTATATAGAGGAATCAGGACCTCCTTCTCCTGCTGGTGACCCCTCTAGTGATATAAAGATCTATATAGAGGAATCGGGACCTCTTTCTCCTGCTAGTGACCCCTCTAGTGATATAAAGATCTATATAGAGGAATCGGGACCTCCTTCTCCTGCTGGTGACCCCTCTAGTGATATAAAGATCTATATAGAGGAATCGGGACCTCTTTCTCCTGCTAGTGACCCCTCTAGTGATGAATCCTAGAATGCTATTTGCTTTTCCCACTGCTCGTTTTATAATTATCTGTCTTCTTTTTTTGGTGGGGAGTGGTGACCTGGTTTTGTCAGGTATTTTCTCCCATTGCCGGCCAGATCACTTAAAGCGGAGTTCCACACAAAAGTTTTTTTTGGGGGGGGGGGGGGGGGGGAGTGGGGGCTTCAGTAGGAATGGGACTTCCTGTCCCACTTCCTCCTTCTGCCCAGGGACCGCTTAGGCGATACGTCATATGGCCTACGGCGGCCCCTCTCTGTAGGTGATCGCCTGGGACACGTGACAGGTCCCAGGCTATCGTCTGACCAATCACAGAGGGCAGAGCCAGAAGACAGTGGGACGATTTGTATTCTTATCTGCTGACTTTTTTGGGGGGGTCTGAAAAACCTCTATACGCCCCCCTGTATTAGCCCACACCCAGGGGGTATACAGACGCGTTCGGGCAGAAAACGGCCAATGACGAAGTAATACTAGACACGTTCATGCATTCTAATCTAGTGGTTTGGTCAGTAGAACGGATGAATGCCAAACTCAAATGAACGCACTTAAACGCGGCTTTAGGTGTGTTTTGATCACTCCTCCCACAGAGCAGAGGCGTCCAGGGGAGGGAAGAGAAAACGTTATTCGTGCCTGAGGCCTAGATTTTGATAGGCCGTGTATACATTTGCCGGGGGTGGGTGACACTGACCACACACACACACACGTGTGAGATATAATGACCCTGGAGGAGTGCTATGCAGTGTGTACACAATATACATGCTGTGTGTTATTCTATAGGTTAGTTATATGGCTGTCTGCGTCACACAAGCTCCGGTACCGGTAAGCTGTCCATGTCTCACGGCTCCTTTCTCCTCAAGTCGTACTTTCTAGAAGGTCACGCCCATAACCTAAAGCACGCTTCCAGTCTCAGTAGCCCCGCCCACTCACCCCCACAACCTATAATACACTTCCAGGCACAGTAGCACCGCCCATAACCTAAAGCACGCTTCCAGTCTCAGTAGCCCCGCCCACTCACCCCGACAACCTATAATACATTTCCAGGCACAGTAGCACCGCCCATAACCTAAAGCACGCTTCCAGTCTCAGTAGCCCCGCCCACTCACACGCCCCCCAACCTCTCCCACCCGTCCTGTAACACTAGCCCCGCCTTCCCCACATGTAACGATCTGACGCAATTTCTGTAAACGGGATGACGTTAACGCAAGGAAACTTCCAGAACGTATTGACGCAAGACGTAACGTTTTTGCAAGTCACTGTGCAGGGCCTATTTTCCCTTCTTTTTCCAATTCTGTCCGTCCGGAGTGTCGTGGGTGGTGGGGCCGTGGTCGTAGAACTCCGCCGCCCGGCACTCGTAGCTATAGACGGGGCTCAGAGAACGGAGAGCGCCTCGCACATCTTATTGGGCTGGGCGGGAGCATGCCCGTGACGTCACCCGTAGCATGTTGGCGCTGGCTGGTGCTATTTGCCGCCGAGCTGTCAGTGGCAGTTGCGTGGTGTGGTGTGTCTGTGGGCGGTGATTGGTCCTCACTGGTGTGGCCGTGTTCTGATTGGTTGCGGCTGTTGCCTCTCACTCCCTGGCTTGTGTGGGAGATGTTATTCTGGCGTGTGATTGGTGGGCGGTGTACGGCTGTGTTGCCGGGTGATGCGGAAGTGTTAGTCGGGGCTGCGGGCGGAGCAGGTGTGGATGCACGCGGAGGGAGATCGGTGAGCGGGACTGATCGGTATGCCGGGGGTCTCTCCTCTGCTCGGGCTGGTCACTGTTCTGGGGGATTAGGGGGGCGGGTGTGTTCTGTCTTATGGAGGTCATGATCACCCCAATAATACACATATGAGGGGACACGCCTCAATGTCTGTGTGATCACCCCAATACACACCCGGCACAGGGAGGGGGGATCCCTGACTATATACATATATAGGGTGAGGAATCCGTCTGTTCTTACACATGGGGGATGGGAAGGGACTTTCCAGACCAGCAGAGCGATCATCCAGGTCTGGGGAGGGGTCAAAGGTCCCGCTTTGTTTTGGTTACCAGAGTGTGATCCAGGGAGAGTGCAGATCGGGGATCACTATATATATATATATATATATATATATATATATATATATATTATAAAATCTATATCTATCATAGTGATGATCACATAGATGATGGACACCGGTGAGGTGTGCTTGTGTTATCACTCTAGGATTGCTGCAATCACATATCCTCCTATGATGCAATCAAGTTGCAAGTAAGGGCTGTCACTAGTTGGGACCGGCTCTATCCAACTTTATACCACACAGGGAACTTTACAGTGATTTTCAGGGAGAAAGATTTATTTACTAGAGGTAACTGATCACCTTTATGTTGGGGATCTGTGGGATAGGTGACCCTTTATGTTGGGGATCTGTGGGAAAAGTTGACCCTTTATGTTGGGGATCGGTGGGAAAGGTGACCCTTTATGTTGTGGATCGGTGGGAAAGGTGACCCTTTATGTTGTGGATGGGTGGGAAAGGTGACCCTTTACGTTGTGGATGGGTGGGAAAGGTGACCCTTTACGTTGTGGATGGGTGGGAAAGGTGACCCTTTACGTTGGGGATCTGTGGGAAAGGTGACCCTTTACGTTGGGGATCGGTGGGAAAGGTGACCCTTTACGTTGGGGATCGGTGGGAAAGGTGACCCTTTACGTTGGGGATCGGTGGGATAGGTGACCCTTTATGTTGGGGATCGGTGGGATAGGTGACCCTTTATGTTGGGGATCTGTGGGATAGGTGACCCTTTACGTTGGGGATCGGTGGGAAAGGTGACCCTTTACGTTGGGGATCGGTGGGAAAGGTGACCCTTTACGTTGGGGATCGGTGGGAAAGGTGACCCTTTACGTTGGGGATCGGTGGGAAAGGTGACCCTTTACGTTGGGGATCGGTGGGAAAGGTGACCCTTTACGTTGGGGATCGGTGGGAAAGGTGACCCTTTACGTTGGGGATCGGTGGGAAAGGTGACCCTTTACGTTGGGGATCGGTGGGATAGGTGAACCTTTACGTTGGGGATCGGTGGGAAAGGTGACCCTTTATGTTGGGGATCGGTGGGAAAGGTGACCCTTTACTTTGGAGATCGTGGGAAAGGTGACTTATTACGTTGGGGACCAGTAAGAAAGAATGCCCCTTTGCGTTGGGGATCAGTGGAAAGAATTCCTTCTTAGGTTGGGGAGCAGTGGGTATAAATGGCCTCTTTACAGTGGAAAAATGCCTCCCTCGGGGGTCAGTAAGAATAATTGACCCTTTACGTTGGGCATCGGTGAGAAGAATGCCCCCTTAAAGACAACTAAAAAGATGATGCTGCTTTGCTTCACGAAGTGCCTTTGGACCTGAAACTTACCAACAGTGTCATTTGGAAGGTCAATCAGCTGACAGAACCCCTAGCAAACTCTGAGGGAGCCCTAGGTAGGGTCCATGGAATCATAGTTGAGAATAGCTGGGTGATGTCTTCATAAATGTTGTCTTCTGATGCAATCTCTCTGTAAGTCAGTTTTCACTTTCACAGCTTGCACTGGGTTAGATCAGCCTTCCTCCAACTTTTAACTCCAGAAGAACCCTCAAAATAATGTTCAGATCTCAGGGAAACCCCCGGCTAAAAGGAATCAACCAGGGGTCAGTGGGAAGAATTCCCCCATTACACTGATGGTCAGGAGGCCACATGCTGAGTGCTCTGCTGCTACCTTAGGACCAGACATGTGGGTACCACCAGGAGGTCTGTCAGCCACAACATAAGGATCCCTAAAGTCCTGGTTGAAATGTCTGTGTTAGGATTTCTTCATGAATGTTGTTTTAATATTTGGCCATAGTATGTGTAAGAAATGTCCTCTGTTGTGCATGGTTTTTATTTCTAATGAGACTTTTTTTTTTTTTTCTGTAAAGGCAGAAAATTGGGACGTATTCTAGAGTACACGGAAGTGTAAGAGTTGGGGGGTCCCTTTTTCCCTGGGGCTCCCAGACATGCTGTCTTTGAAGAAGTATCTGACGGAGGGTCTTATCCAGTTCACCATTCTCCTGAGCCTGATGGGTGTTCGTGTGGACTTGGATTCATATCTGCCCTCTCACCTGCCCCCTTTGCACGAGATCATCCTGGGGCCTACATCTGCCTATACACAGACTCAGTTCCACAGCCTTCGTGGTACCTCTGAAGGCTATGGGGTTCACCCCAAGAGTGTGGACTTGGACCAGTTTTTCACCTCCCGCAGACTGCTAAGCCGCATGCGTGCGTTGGACAGACTGCAGGTGCCCAGCACAGAGCTTGATGCCTGGTTAGTGCACAGGGAAGCTGATGGCTCTGTGTCTAGTGCTCAGACTGGTTCCAGCCGGTCTGCGGACAGTCCTCAGAACCTCCCGACTTCAGAGAGCAGCCTCAGGGACAGCATAGACAATGAACCAGGACGTGCATCAGAGGAACTGGGAGCGTCTGCTCAGTGTGAAAACACAGAACTTGTAAAAGAGGTAAGAGATACTTTATCAAAATACGATCTACTGTTCTATAATCGCACCATTTTCAGAGGTTTACATGCCTGGACTTGTACTCTGATTTGCTGGATCAGGATTTAGGGAGGAGGGTGGTTGTTTTGTAGAAGGGTCATAGGTTTGTTTTTCTTATGTCTCTGACATGTGAACAGTCTGCAATGCAGACAGGATTAGGGTCACCTTACATTACTCCATAGTCAAGAGTATAGAAATCCAGTTGGACTTGCCGGGAACTCTATTTACAGGAGTCTTCCAAAACAGCATGTGACAGTGATTGCGTTTCCTCTGTCCACAGGAGACGCATCGCAGATGAGAATCCTGAGCTGAGACTCCTACTAGGTTTCATGCAATGTGTCTCCTTTGGAAATGTGCTGTCCTGGAAGACGATTTGGGAAACGGGAATTTGTCTTTAATCATGCAGTATGTAACAAAATGTAACTTGTAAAATAGCAGAAGTATATATTTTGTACAGACCCTTCGGATTAGTTATACCACTAGCCTCATGTGATCCTTTATCAGTCTCCCTGCTGTGTGACAAATTAGACCCATTTACTGTGTGATTATGTCACTGTACAGCATTTGGTAACGTTTGTTTACTTTGATTGCTACGTTACACCATGATGTTGAGTGTATGCTTGCATAAGCTTATTTGCTTTATGTCGGCCTTTCCCAAACTTTTTATCCCTGAGGAACCGTTTAAATATACATTTTTGTTTAGGTCTCTGGGAACCTCCAGCTAATAATTCGGGTCAGTGGGAAGAGTGCCCCCTTACAGTGGTGATTCGAATGCCACTCTTACAGGCAGCAAAACAGATCATTGGTGTCATGCCAAGTGGTGCTAAACCTAGAAATAAACACCCTCAAATGGGAGGTCAAAAACCACAACTCAAACCTCTGGAGGAACCCTAGAGTTCCACGGAGCCCTGGTTAATCGTGGCCGCTTTATGTTTTTAAGTTGGAGACTATATTGCCAAAATTAGAATAAAGTCACTTGCAACTCGTCAATCTGTAAATCTCTGGCTGTAATAAGAGAATAATAGTATACTGTTGACAGGCTTTCAGGTATAAGTGGTTCCTCAACAGCTGGTGGCTTCTTATTCCTAACCTTTGGCTATAGAAGACAAAGTAAAGCTCCCAGTAAAAAAAAAAAAAAACGTTTTATGTTTTTAGATTGTTCCATAGCACTGCAGTGAGCATTGCACCTTTTCACGTTGGCCCCTGACCTTGTGTAACTTAACCCCCTTCCCGCCGACTGCCTCCTGACCCTTTAAGAATTCTGACAGGCGGGCATTCAGGTCATGCGTTGGCTGTCACATGATCAGAAAGTTCCCAATCGCAAGTATGCATCATGAGCTGCCCGATCCCCGCCTGCTACCGTGCTGGGAGAGCTCTCTCCGCACAGTGTGTTGTAAAACGCATATATGCGGCCGCTCGGCATCAAGGCCCACACGCTGATATGTGTGTGTGTGTGTGTGTGTGCACGCGCGCATTATGCTGGCGCCAAGGGGTTAAAGCAGAACTTCATCCAAAAAGGAAGGTTCCGCTTGTTTACAACCCCCCCCCCCCTTTCACCGCCACATTTGACATTTTTGAGGGGAGAGGAGGGAGCGGGTACCTGGTTTTGACAGGTACCCACTCCCATTTCAGGTCAGATTGCTGCGGCGATCTGCGGAAGTTCGTCCCCTCCTTACCCCCCGCAGACCTTGGGACCCGTGACTGCGGGACCAGTCGCAAAGCACGGTGTGGCTTGCGCAGTAGGTTTCCCTAAGATGCTGGCGTCTGCACTTGAAGCCGATTGAAGAATTGGCTCAGGTGAGGACATCACTGGATCCCTGGATAGGCAATTGTCCTATTAAAGCGGGGGTTCACCCTATTTTCCTCTAGCATACAATGAGGCATAGTAGCGCGAGCTACAGTATGCCTCTATTTATTTTTTTAGTCCGGTACCCACTGTGCAATCCTAGCGAGACGATTCCGACTCCTGGGCTTTCCTATCCAGAGGCAGCATGATTGACGGCCAGCTATGGCGCGTCACGCTTCTCCGGAAATAGCCGAAATAGGACTTGGCGCCTTACGGCGCCTGCGCATAGTCTGTGCGCAGGCGCCGTGAAGAGCCGAGACCTACTCCGGCTAACTTTGGGGAGTGTGACGTGCCATAGCCGGCCGTCAATCATGCTGCCTCTGGATAGGAACGCCCATTCCCCGCGGGGAGTCGGAATCGTCTCGCTAGGATTGCACTGTGAGTACCAGACTAAAAAAATAAATACAGGCATACTGTAGCTCGCGCTACTATGCCTCATTTTATGATGGAAAGTTGTCAATAAGGGTGAACCACCGCTTTAAGTCAGCAGCTACAGTATTTGTTGCTGCTGACTTTTACATTTTTTGGGGGGAGACTGGAGCTCCTCTTTAAGGTCTAAAGTGATACTAAGAAAAACAGTTGTATAAATCCAGCTAAAATTGTTTAATCATTTCCCCCTGTTATGTGTTTTTGTATGGTATCTTACCTGTTCTATAGAAAATGAGACTGAAGTTTATATAAATTGTCATCTGTTGTCCATTTGACCTCAAATATCAGAGGCGTACCGGTATTACATGTTTATCGCATGTATTTTTAGCATTGTGAAGATTCGTTTTTGTTTTTTCTCTTTGGAAGCATGCAAATAGTATTTGTGTACTTTATTTGAATAGACAGACAGATCAGAACTTGGCTGTTGGAGATAATGATGAGGGAACAGACAGCTGTTATTTGTGTCACGTTGGCAATATGACCAGAGGTGACAGATGCCTCTTGCACAATATAGAGCCTCTTAGGCAGCAGGGACACTTGTATAACCAGTTTATGTGTTGGCAGCACAGATACACATGACCCATATCTCTCACATATAAGGGGGGGTGGGGGGTCAAATATTTTATTTGCTTTAGAGATGGTAACTGGTTCTTTTTTTACATGTGCCATATAAATGACCTATCCATGCTTGTGTGTTGTGTTGCTGTGCACAGCCTCATGCGGCTGACACAGAAACATGTCAAGATGACTTCTTGAAGGACTTTAATATGACAGTGACCTTGAGGGTTTTCTGCCTGGTAGACAATGCAGTGATTTGCTGTAGGGCTCTGGCCTCCTCCACAGTACAGACGCTGAATAGATAGAAGTACATGAAGGCTTTCTTTTCTTTCAGCTTTAATATGTATCCCATTGGGATGATGTCCATTCTCCATTGTGCTTTTAGTGCAGGCCATCTGTGCTGGTACCTCATTTTAGTGATGTTTTGTTATGCATGAACACACACCCAGGATTGAAACCGAACACATGGATCAAGTTATTTTTTATTAAATGTAAGGTTAAAGTGGATGTAAACCCACTCTCATCCTTTCTAAACTACTGCCATAGTGCTGATCTATAAGGATATAGATGCCTCCTGCATGTATCCTTACCTGTCAAATGTCTCCCCTCTGTTATAAGAACTGAAAAACTGCAAATTCTGTGGGTGGGTCTGTTGTCTGGAGCTCTGTGGGTGGAGTTGTGATGTCAGTAGACTCCCCGCCCACCTCTACACTCCCCTTGTCATAATGAATTGTCTCCTGTGTATTCCTTACAGTAAATTCTGCTATGATCACTAACATCCAGTCAATCCAGAAAAGTAACCACATGACTTCAGAAAAGGAGTGGGGGTGGGAAATAAAAAATAATGCCCGTCTCCAGGCTAGTGCATGAGATATGTAAATAACCTGTCACTCACAGCAAGGGGGAGAATGGACAAAAGTTTTGTCAGTTTTATTTCACTGAAAAAAAGATTGCTCAGAGCTGGATTAACTCTTTTGTAGTAAGACTGGGCGCAGATGATAGGAAATCTTATACTCTACATTGTGACAGCAAACAAATAAAAATGTTGGGTTTACATCAATTTTAATAGTAAAATATACAGTGCTCCGCATAAATAAGTACACCCCTTTTGAAAAGTAAGATTTTATTCAATATCTCAATGAACACAAAAACAATTTCCAAAATTTTAACAAAGCTGAGTTTTATAGAACATTTGTTTAGCTCATTACATGAAAGTAAGGTTAATAATAATAAATTGGATTACAAAATCTTCAGTTTTACTCAAATTAGTTGACGCAAAAATGAATACACCCCCAAAAAAATGCAACGCCCCCAACACCAGCAGCACTAATGCAGCCCCACAGAAGGACACGACCACCACCATGTTTACTGTAGGCACCATACATTTTTCTTCGTAGTCCTCACCTTTTACAGTTTGGAAGCAATCGGTTCCATAAAATATTTATTTTGGTCTCATCACTCCAGAGTACAGAGTCCCAGTTGTCTTCTTTTTCAGCATAGGCCCTGGCAAGTTCTATGTGATGATTTTTTTTTTTTTTTTTTTTTTGTGCATGGGCTTTGAGAGGCTTCCTTTTGTGGCCGACAACCATGCATGCCATTTCTCCACAGTGTACGCCATATTGTGTCATGGGAAACCATTTCCCCAGTTTGGCTTTCTACTTCTTCAGCTAACTGCAATGGCGATTTTCTTCAACCCTTCTCACCAGAAGACGCTCCTGTCGAGGCGTTACCTTCCGTGAGATAGTTGCAGTTTCATCTTTGTTACATTTTTGTATCACTTTTGCTACAGTATTCTGACTGATAAGTAAAGCTTTTCTGTAGGGCCGAAACAACTAATCGACAACTAATCGATTAATTTCATAATCGATTACTATTTTCATAATCGATTAATCGGCCAGTAACATAATGGGGTTAAAAAAAATCCCTTTAGTACAAAAAGAGCAAATCGCTACTGTAAATATTACTTTCACTGTACCACAGTAAAAAATAAACCCCTTACAATAGCGATTTGCTCCCTCCTTTTTTTTTTTTTTAACTCCTTTTAGTTTTTTTTTTTCACCCCATTATGTTACTAAACAACTCAGGCCGGGGTCACACCTCTGTTTTTTGGTGCTTTTTGCAGAAACACACTACAGTTCATTTACATTGTTTCCTATGGGACCCGTTCACATCCAGGATTTTTTCGGCTGCTGCGTATTTGGAAAGGGCAAATACATTTTTGTAATGCACACCTGTGCTATTTTGTTTTTTTGGTTCAATATACTTCAATGGAGAAGCTGCAGAAAAGCATGTAATACGTTTTTGCGGCAATTTGTGTTTTTTTTTATAAATCTACCCAACAACAAATTGGCCCAAAAAAATGCAAATCGGAGCAAAATTACTTTTCTTTTTTTAAGGTTATTAACCGATAAATCGAAACAATCGGCCAACTAATCGATTATGAAAATAATCGTTAGTTGCAGCCCTACTTTTCTGATCTTCTTGTAGCCTTCACCTTTCTTGTGTAAAATTATTTTATTTCTTAGGCCTTGTAACATTTCTCTTCCATGTGGTGCCATTGCTGACAGTATAAAATGGGAAGAGGTGTGTTTTTTTTTTTTTTTTGTTAAGTAACGCCCTTTTATAAACGCCTGTCTGCTGGATACCTGTTTAATGAATAATTAAACTCACCTGTGGCTGAATTCTTGATGGTTAGAATTTTCTTGCCTAAAATTTAGTTTTGCTCCTAAGAGCCGGTTCACACTGGGGCGACTCGTCAGGAAACTCAGCCGCCTGACAAGTCGCGTCCCATTCTATTCAATGGAACCGTTCTAATAGGAGCGACGCAAGTCGCTCCGACTTAGAAAAAGGTTCCTGTACGACTTTGGGGGCGACTTGCATTGACTTCTATATAGAAGTCATTTTGCAAGTCGCCTCTGAAGTCGTCTTCAGAACGCCTTGCCGAGTCGCCCCCGAAGTCGTGCCACCCCAGTGTGAACCGGCTCTAAGACTTTCATTGGGGTGTATTCATTTTTTCAACATGGTCTTGAATGAATTTGTTATAAAAAATGCTTTTTTAGCTCGGTTCACTGCAGCGACCTGAAAGTCATGCAGCTTACAGTGTTGCTTTGCCAGGTGACTTTGAAGCAACTTCAGGGAATACCTGTGTAATATTCCTGTAATGTCTGATCCAAATCACATCAATTAAGACGAGGATCCAACTTGGAGACAACTTCAATTAAAGTCTGGGCAGAAGTTGCCTTGAAAGTAGTACAGGAACCTTTTCTAAAGTCGAAGTGCTAATTAAAGGGATTGTAAAGAATTTATTTTTTTATAAACTAACATGTTCTACTTGCCTCCACTGTGCAGCTCGTTTTGCACAGAGTGGCCCCGATCCAGGTCTTCTGGGGTCCCCCGGCGGCTGTCTCTGGTCCTCCCCGCAAGAACTCCACACATTCATGGAGAATGACTTTTCATGCGATTTTGCAGTCCAAAATCGTGGTACAAGTCGTATAAGTGTATTTATGTATTTTTGTTATTTTTTTTCTATTATTAAAACTTTTATTTTTTTGTTTACTAAGTTCTTGAAAGACAAAGAATATAACGTGCATGAACATAACATTTTCATATCTATCTAAAGCTATATGTTCATGTTTGCTTTTTCACCTTCCAGGAAATTGATCCGATAGATATTTTATGGCTTCAGGATATTGACCTTGGAGCTGGGCGAGAGGACTTTGAGAGTCGCCAGAATCACAAAGACAATGAAGATGCTTGGGAATCCTTGGGTGATAGCTCAGGAAGTGAAGACGTGGAACACAGAATACAGGTGGATGGGGAGACTGGAGAAAATGTACCCCAGGAGGTGAGTGACGTATTGGCAATGAGCAGACAAGACCATTTATACCTTTTTTTTGCAGTGCTGATTGGTGTTGTCTTTTCAGGGCCAGACAGCGATGTCATTGGCAGAATGCCTGAGTCTCCTGGATGACACTTTCCAGTTTGATTCTACAGAGGTAACTGGTGCTCTTTGACATTCGTACTACTGCTGTTTTTATGAGACCTATTTAAGCCTTGCTTATGAGATTGGGGTTGTATGAGAATAGTGTGTATAGCAAGCTTGTAGAAAAGAGCTTTAAAGTTTCAGCAAGCCTTGGGTTTATTTCTTAAAGCACCATGTAGCTCCAGTGTGGGGATTCCAATAATAGAGCTGTCACTTTTTAAAGGATATCTGAAGCAATATCCTAGATTAGGATGGAATGAGCAATGTTTAGAACCCCCTGTTCTCAGGTTTGCAAGTTAGAGATTTCTTCCCACTTCCTGACCTTGTGACACCTTTTTTCAAAAGACAAAGTGATGGTAAATCTACAACAGTGAACAGATGAAAAAAAGCTGCTAGGAGTTCTAGCATTCCCCTACCTAATAAACAAAAAGTACTTGGTACGAGGGAGTCTCTCCAACAGCCACACAGTTTCACCTGTCTGGATAGCAATAAACTGGGCTGGGTTCTAATCCATCCCCACTTCATCCAAAATTCTATGCCTTAAAGCGTGGGTTCACCCGCACATGACACTTTTTACCCTTAGCTTCATGCTCGTTTTGTCTAGGGGAATCGGCTAGTTGTTTTAAAATATGAGCTGTACTTACCGTTTACGAGATGCATCTTCTCCGCCGCTTCCGGGTATGGGCTGCGGGACTGGGCGTTCCTATTTTGTATGACAGTCTTCCGAGAGGCTTCCGACGGTCGCATCCATCGCGTCACGATTTTCCGAAAGAAGCCGAACGTCGGTGCGCAGTATAGAGCCGCACTGACGTTCAGCTTCTTTCGGCTACTAGTGACGCGATGGATGCGACCGTCGGAAGCCTCTCGGAAGACTGTCAATCAAGAAGGAACGCCCGCTCCCGAAGACCCATACCCGGAAGCGACGGAGAAGATGCATCTCAAAAACGGTAAGTACAGCTCATATTTTAAAACAACTAGCCGATTCCCCTAGACAAAATGAGCATGAAGCTAAGGGGATTGTTTGAAAAAACTGTTTTATGGGTGAACTCCCGCTTTAAGATAAAAAAAAAAGCACCCCCTAATACTTACCAGATTGTCTGCCACGCTATTGGTCACACTATAAGTTGCAATGCTAATCACCGCCAATTCTAGTATATTGTCTGTACGGATCAGTACCTTGGTCCTGGGCAGAACTATATTTGTGTATCCAATAGTATAGTGTACTCAATTGCATAGTTTGCCTTTTACCAAAGACATATAGCAGAATACATTTTGGCCTAAATGTATGAAGAAATACGTTTTTTTTTATTTTTTTGGATATGTTTTATAACGGAAAGTAGAATTTATTTACATAATAAAAATACCTGGAGGTGATCCAATACCGAAAGTAAGCTCTATTGTGTGGGAAAAAAAGATATACATTTCATTTGTGTACAGCATTTCATGACAATAGTTAAAGTAGCGCAGTGCCGTATATATCAAAAAATTCCCCCGGTCATGGAGGTAAAATCTTCCCGAGGTCAAGTAATTAAAGTTCACCATTTTTGTTCAATTTTTTTATCCCCCTTTTAAATTCCAGATCCCCTATGTACCAAGCATTCATGTACTTTTGCAAAAATTAAAACTGCTTTCTGTTTTTTTTTTTTACACAGAATTTAGAAACCCTGCTCCATGACTTCTGCCTTACTTCCTGGTCAGACTTTACATCATGACACAGGAAGGAGTTGACCAGCTGAGGGTAGATGATGCAGGGTGTGTGCTAATGAGATCAGCTAGTCAACTCCTTCCTGTGTCATGACATAAAGTCTGTCCAGGAAGTAAGGCAGAAGTAATGGAGAAGTGTTTTTTAACATTCAGGAGGACGGTAAGGTAAGCGTGGGTAGAATAAATGGAAAGATGTTTTATTTTTTGCAAAAGAAAGTACATTAATATTATTATATTTGGTACATGGGGGAGCTGGAATTTAGAAGGGGGGGGGGGAAGGTGATCAAAGGTGAACTTAGCCTTTAACCCTTTCACGCCGACGGAACGCATATATGCGTCCTCGGCTTTCAGGGGTTATACCGGGATGATGCCTGCAGCCGCAGGCATCATCCCGGTACCGTTGTTTAGAGCCGGCGATCGGCTTTCCAAACATAACAACCGATGCGGCTAAAAGCCGCTCGGTTGTTATGCCGGAGGAGCGGGAGGGGACATCCTCCCGCCGCCTCTCGCCGCTCTGACCGGGCCTCCCGTCCCACCGGGAGACCCGATCCACGATCCGGCGCCTCCAGCGTCTCGGCGCGCTCTGAAACAAAGCTGTAAACGGCTTTGATTCAGTGTCCGCATTGAAACCACGGAAGCGGCGTCATGACGTCACTTCCGGGTTTCTCAGATGCCAATGGCGCCGGATTTAAAGTACACAGTATTCAGAATCGCCGTTTTCGGCGATCTGAATACTTTGAAGTGCAAAGGAGGGCTCGGAGGTCTTTTAGACCCCCGATCCCTCCATAAAGAGTACCTGTCACGACCTATTGCTGTCACAAGGGATGTTTACATTCCTTGTGACAGCAATAAAAGTGATCAAAATGTAAAAAAAAAAAAAAAAAAAAAATGTAATATTAGAAAAAAAAAATAAATAAATAAGAAAACAAAATTTTTTTTTTTAAAGCGCCCCCCCCTCCCCGCGAGCTTGCGCAGCAAAGAAAGCGCATACGGAAGTCGCGCCCGCATATGAAAACGGTGTTAAAATAACACATGTGAGGTATCCCCGCGATCGTAAGAGCGAGAGCAATAATTATAGCACTAGGCCTACTCTGTAACTCTAACCTGGTAACCGTAAAAAAAGTTTAAAGCGTCGCCTATGGAGATTTTTAGTTACCGTAGTTTGTCGCCATTCCACGAGTGCGTGCAATTATAAAGCGTGTCATGCTTGGTATCTATTTACTCGGCATAACATCATCTTTCACATTATGCAAAAAAATTGGGCTAATTTTACTTTTTCATTTTTTTAAAATTCATGAAAGTAAATTTTTCCCAAAAAGTTGTGTTTAAAACACCGCCGCACAAATACCGTATGACATAAAATATTGCAACAATCGCCATTTTATTCTCTAGATTCTCTGCTAAAAATATATATATAACGTTTGGGGGTTCTAAGTAATTTTCTAGCCAAAAATATGGATTTTAACTTGTAAACACCAAATGTCATACATAGGCATAGGCATGAAAGGGTTAAGAAAGGTGTCTGGAGCTTGATAAAAGAGCTCCAAATGCTTAGTGAAAGCTTTCTGTACACACTGCTCTTAGATAAATATACTGTAGTCCATGTACACAATACCTAGAGCGTTGTCTGACTTCTTCTTTTGTAGTTTCCAGCTCCTGCCCCAACAAATATCTTGGATACAGAGCCAGGCCAGACAGGTTTAGAACAAGCAGATAGTCTGCTGTCTCCATTTCTACCAAATATTGATACCCCTCTGGACTTAGAAGAGCAGTGGCAGGACCTAATGTCACTCATGGATATGCAGGTACTGACTGTTTGTAATTTTGAACTGAATACTACCCAGCTTTCACAAATCTAAAACTAGTTCTAGCTGAGCTCCAGGCAAATGGCTAATTGCATAGTTAAAATATATCCTACCTGTTATATTTAGTCAGGCTTGTAATGCAAGATATCATGGCTTGGTTGGTGCCTTCACTCTTCTGCACAGCAGCGACGCAATACAGCTTGGTTACCCCAACCCTTCTGATTGGCAAATAAATGTGCACCAGAAAAATCATTAGATCATCAGTCTTTAATTTCCTGTTGCTTAGTTCTCACCATTAGATGGACTACTCTGTGCAACGTACTGATAGACTATGCAAGGAAGAGGCAATGCCGTGGATTATAGGAAGCGAAAGACAGTGTAAAATGCATGTAATATTGTTTTAATACAGTATGGGGCTTAATTACATGCTAAGCGCCTGGAGATCTGCTTAAAAATGTTCCATTGGAAGGATAGCTTTGGGAAACATATGATTTGCTTATTCTAAAACCAATGATCTCAGATTTCATCTGTTGGTGAACCTGAGATTGTGGCTTGTTGTTGCTTCAGTAACGAGTTCTCTCTGCTCGGATTTCAGACCACCATGCAATGTATAGAGTGGTGCTAGGCCGTTTACAAGGGGCTGTAGGAGTCTGGTTACATTTCATACTCTAGGGGGCTTCTGAATTATCACTTATGAGGTCTATTTTAGTGGATTACTTTTTATAATAATCTCTGAGATGTTGGTATACAGTTGCGCTTTTTCTAATTCACAGTGCAGCCAGCTAAACTGCCTTTGGCGGCTTTAATTTGGTATATTTTCCTAACGCTACTTGTGCTACATTTTAGTGGGTATTTCTTCGGTCCCAGATTCAGCTGACAGAGGTCTAAAGTCTGACAATGTTGAGATCACCCAGATGCCTGAGCAACAGCTGGCTCAGCCCTTAAGCGCGTTGCTAAGAGAGACTGAGCTAGCTACTTTCGACCCCTCCACAGCCTGACGCTCAGCCTGTGTCCAATTACTGCTGATCGATCACATGTAAACAGTGTTGCAAGTTAGAGGGAGTAAACCCTGATGGGTTTTACTTCTTCTTCTTTGTTTCCCTGCAAAGGTAAAGCATAATGGCCTACTATGCATCTCATAGTAGCCCATTATGTGTCGCCTGCCATGTCCCCGCTGGCTGGAAGTGTCCATCTTCGGCCCTCTTCCTTCTGGGGCCACGGACTGTCGCGGCATGAACCCCTTTTAGAAACGGCACCGCGTGCCCTTTCTAAAGTGCACATGCATCGAATCCGACAGCTTTCGGGGACATTGTAAATATCTCCTAAACAGTGTATTTCCAGGGTGTACAACCACTTTAACGGCAGTCCTTTCCTCACGCACTGTCTGTGTGAGGAAAGGAAAACCGATAACCATTAAAGCTGTCGGCACATTGTTTATACTGATAATCAGGGCACTGGTCATCAGTGACCTGATGATCCGTGCCAATCAGTGAAGAATCATTTTTTTGTTTAGCAAAAAAATAAAAAACCCAGTGGTGATTACATACATAGTAGACAACAGTCCATCCAGTTAAACCTGTGTAGGTGTGTGCGTGTGGAAAAATAATTTCCCATACCCGTATATTGTTAAATGCCACCGAAAAGAAAGTTCTATCTGTCTCAAAAAATGATAAAAATGTTACTTGGCTACTTAACAAAAAATAAATTGAATTTGGGTACAGTGTTGGATGACTGCGCAATTGTCATTCAAAGTGCAACGCTGAAAATTGGCCTGGGCAGGAAGGGGGGTGAAAGTGCCCAGTATTGAAGTGGTTAATAGCCCACACTTGTCATTTAAAGTGTAAGTTCATCTTTACATAAAATCTGTAAGGTGACCCCTTCCCCTTCCCACCTAGTCCTTCTGTAACAGATTGCCACGATCCACCGCTGTCAGACATCGAAAAACTGCTTCACCGATCCGGGGATTTAAAATCCCCATGTCTTTTACTCCTCGCAATGCTGACAGTATTAGCTAGATGGCTTCTGATTGGTCAGCTCTGTCCACATAACAGTGCTGACCAATAAGAATCCCTGTATTCCATACTGGCTAAGCAATATGGAAACGAGATTAAGACACAGAGGTTTCAAATGCCTGGGTCAGTGAAGTGGCTTTTCGGTATCTGACAGTGGGGGATCGTGGCATCGTGGCAATCTGGTACAGCGGGACTGGGTAGGATGGGGAGGGGGTCCAATGTAAGGTCACCTTACAGATTTTCTGTAAAGGTGATCTTACACTTTTAGGGTTATGTCTTCATTACAGCATAATTATAATGTAAAGTGTAAACTTGTACAAAGCTTTTTTTTGTCAGTCAGCTGAGTTTCCAAAATCTCCCCCTCCACACTTCCCAATAATAGAGCAGTGCTGTAGATGTGTATCGCTTAACTGTGCTCTCTCATTATTGAATTTCCTGAACTTGTTTTGTTTCATAGCCCATGGACATCAACGGTTCATCTGAGGACCCCTTATATCTAAGCATGGACCCATCGCTCCAGCAGAACGAAGGCATTAATCAAACAGCTTTTCAAGGTTGTTCTCAAAATATGTCTCTCTACAGTCCCCCCATGGAGCATTTTGCTGTCCCGGAATCCCCACTGCCTCAGCTGTCCTCTCATAACTCTACCGACCTGAATTCCACTTTTGGGTTTACAAACTTTTCTGGAATTTTGTTTCCTTCCCAGCAGAATAGTACAGCTAATGTAACGTCCACTAATGTCCTACAAGACCCACTTGGTGGAATCCTGGATGAGGCTTTGCTGGATGAAATTAGCCTTATGGAGCTAGCAATGGAGGAAGGATTTAGCCAGATGCAGACCTCACAGCTTCAAGAAGAGCTAGATTCAGATTCTGGCCTCTCTCTGGACTCTCACCGTAGCCCAGTGTCACCTAGTGGGTCTGAGACCTCTTCATCTTCCTGCTCATCTTCCTCCTCCTCCTCCTCTTTCTCTGAGGAGGGAGCTGTAGGATACAGTTCTGATTCTGAGATGGTGGAGCATGATGAGTCAGAAGAGTCCATTGGTTACCAGCCAGAATACAGCAAGTTTTGTCGAATGAGCTCTGAGGACCCTAGCCAATTTCAACGCTTGCTCTTTCTTGAGCATGTTGGGCATAATCATACCTACAATATGGTTCCTGAAGAGCCAGAGGAGGAACCTGAACCTTCAATGGGAAGAGGCAGTAGAAGATCTTCAGGGTTTATAGACCGGCAAGCAGGGAGAGATGAACAGAGAGCAAGAGCTATGAAGATTCCCTTTAGTAACGAGAAGATTATTAACCTACCTGTAGAGGAATTTAATGAGCTGCTGACCAAGTACCAACTTACTGAGGCACAGCTTTGCTTAGTACGAGATATTCGCAGGCGAGGAAAAAACAAGATGGCAGCTCAAAATTGCCGCAAGAGAAAATTGGACACTATTGTGAACCTGGAACAAGAGGTGAAGCGTTTAAGTCGGGAACGCAGCTCTCAGTTGAGAGAAAAAGGTGAAAACTTGAGATCACTCCAGAGAATGAAGCAGGAAGTGGAAAGCCTTTATCAGGAAGTGTTTAGCCAGCTTAGAGATCAAGAAGGTCGGCCATACTCTGCTCAGCGATACGCCTTACACTACACCAGCAATGGCAACATAGTACTCATGCCACGCAATGCAGAGGGCCAACAAAGCCGACGTTCAGAGAGGAAGGATCGGAGGAAGTGATGTATATGTATTTGAACTCAGGAATCTTACAGGACAGCGGGTGTGGGCTGTGCTTTCATTCAGGCCTCTGTATTAAACCTTTCACATAAGACTGACCCCATTGAGTGATGAGGTAGCTGTCGACACATACCGAGGGCCAGGGGCTTTGTCCTGTCTGTATCTGGGCCCCGTCTGTCCAGGAATGAGGAGGAGGCCAGCTGGGCCTGCGGACAGAAGCATGCCCAGGAATCGTACACTTAAGCTGATAAAGGGGAGGTTGAAAACCATTTTCCTTTTTAGTTCTTGATCCTATAATGTCTAAAATTTTAGGCAACAATGTCAGGATATGAAGAGTCAGTTTGCATGGGGGCCCGACCTGTCCTTTTTTTAAATGGATATCTGGGCACAGTGCTATAGGGTGGTCCCTGTAGTATATGAAGCGATTTGGGATGAGCAGCATAACTGATAGTCTGGACTCCTGAGCCTCCTAAAAACAAAGCAAACAAAGGTGTCTTTGAAAATGGTTGTTAAATGTATATTGAATACGTTGTCTTCTTTGTTGTGTTCAGATTTATGGGGCTCAGAGATTCCTGGCAAAGATAACTGTTTGCAACCTTAAAAGATTGGCAAGTCATTTATTTTTTAACTCTGCAATCCAGTTTTTACCACTTTTAAGAGATGCTTGAACCCCCAAATTGCCAGACAGGGCATGACCTGATCACCGAAAGGCCATGTGCCAGTGGTAGCAGCATCCAAGAAATGCCGTGGAAGAGGGCAGGATGGTGTGTCTGTACTATGAATTCCTATGTTTAGCAGGAATTGTTTCTTGAGGGATTAGCAGTCAGTAACTGGATCCTTTTGCTCATTCTATAAAATTCACGTGATCAGTTAGGTTTAGAGTTTGCCAAGTATGATAACTATGCACGTTCCATAATACATCATACTGGAACTAGAACAACAATGTATGGAAGGCTTTTTTTTTTATTTTTATTTATTTAGAATAAACTGATTTTGTGATAGACTCTCTAAACCAAATACTGTGTGTTCAGTTTTCTGTGTGGATGGGGGGGAAAACAAAAGTTGATACTAGGCTCTATTTTTAAAAATATCTGAAGGAAGAACACTTGCAGACACAATATATTGCCATACAGTAGTCAACCATATTAAAGCCCACCTCCCTCTTACTTTTTTCTTTTTAATTGTTTGGGCCGGCTTTGCCAAAAAATGCGATTTTCTTTTGTGAACTGCCAAGGCCACTGTCAGCGCTGTATAACCACTTCCTGGCCTTTTCCGGCACTTTTTGTTTTACATGTAACAATCAGTATCTTTTTTTTTTTTTTTTTTTTTTTGCTAGAAAATTTCTAGGACACGACTATTTTTAGCCCCTGCAGGTTCATGATTTTTGCCAACATGCTATTTTTTAGCTCTGTACAATTAAAAGTTAAAGTATTTTGGCAAAAATGTAAGAATCATGAACCTGCAGCTAGATGCAGGGGTAAAAAAATAAAATAAACTTTTCCTTTCAAATACCCCTACAAGATTTGTTTTGCCCCCTGCATCCACCTACACGTTCACAACTTTAATATTTTTGACAACATGCATTATTTTTAATTTTGTACGAAATGTTATGTTTTGGGGTTTAGTGAGTTCTGTGCGCAGAGATATTGATGCACAGCTCAATTCCCCCAAAGCAGCAATGATTAATTTAAAGCGGGAGTTCACCCAATTCTTCTTTTTTTTTTTTTTCTCTTCTCCCCTTAGCTTCATGCTTGTTTTGTCTAGGGGAATCGGCTATTTGTTTTAAAATATGATCCGTATTTACCCGTTTTCGAGATGCATTGTCTCCGTCGCTTCCGGGTATGGGTCTTCGGGAGCGGGCGTTCCTTCTTGATTGACAGTCTTCCGAGAGGCTTCCGACGGTCGCATCCATCGCGTCACTCGTAGCCGAAAGTCGGTGCGGCTCTATACTGCGCACCGACGTTCGGCTTCTTTCGGAAAAACGTGACGCAATGGATGCGGCCGTCGGATGCCTCTCGGAAGACTGTCAATCAAGAAGGAACGCCCAGTCCCGCAGCCCATACCCGGAAGCGGCGGAGAAGATGCATCTCGAAAACGGGTAAGTACGGATCATATTTTAAAACAACTAGCCGATTCCCCTAGACAAAACGAGCATGAAGCTAAGGGGAAAAGGTGTTGGCTATGGGTGAACTTCCGCTTTAAGTCTAAATAGTCAGGAGAATCTATTGGTTTATACATTGTATTTTGCCTTGGCTAAAATACAACACTGTGTTCTAGCAAACAGTACAGGGACTTTGTCTGATTCTCAACCATTCACAGGAAGCCTTGTATTTTTACCACCCTGTGCATCAGTACTGATAAACTTCTTCATTGGCAGATTAAAAAAGACTGTCCTCATTGTGTCTTGGGGTCATATTGAGACATTAGCGCTTCCATTGGAACTTTTTCTTTGTATTTTTATCAATGAATACACGGTTTCCTCTGAATGGCCAAGGTGGAATATACCATGTATTTGCCAATAAAAGCCTGACTTGATTTAGTTCCAGTGTTTTGTCAGATTTTGTAACAGAAGTGACGCTCTGTCACCGCCATCTTGCTACACCCAGCACTTGTCCACAGTGAAAAGGCAGCAAGCGGACATCTTGTTTCACCCACTGGAGTCTTGCATGTCATACTTATTTTTAACAGTAAACTGAGCTTATATCGTGAAATACAGTGTTTAAAAATCCATCTGACTGTTTAGATGTTGAATTTTAAAAGCAGTGGCAAGCCTGCTGATCTCACGAGTTTGCTAATATGGCGGCACACCAATGCTTTGAAAAATGATCAAAACAGTCTTACAGATTTCAAAATACTGAATTTCACTATATGACTGTTTATGTTAATTTTTCGAAGCAGCTGTGTTCTGTCATATTAGCAAACCTGTGAAATCCAGCAGGCTTGCTGCTGCTTTTAAAATTCAACATCTAAACCGTCAGATGGATTTTAAAGTCTGGGGGGTGTAACAAGATGTTTGCTTGCCACCTTCTCACTGTATCCTTAATGTGGGTGAATGCAGGGTGTAGCAAGATGGCAGTGACAGAACGTCACTTCTGTTACAAAATACTGGAACTAAATCAAGTCAGGCTTTTATCTGTGAATACAAGGTGTCTTCTGAATGGCTAAGGTGGAGATTGTGATGTCATCTCTCCACTTTGGCCATTCAGAGGAAACCTTGTATTCATTGATTAAAAAAATACAAAGAAAAAGTTCCAATGAAAACGCTAAAGTCTCAATATAATCCCAAGACACAATGAGGACAGTCTGCCAATTTTAATTTGCCAATGAAAGAATTTATCAGTACTAACGCACATGGTGGTAAATATACAAGCCTTCCTATGAATGGCTGAGAAGCAGACAGGAAGTCCCTGTACTGTTGTCAGAACAGAGTGTTGTATTTTAGCTAATGCAATTTATAAACCAATAGATTCTCCTGACTATTTAGCCTTAACTTAATCATTGCTGCTTTGGGGAAATTGTAACTGATCAATATCTCTGCGCACAAAACTCACTAAGTTAGTTTTCCATGAAGAGAAATATTTCTTTGCTTATGACCATTTTTGCCAGCTTGCACTAGTTCTAGCTGTGTATAAAAAGTTATGTTGCTGGGCTTGGTGCGTTCTGTGTGCATAGAGATTGACACACAGCTCCCACATTGTTTATATAGAACATGTTTTATATATCGCTGACGGTGGCTGTAGCCATTAGTAAAGGAAACAGTTCAGTAGGGCCAGCTTGGCTCAAGCAATCTTTTTATTTATTTCAGGTACGTATATAGTGGTGTCAACTTATGCAATGCTTTACATATTTATTATACATTCACATCAGTCTCTGCCCTCAAGGAGCTTATGATCTAAGGTCTGCAACTTGCATTAAAGCGGGATTCCACCCGCATTTTTTTTTTTAAAGTCAGCAGCTACTAAGGACACTTACCTTGTCCTACTTGCCCGTGCTGATCCCCCCCCCCCCCCCCCGACGCCGATCCCACAACTGATGCAGGTCCCGTGCCGCCATTCACACTCGGCTTCACTGCCCATTTCCTACTACGCCTGTGTGAGTCTCGTGCCGGCATGTGAATGGGCGGCTGCTTTCTGAGAACACACACAGTTCCCAGAAAGAAGCGCGCCCCATTCACTAGGAGAAGAAGAAGAAAACACGCCGCGGTGCCGAAGAGGCAGATTACGGACTTCCGCATAGCAACAGGTATTTCGGGTGAGTATACATTTTTTTTTTTCACTTTTTTATTTTATTTTATTTTTTTAGGACTTTTGGCCAAATGTTGTTTTCCTGGGTGGAACTCCGCTTTAATTCATACATATACTAGGGCCAATGTAGACAGGGGCCAGTTACCTACCAGCAAGTGTTTGTAGAGTGGGAGGAAACCCACAAGAACATGCAAACTCTAGCCAGGTATTGCTGTGTGGTTGGGATTCAAACCAACAACCGTATTGTGCTGCTAGGTGGGAATGCTAGCCACTGTTTTAAAACTGTTTGTTTAAAGGTCTGTCAATGGTCTTTTGTTACTGTCAGAACTACTTTCTGCCTTCTCTCTTCACTACTAACCTGGGACAGCACATAGGAAAATATGGCAAAGATCTACATGTACTTTGTTCCCTGGGAATCATAACACATTCATAAAAATGGAAGGATGTACTAGAAATGGAGTGAGTACAAAGGTCAACAAAGCTAATAAAGGGTCTGGAGGATATTAGTTATGAGGAAAGGTTGGGAGCACTGAACTTATTCTCTCTGGAGAAGAGACATTTGAGAGGGAATATGATTTCAATTTACATATACCTTACTGGTGACCC
Source organism: Rana temporaria (assembly GCF_905171775.1). Taxonomy (NCBI): domain Eukaryota; kingdom Metazoa; phylum Chordata; class Amphibia; order Anura; family Ranidae; genus Rana; species Rana temporaria. The sequence continues at coordinate 50,777,649 of NC_053500.1, read as the reverse complement.
CACAATAGGGATACAACTTTTTTTTGTGGAAGGGAGTTTAAAAAGACATGTGGCCACTCACTAAAATTAGAAGAAAAGCTGTTTTACCTTAAACTGCTTAGAGGGTTCTTTACTGTAAGAGCGGCAAGGATGTGGAATCTCAGCGAGGAGCATCAATAATTAAAAAAAACCTAGGTTAGATAAGCACCTGAATGACCACAACATACAGGGTAATACTGACATATAATCACACACAGGTTGTATTTGTGTCTTTTTTCCACCTCACCTACTATGTAACATCAGGATCACCTTTATTATACTATTTAAAGTATAACTTTAGATCAAGGGTCTCCAAACTGGCCGTTTGGTAGCCTTTACTTGGCCCTTGGGGGTACTATTCCTTCCACTGACACCAACAATGGGGGAATATTTCTTCCACCGATACCAATGAGGGGATACTATTTTTCCTACTAATAGGGACATTACTCCTATTGAGAACCAATCCTAAGGACATATTTATTCTCACTCATGCTGGACACCGTGACATTTTCTGCCCCTGCTGGCCACATTCCAGCCCTCCTCAAGTCTGAAGGACAATAAACTAGCCCTTTGTTTGAAAAGTTTGGAGACCCCTGGTTTAGATGGTAGTGGAGAGGGATTAAAACACCTTTGAAATTTCTACTGCTATCTGTCTCCCTCGGAGATCTATTCTCTCTATTTGTTCTGTTTACTATTATTACAGAAAAAAAGTAAAAGAAAACCCCACATTTTGGGGTGTCACTAGAACAGGAATAAAGGGTAAATCTTCCCATAGGGACACTAGTTATGGTGACAACAACTCCCTGTTTTGGCTATAGAACACAGATGGCAAAAAACAAAATGGGGCATAACCCCTACCTTAGGCTGACCATACATTAAAATCTTATCTAAGAATTTTCGTTTGAATTTCACATCATTAGTGGGCCACAGCAACAGACAATTTTTGTGCCGCCATCAAATTTGAGTGATCAGGGATGTTGGAAATGTTTTTAAAAACAAATGATTTTCTAATCAATGATGGGAGAATAGTGCGAGAAATATAAATCGAAAAAGAAATGAGCATGAGTGCAAAAAATAAATAATCTCAGCCAAGAAAATTCTTTTCTGTAGCAACATGAGGTGAAATTGAAGGCTTGGTTGGTCAGATATTGAAATCAAATCCATCCCCATCAGATCACAAAACACAACATTTTGGATTTTCGAAAATATATATATATTTTTGGGAATTCTGCCCAATAAATGTCCCTGAAAAATTGGGTACAAGTACATGTTATTCTTAAGTCTGATAATGGCTCAAGGTAATAAAAGAAGCTGCATATTCAAATTTAGCATTTATTTTTTCTGTCATAAGAGCTTGCTGCTCGTGTTCTGCAGCAAAATATAAAAAAAAACATATGGATTGCTAGCTCAATAATTTGAGACATTTATACGTGCCAGTGTGGCCATGTGTGCCTGACATAATAATGGGAACGTTTTTCATAGCCTCTTCTGTACCACCGTACAGAGTTGTCCAACTTCAAGCCATGGATACCTATGAGAACTTGGTAACTGTTGGTGCACAGGCAGGGAATACATCTGTATAAAAAGAAGCCTAAAGCCCTGTACACACCATCAAAATTTCGGATGGAAAAAGTCAGACGGACTTTTTTCAATTGGAAATTCTGACCGTGTGTATGCCCCATCGGAAATTCCGATGAATTCCATCGGAGTTTAGATAAAGAACATGTTCTCTTTTACTCCGATGGAATTCCGATGTGATTTTGGTCAGACAAAGGTCCGATAGTGTGTACGGGGCTTAATGGAGCACTTGGAGGCATTGGGTGTTCCTGAATACAAAATAGTTTAGAGTCAAGATGAACCTACAGTAAGACATTTTATTGCCCAACTACAAGCTGACTGGATCAACTTCCTCTCATTAACATACCACGCATGAGGCCAGCTTCTAAATCTTTAAACCTTTGTAAAGCCGGCCATACATGGCTCTTCAAAATTTCAGCAGGAACCAACAGGGATTCTATCTATTCATGTATGGGATTTTTGGCATGCGATTACTGCCTACGTCTATAGTCTCTAGCAGTGATCATCTTGTTCTGAAGTCCGAGAAGGCTCCCCTGCGCATTCTGCTGGCAGAACACAATAGCTCTGTGGGAGGCATTCCCCCATCAACACTAACTGTGTTCAAGCGAAGAAAATTGAATCATTTATGGCTCTGCCAGTAGAGTATAGACAGGGTTATTTATGAGAAACATCATTCCCCAGCTCACTCAAAGAACTAGAGAAACCAAAGTAGTTTTTTTTTTTTAGGCTGCTTTCACGCTGTAAGAGCTGACTTTTAGTGGTAAATTACTGCTCGTTTTGGCGCCACTTTACTGATGTTTAAGCTGGGCTTATGCGCCGCTAGCGGGGAGCTTTTAACCCCAAAGAAGGGGTTAAAAACTCCCGTGTAGCAGTGCTTCTGTGGCGGTTTTGAATCGCTGCTTATTCATTGCAATGGGCAGGGGCGTTTTGGGAGCGCTGTATACAGCGCTTCCAAACTGCCCCAAAGATGCTTGCAGGACTTTTTCTAACATCCCGCAAGCGCACCACTCGAGTGTGAAAGCACACATTGGGAGGCAGTTTTCAGGCGCTATTTCTAGCGCTAAAACACCTGAAAAACAGCCTTGGGGGGAAAGAGGTCTAAGCGCTGGAGTTATCGGAAATGGTAAGCAGCATTTTTTCAAGTTATGCCATACGAATTGGAACATAACAAATATGGAGAAGAGATCATTCCAAAATGTTGAGAATGCACAAAAAAAGGAAACATACCAAGTGGTATTCTAATGCCCACGTAGTTGCACTTAAAGGAGACTTTTTGCTTTGCATGATAAAAACAGGTCCATCATAATTCCTATTGTGCCAGAAGAAACTGATCCTATTTCCCACTGTGCAGCCACGGACCGACTTCGTGACTCAAGAGCAGGTGGCAGGATTTCCCCATTGAGTCACATTACAGCGAAACAGAAGATTCCCAGCTGTTCTGGGAAAGCGTCTGTTGCAGGTATGTGAAGAGTGAATGCATTCTGTGACAAGCGTCTATCCGCCCACAGCATGGATAGCGGTAACAGCTGAGTCTTGTAATTCAATCCTATAACTTCCCCCCTCGTCCTGATCAGAATATATACCATCACCCACACACACATAGCAGAGGTGTGGCCAGGCCCTAGGATGCTGGTGAACTAACTAGCAACATTGCTAATGTGTGCGTCCACAAAATGACAAGGAACCACACACCATGCTGTATCATATTTACAGAAATGAACATCGTAGCCTCTTAACTGCTCACATAACTTTTATTTCTCTACATAAATGCTCCATAAAAAAACATTTGACAGTCTGCCTAATGTTAGAATGAAACTCAGCACTGTGTAGTGATGAATTACAGCTGGAAACACTCCCTGCATGGGGCACATGCCTGAGACACCACTTCATCAGTCTAATATAAAGGATTTCACCCTTTTATCCAATGAGCAGCACTGAAAATAATTAGTCTCCATCATTGGAGAGGATGCCTGGGATGTTTAGATACAACGCTTTGCCTAAAATACTATATTTACACCCCCGCCCTATTTACACTTGGGAACACGGCCATTAGTAATTAGATGCGGGAGATCCAGCTGGGGGCTTTCCAGCGACTAGCTTCAGGCTGGGTTCACACTATACTACACGACAGCAGTACGACTTTCATCCTACATTGGTCCTACATCCATCCGACTTTCATGAACAGGATACTACTTTGAATCGACTTGTTGATAAGTCTGACTTGTTCTTTGACCAATCAAAACAATCCTAGAGTGAGACAAATTCCTTTTACTGCTGCTGTAATCACATGTCGGATGTCAAAAGTCGGATGGTAAGGACAAGGATCCTACTTTGGTCCGACTTTAATGATATTCAATGGGCTGAAGTAGGATCAATGTCGGACCAAAGTAGTAGAGGGAGCATTTTCAAAGTCGGACCGACTTGTGTCGGACCAGTTAAGACGGCTCTCATCTTTAGACCTCTCACATTGAGGCGTGGAGCCGCGGTGACGGTATAGCCGCGCTATTTGTAGCACGGCTATACCGTCGTATTTACCGCGATATTCGGGCGCTAGCGGTGAGGTTTTAACCCCCGCTAGCGGCCGAAAAAGGGTTAATACCGCCCACATTGCGGGCGTTATTACCGCGCTTTCCCATTGATTTCAATGGGAAGGCGCGGTATAGGAGCGGTGATCACACCGCTCCTATACCGCGGTAAAGATGCGGCTAGCAGGACTTTTGGAGCGCTCCTGCTAGCGCCCAGCTTCAGTGTGAAAGCCTTCGGGCTTTCACATTTAACACTACAGGGCATGATTTTTCATGCGGTATAGCAGCGCTATTTTTAGCGCTGTACCGCATGAAAAATGCCTCAATGTGAAAGGGGCCTTAAAGGAACACTAAAGGTTCGTTTTTTATTAGATCAATTGATTGCTGTAAGCTAGAGCATTTAAATATCACTTACCTCGTTTTTCCTTTTGACCTCCAAAATACAGTAATCCAGGTTTGAAAATGCCATTTCTTGTCTCTTCTCTTCTTGCTTTCCACCAGCATCTGAGCCGTTTTTCATGGTGGAAAGCAGAATGTGCTCACCCCCTCCCTATGACTACAGACCAGCGTGAAGATGCTCTCTTATCCCTCACAGGTATGGAGGCTAAGCCTAATGGGAACTGTAGTTCCCATTAGGCCGTGATGTAGCAAGAATGAATGCGCACCGCAAACCAGGAAGTCAGTGAGAATAATGATTCAGGAGTGACGGAGGTGAATAAAACAGCTCGATTTCAACAGGTATTAAACTAGTTATATTGCAAAACATTACTTTTTACTTTATCAGCTACTGTCAGACTTTAATTTAAGAGGAAAATATTTTTGTCTTTACAACCCCTTTAACCACTAGCCGACCGCGCACCGTCATTATACGGCGGCAGGTCGGCTCTCCTGGGCGAGAGCCCGTAGCTATACGTCCTATCGTATAGCCGCCACTAGGGGGCGCGTGCGCCCCCCGCTCGCCCCCGACTCCCGTGCGTGTGCCCGGCGGGCGCGATCGCCGCCGGGCACACGCGATCGCTCGTTACAGAGCGGGGACCGGGAGCTGTGTGTGTAAACACACAGCTCTCGGTCCTGTCAGCGGGGGAAATGCTGATTTTCTGTTCATACAATGTATGAACAGAAGATCAGTGTTTCCCCTAGTGAGGCCACCCCCCCCCCACAGTAAGAACACACAAGGGACATACTTAACCCCTTCCCCGCCCCCTAGTGTTAACCCCTTCACTGCCAGTGGCATTTTTATAGTAATCTAATGCATTTTTATAGCACTGATCGCTATAAAAATGCCAATGGTCCCAAAAATTTGTCAAAAGTGTCCGAAGTGTCCGCCATAATGTCGCAGTAACGAAAAAAAATCGCTGATCACCGCCATTACTAGTAAAAAAAATATATTAATAAAAATGCCATTAAAATACCCCCTATTTTGTAAACACTATAACTTTTGCGCAAACCAATCAATAAACGCTTATTGCGATTTTTTTTACGAAAAATATGTAGAAGAATACGTATCGGCCTAAACTAAGGACAACAATTTTTTTTTATATATTTTTGGGGGATATTTATTACAGCAAAATGTAAAAAATATAATTTTTTTTCAAAATTGTCGCTCTATTTTTGTTTATGGCGCAAAAAATAAAAACCGCAGAGGTGATCAAATACCACCAAAAGAAAGCTCTATTTGTGGGAAAAAAAGGACGCCAATTTTGTTTGGGAGCCACGTCGCACGACCGCGCAATTGTCAGTTAAAGCGTCGCAGTCCCGAATCGCAAAAAGTGCTCTGGTCTTTGACCAGCAATATGGTCCGGGGGTTAAGTAGTTAAAGCAAAAAAAAGACCATTTCTCCGACACCATCTCAAAAGCCCTCAACCGTCCGCGGGAACGTTTCAAACTAGTCGCTCAGACTATGAACCCCACCTGCCTAGAGCCCCCTGCAAGTGAAACTCAAGAATTCTGTAACAAACTATTTGATTTTTTTTTATTGACAAAATCGAAAATATTCGTGTAATAATTCAACAGAAGAAAACAACCAACCCCACTCAGACTAAACGGGAACACAAATAGCCCACGTTCGACGAATTTCTCGCTGGTCCCAATTACCATCAACGCCACTAAAAACATCAGAAGCCTCTGAGACAACAAATCTCCTAATGACACAATTTCTACAAAACTCTTGAAAGAATGTACCGACATCTTGGCACCTACTATAACGCACATCATAAACCAATCGTTCAGGGAAGGGATTGTCCCAATACCCCTCAAGCAAGGAATAATTAAACCCCTCCTAAAGAAACCCAACCTCGACCCTAAAGACCCAAACCATCGTAGACTGGTAACGAGCCTGAACACCATCTCCTAGATCATGGAGAAAGCAGTAGTACAACAACTACAGCCCCATCTGGACGCCCACAAACTCCTAGATCCGCTTCAATCAGGTTTTCGCCCAGGCCACGGGACAGAAACTAGTCTCAAGATATGGGATGACGCCCTCGAAGCAGCAGATGACAGAGAATCCTGTCTCCTAGTGCTGCTGGACCTCAGTGCAGCTTTTGACACAATAGTGACACAATAGTGTTTCTCAACTCCAGTCCTCAAGGCGCCCCAACAGGTCATGTTTTTAGGATTTCCCTCCGATGAAACGGCTGTGGTAATTACTTAGGCAGTGAAACTGATCAAGCAACCTGTGCAAAATAATGGAAATCCTGAAAACATGACCTGTGGGGGCGCCTTGAGGACTGGATTTTTGAAACGCTGCGGTAGACCACAACACCCTGCTCACTCGTCTCAAAGAAGTAGCCGGCATCTTTCCTAGAAGATCGAACACAGACCGTGAAACTAGGAGGATTCACATCAGAAACACGGACCATTACATGTGGAGTCCCACAAGGATCGTCCCTTTCTCCTGTGCTCCTCAACATCTACATCCGCCCACTCCTCCAAATCATCAGCAAAAAAGGACCTGCGCTACCACTCTTATGCGGACGACACGCAACTTTACTTTCGAATCACCAACAAAAAACACCAATATCAGGAACTAGGAAAATGCCTCACACTGATCGATAATTGGATGACTGAAAATTCACTCAAACGCAATAGATCCAAAACAGAACTCCTTATCCTTCACGCAAATGGGAAATCTAATTCTAGGACCACATGGACACCACCCACCATCCTTGGACAAACCATCAACCCGAGCAACGAAGTCAAAAGGCTCGGAGTCGTCTTTGACTCAGACATGACGATGGACGCACAAATAGGAGCAGTAGTCAGCGGTTCTTACCATTTTCTCCGCATGCTACGTAGACTTATCCCCTTCATCCCGAAAGAGGATAGAGCAGTAGTGGTTGGAAAACAATCATCAATTCCCGACTCGACTACGCAAACTCCCTCTACATAGGACTACCTAAATATCAGATTTTGCATCTACAAGTCATTCAGAACACGACAGCCAGACTGGTAACAGGTAAAAAACCATGGGATTCTATCTCCCCAGTCATGAGTTCCCTCCACTGGCTGGCCGTAAAGGATCGGATCACATTCAAGACACTCTGCCTCACCCACAAATGCGCACAAGGAAACGCTCCTCAATACTTAAGCGAGAAAATTAAACCCTACATCACCAATCGCGTGCTCCGGTCAACCAACCAAAACCTCCTCCAAATCCCGCTACAAATCTAAGGGAGAATGAAGATTTGCAGTCCAAGGACCTCGGCTTTGGAATGCTCTACCCATTGGGCTTTTAGGAAAAAACTAAAGACCCACCTCTTCTGAAGGATCAGCACGACTCTGGATGCAAAGCGCCTTGAGGCGATTCGGTTCGCATTTGTTAGCGCTATACAAGTTACTCACTCACTGGGAAACATTGATTTTCACACATCATGTGACATGAGCTCCCAATGTCGTAGCGTTTGTCAGACAAGTGTGAACCCGACCTCAGGGTTTTGCAGCTATTTACGGTGGCTTGCATGCAATTACTCAAGCAGTGATTACCTGGGAATAACCAGGCCTGGACGCAGACTGTGCATCCAGGGGCAATCATTCTCAGTTTATTGCTGCTTAACCACATCAGTGCTGGACATTTTACCACCCTTTCTGCCCAGGCCAATTTTCAGCCATCAGCGCTGTCACACTTTGAATGACAGTTACTCAGTCATGCAACACTGTACCCATATGAAATTCTTATCTTTTTTTTTTTTATACAAATACAGCTTTGTTTTGCTGGGATTTAAAGAGGAGTTTCAGTCATTTGTGGAAAAAATAAAAGTCAGCAACTACAAAAAATTGTAGCTGCTGACTTTTAAAGAAAAACAACCACTCACCTTTCCCAGGATCCAGCGGTGTGCTCACCCACTGTCAGTCCCGAGCATCTTCATCATGGGCACCCAGCTGTGACAGATTGCAGCTGCACAGCGGGGTGCCCACTGCGCATGTGCATCGTGAATGGTGGATGCAGTCTTCTGGGACCTGTCAGCATCCCAAAAGACTGCAGGTGGGAGGGGAGGGAGGAGAACCTAAATTTCTGAGTGCTGCAGAGCTCGGAACAGAAGTGGGTACAGGCATACCCCGCTTTAAGTACACTCACTTTACATACACTCACGAGTAAGGACATACCCGTGAGTGTATGTAAAGTGCCTTACAGGTACTGTACAGACATTTTGCAGCCGCAGTAGAAGGAGCTGAAGCTCTGAGAGCATAGCCCGCCCTGTTCCAGTGTGCCCCTGACACCTCCACTACAGCTCCTGACACCCCTGTTACAGTCCCTGACCCCCCACTACACCCTAGAAGTGAAAAAAGGTATTGTTTCACTTTAAGTACATTTTCGTTTTACATACATGCGCTGGTCCCACTGTGTACTTAAAAGTGGGGTATGCCTGTATCTGTCAAAATCGGATACATGCTCCTCAAAAAGTGCCAATTGTACCAAAAGAGGTGCAAATGTGTCCTGAACTGCCTCTTTTGGGTGGAGCTTCCCGCCCGCTGTATAGTGAAATGATGGATGGGCGGGAGTACTGTTGTTCTGGAAGAATGTCATATGACGCCCCTCAGACAGCCCAACACCAATCATTGTAAAGAGCCTATGAAATAGGCTCTTTACCATGTGATCAGCTGTGCCCAATCACAGCTGATCAGAGTAAACAGGAAATTACAGTTATCTGCATTCCTGTCCTCACGCTGCCAATGCATGAGGAAAGAAGAGTTTTTTCATTTGTTTAGCAAAAAATAAAAACCTATAAAAACAATGATCTTTTTTCAAAGAATTATTTTCACTGTGACCACAGCAGTACAATGTTACCCATAGTGATACTGTACTACTCTGGGAAGGTGATCAATTTTTTTTTTAACATACTATGATTGCTTAATAACAATGATAATACCGGTTTTATACAACCATTTTTTATAAATGATATCCATTCATCCAGTGTGTACTATTGTGAAGCTGTGATTGGCCACAGCCATCACATGGAACAGATACAGTCTCTTGCCTTGTCTGTACCAGGCGATCACTATGATGCCCTGCAGTGTACCTCCTCCCTCTCTGCTCTGTAGTCTGCAACAACTACCTCCAGCCCCACAGCAGAAAGTCATATCTCTTCATGAACCTTGATAGAGCATATACAGTATCTCACAAAAGTAAGTACACCCCTCACATTTTTGTAAATATTTTATTATAACTTTTCATGCGACAACACTGAAGAAAATACACTACACTGCAAAGTAGTGAGTATACAGCTTGTATAACAGTGTAAATTTGCTGTCTCCTCAAAATAACACACAGCTATTCATGTCTAAACCGCTGGCAACAAAAGTGAGTACACCCTAAGTGAAAATGTCCAAATTGGACCCAAAGTGTCAATATTTTGTGTGGCCACCATTATTTTCCAGCAGTGCTTTAACCCTCTTGGGCATGAAGTTCACCAGAGCTTCGCAGGTTGCCACTGGAGTCCTCTTCCCCTCCTCCATGATGACATCACAAAGCTGGTGGATGTTAGAGACCTTGCGCTCCTCCACCTTCCGTTTGATGATGCCCCACAGATGCTCAATAGGGTTTAGGTCTGGAGATAGGCTTGGCCAGTCCATCACCTTTACCCTCAGCTTTTTTAGCAAGGTAATGGTCATTTTGAAGGTGTGTTTGGGGTCGTTATTATGTTGGAATACTGCCCTGCGGCCCATTCTTCAAAGGGAGGGGGGGGGGGGGGTCATGCTCTGCTTCAGTATGTCACAGTACATGTTGGCATTCATGGTCCACTCAATGAACTGTAGTTCCCCAGTGCCGGCAGCACTCATGCAGCCCCAGACCATGACACTCCCACCACCATGCTTGACTGTAGGCAAGACACACTTATCTTTGTACTCCTCACCTGGTTGCCACCACACACGCTTGACACCATCTGAACCAAATATGTTTATCTTGGTCTCATGAGACCACAGGACATGGTTCTAGTAATCCATGTCCTTAGTCTGCTTGTCTTCAGCAAACTGTTTGCAGGCTTTGTTGTGTATCATCTTTAGAAGAGGCTTCCTTCTGAGATGACAGCCATGCAGACCAATTTGATGCAGTGTATGGTCTGAGCACTGACAGGCTGACCCCCCCCCCCCCCCCCCCACCCGTTCAACCTCTGGCAGCAGTTTCAGGGTCTTGGAAATTTTCTTATAGCCTAGGCCATCTTTATGTAGAGCAACAATTCTTTTTTTCAGATCCTCAGAGTTCTTTGCCATGAGGTGCCATGTTGAACTTCCAGTGACTAGTATGACACACCTGCTCCCCATTCACACGTGAGACCTTGTAACACCAAACAAGTCACATGAAACTGGGGAGGGATAATGGCTAATTGGGCCTTATTTGGACATTTTCACTTAGGGGTGTACTCACTTTTGTTGCCAGTGGTTTAGACATTAATGGTTGTGTTATTTTGAGGGGGACAGAAAATTTACACTGTTATACAAGCTGTACACTCACTGCTTTACATTGCAGAAAAGTGTAATTTATTCAGTGTTGTCACATGAAAAGATATAATAAAATATTTACAAAAATGTGAGGGGTGTACTTATTTTTGTGAGATACTGTATGATGCACCTGCAACGCAATGATCCTGGATGAAGTGCTCTGCAGGCTTCAATGCTAAAAAAATTAAAAATAAAATATGCATTAATCAATGTTTTTTTTCGATTATGGACATAGAATAACTCCGCTGCTTATGGAATTTACCCTTATGTGCAATTATACGCACACTGCTTGTGAAGAAAGACACCCGTACTGCACCAGTTCAGCATTTACTGGATAACAGGTTTGTACACCACACTGCTAACGTATGTCATCCATCCACACAATAAAGCAAATGTTTTATAAATCTAAAAGTTTTATTAGGACGACTGACCGACAAAATGTGTTTTGATTTACATTTTAATAAAAGTCCTCACAGAATCCTAAAACACATGCTTTAAAAAAAAACTAAAAAGACAAGTTTATACAGTTATTCTGTACAGGATCCCCATTTGAGACCATAACCGTCAGGGCTCCCGTTTGGAAAGTTTAAGAGATTTAAAAAAACAATGTCTATGCGAGGCTCACAAAAGTCCCCCTGAGCTTACCGACTGGGATTAGCAACATTCTGGTTCATAGGAAACCTATAATACTGAGGAAATGTGGGGACCGCAATTATCAACCTATGCCTCGAAAAATGCTAGTTCCCTGGCTATGGCAGTCTAGTGGCACAAGTACCTTCTATGACCTTAGAGCGGCATCCCAAACTGTCTACAAATCCCTTCTACTTTAATTATCCAAAGTATTTCGATTTGACCAAGATCTGCACACTTACTACTGGTTAGTAGGGATGAGCTCCGGCGTGTTCGCACAGTCCATGTGCAGAGCCGCCAGGAAATCTGCACGGCGCTAACCACAGGCAGGGAGACATTTCCCGATCTCTGCAGCCGAGCATTGGGACAATGTCTCCCTGCCTGTGATTAGCGCAGCGCGGTGCCGACTTCCTGGCGGGCTCTGCACGTAGACTGTGCGAACACACCGGAGCTCATCCCTACTGGTTAGGGACTTAAAAAGCATTACAGCCAGAAACAGCCTGTCAACTAGCATTTTTGGTAGGAGACAACAAGCCAGACTTCACATTTCAGTAAATGGATTTCAGAACCCCCCCCCCCCCCACCCACTTTACTCAGTTGCAGGCTAGCTTTGTAAGGGCTCAGTGGTGTTAAAAAGATCACATAATTGATGCACCGTGTTAAAACCACTGGTGCTAATAAAAAGGATCCACTTTTTTTGGAACAGTAAATTTCTTAATTACATGATTGAAATACAAAAAGGGACACTTTCATTTTACACCCCCACCCCCTATATCGCAGAATCTTTTTTTTTTCTTTAACAAACATCACTAACAGCCAAACAAAACATGCTACTCAGTAAAAATGCAGAGTTTGTAACACTAGAGGGAAAGAGCAGGAGAAATGTCTAGGGTGCAGTGTCTCCTGGGCTACACTCCTGAAAAACACCTTCATCTATGCAAGAAATACTGAATCCTGCAGACATTCTCACATCCCCCTCCCCGGGCTGATGAATGACCCACCATCCATCAATTGTAGCAATAGCTGTATGTGGCATTTAGCTTTTGTCTTCCTTTTTGTCATCGTCTTCTGTTGGGTATGAATGCCACGTGAGTCGCTCCTCATAGAACGAGATCACCACCTGGGGACACTTCAAATTAGCTTCTTTTGCTGGGACAAGATCGGCTTCATCTGAGCTTTTCCTGTAGTAAACAGAGGGGATAAGCATTTATATCAAAGGGCAGAGAGAAATACAAAATAATATGACGACAATTGCTCTATAGATAAAAGGAATGATAAGAAGCCACACTTAGGCCCCTTTCACACGTCCCGACCGAATGTCCGCTTTTTCATCCATCCGTTTGCGGATGAAAAAGGGAAATACATTGGTGCCAATGAGATTGCGGGTGTCAGCGGATAAACATCCGCTGACACCCGTAATCGTCAGCCTCCGCAAACATCCGATTTTGCAGACGGAAGAAAACCCTATTTTTTCTTCTGTCTGCAGAGCGGATCGGATGAACACGGACATACGGTCTGTGTTCATCCGATCCCCCCAGAGGGGAGAACAAATAAAAGACAGGGTGTTCCCTGCACAGTGTGCGGGGACCGCCCTGTCATCCGCCGGCTCAGCGGGGATCTACGGAGCGATCCCCGCTGAGCTTACGGAGCACACAGAGGCGGATCATTACTGATCTGCCCCGTGTGAAAGGGGCCTTAAACTTGTAAAGCGCCATTTCTCAACCGCAGTCCTCAAGTAACTCCAACAGCTCTTGTTTTGAAAGGTTCCCTCAGGTGAAACAGCTGTGATAATCATTAAGCCAACAATGCTGATTAAGCAAACTGTGCAAGGTAACAGAAATCGTGATTTTTTTTATAACACCTGTACATTCCATATCTGAGTAAAGTCTATTACCTTTTGTACCACCACTCCCTCCCTTTAGAATGTAAGCTCTACGAGCCGGGCCCTCCTGTACCTTTTGTATTGAACTGGGTGTGTCTAAGAACATCTTGCACAAGCTTCAGCTACTCACGGGTGTGGGCCGGTATGACCACATCACTCAATCCCTACATGCCTTGCACTGGCTGCCCGTGGCACAACGGGCTCAGTTCAAGACGGGGTGTCTTGTGCATAAGGCCATCCATGGTTTTGGACCGGGCTATCTCAGAGAAAAATTCATCAGACATGTGCCTACCAGATCGCTGCAGTCTGAGAATTTGGCTTTGTTGAACATCCCCAAATTTGCTAAAAACAAATGCGGTGGGAGGACCCTGGAAGTTCAAGGAGCTCAGTTCTGGAACTCCTTGCCCTTTCACATAAGATTTGAGAATGATCTCCTAAAGTTTAGGAGATTGTTAAAAACATGGCTATATATCCAGGCTTTCGGGGTGACTTAAATATTAAACATTCTAATAGCTCTAAATTTTATATTTTTAACTTTGTATGTTTTATATATCTTCTTGTTCTTGTTGTTTTATTGTTACTTGTTTGATCGATGTAGTTTCTGCCCCTTTTCTGTTCTGTTTTTATCCCGCCAGCGCATCGAGGCACGTGTGTAAGAATGCGCTGTTATTTTACAAGCATTTTAATAAATAAATAAACTGTACTGTAATTGTGCTGTCCCCCCTATACATTGTAAAGTGCTGCGCAAACTGTTGGCACTATATAAATCGTGTATAATAATAATAATAATAATAAAGTCTAGCTGCGGAGTTGCTTCTTAGGGCCGAATCTCTGTTTTCTCCATCTGCAGGCAGCCTATAGAAGTGGACGCAGACACAGCAGTTGAATATCAAAATTTGACATGCATGCGGGAGCAGGTGCACAGATCTAGATGCAGACAGTGTGCATTTTGATCCATGTACCCACTCTTGCACATGTCAAATTTTGATGTGGTTTTCTCCATGCAGCTGCTGTGTCTGCATCCACTTCTATAGGCTGCCTGTGCGCAGTTCTAAAGGAGGATGCAGGCGCAGAAAACAGCAGCTCAGCACGCAGGACAGCAGTCAGGGCCCACAGACTGTGGCAGCTGGTGCTCCATTTTTGGTAGGGGGGGGCAAACAAACCCCCAAACCACCCCACCGCCATGCCTTGCATGGGAGGAGAAGCAGGAAGACAATAACGAATGTTGATTCGCTATTGTTACAAATGGGTGGGCTCAGAGCGCAGCTCTCTGGGCCCCAAGACCACCCTTTTGGAGGCAGGTGCTCAATTTTTTCCCCCCGCCCAGCAATGCACTTACCACATATTGGTCCCAGGCAGCTCCCCGTTTACCAACCCCCCCTCCTCTCCTGGCCAATCCTGCATGGACCAGGTTCCTGTCCTGACTGGCCAGGAGGAGAAGGAGGAAGACCATAGCGAATGTTGATTCGCTATTGTTATAAGTGGGTGGGCTCAGTGCTCTGTCCCCCGAGCCCACCCTTTTTGGAGTCAATTAAAGCCTCCGGCCAGGCACATAGACATTAGGGGGGGTGCTTATGGATGGGCCGCCACTGATGGACACTGGCAAAATCTTTGCTGGAACTGCCCCACAGTATACCTACAGATTTGTCAGAAAAACTTTACTTTCCCTTTAAGAAACAAAATGTTCTATGGGACACTATACTACAAAATACTCCCACAGATGCAGGCCATTGATTGCAAGATTTGTTAATTTGCACACACAAAAAAGTATTTTTCCTAACAAATTCATTCAAGACCATGTTGCAAAAATGAATACAACCCAATGAAAGTCTTAGTCCCGGGTTCACACTGGTACAACATGACTGTCGATTCTACTTTGCCCTGAGATATCGGTCCTACTTCCAGGACAGGATACGATTTTGCTCTGACTGTGATGGTCCGACTTGTCCATTGACCAATCAAAACAATCTCAGTGTGACAAATTCCTTTTCCTGCTGCTGTAATCACCATGGCGATGTCACAAGATGGATGGTTAGGATGAGGATCCAACTTCAATGATATTGAATAGGCTGAAAGCGGACCAAAGTAGCGCAGGAACCTTTTCTAAAGTCGGACGGACACAAGTCGGACCAGTTAAGTGAACCATTGATTTTTGGGGAGGAGCCTACAGTGACGGACCATCGGATGTTTATCCCGAGTGTGGAGTCCACTTAAACTGAGCGGCAACATACCCTGTCTATATTATAAGCGAGGATACGTGAGTGCACTAAGTGCAACCGTTATCCACATCTATATGGTACAATATTGCGCTATGTTTCCTTTCCTTCTCTTTTGCATGTGACTTAACCACTTACCCCCCGGACCATATTGCTGCCCAAAGACCAGAGTACTTTTTGCAATTCGGGACTGCGTCGCTTTAACAGACAATTGCGCGGTCGTGCGACGTGGCTCCCAAACAAAATTGGCGTCCTTTTTTTCCCACAAATAGAGCTTTCTTTTGGTGGTATTTGATCACCTCTGCGTTTTTTATTTTTTGCGCTATAAACAAAAATAGAACGACAATTTTGAAAAAAATGAATATTTTTTACTTTTTGCTGTAATAAATATCCCCCAAAAATATATAAAAAAACATTTTTTTTCCTCAGTTTAGGCCGATACGTATTCTTCTACATATTTTTCGTAAAAAAAAATCGCAATAAGCGTTTATTGATTGGTTTGCGCAAAAGTTATAGCGTTTACAAAATAGGAGGTATTTTAATGGCATTTTTATTAATATTTTTTTTTACTAGTAATGGCGGCGATCAGTGATTTTTTTTTCGGTATTGCGACATTATGGCGGACACTTCGGACATTTTTGACACATTTTTGGGACCATTGGCATTTTTATAGCGATCAGTGCTATAAAAATGCATTAGATTACTATAAAAATGCCACTGGCAGTGAAGGGGTTAACACTAGGGGGCGGGGAAGGGGTTAAGTATGCCTGGGTGTGTTCTTACTGTGGGGGGGGGGGGGGTGGCCTCACTAGGGGAAACACTGATCTTCTGTTCATACATTGTATGAACAGAAAATCAGCATTTCCCCTGCTGACAGGAACGAGAGCTGTGTGTTTACACACACAGCTCCCGTTCCCCGCTCTGTACCGAGCGATCGCGTGTGCCCGGCGGCGATCGCGCCCGCCGGGCACACGCACATGAGTCGGGGGCGAGCGCGCGCGCGCCCCTAGTGGCGGCTAAAAGGCAGGACGTCATATTACGTGCTCTCGCCTAGGAGAGCCACCTTGTGGACGTATTATGACGGTGCGGCGACGGCAAGTGGTTAATGAAACTGGAAACATTGAAGTTCAATGTGAAATGCGTCAGCTGTTCATTTCCCACTGTATGCTGTTTTTTTGTAGTGCATGCTTTTTTACCCAATAAAGGGCACGTCTTTTTTAGACTTATTGGAGTGCGGTTGTCCATATACGTTCTTTTTCTTCGCATGCTTCGTGCATTGCCAGCACCCGTTGGTTATTGAGTGGACATTGATTGCCGTAGGTGTGCTTACCTGGAGCGGCGGTCTCTCCTATCTGGAAACATCTGATCGCTGCTGGAGGTTGTTGTAACCTGATCACATTGAAGTGAGAGCTTGGCAATTAGGGAAGGAGCACTGCAGACTGTCTGATTCAATCATCAGGACTTTTTTCATGATCTACTCACATATATATTAAGAGTTTTCTCACTAGGTTTTTTGCTTGATTGTGTACGATTCACATTGTACATGAGTTAATACGAGCGCATCAGTATTTATTCACTTCATGAGCAATGTTGTAATAAACTTTGCCGGAGGCTCTTTTTTTTTGACAGCTGTGAGTGAGCAGAAGAGAACGGCTCTGCACTTGGTACATGAATCATGGAAAGTCTGCATTAACCACTTCAGCCCCGGAAGGTTTTACCTCAATGATTAGAGCATTTTTTTTAATTCGGCACTGTGTCACTTTAACTGACAATTGCGCGGCCGTGCGATGTTGTACTTAAACAAAATTTACTTTCTTTTTTCCCCCACAAATAGAGCTTTCTTTTGGTGGTTGTTTGAAAAAAAAATAAAAAGTTTTTTTTTTACTTTTTGCTATAATAAATATCCCCCAAAAATATATATAAAAACAAATTTCTTCCTCAGTTTAGGCCGATATGTATTCTTATACATATTTGTGAAAAAAAAAGTAAATAAATCGCAATAAGTGAATATTGATTGGTCCGCGCTAAAGTTATAGCGTCTACAAAATAGGGGATAGATTTATGTCATCTTTATTATATATTTTTTTTTTATTAGTAATGGCGGTGATCTGCAATTTTTATTGGCACTGCGACTTTGCCCAGACAGATCAGACACTTTTGGCACCATTTTGTGACATCTATACAGCGATCAGAGCTAAAAAATAGACACTGTGATTATTGTATAAATGTCACTGGCAGGGAAGGGGTTAACACTAGGGGGCGATCAAGGAGTTAAATGTGTTCCCTCAGCTTATTCTAACTGTAGGGGTGATGGACTACCACTGACATGACAGAGATCACTGTTCCCAATGACAGGGAACAGAAGATCCCTGTCAGGTCACTAGGCAGAACAGGGAAACACCTTGTTTACATTCCCACCATTCTGCCTCTCCTCGCCTTGATTGCGGTCACTGGCGGACATAGAGTCCGCAGAACCCGCTGGCATGCCCCCCCACTATCTTGGCATTATGAAGGGATGTACGGGTATGCCCTTTTGTGCACCCATGCCATTCTGCCGACGTATAGCGGAGCTCTAGTGTCCAGCAGACAGCGGATTATAAAAAGGCTTTACTTAACCACTTAAACCCCGGACCATATTGCTGCCTAAAGACCCAAGGGGTTTTTACAGTTCGGGACTGTGTCGCTTTAACAGACAATTGCGCGGTCGTGCGACGTGGCTCCCAAACAAAATTGGCGTCCTTTTTTCCCCACAAATAGAGCTTTCTTTTGGTGGTATTTGATCACCTCTGCGGTTTTAATTTTTTGCGCTATAAACAAAAATAGAGCGTCAATTTTGAAAAAAATGCAATATTTTTTACTTTTTGCTGTAATAAATATCCCCCAAAAACATATATAAATTTTTTTTTTCCTCAGTTTAGGCCGATACGTATTCTTCTACCTATTTTTGGTAAAAAAAATCGCAATAATCGTTTATCGGTTGGTTTGCGCAAAATTTATGGCGTTTACAAAATAGGGGATAGTTTTTTTTTATTTTTATTTTTTTTACTACTAATGGTGGCGATCAGCGATTTTTTTCGTGACTGCGACATTATGGCGGACACTTCGGACAATTTTGACACATTTTTGGGACCATTGTCATTTTCACAGCAAAAAATGCATTTAAATTGCATTCTTTATTGTGAAAATGACAGTTGCAGTTTGGGAGTTAACCACAGGGGGCGCTGTAACATTTAGGGATCACTGTGTGTGTGTTTACTAGTGTAGGGGGGTGTGGCTGTAGGAATGACATCATCGATCGGATCTCCCCTATAAAGGGGATCACCCGATCGATGCGCCGCCACAGTGAAGCACGGGGAAGCCGTGTTTACACACGGCTCTCCCCGTTCTTCAGCTCCGGGGAGCGATCGCGACGGAGCGGCTAAAAACAAATAGCCGCGCTGTCGTCCCGGATCGCTCCCCGAGCGGACCCGACCTCCGCATGTACCGGGGGGGGGGGGGTCCCGATCGGACCCCCCACCCACGTCTAGCAGAGGACGTACAGGTACGTACATGTGCCTGTCCGTGCCATTCTGCTGACGTATATGTACATGCGGAGGTCGGGAAGTGGTTAAAGAAAACCCCTTCCCATTTCATGCTGTCAGCAATGGCACCACATGGAAGAGAAATTTCACAAGGCCTGACAAAGAAAATAATTTATTTACACAAGAAAGGTGAAGGCTACAAGAAGATCAGCAAAGCTTTACTTATCAGTCAGAATACTTTAACAAAAGTGATACAAAAATTTAACAAAGATGGAACTGCAACCATCTCAGAGAGAGATGTCCAGGCCATCCACGGAAGTCAACACCTTGACAGGAGCATCTTCTGATGAGAAGGGTTGAAGAAAACCATCATGCAAGTTTACTGCAGTTAGCAGTAGAAAGCAAAACTGGGGTGATTGTTTCCCGTGACACAATACGGTGTACACTGCAGAGGAATGGCATGCATGGGTGTTTTCGAAGGAAACCCCATACACAAATAAGCCCGGCTATACATTTTCCATGGCCCATGCTGAAAGAAGGACTACTGGGACTCTGGACTGATGAGACCAAGATAAATGGTTTTGAAACAGATGGCTTTAAAACTGTATGGTGTTGCAAAGGTGAGGAGTACAAAGAAAAATGCATGGTGCCTACATTGAAACATGGTGTTGGCAGTGTCCTCCTGTGGGGCTGCATGAGTGCTGCTGGTGTCTTAGAGCTGCATTTCTGTCAGGAACCATGAATCAGGCGGAGAGAAAAAATGCAGTTAAAAATCACACTTTTTAATATAATGGTAAAAATGATAGCCAGGGTACGCCAAAGTGGGTAGTTAGAACAAGCCAGTAAATCAGGAAGCCAGAGATCAGCATAGTCAGAGGCAGCAGACAGGATCAGGAACCAGAAGGAATGTCAACCAGGCAAGTATTCAACAGGAACACAACAAAGAGTCTCCAGATAGATTTGACCAAGGCGAAGGCACAGAAGAAATGAACCAGGCAGTTTAAATAGACAGAAGGGGCTGGCTGTGGGCTGGACTGACAAGCAGGAAATGATTACCAGGTGAGCCGTTGAGGAACGATGAGTGATGGCAATTAACTGACAGCTGAGCAACCTGAGCACTGAGAAGGGAGGCCTGAGAGTCCAGCCCTGACAGTACCCCCTCTTCAACGACTCTTCCCCTTGGAGGGCCACCAGGTTTGAGGGTAAAACCTTCTATGGAAAACATGGAGGACAGCAGCATGGACATCCGAGGATGAGACCCAAGAGAGTTCCTCTGGACCATACCCTTTCCAATCAACCATGTACTGTATGCGTCTAATGTATAGGCTACTGGGTTGATCCTACGGAGAATGCAGAAAGGCACAATAAACCGTGGTGCTAATTTCAGTGAGGGAACACAGAAACGGACGTTACAAGATGACAGGCAGACACTTTCTCCAACCTGGTTGGAGGGCGCAGGTAGGTGGTGTCTGCGGTCAGCATGGATTCTGTACCTCTTACTGGCACATCGCAAGGAGCTGCACCCAAGTGGAACTAAGAACACAGATGCTCCTCTAATTCAAGAATTCTTTGAGGAACAAAAGTCAGGCAACATGGATGGTTGGAAACCATAATTTGCCATAAACTGAGACAATCAGGAAGTGGTATTGATGGCACTATTGTGAGCAAACTCTGCCCAAGGTAAGAGGTCTGACCAGTTATGATGGTCGAAAATAAAGCAATGTAGAAACTGCTCCAAGGCTTGGTTAGCTTGTTTTTCGACCCCATGGGACTGCGGGCGATACACAGAGGAGAAGGAAGGCCGAATTCCTAACGGTACACAAAAGGCTTGCCAAAACCTGGAGACAAACTGACTACTCCTGTCCGAGATGATAACCTTGGCTAACCCATGTAACCGAATGATCTCCCAAGTGTGTACACTTTTCAGCGAGGAACCCGTCGAGGAACCCGTCGGGCCGAAAAGAGAACATGTTCTCTATTTTCTCGTTAGTCAATGGCACGTCGAGTTCCTCGGACGTGTGTACGGGGCCTGAAAGGCTTTAATGGAATCCGGAGACTAATTCTGTGGGTTATCATCCTTTCTGGTCATATCAGTCTGGGGTTTGACCAGAGAAGAGAAGTTCTGAATACATTTCCCAATAATAATTGGCAAAGCCAAGAAACGCTGTAGTGGACATAGACCTATGGATCGAGGCCACTGTAGAACTGCAGATAGTTTCTCTGGGTCCATCGAAAACAGTCAGTAGAATTGACATAAACCAGAAATGTAACCTGTCCACGATGGAACTCTTACTTCTCCAACTTACATTACAGGTTATTATCTTGCAGCCTCTGTAGCACATGAGAGACATCTGTGGGGTGGCTCTCTAGGGATTTGGAATATATGAGAATATCCTCAAGATAAACCACACATTGCTACAACATATCTTGGAGAACATCGTTGATGAATTCCTGAAAAACTGCAGGAGCGTTGCAAAGACCAAACAGCATTACGAAGTATCCGTAATGTCCTGTCCTGGTACTAAACACAGTTTTACATTCATCACCCTCCTTGATCCTCACGAGATTGTATGCCCCTCTCAGATCGAGCTTTGTGAAAACTGTTGCTCCCTTGAGGCGTTCAAATAATTCCGTAATTAACGGAAATCGGATACGCATTCTTAGTCCTGAGGCGATTGAAACCCCTATAAAATCCATACAATGTCTCAGTTCACTACTTCTTTCACAAAAAAGAAGCCAGCACCAGCAGGAGTCGAAGATTGCGGATGAACCCTCAAGAAGTGCATCGGCAACATAATCCTCCATGGCTTTATTCCCCGAGATAGACAAATTGTAAACCCGGTCACGAGGGTGCATGGCACCAGGTTGCAGGTCAATTGCACAATCATACGACCAGTGTGGAGGCAAACTACCGGCTTGACCTTTGTCAAAGACGTCGCTAAATCTGCGATACTCCTCTAACAGGGAGGAGAGTGAAGAGGTGCACAAGACCTTAGCCACCTTCTGAAAACATGGTTTACTGCATTGTGGTGACCAGAAAAGAACCTCAGCCTTTTCCAATAAAACTCTTATGCCGCGTACACATGACCGTTTTTCATGATGTGAAAAATGCAACTTTTTTTAAATGTCATTAAAAACGATCGTGCGTGGGCTCCAGAGCATTTTTCATGACGTGAAAAATGGGCATTAAACATGCTCTATTTTTTTGCGTCGTGAAAAACTGTCGTGTGTAGGCTTTAACGAAGTGAAAAAAAAGCGCATTCTCAGAAGCAAGATATGAGACGGGAGCGCTCGTTCTGGTAAAACTAGCGTTCGTAATGGAGATAGCACATTCATCACGCTGTAACAGACTGAAAAGCACGAAGACCGAAAAGCGCGAATCGTCTCTCACCAAACCTTTACTAACAATAAATCAGCAAAAGCAGCCCCAAGGGTGGCGCCATCCGAATGGAACTTCCCCTTTATAGTACCGTTGTATGTGTTGTACGTCACCGCGCTTTGCTCGAGCATTTTGTTTTTCACGATCGTGTGTAGACAATGCAGGCTTAACAAGAATCATGTCGAAAAAAAAATAGTTTTTCTAGACCATTAAAAATGGTAGTGTGTACAGTGCATTACAGGAGAGAATTTCCCTTCTTAGGGGTAGTTTTTCTTAAACGTTTGGTTGTCTCTCTCTCTCTAAGTATGCATCGTATTGCAAGTCAGATGTTTGTAACTCGGGTACTGCCTGTACTTGGCTGGCCAACAGCCTTTTATTGTTTGCTATTGTCCAATTCCTCCAAAAAGCAGCAATACAACCCAACATCTCGGATTCTACTGATCCTGTGTCCCTTGATTTCGAAAAAGATTTTTATTCCCCGATTTTCATCCTCAACCTAACATATCTACTCTCTACATGATGCAATGGTGTCTCTGACCTCCCTCTCAGTCCAGAACCAGAGGTCCTATTTAGGGCAGAACATTTTTGCCCATTTATTGTGAGTAGCCACACCCCTAAGGGGACTGTCATCACGTAGACTGAGCACACAGCATTTCAGGACTAAGCGTCATTGTGCTCAGTCTTAGAAAAATGCCCACCTCTCTTCCTTGCAGAAGTTGCTGTGATGCCACTGGAGCAGCAGAACGTCTAAAAGAGCGGAGAAGAGTTAGACAGTATTTTTACAGCTGACAGAGGTTCTGACTTAGGGTTGCCACCTCAACCTGTTATAACCAAATACGTATTAGTTACATAGGTTCTGCGGCAGATTAAGGAGGTAATTAAACTCACTTGGTGCCTTATCTGCATTAAATTAGCCTCGGAACCTGGGTAATTCTTATGTGTTTGGGTTTAAAGAGATGAGGTGGCAACCCTATTCTGACTCAACTAGAGAGACTTCCTCTCACTTTTATTCACTGTGACACCAGTGCATGAAATATGGTAATCTTAGGTCACGAGGACAGGAAAACTATGGAGGAGGCTCCAACCCTGGTATAGCCTATCCAAAATAAAAGTAAGCCAAACAGCAGTGTGTACAGGGCAGCCTATAAGGATCTCCAGATTCAGCCAAACAAAAAAAAAACACGCATTTATCATACTGTAAATACATTGCAGTACAAATTTATATCTTTGCTGAGATCTGCCCAAATATTCAATATGCAAATTCACCCCACAACCAGAATAATTAAATAAGCTGTGGCTCTGGAGAGATGAAGTTAGAAAAATGTCAGTTCAAACATGTCTAGGACATGTTTTTTTTATCACTAGTGACGCATATCAAATACTTCACAAAAGCTCAGCACCATCTTGTGGTAAAGGAAAGATTCACAATGATAGGGAACAAGGAAAGCCAGGTTGCATCTATCTTAGTACCATGCGAGCGTGGAGTCATGGAGGGGGTTTTGAACTTTACCGCTTAAAGCGGGAGTTCACCCATTTATAAAAAATTTTCCCTTTTCCCCTTAGATTCCTGCTCGTTCGGTCTAGGGGAATTGGCTATTTGTATTAAAATATGATCCGTACTTACCCGTTTTCGAGATGCATCTTCTTCCGTCGCTTCCGGGTATGGGTCTTCGGGAGCGGGCGTTCCTTCTTGATTGACAGTCTTCCGAGAGGCTTCCGACGGTCGCATCCATCGCGTCACTCGTAGCCGAAAAAAGCCGAACGTCGGTGCGGCTCTATACTGCGCCTGCGCACCGACGTTCGGCTTCTTTCGGAAAATCGTGACGCGATGGATGCGACCGTCGGAAACCTCTCGGAAGACTGTCAATCAAGAAGGAACGCCCATTCCCGCAGCCCATACCCGGAAGCGACGGAGAGGATGCATCTCGTAAACGGGTAAGTACTGCACATATTTTAAAACAAATAGCCGATTCCCCTAGAGAAAACGAGCAGGAATCTAAGGGGAAAAAGTGCCCTCTAAGGGTGAACCCCCGCTTTAAGACCTATTAGGCCCATGTGGACACCAAAAACATATGCTTGTTCACAGAGAGGGTTGTTATTTATTTGAAATGGTAGTGTTTTTTTTTTAAAAGAAGCAGTTTGGATTTAACCACCTCCTGCACCTGTACACCCTTTATGGACCACAGAAAGCTTTAAATGTATTCAGTAATAACTTTTGTAATTGCATAGCCCTGGTTCACACCAGTGTGGCTTTGAAATCACGCTACTTCAGCATGACTTCAAAGCTTCAGATCAGTGAGATTTGGATCTCTGATTTCATTGCACCTTTGTGAGTTTATTTAACATAAGTCAATGCATGTCGCAATGAAATCGCAGAAAAGTAGTGCAGGAACCTTTTTTCAAAGTCACAACGGTCCAAACGGTGCACAGTCAAATTGCATTGGCGTGAACGAGGGCTAAATACTAAACTCACATTTTTTTTTAAAATAAAATATTTGTTTAACCACTTAACCCCCGGACCATATTGCTGGTCAAAGACCAGGCCACTTTTTGAGATTCGGCACTGCGTCGCTTTAACGGACAATTGCGTGGTCGTGCGACGTGGATCCCAAACAAAATTGGCGTCCTTTTTTTCCCCACAAATAGAGCTTTCTTTTGGTGGTATTTGATCACCTCTGCGGTTTTTAGTTTTTGCGCTATAAACAAAAATACAGCGAAAATTTTAAAAAAAAATGAATATTTTTTACTTTTTGCTATAATAAATATCCCCCAAAAATGGATAAAAAAACATTTTTTTTTCCTCAGTTTAGGCCGATACGTATTCGTCTACATATTTTTCGTAAAAAAAAAAATCGCAAAAAGTGTTAATTGATTGGTTTGCGCAAAAGTTATAGCGTTTACAAAATAGGGGATAGTTTTATGGCATTTTTATTAATATTTTTTTTTTTTACTACTAATGGCGGCGATCTGCGATTTTTTCAGGTACTGCGACATTATGGCGGACACTTCGGACACTTTTTCGGGACCATTGGCATTTTTATAGCGATCAGTGCTATAAAAATCCATTGATTACTATAAAAATGCCACTGGCAGGGAAGGGGTTACACTAGGGGGCGAGGAAGGCATTAAGTATGTTCCCTGGGTGTGTTCTAACTGAAAAGGGGGGGGGGGGGGGGACTGACTGGGGAAAATGACTGATCGCTGTTCATACATTGTATGAACAGACGGTCAGGCATTTCTCCCCTGACAGGACTGGGAGCTGTGTGTTTACACACACAGCTCCTGGTCCTCGCTCTGTAACGAACGATCGTGGGTGCCCGGCGGCGACCGTGCCCGTCGGGCACGCGCGTCGGCATCAGGGGCGAGCGGGGCGCGCGTGTGTGCCTCCGGCGGCACGCACGCGCCCCTATTGCCTATTGGCTGAACGGCGAGATGACGTAGATCTACGGGATCTCGCCCAGCAGAGCCGACCTGCCGCCGTATAACTGCGGCGGCTGGTCGGCAAGCAGTTAAATACAAGTAGAATGTACCTTCTCTCTCTTTCTTGGTTTCCTCTTTCAAATGCAAGCTTTTTTTTGCTATTCTTAAACTTCCTGTTCTAGGATGGCTACATTTGTTCTCCATGTCCCCCTTCTGTATGTGAGCGGTCCCCTTTCTTTCCTGCTTCCCCCCGAGATGGGCTTTACATCTACCCTCAGATGCATTTAACACTGTGGGAATTATAATACCTGCAGAGTATGTGACCAAAAAGAACAGGCACTGCTTGCTCTGTAGCAGCACGGTGCATCAGCAGAGGATCAGGAGAGTAGTCATGACAATAAAGAAGCCTAAAAGCAATTTTAAGAGACTTTTAATATTCAAGTGAAAGATAGACCACCACCAACAGAAAAAAAAAAAAAAAATTGAAATCAGAATTACTGAGTTGGAAAAAAGATTACCCCCTTGTGTCAGTATTTTGTTGAACCACCTTTTGGTTTAATTACAGCCTCTAGTCTGTTGGAATATGCCTCTACTAACTTTGCACATCTAGACTTCTTTGCAGAACAAGTTCAGTTTAATTTGATGGTGACTGTTTGTGGACTGCAGTCTTCAAGTCATTCCACAGATTTTCAATGGGGTTTAAGTCTGAGCTCTAAATAAGTCATGCAAAGACATTCATATGTTTCTGCTTCAACCACTGTGTGGTCATTGTCATGTTGGAAGGTAAACCTTCATCCCATTGACAACTTTCTGAAAGAGGTCAGCAATTTTCCTCAAGAATTTAATGGTATTTCTTCCCATCTATTTTTCCTTCTATTCTGACAAGTGCTGCAGAGAAACACCCTCATAACAGGATATTACCACCTCCATGCTTTACTGAAGGAATGGTGTCATTTGGATGGAAACTGTATTGGATTTCCGTCAGACATATCGTTTGGTGTTGAGGCCAAACAATTCAATTTTAGTCTCATCTGACCATAACACCTTTTTTTCATGTGGCCTCAGAATCTTCAAGGTGCGTTTTGGCAAAGCTCAGTCATGACTGCATGTGGCCTTTCTTGAGGAGTGGCTTTTTTCTTGTAACCCTCCCATACAAGCCACATTTGTGATATTGTTGTCACACAATGACCACTCTTTGTCAAATACCTGCAACTGCTTCAGAGATGCTGTAGGCTTTTTGGTAGCTGCTCTGACCAGTTTCTTCCCAGCTCTTTTATCCAGTTTGGAGCAACATCCTGATCTAGGGAGGGTCTGTACCAAATACCTTCCACTTCTTAATAGACTTCACTGTGTTTCTAGGCAGTGATAAAGCCTTTGACATTTTTTTGTATCCATCTCCTGACTTGTGCCTGCCCAAAACTTTATCCCAGAGATCTTTTGACAGTGCCTTGCCACCTATAATTGATTGTTTGCTTCAGTTGAACTACCAGGGACTGAAATGCTCCAGGAAAGCTCTTTTCATGCCAAGCTAACCAAAATGACCACAGCTGATCACAGTTGAAAGTCAAATAGCTTTGTGTGCCACTGAGAAGGCGATTAGCTATATCTGAGTTTAAAAGTCATTTTTAGAAAGGGAGTTTTAGATTTTTTTCTGGCATGTTGGTGTTATATATCTTTCACTTGGATGTTGTAAGTTGCACTGAGTAAATACAGCTGGATAAAACAAAAACTGTCCGCCTTGTCACCAAAACAGGAATGGGAGGGGAGATCTAGTTCTGGATCCCCTTTTTTTGAAGGGATTTTCTCTCAGTTCATGTTTTGATTGTGTGACAGAAAATAGGGGGGGGGGGGGAACCTGCTGGGTATACTAACCCTTTAGTTCTACTTTAAAAAAAAAAATGCATTATGCCAAACATATCAACGAACAGATTTTGGGTTTACACACTAATAAGGCCCCATTCACACCTCAGCGTTTTGTATTTTGAAGCCTGAGGCTCCAAAACGTAGGAGGAGAAAAAAAATAAAAATATTCTCTATGGAGATTGTTCACATCTCCACTCCAAAACGCCTGAAGCTCTGGAGCTTTTTTTTGTAGCTCAATTTCCGCAGATTTGGGAGTTTTCTGTTTACATTGGTGACATTTTGACCGGCACAAAAAAAATTGCACAACTTTCTGCCTGAAAACGATACGCTCAGGTGTGAATGCAGCCTAAGGAATTGAGCCTATGATGAACTCTACATAATAAAGCAAATTTGGGGACACAACTCACCATTTCATCAGGAACATTAACTCTCCACTTGAGTCTGTGGCTCCAATGATCCTTTCTGGCTCTAAACCCCTAGCAAATCCACGGGGCTTTTCAGCCTGTAAAAGGTAACAAAAACCATGTCTGTATCAGTGGCCAATAACAAAAAGACATTATAGGTCATGCAAGGTTTTTTTTTGTCTTTCTCTGGATCAACTTTGTATATAGGATTGTATATATGGAGGTTTTCTATGTGCATGTAATTTTTTTTGGCCGAACTAGATGGTCTAGTGTCTTTTCCCAGCCCAAGTATGTAAGACAGGGCATATAGGTTGAGCTGATTCTGAATTTCTCTTCTCTATTTTTTTTTTTTTTTACCACAAACCGCACCCTCATGAATGCTCTAACTAATGCAGACAGCCCCAGGTCTTGATTAATGGCCCAGGACCAACCTACGTGGCTGCCAATCATTTGACCACTATCACAGTGATCACAGGAAATTGTTAATACAGTAACAAACTTGCCTGTTTGTGGCTACATTGAAAATTATTTTTGTTTCCTTCATGGTAGTCCTATCTATAGGAAAAGACGGGTGTCAATGCCTGCAGGTTTGGGGGCTGCTATCGATATAAGATATTTATAGGTTGATCATCACTTCCGTCACCAGTTCTTGAGGAGAAACAAAAGTGATTAGAAAGAGATCTCTGACCTGACTGACTGCTGTTAACCTCAGATTCAGGGGCAAGTGTGGGATCTTAACCACTTCACGCCCGGCCTATAGCAAAATGATGGATGGGCGGTGGTTTAGTCATCCTGACTGGACGTCGTATGATGTCCAGCAGGATAACAGCTGCCACGCGCATCGTGGCAATCGTTGGTGCTGTGTGTCAGTCTGACACACCACTACACCAATCTCGATAAAGAGCCTCCGACGGGGGCTCTCTACCACGTAATCAGCCGTATCCAATCACAGCTGATCACGATGTAAACAGGAAGAGCCGTTGATTGGCTTTTTCTCACTCGCGTCTGACACTGACTTGCAACATTGGATCAGATTAGACAAGTGATGCCCAGCAATGCCACCCATCAGTGTCATCCATCAGTGACCATCAGTGCCACCCATAAGCGCCTGTCAGTGCCATCCATAAGCGCCCGTCAGTGCCACCCATAAGCGCCCATCGGTGCTGCCGATTATCAGTGCCACCTCATCAGTGCCGACTTA
The DNA here is from genome assembly GCF_905171775.1 of Rana temporaria. Lineage (NCBI taxonomy): Eukaryota > Metazoa > Chordata > Amphibia > Anura > Ranidae > Rana > Rana temporaria. The sequence continues at coordinate 50,748,073 of NC_053500.1, read as the reverse complement.
TGAGAGCCTGTCAGTGCAGCCATATCAGTGTCCATCATTAAAGAAGAAACATACTTATTTACAAAAAAAAAATAACAGAAACCAAAAGAAAACATTTTTTTTCCCTACATTTTTTTAATTGTTGCGAAAAAAAAAAAAATCTTAAAGGTGATCAAATACTAGGGTTGTCCCGATACCACTTTCTTAAGACCGAGTACAAGTACCGATACTTTTTTTCAAGTACTCGCCGATACTGAATACCGATACTTTTTTTTTATCTCATGTGACAGTATTTTTCTTTTTTTTATCTTTAACAATTTTTTTTTACAATTTTTTATTTATTTATAATGCTTTCTTTTTTTTTTTAAGGGGGGGGGGACCATGTCAGTGTGTTTTTTCTTTTATTTTTTACAATAATTTTTTTTTTTTTATTATTATTCGTTATTTTTTATTTATTTTTTTCAGCCCTGTTGGGGGGCTTTGGTGAGATATCAGGGGTCTTAACAGACCTCTGACATCTCCCCTTTGAGACAGAGAAAGGGACTAGGGACACATGTTCCCCTGTCCCTTTCTCAGCAGCATCAGCTGCGCTGAAAATGAATGGAGTGAAGACAGCGTCTTCTCTTCATTCATAAACTGAAACATTGTAATCACAGTTTACGATGTTTCAGTTATGTGAATGGACCGAGTCAGTGATCACTGACTCTGTCCATTCGGAGCAGTAAGGAGCCGGATTTACTGTATCCTACCCTGCTCTCCATCCTGACAGTTCCAGGGGGTGGAGGAGGAGCACGGAAGGGGAGAGAAACACGGAGGAATACACGGCGGGAATACACGGCGGGAATACACAAGTATCGGGTGAAGCATCGGGAGCATTTGCCTGAGTACAAGTACTCGGACAAATGCTTGGTATCGGTCCCGATACCAATGCTAGTATCGGTATCGGGACAAACCTATCAAATACCACCAAAAGAAAGCTCTATTTGTGGGAACAAAATTATAAAAAAATGTGTTTGGGTACAGTGTAGCATGACTGCGCAATTGTCATTCAAATTGCGACAGCGCTGAAAGCTGAAAATTGGCTTGGGCAGGAAGGTGTATAAGTGCCTGGTATTGAAGAGGTTAAAAAGGGCATTCCAACTCTTCCCTTAAAATACAGCAAAACTATGCTATAAATCTAAATGATTTATAGCCTCACACCATCTATGATTAAATCTGCTAAAAAGATTTCCTTCAGCTACTCTATTGCGAATTGGATGCGGGTTTCACAGCATCCAATTAGCATGTCAGGAGATTGTGGCCGGCTCTCTATTGAGCTGGTTCATACATCTCCGGAGCGGCTCTGGTGCGAATTGCACAGGAGTCCTGTGTGTCTACTGGTCCGTTTTAGGTCCGAATTCAGCCAAAAATTCAGACTGAAACCTGAAACAGAGAACAGGGACTCTATGGACCCTTGCTGTAAGCTGATGCGTGCGCCAGTGTGAACCAGGGTGGATTAGATTTAAATCAAGTCGATTTAAATCACTAGTGAAAAGGCTTGATTTAAATCATAATTTTTAAAGGCGCAACTGTCATCTCTGTCCCGCTGTTGACTCACTGACAGTCCCATTCACCTTATTGGGACAGCTGGTGATGCGGCAGTGACACAACAGGGTGAGGGACGTGACGGCAGCAGGTGAGTGGATGCCCGCTAACAGGCACTGCCATGAAGAGTATATAACTACAGGTGCTCTTTAAAAACTAAGAACTTAGGGCCAGATTCCAGATACGACGGAGTATCTCAGATACTCCGTCGTATCTCTCAGAGTATCTATGCGACTGATTCACAGAATCAGTTACGCATAGATATCCCTAAGATCCGACAGGTGTAATTTTTTTACACTGTCGAATCTTAGGATGCAGTACCGCGGCCGCCGCTGGGGGGAGTTTGCGTCGTAAACCAGCGTCGGGTATGCAAATTAGGAGTTACGGCGATCCACGACGGATTTTCGCGTTCGCTACGTCGCCGCTAGTCTAGTTTCCCGTCGCAAAGTTAGTCGTCGTTTTTGGTGCCTTAACTTTACACAGCACACGTATGTGCTGTATAAAGTATGGCCGTCGTTCCCGCGTCGAAATTAAAAAATTAACGTCGTTTGCGTAAGCCGTCCGGGAATACGGAATTGCCGTTCGAAAAAATTACGTCACTGCGCGCAAAGCACGGCGGGAATTCCGAAACGGAGCATGCGCAGTAGGTCCGGCGCGGGAGCGCGCCTAATTTAAATGGCACACACCCATTTAAATTACGCGGGCTTACGCTGGAGGCCGCCGGCGTAGTTTTCATCGCAAGTGCTTTGTGAATCAGGCACTTGCGATGAAAACTTGCGGCGGTGTAACGTATCTACGATACGTTACGCCGCCGCTAGTCTACGTGAATCTGGCCCTTATTCTTGCTGGTCGTTAGAATCTTTAATATTTGCATACAAAATGAAGGTTTCCTATTCAGAATAATAAGCTGTCAGTGTCTCCCTGCAGGGATGTAGTCCCTAGGGAGGGGGCAGCACGCTGACCAACCCCCAGCCAGAACGGCTCAGATGATGGGGAGACGCTTACTGAGGAGGAACAAGAAGTGAGAAATTTAGACAAAAAAAAAACATTTAGAAGGGAAATCGAAGGAAAAGGTAAGTGAACCAACAATGCACTAGCTTAACTGCTTGCCGACCAGCCGCCGTATAACAGTTATACGGCGGCAGGTCGGCTCTGCTGGGCGAGATCACGTAGATCTACGGCATCTCGCCGTTCAGCCCATAGGGGCACGCGTGCCGCCGGAGGCACGCACGCGCGCCCCCCGCTCGCCCCTGACACCGACGCGCGTGCCCGGCAGGCGCGATCACTGCCGGGCACCCGCGATCACTCGTTACAGAGCGGGGACCGGGAGCTGTGTGTGTAAACACACAGCTCCCAGTCCTTTCAGGGGGAGAAATGCCTGATCGTCTGTTGATACAATGTATGAACAGCAATACGTCATTCCCCCAAGTCAGTCCACCCCCCCTTCAGTTAGAACACACCCAGGGAACATACTTAACCCCTTCCTCGCCCCTTCCCTGCCAGTGGAATTTTTATAGTAATCAATGCATTTTTATAGCACTGATAGATATAAAAATGCCAATGGTCCCAAAAATGTGTCAAAAGTTTTCAAAGTGTCTGCCATAATGTCGCAGTACCGATAAAAATCGCTGATCGCCGCCATTACTAGTAAAAAAAAAAATATTAATAAAAATGCCATAAAACTATCCCCTATTTTGTAAACGCTATAACTTTTGCGCAAACCAATCAATAAACGCTTATTGCGATTTTTTTTTTTACGAAAAATATGTAGAAGAGTACGTATTGGTCTAAACTGAGGGAAAAAAATATTTTTTTTATATATTTTTAGGGGATATTTATTATAGCAAAAAGTAAAAAATATTATTTTTTTTCAAAATTGTCGCTCTATTTTTGTTTATAGCTCAAAAAATAAAAACCGCAGAGGTGATCAAATACCACCAAAAGAAAGCTCTATTTGTGGGGGAAATGATTGCTTGATTGTTCTTAAGTCGACGGGAGGGGACATCCCCCCTCTCGCTGGCATTCGGTGCTTCTCTGGGCTCTCACGTGCCATCTGGGACCCGGAGGAAGAATCAGCCGCCACAGGATGAAGACCATAGAGATTTCCGGTGACCAGATGGTCACCAGTCATCTCTATGACCGTCGGAGGCCTGGGCACGATGTTATGACGTCACGTACGGGCCGCAGATGTAAACAAAGCCACGATCGTGGCTGGTAAGCATGAGATCTGTGAATTAATTTTTTTCTCGATCTCATGCTTTCCAGCCTTATTGACCACGCATCTCTCCATAAAGAGGACCTGTCACAATAGATTTCTATTACAAGGGATGTTTACATTCCTTGTAATAGGAAAAAAAAGTGAAAAAAATAAAAAAACATGCAAAAAAAAAGTGTAAAGATAAAAAATATAAAAGTAATTTTTTTTTAAATGCCCCTGTCTCCCGGTAGCTTGCGCTTAGAAGCAAACACACGCAAGTACTGCCCACATATGTAAACACCATTCAAACGTGAGGTATTGCCACATGCAATAGAGCGTGAGCAACAATTCTAGCACTAGACCTCCTCTAACTCTAAACTGGTAACCTGTAAAAAAAGACGCCTATGGAGATTTTTAAAGTCCTGAAGTTTGGCACCATTCCATGAGTGTGCGCAATTTAAAAAGTGTGACATGTTGGGTATCTATTTATTCGGCGTAACGTCATCTTTCACATTGTATAAAAAAATTGGGCTAACTCCCCCCCCCCAATAAACGCGTTTGAAAAATTGTTGCGCAAATATCGTGGAAGATAAAAAGTTGCAACGATCACCATTTTATTCCCTAGGGTGTCTGCTAAAAACATATATAAATGTTCGGGGGTTCCGAGTAATTTTTTTAGCAAAAAAAATAGGATTTTTGTACTCACCGTAAAATCCTTTTCTCTGAAGTCCATAGACGGACACAGCTTCCATATATTCTTGACTGTAGGGTTATGTTCCGTCTATCAGGAGAGGACTAGGCAGACACGTTAATGGTTAAAACATGTAATCTTTACCAAAGCTGAACAGCCCCACCCAGGGGGCGGTCCCTCTGGTCATAACCACTCTCACTGCAGTGAGCAGCTCAGTTCGTCAAAAAGCAGTACAAACTTAAAAAGGAGGGGTGGGTGCTGTGTCCGACCATGGACTTCAGAGAAAAGGATTTTACGGTGAGTACAAAAATCCTATTTTCTCTTTTGTCCATTGACAGACACAGCTTCCATATATTCTTGACTGTAGGGACGTCCCCAAGCAGTGTAAAAAAAAACGAGGGATGGGAACAGCAATCAAAACTCAAACTTCACCCCAACACACCAGTGCTGCTCAACAGAGGAGTTGCAACTTTTAAACCGCCGCCTGAAAAACCTTGCAGCCGAAGCAAGCATATGAAGAAGATGCACTTACATCAACCTTGTAAAACTTAAAGTGTGAACGGACAACCAGGTCGCCACCTTGCACACCTGTGAGACAGATGCTTGACGTCGGAAAGCCCAGGAAGCACCAATTGCCCTGGTCGAATGCGCTCTGACAGGAAAGGGAGGCGCCCGCCCTTTCAGGGTGTAAGCCTGAATCACGATCTGTCTGATCCACAAGAAATGACGAGACCGCCAGGCCTTTCTTCGGACCAGACAACAGTACAAACAGCGAGTCTGATCTCCGAAACAGAGCCGTAGCAGACAGATACACCCGCAGAGCACTTACCACATCTAGGGAATGTAACACAGTCCCCTTGGAATGCAACGGCCGAGGACACAAAGATGGAAGTACAATGTCCTCATTTAAATGAAAAGCTGAAACCACCTTCGGAAGAAACTAAGGCTGCGGTCGTAGCACCGCTTTATCCCTATGGAGGACCAAGTAGGGGGACTTGCAAGACAAGGCCGCCAACTCAGAAACCATCTGACAGATGTAATGGCAACTAGAAAGGCAACTTTTTGGGAGAGTCAGGAGAGAAATCTCTCTGATGTTCGCAAAGGGGGGTTCCTGAAGTGCCGAGAGCACCAGGTTTAAATCCCACGGAGGTAGTAGTGGTCGAACCGGAGGAGCCACATGTCGAACCCCTTGAACAAAAGTGCTCACTAGTGAGTAAGTCGCCAAGGGTCGTTGAAAAAAAAAAAGAGCCGAAGCTGAAATCTGCCCCTAAACGTTTTTGATCCAACCCAAGGATGCTAGAAACTGAATATGTACGTGGATGCCACCCCATCTCTTCACACAGGAATGTAAGCCTTCCACGTGCAATGGTAAATCTTCCGGGAAGAAGACTTCTGTGCCCTCAGCATGGTGTAAATTCCTGAATCCGATAGGCCTCGGTCCTTCAGCACCTGGCTTTCAACAGCCACGCCGTTAAAGCCAGTGACTGTAAAGCAGGATGAAGAATGAGACCTTATGACAGAAGGTCTTCTCGCAACGACAGTCACCAAGGAGCATCCGCCACTAGTCTTACCAGATCGGCGTACCATGGACGCCGAGGCCAATCTGGGGCAATTAGAATCATCGGGATCCCTTTGGCCTCCGCTCTGTGAAGCAGACGAGGAAGCAGTTTCAGCGGGGGAAAGGCATAAATCAGCCGATACTGTCCGTCCGCCCAAGGATCTTTTGACCTTGCCACGAACCTCAACACCTTTCAATTGAGTCGAGAAGCCAGGAGATCTACGTCTGGCTCATCCCATCTCAGGCAAAGGAGGTGAAAAACATCCGGGTGTAGTGACCATTCTCCTTGGTCCAGCATCTGGCGACTGAGGTAGGCCACTTGCCAGTTGTGTACCCCCGGAATGTAAACGGCCGATAGAGCAAAAGTGGAGCGACGACCATCTGCTGGATGTCAACAGCTTCACCACAGTCCGAAGAGTCTGCAACTTTTCCAAAGGGAGAAAAACCCTCGCCTTTGAAAAGTCTAGAATCAAACCCAAATATTCTAGGAGCAGAGTCGGAACCTGTAGCGACTTTTGGAAGTTCACCCAGCCAAATTTTCAGAGGGTCTGACTGGCAATCGCCACATCCTCCTCTAATTCTGCACTTGAAGCAGCTCTCAGAAGCAGATCGTCCAAGTAGCCCACAATGGCGATTCCTCGCTGTCTCAGCAAGGCCAGAATCGGGCAAACGCACTTTGGTGAAAACTCTTGGCGCCGACGCCAGGCCAAAGGGGAGAGCCACAAATAGATAGTGGCCTTCCCCCATGGCAAAGTGCAGGAACCTCTGGTGCCTGACAAAAACGGGAACATGCAAGTACGCATCCTTGATGTCCAAGGACGCCAAAAAATCCCCGGAAGGAGTGCTGCGACCACAGAGCGAACTGATTCTATCCTGAACTTCCGAACCTTTACAAAGGTATTTAGAGCCTTGAGGTCCAAGATTGGACAGACTCCGTCCTTCTTCGGGACCACAAACAGATTTGAATAGAAACCCTGAAACCTTTCCTGCAGCGGCACAGGTATGATTATCTCGCACTTCAGCAAGTCCTGTACTGCCCCTCTTAGGGCATCTCAACGAGCCGGAAGAAGAGGAAGATTTGAGGGAAAGAATCTGTTTGGTTGGCAAGAAAGAAACCACTTTGCAAACCCACTGGTCGGAAAGCAGGGAGGTCCACCGAGCTGCAAACTCGCGAAGACGTCCCCCCACCCGAAGGTCGGGTTGGGGTAAACCTTCATGAAGTAGGAGATTTGTTCAAAGGCTTGTTTGGCCTGCGAACCCAGGGACGCTTTTGTCCCTCAGCTGGCCCCTTGTCGGTCTGGGAATGCCTACCTGCGGGCCCGACTGACGAAAATACCGCTTCTGCACGTAAAATGAGGGCCCCGGCTTACGGCATGGCTTCTTACCCTTTCTGGACTGAGGGAGGAGCGTGCTCTTACCTCCCATGACATCCTTAATGATGTCATCAGTGGGGCTCCAAATAGCCTCCCTCCTCGGAAGGGCAAATCCGCCAGGGCCTTCTTGGAAGTCAAGTCCGTAGACCAGCATTTTAGCCAGATCAGGCACCGCAAAACAACCGTGGATACCAAGGCTCTGAAAATCAGAAGAGCTGCATCTAGGGCTGCATCGCAGACATATTTGAGGCCATGCACTAACTGGTCAGCGAGTTCCACACAGCCCGGGGGAGCATGATGCTCCTCCAATTCCCGCTGCAATAACTTTGCCCATTGGGTCAATGTCTGACACTAGTGCCGTGGCCAAAATGGGCCACAATGCTGATCCCAGCATGGTGAACATGGACCGACCCAGTGCCTCAGACCTCCTATCAGCAGGGTCCTTAAATGCAGGGGTCCCCTCTACCAGAATCGTGGTTACTTTGTTTAACCTAGACACCAAGGGGTCCACGACCGGGGGAGATGCCCATTTTTTTTAACAGGCTTTCCTCAAAAGGGTAATGCACCGCCATGCGTTTAGGGACCGAAAGCGTCCTCTGCGGACGCTCCCATTCCTTATCTATGAACTTATCAAAATAATTCACATACGGAAACACCTTAGCAGTGCGGGTCAGCTTGTGGGACCCAAAAAGGGCCGACACCTCAGCAGATGCCCCAGCGGCATCCTCCAATTTGAGCGTGTCCCGCACTGCGATGATAAGTTCTCCAGCAAGTGCCTTGTTCTGAGCTGACCCAAATGTAACGGAACCCCAAATGGGACAGGGGTTAAATCCATTCACGATATTCCATTACACCCAAGACAGCTTATCGACACTCCAACCAACAGGACCCGATCCATCCCATTTCCCAGAATAAGACAAGACACACAGCTCTGTGCTTTCTGGTTTCAAAATGAATGACAACTTTAATGGTTTCTTAGCTTGCTTATATGCAGTACAACAGGTAACAGAAATCACAGGAACAATCAAATTCTCCACCCCCCCTCATCACACCATGGGGGGGCTTCAATCACATTCTTTTACATAATGATATTCAGAGTTAATTAACCCCCAGATGTTACGTCTCCGACAAGTATATTCCACACATAAACAGTATACATAATGAGAGGTCTAGGAGCCAGGCTGACTCTCAGTTTCAATCCACAGAAGCAGTCTTAGTTAGCATCTCAACAGCCTCACACAATGGAAGGCCTTTCAAAAGCCAGGCTCATTTAACGTGTCACTAGCCAGGGCTAATCATTGAAAAGAGTCATTATTGACCGGTAGGGTCACAATATTCTTTACAGACATTAAGGAATGTATGGTAGATTACTGTCCATGTTAAAACAATCCAATATATGTCTTTTTATTTCCTGGCTCAATCTGTGCCCAAAAGTGACTCCTGTTACACCAAACATGGAGTCACCCTCACTGTCCGAATAGTCCCGGTCCGCATCCTCGGATACCTCAGAACCGGGGCCCTGGGGCACAGCCAGGCCCAGGTCTGAGTCAGAGATATTCACAGAAGAAGGTGGGGGGAGGGGGCGTTTTTTACCCCCTTGCGCCCACACACCGCTTCCACCCTGGCAACAAATGATTCCAGGACCGCTAACAAAGTGTCCACAGGAACCGCAGGTGCAGGGGCACCGGTTGCTACCACCAGAATGTCTGGGGAAGAAACGCCAGCTTCTGACGCCATGCTGACCCGCTCTGTGTCAGACTCAGGGACTACAGTCAAGCGCAATAGTAAACTTAAAAAACAAGTTTACTATTGCCGCCCTGACAAGAACTGCTTAGCGCCACGTCCTGCTCTCTCTCACAACACAGTTTAAGTCTGGATGTCTCTGAGGCAAAACTGCACTGTTTGCGCCGTTCAGGAAGTTATTTCAGCACTAGAGGCCAAACAATACAATAGCAGTGCGGCTACAAGAAAATGGCGCAGTTTTAAATGAAAAATGGCGCAGAGGGAAAAAAAGAGGCGGACGAGAAGGCCTAAAGCAGTGGCCCCTTAGCGGAAGCCCCCCCACACAGGGAGCGGACCCAGACACCCCCCAGCCAGGACACGAAAAAAACCCTGATACCCCCGGTCAGTAACAGCAGGCCCTTGCATGGGAAGGAAGGAAGGCAGGGACGGGACGGAGGAAAGGAAGGACAAAGGACCCCCTAATTGACCCCTCCTAGGAAAGCCCAGCTGCCAGACAGGAGGAAAAGTACTTACCCGTCCCTGCGAGGACTGCTGGTGCGTTCCTGAAAGAGTCACTTCCGAGCAGTACAGAGTGGCTGTTGGCCACGGCTCGCTGTGTCACAGACAGCAGTAGCCTGGTCATATGCGAGCCCCGGAGCGTTAGCTCACCGGCCACCCCTGGAGCAAAACGGGGCATGTCGTGGCCGACCCAGCGCGTGGCCGGACTGGGGAGACTACCAGGATCTATATTATCCAGCCTGTCACCCAACCGGCAGTTGATAGAAGATCTCAAAAAAAAAAAAAACATAAAAAAAAAAAACATTTGTAGGACCATGGGCCCAAGGGCCCAAAGGGAGCCAGGTCCTTCTCCTCTACTAGGCAGGAAAAACTGAGTTGAGCTGCTCACTGCAGTGAGGGGGGTTATGACCAGAAGGACCGCTGTTCAGCTTTGCTAAAGATTACATGTTTTAACCATTAACATGTCTGCCTAGTCCTCTGCTGATAGACGGAACATAACCCTACAGTCAAGAATATATGGAAGCTGTGTCCCTCCATGGACAAAAGAGAAATTATATTTTTCACATGGAGGAGAGAAGTGCCAGAATAGGCCCGGTGCTGAAGTGGTTAAATAGACCCAAAAAAATAATAAGAGCTTTTCGAGAGCTGATCACGACAGTTCTCCGATATTATCCAATCGGACAAATACAAACAATTTTCTCGTATGATTTTCGTTTAAACAGTACAGTTGTTGTCCGAAAATACAATAAAATTATGCTACAACACATGACATCACTTCCAATTTTTTATTCTGTCGTACGAGAATTTGTTACTTTAGTAAACTCTTCAGGTTCGATTTACAACTAGCATGCAAAAAAAAAAAAAGAAAAAAAAAAACCGGACGATCTGTGTCCGATTTTCAGATCGTGTGTACGGGGCATAAGACACAGAAAGCAGTTCACCAGCTTATCTCATTAGCGCGCACACCCCCTACTACCCATCAACTATGTTTGCCCGGCATCCCTCCAGGCATGCATTTGCCTGGCCTAGCTGCCACAGCTGCTATGTTTGCATCCCCTGCTACTATTAAAACGTTGTTTTTTTTTTGTCTTACCTGAATGCATTACCTGCATTAAATAAAAAAACAAAAACACCTTTACAACCAGTTTAACCCATTCAGGTCCGCCCTATAGCAGTCTTACTGCTACAGGGTGGCACCTGTGTGCTGCATCACGTACAGTTGTGCTCATAAGTTTACATACCCTGGCAGAATTTATGATTTCTTGTTCATTTTTTCAGAGAATATGAATAACAACACAAAAACTTTTGTTTCACTCATGGTTAGTGTTTGGCTGAAGCCATTTATTATCAGTCAACTGTGTTTACTCTTTTTAAAATCATGACAACAGAAACTACCCAAATGACCCTGATCAAAAGTTTACCTTCCCCTAGTTCTTAATATCGTGTATTGCCCCCTTTAGCATCAATGACAGCTTGAAGTCTTTTGTGGTATTTGTGGATGAGGCTCTTTATCTTCTCAGATGGTAAAGCTGCTCATTCCACTTGGCAATAAACCTCCAGTTCCTGTGAATTTTTGGACTGTCTTGCATGAACTGCACGTATTGAGATCTTCCCAGAGTGGCTCAATGATATTGAGGTCAGTAGACTGAGATGGCCACTCCAGAACCTTCACTTTATTCTGCTGTAGCCATGGACAGGTCAACTTGGCCTTGTGTTTTGGATCATTGTCATGTTGGAATATCCAAGTATATCCCATGCATTTTGACCAAATTTCCTGTGCCTTTGCAGTTCACACATCCCCAAAACATCAGCGATTCAACACCATGTTTCACAGTAGGAATTGTGTACCTTTCATCATAAGCCTTGTTGACTCCTCTCCAAATGTAGTATTTATGGTTGTGGCCAAAAAGCTACATTTTGGTCTCATCACTCCAAATGACTTTGTGCCAGAAGGTTTGAGGCTTGTCTCTGCTGTTTGGCGTATTGTAAGCAGGATAATTTGTGGCATTTGCGTAGTAATGGCTTTCTTCTGGCGACTCTACCATGCAGCCCATCTTTCTTCAAGTGCATCTTTATTGTCCATCTTGAAAGAGCCACACCACATGTTTTCAGAGTCCTGTATTTCATCTGAAGTTATTTGTGGGTTTTTCTTTGCATCCCGAACAATTTTCCTGGCAGTTGTGACTGAAATTTTTGTTGGTCTACCTGACCATGGTTTGGTTTCAAGTCCAAGAACCCCTCATTTTCCACTTCTTAATTAGAGTTTGAACACTGATGATTGGCATTCTTAATTCCTTGGATATCTTTTTATATCCCTTTCCTGTCTTTTACAGTTCAACTACCTTTTCCTGCAGATCCTTTGACAATTTTTTTGCTTTCCCCATGACTCAGAATGCAGAAATGTCAGTGCAGCACTGGATGAAAGATGCAAGGGACTGTCAGGAATCCAGAAACGCATTGACCTTTTATACACACACACTAATTACAAGCAAACAGATCACAGGTGAGGATGGTTACCTTTAATAGCCATTCAAACCCCTTTGTGTCAACTTGTGTGCATGTTATCAGGCCAAAATCACCAGGGTATGTAAACGTTTGATCTGGGTCATTTGGGTAGTTTATGTTGTTGTCATGATTTAAAAAGAGTAAACACAGTTGATTGATAATAAATGGATTCAGCCGAACACTAACCATGAGTGAAAGAAAAAAGTGTTTGTGTCATCAATCATATTTTCAGAAAAATGGCCAAGAAATCATAAATTCTGCAGGGTATGTAAACATATGAGCACAGCTGTATATATACACATAGTGAGTGATCCTCTGCTGATTTTGTACGTTTGCCCACTTACAAAGAAATGATCAGTCTATAATTGTAATGGTAGGTTTATTTTAACAGTGAGAGACAGAACAAAAATATCCAAAAAAATGAATTTCAAAAAGGTTATAAATTGATTTGCATTTTAATGAGTGAAATAAGTATTTGATCCCCTATCAATCAGCAAGATTTCTGGCTGATTATTTTCATAATCGATTAGTTGGCCGATATTGTTTCGATTCATCGACTAATCGGATAATATTTAAAAAAAGTGTGGTGTACAATTTAGTTAATATGTAAAAAAAAAAAAAAAAGGCAATTTATTTTTAAATATTCATATGCAGTGGTAAATATAAATAACCAACTACAGTAATTGTAATGCCTTATATTGCCTCCACTTTCTCTGGGTTCAGATGCTGATCTTCCCTGCACAGAGTCTTTAAAGTGATATATTTTTTTTTTAAACAAACTTGTTATACTTACCTGCTCTGTGTAATGGTTTTGCACAGAGCAGCCCAGATCCTCCACTTCTGGGGTCCCTCACCGATGCTTCTGGCTCCTCCTGCCTTCAGAGTGCCTCAATAGCAAGCTGCAAAGTATAGTATAGAGCGCCCGCTATAGCAAAGTAAAAAAAACTTCTGCCTTTAGAACCACTCACTTTCTGCCCAGGACTACATGTCCCATGAGGCATTGCTCCTCACACTTTCACATTCACAAATTCTCAGGCACTTAGTGACATGTATGGATGGTGTACTGAGCTGTATATGTGCTGCACTGTACTTCCTGATATGTAAACAAATAATGCATACTATATGCAGGCCAACTAATCAACTGGCTGACTAATCGATTATGAAAATAGTTGACAACTTTTTTCATAATCGATTAGTTGACGATTAATCGATTAGTTGTTTCGGCCCTAGATGTCAGGGACAAGATTGTAGACCTACACAAGGCTGGAATGGGCTACAAGACCATCACCAAGCAGCTTGGGGAGAGGGTGACAACAGTTGGTGTGATTATTCGCAAATGGAAGAAACACAAAATAACTGTCAATCTCTCTCGGTCTGGGGCTCCATGCAAGATCTCACCTCGTGGAGTTTCAATGATCATGAGAAAGGTGAGGAATCATTCCAGAACTACACAGGATAATCTTGTCAATCTCAAGGCAGCTGGGACCATTGTCACCAAGAAAACAATTGGTTACACACTAGTTTCCACCGAGTACTAAAGCCTCGTACACATGATTACATTTTCTGACGGGAATCGTGTGTTGACAGACTGTTGGCTGAAAATCCGATCGTTTGTATGCTCCATTGGACAATTGATATCAGATTTTCCGAGGACAACTGTTGGATGGCAGGCTTTAAAATTTTCCGCGAACAATGGTCGGTTGTCAGAATTTATGATCTTGTGTACACAAGTTCGTCAGACAAAAGTCCAAACACACATGCTTGTAATCAATGCTCACCAAACACGACATTAGCACAGTGTTTCTCAATTCCAGTCCTCAGGCCCCCCCAACAGGTCAGGTTTTCAGGATTTCCCTCAGATGAAAAGGCTGTGGTGATTACTAAGGCAGTGAAACTGATCAAATCACCTGTGCAAAATAATGGAAATCCTGAAAACCGGACCTGTTGGGGGGGCCTGAGGACTGGAATTGCAGAAGGTGCCTAAAGAGTGCCGCTCAAGAGCTGAAAAAACACATAGAATGTCTAGTATGTCACTATGCTCGTGTTTGTTGGCTAACAATTGTGTGCCTTTTGTATGCAAGAGAAAATGCAGGTACACGCCCTTCGGGACAAAACTGATGCTTTGTCTGCGGAAAATCCGATCGTGTGTACGAGGCTTAAGTCATGTTTTGCAAAGGGGTCAAATACTTATTTCACTCAAAATGCAATTTATAACATTTTGGAAATGTGTTTTCTGGATATTTTTATTGTTATTTTCTCTCACTGTTAAATTAACCACTTAAGACCCGGACCTTTATGCAGGTAAAGGACCGGGCCAGTTTTTGCGATTCGGCACTGCGTCGCTTTAACTGACAATTGTGCGATGTGGATCCCAAACAAAATTGGCGTCCTTTTTTCCCCACAAATAGAGCTTTCTTTTGGTCGTATTTGAGCACCTCTGCAGTTTTTATTTTTTGCGCTATAAACAAAAATAGAGCGACAATTTTGAAAACAAAAAAACTATATTTTTGACTATAACAGGTAACACACGATCAATGACACTGCCACAACGAAGAACAGGGAAGGTGTCTCCGGAGGAGCGATCACGGGACACCGGCGGCGATCGGGTCCCACGGTCACGGAGCTTCGGACCGGGTTGCGTGCACGCGCCGGCGGCTGGGCTTAAAGGGCCACGTACAGGTACGTGGATGTGCCCAGCCGTGCCATTCTGCCGACGTATATCAGCGCGAAGGGGTCCTTAAGTGGTTAAACCTAAATTAGACTGATCATTTTTGTCAGTGGGCAAACGTACAAAATCAGCAGTACATGTAATCCCACACTTCCGGCCTCCGCCGGCCACTCACTCTCGCTGTAATTATACACAGCAAGAGTTGATCGGCGGGTACCCGCCGATCATGAGGGAAAACACAGAACAGCGGTCTGCCTATGTAAACAAGGTAGATCGCCATTCTGATCAAATTTCTGTCCTTTCAAAGCAGGGAACAAATTCCATCTCTCCCACTAGTAAAAGCACCTCACACAGTACACTAAAACACTGGCTAGGCACACAGTTAACCCTTTGATCACTCCTGATGTTTAACCCCTTCCTAGCCATTAGCACTGATCACTGTATTAGTGTCACTGGGCCCCAAAAAATGTCAGAATGCCACCTGAAGTATCGCAGTCCCACTATAAGTCGCTGATCGCCACCATTACTAGTAAAAAATAAATATAAATATCCTATAGTTTGTAGACACTATAACTTTTGTGCAAACCAATTAATATATGCTTATTGGGACTTTTTTTTTTTTTTTACCAAAAATATGTAGAAGAATACATATTGACCTAAAATTGATGAAGAAATTCGATTTTTTTTTTTCATTTTTTAATATTGGATATGTTTTATAGCAGAAAGTAAAAAAATATATACTTTTTTTTAAATGATCTGTCTTTTTGTTTATAGTGCAAAAAAAAATGCAGGAGGTGATCAAATACCACCAAAAGAAAAAATAAGGACATCAATTTTATTTGGGTACAGTGTTGCATGACCACGCAATTGTCAGTTAAAATAACACAGTGCCGTGTTACAAAAAATGGCCTGGTCCTGAAAGGGGGGGTTTAAATATTCCACAGGTTAAGTGGTTAATACTGACCCAAGATAAAAAAGCAGCAAGAGTCAGTGTTTATTTGTATACTTGATTTCAGAATATGGAGCCCAAGGATCATCCTGAAAGCCAGGCATTCAAAACCCACAAAAGATGGGTCACCAACTGCAGAACACTTTTGTCTCATGAAAAGTTTTCATAAGTGAACAAACAGCTTGTTATTAGAGCTGCACGATTCTGGTCAAAATGAGAATCACGATTCTTTTGCTTAGACCAGGGGTTGACAAATTTGCTTGGAATCTAGGAGCCAGCTAAAAAAGTTAGGAGCCAGAAAACGCACCCCGTTCCGACGAGCTTGCGCGCAGAAGCGAACACATACGTGAGCAGCGCCCGCATATGTAAACGGTGTTCAAACCACACATGTGAGGTATCGCCGCGATTGGTAGAGTGAGAGCAATAATTCTAGCCCTAGAACTCCTCTGTAACTCAAAACATGCAACCTGTAGATTTTTGTAAACATCGTATATGGAGATTTTAAAGGGTAAAAGTTTGTCGGCATTCCACGAGCGGACGCAATTTTGAAGCGTGACATGTTGGGTATGAGCGTAACATTATCTTTCATAATATTTAAAAAAATGGGGATAACTTTAATGTTGTCTTTTTTTTTAATTAAAAAAAGTGTAATTTTTTTCCCAAAAAAGTGCGCTTGTAAGACCGCTGCGCAAATACGGCGTGACAGAAAGTATTGCAACGATCGCCATTTTATTCTCTAGGGTGTTAGGATAAAAAATATATATAATGTTTGGGGGTTCTAATTAGAGGGAAGAAGATGGCAGTGAAAATAGTGAAAAATGACATTAGAATTGCTGTTTAACTTGTAATGCTTAACTTGTAATACCAACGGCCACCACCAGATGGCGCCAGCTCACATCTGGTGGTAATAACGTGTAATACCAACGGCTCACCACCAACTGCCGCCAGCTCACAAAAAAAATATATTTTTTTTTTGCCCACCTTCCAAGCCAAGTCGCCAGGACACTATTTCTAGTCGCCATGGCGACCTGGCGCCCGGGATTTGTCGACCCCTGGCTTAGACTAAAGATCACGATTCTCTCACAATTCTCAAAAACTGAATGCCAGACCCCCCCCCCCCCCAAAATAAATAAATAAATAAACCTGTGATTTATCTGAAAATATGAATATATAAAAAACAGACCAGTGATATGTCTATAATGTTAAAGACCATATAACTCCTATGAAAAAAGCAGAATAAAACTTTGATTCTGCTTTTTTCATAGGAGTTATATGGTCCTTAACATTATAGACATATCACTGGTCTCTTGTTTATACATCAGAAGCAGTACCGCCAGCAACCATTGGGTGGCGCATGGATACACACAGTTGTACAGAACTGTGAGAAAGATTAATACATCAGAAGCAGTACCGCCGGCAACCACTGCGCATGGATACACACTACAGTTGTACAGATCTGCAAGAGAAGCCCAGGCATTCATCCAGCAGCACAGGCTGCTGACGTCGGTTCCAATATCGGCGCCATTTGCGTTCCACGCTGGTTACGTGGAACCAGCCGTGAAACAAAAGAATCGTGGCTTATCCCGCGGGGAGATCGTGGGCGGGGAGAATTGAGATCGCGATTCTCTCCGCGATTAATCGTGCAGCTCTACTTGCCGATTTTATGAGAGAACTGTCATTTACAAACACCATTTCTCCATCTGAAATAAATACTAGCAGCACCCACGAGGGATAATGTAAAGAAAACAAGAAATTTCAGTGGAATTCATTACATTTTGTATAAGTGAGTTCATTTATCTGCCTTGCTTCCCAGAAACCTCTATTGTGCAGAAAAGCCACAATCAACCCGACATAACCCTTTCAAGCAATCTCACCTCTTCCTTCTTCTTCTTGGGCTTGCTCTCTTCACCCACAGGATGTTCAGTGTCTGAGTCCGCTTTGCGTTTTCCATCCGACTTCTCTGCCTCCTGTGCAGTTTTTTGCGATTGCAGGAACTCGGCTATCAGATCCGGACAGTCCAGGTTCTCTTCGGGCTCCCATGTGTTGTCCTCACTGCAAACACCAGAGAAATTGATATCAAGTCTCCACCAATAAAACATTCAATACAATACGAGTACAGTTCATTTTCAACTGGTAAAAAGAAATGCACTAAAAAGTATAGTTACCTATGAAGAAAAATGTATTAGGAAAAAAATTCCTCTAAAGTGTTGCTAGCATTAAGCAGGCACTTCTGATTCCCTACATATCATTTATAACCACTTGACCTCTGGAAAATTTTAGCCCTTTAATGACCAAGGCTTTTATTTGCTATTCAGCACTGCATTATTTTTAGGCCCCTTTCACACCTGCGGACTGTATGTCCGCTTTTTCATTCATCTGTTTACGGATGAAAAAGGGACATACATTAATCCCTATGAGATAGCGGGTGTCAGCGGATGAACATCCTATTTTTCCATCCGTCTGCAGAGCGGATTGGGTGAACACGTGTTCATCCGATCCCCCATAGGGGAGAGCGGAGACCTGACAGGGCGGTCCCTGCACAGTGTGCGGGGACCGCCCTGTCATCTGCCGGCTCAGCAGGGGATCAACGGAGCGATCCCCGCTGAGCAAGCGGATACACATGTTCGGATGTTATTATTAATCAAATTTAGATCATTTTTTTCCACACAAATAGAGCTTTCTTTTGGTGGTGTTTAACCACTTAAGGACCCCTTCACGCCGATATACGTCGGCAGAAGGGCACGGCTGGGCACAAGCACGTACCTATACGTCCTGTTAAAGAGTCCAGCCGTTGGGTCGCACGCCGCCGTGCTCACAACCCGGTCCGAAGCTCCGTGACCACGCCCGCAGGACCCGATCGCCACTGGTGTCCCGCGATCGGTCACAGGAGCTGAAGAACGAGGAGAGGTGTGTGTAAACACACCTTCCCCGTTCTTCATTGTGGCAATGTCAGTGATGGTCTGTTCCCTGATATAGGGAAGATGATCACTGACGTCACACGTCCAGCCCCGACCCCCTACAGTTAGAAACACATATGAGGTCACACTTAACCCCTTCAGCAGTAGTAGTTAGTAGTAGTAGTAGTAGTTAACTCCTAAACTGCAATTGTCATTTTCACAGTAATCAGTGTTTTCGCTGTGAAAATGACAATGGTCCCAAAAATGTGTCAAAATTGTCCGATGTGTCCGCCATAATGTGGCAGTCACCGCCATTAGTAGTAAAAAAAAAAAAAAAAAAAAATATTAATAAAAATGCCATAAAACTATCCCCTATCGATAAACGCTTATTGCAATTTTTTTTTACCAAAAATAGGTAGAATACGTATCGGCCTAAACTGAGGGAAAAAAAAATGTTTTATATATTTTTTGGGGATATTTATTATAACAAAATGTAAAAAATATTGCATTTTTGTTTATAGCGCAAAAAATAAAAACCGCAGAGGTGATCAAATACCACTAAAAGAAAGCTCTATTTGTGGAAAAAAAAGGACGCCAATTTTGTTTGGGAGCCACGTCGCACAACCGCGCAATTGACAGTTAAAGTGAGGCAGTGCCGAATCGCAAAAAGGGGCAAGGTCCTTAACCTGCATAATGGTCCGGGTGTTAAGTGTTTAAAACCCACTTTTTTTTGTTTGTTTGTTTTTTGCTATATGAAAAAAAAAAAGCCAGGTTTTTCTTAGAGCCCTTTCACACTTAAAGCGCAGCCACGTTAATCGGTATAGTGCCGTTGTTTTAGAAGTGCTTTTCGGCCACTAGCGGGGCACTTTTAACCCCCGTTAGCGACTGAAAAAAGGGTTAAATGCGCCCGCAAAGCGCTGCTGCTAAGGCGCTTTGGCAGGGCTGCCCATTGATTTCAAAAGCCCCAAAGATGCTGCTTGCAGGACTTTTTTTGAACGTCCTGCCAGCACACCGCTTCAGTGTGAAAGCACTCGGTCTTTCACATTGGGACTGCAGATGAGGCATTTTTCAGCCGCTTTACAGGCACCATTTTTAGCACTAAAGCGCCTGGAAAAACTTTTTCAGTGTGAAAGGGGTCTTAGTTTCGGTTATAAAATTTAGCAAACAAACTTTTTCTATATTTTTAGTTTGGAAAAAATAAACCAAAAATCAGTGTATATTATTTAGCCTATGTGAAAGTTATAGAGCCCACAAACTAAGGTATACAGTATATATTTGATCATTCTCATTTCTTGAGGCCATAAAATGCCAGGACAATACAAAGATCCTACAAATTACCCCTTTTTGGATGAGACCAAGTTATTTAGTAAATGGTATGGTGAGTTTTTTGAAGTTGTAATTTTTGATCACAATATTTTGGAAAATTAAAATCGTATTTTATTTTTCACATGCTGTCCCTAGTGTAGTACAGCATCACCATATGACTGGTGTGGCAGGGATCAGGGATACTGACTGATGACAGTGTTAAGGAAATTTGTTCTGTATATAATTGTATTCTATTTTGTATGTAGTGCACACGGCACTAATAATGTTTTCATTACATGTTTGCATTCTTTCGAGTCCGGATTATAATTAGTCTGCCTATGTTACGCCTCTTGTTACCAAAAATGTACAATTGTAATATTAATGTGATACCTACGTAATCATGTGTATAAAAACCTACAATTGTGTCATAATAAAGAACGGTTATTTGGAAAGATGCTGAGTGTATCTTTTGTGTCTGTTCCCTACTGCAGTAGTTATTCTTAATTTGGAACCACTAATCAATATGAGGATAGGAGTTGTCTTTCTATAAAATGGCCAGGTCAACAGTATGTAAAAAAAATAAAAATCCAAAGTTATATTTTTACTGTGAAAAGTTATAGCTATTAACCACTTGCTTACTGGGCACATAAACCCCCTTCGTGCCCAGGCGAAATTTCAGCTTCAGGCACTGCGTCGATTTAACTGACATTTGCGCGGTCGTGCGACGTGGCTCCCAAACAAAATTGACGTCCTTTTTTCCCCATAAATAGAGCTTTATTTTGGTGGTATTTGATCACCTCTACGGTTTTTATTTTTTGCGCTATAAACAAAAAAAGAGCGACAATTTAAAAAATATATATATATTTTTTACTTGTTGCTATAATAAATATCCCAATTTTTTTTTGAAAAAAAATTTTTTTTTCTCAGTTAATGCCGATACGTATTTTTCGACGTATTTTTGTCAAAAAAAATCGCAATAAGCGACTGGTTTGCGTAAAAGTTATAGCGCCTACAAAATAGGGGACAGAATTATGATTTTTTTTTACTAGTAATGGCGGCGATCTGCGATTTTTATTGGGACTGCGATATTGCGACGGACGTATCGGACACTTTTGACACAAATTTGGGACCATTCACATTTATACAGCGATCAGTGCTATAAAAATGCACTAATTACTGTATAAATGTGACTGGCAGTGAAGGGGTTAACACTAGGGGATGAGGAAGGGGTTAAATGTGTATCCTGGGTGTGTTCTGTGTTTACACACAGAGCTCCACGTATCTGCTGTGTTACCGACGATCGCGTGTACCCGGCGGACATCGCGGCCTCCAGGTACATGCATCGGCTCCCCAGTGATGCGCTGGGACAGTGTTTACCCGCTGCGCGCCCCCCAGAGGTGCGCGCGGGTAATGCACTTGAAATGACGTCCGTCCAGTTGGCACCTGAGAGCCGCGCTGTTGACGTCTTTTGTCAATAGCATGGGTCTCAAGTGGTTAATATATGAAAATAAAACATAAATATGTGACTTTGACTCAGTGGAAAAGAAGTATCGTTTTAAATAAATATCATAGTAAATTTCATATAATCTACCTAACATATCTATACAACAAATGAGAAAGATCCCCTCGCTCACCCCAGACACCCCAAAAGGGAACATGCTGTGTCCAAGGAGACACAAGGGACTTCTCCTACACACTCTATTCTCCTCCAGAGATTTCTGGTGAAGATATGAGAGGAGACATTATGGAAAACCTTTAACTGATAACATATTGGTCTTTACTGAGATTAACTTGAGAACAAGAACCTGTTTTCATTATACTAAGCAAAGTCTAGTATTCTGACCCTAGGACTATAAATTGTTATAGAAACCTGAGAAATCATATTGTAACGTATTAAAGAACTATACTATTCATATTCAGGAAAACAACATTTTATAAAGGGAGTAAAGAAAAAGAAAAAAGAATAAAATAAAATAAAGAAAGAATGAATGTGAAGGGAGCTGCTTTAAGCTCCCTGAGCACATGGGATGTTGCAGAGGGACAGATTATGTCTCCCTCGTCCCCCACACCTGGGGTTAATAGGTAATTTGGCCTTGGTGGGCGGGGAGGGTGGCCCCTCCCCTGCACACCTGAAAGGTAAAATCCCAGGTGGATTAGCCAGGGCCCAATGGATAGTTAGGAGCGGGTCACATGTCCCAGGGGAACCTTCTGGAAGTGTAGAAGGTTATTTAAGCCAGGGCAACAGGCTGCAGCAGCCAGAACGCAAGGTGATCCCTACCTGTGAACTCCCTCCCCCCTCCCTTGTCGCGGCCTAATTATTACTGGTTTTCTCTCTTGGTTTGTAATGAACAAGAGGGGTTAGTTAATAATACAGTGGATCCAACCTGAGTCGTAGTGACTGGGTTGATGAATGGTGGTGGTTAAAGCGGTAGTTCACCCTCACTTACATCATTTTTCCATCGAGACAGGCATTGTAGCGCGAGCTACAGTATGCCTGTCCCGATTTTTTTACCCCCGTACTCACTGTGTACTTGTACATTAAAGATTTCGGCTCCCGCGGGGAATGGGCGTGCCTATGGAGAGGGAGGATGATTGACGGCCGGCCCTGGCACGTCACTCTCCCCGAAGACAGCCGGAGTAGGTCTCGGCTCTTCACGGCGCCTGCGCACAGGCTATGCGCAGGCGCCGTGAAGAGCCAAGCCTATTTCGGCTATTTCCGGGGAAGCGTGACGCGCCAGAGCCGGCCGTCAATCATCCTCCGTCTCCATAGGCACGCCCATTCCCCGAGGGGAGTCGGTATCTTCGATCTACGAGTACAAGGTGAGTACGGGGATAAAAAAATCGGGACAGGCATACTGTAGCTCGCGCTACAATGCCTGATTTTATGGTATAAGAAAAAAATAAATAAATTTTTTGCGTTTATAGGGTGAACCCCCGCTTTAAGTAAAAAAGTGATGTGTTATATGGTGTATATATTGAGTTGGTTAATTGTTCAATAAATATGGTCAATTTAAACAAATAATACCAGTAATAAAGGCCTGCGGCCAAGTTTACTCCACCTCCTGCCTCTGAAGTCGTTATTTCAGGTAAAACATTCTGCATACAGTCCCAAGAAAGGTGTAGAAAAAAAGGGGTATAGAGGGAAAGAAAGAAAGAAAGAAAGAAAGAAAGAAAGAAAGAAAGAAAGAAAGAAAGAAAGAAAGAAAGAAAGAAAGAAAGAAAGAAAGAAAGAAAGAAAGAAAGAAAGAAAGAAAGAAGAAGAAAGAAAGAAAGAAAGAAAGAAAGAAAGAAAGAAAGAAAGAAAGAAAGAAAGAAAGAAAGAAAGAAAGAAAGAAAGAAAGGCCTACCTGACCAATATAAACATCAAAAATCTGATCTGACACTGCTTGTGCAGCACTGAGCACGTGCGAGATCTGCAAGGCTGAAATCCAGGAAGTCATACAGTCTGGCTTCATGATGCCCACACTTAAGATGGCCCCAGTCAATTTCTATTTTATAAAGTGTCTAAATGCTGTAACAACCTAACAAAACGGACCTTAGTTTATAGACTAACTTTACTAGAATACATTAAGCTTGTGTATTACAGGGGTATTTATATTTAAAAAGTGAAATTGTGTCCGGAACTCCGCTTTAAATTCAAATAGCTATTAATTTTAAGACGTACACATCAGCTACCAGAGATTCAGCAATTACTGCATTTAGGTTCAAATGATCCTCCATGGCTTGTACAAACATCGTGAAAAATCATGTAAACGACTGGGAATGCAATATCAAATGTGGCCCACTGCTCCCCTTCTTGTTGGGTATGGCATATATCAATGTTCTCCTTTCCTGGAGGCTGGAAGCACTCACCATTTTAACGCAAAGCCTACAACTGCTGAACATTAGCATGGCTATCTGGTTCCAATACTTTAAAACCATTGATCTGCAAGAAGCATACATGTCAGGAAAGTCAGAGCCCTAACCTCCATATAAAGTCAGTGCCTCGTGAAACCACCCGATCAGCATGAACCAGGGAACTAGTATTTCCATAAAGAGGAGAGCACTGACAGCCTTTATGCATCCCGATTACAGTAATGTTTCCTTCTTCAGAAGTAAGGAGCGCACAAGAGTCATAAAAAAAATGCCAGACTAAACATTCATATCAGAAACAGACAGACAAAAGAGAAGTGTTATGGCTCAAAACGATTCTGGTAACACGTGTAATTCTAAAATAGAATTTAATAAAAACATCCAGTTTTTTTTCCGTCAAAGTAACCCTGAAAAGTTCTCCTTTTGTCTTAAAGTGCTTGTTTTTACTTATTTTTCACTTTTACTTACAGGTAAGCCTATAATAAGGCTTACCTGTAGGTATAAAGAATATCTCCTAAACCTATACGGTTTAGGAGATATTCCCCTCGCAATGCGCCGCTGATTGCAGCGGCGCATGCGCAGGGGGAATCCACGACGAAAGATCCGTCAGCCGCCGGACCTTGCCGATTTTAAATCTCCCGCGCGCACGAGCGGGAGTGACGTCATCGCCGCTCCAGCCAATCACAGCGCTGGAGCGGCGATACCCGGAAGACACGCCGGAGCAAGATGACATCTCGCTCGGCGTGGACCAGGTAAGTATTTCATAATCAGCTATTATGCGGTGCATACTAGCTGATTATGCCTTTTGCCTTGCAGGTTTAAAAAAAAATAAAAAAAAATTATATATGCGGTTTACAACCGCTTTAAATTCTTTTTGATGAAAAATAAAGTTGAAGTGCACAGTCTTTGCCAATGCAATCTGAATTTCTGCAATGCAAGATCTAAAGCTGGCCATACCTGCAGGCTGAACATAAAAAAAAAAATATATATATAAGATTCCTCCATCTACACTATACAGAACGGACTAACAAATCTCTCAATGCGGCTATTGTATTCTGACAGCTGGCCTCACTATCTGTCTAAATACACAAACAATGTCCGTATTCTAATTTTCCATCCAGCTCCTTCGATTATTCAATGGAGGGATGTCAGGCAAGAGGCAGCCGATATGGCCACCCACTGTGCCAATTTTGACTGGTTCATCTGTAACCGGATACAATTTCAATGGTTTAAGCCTAAAGTACAGTGCTCCTGGCTGCTAGTCCCAAAAGATTTGAAATTAGATATTTGGCGATGTAACTACTGTACTGCTCTCTGTCACTCCTTACTGGAGAGAAAGCTACGCCTAAGCAGCTGCAGTGAAAGAATTCTCCAGCTTCTACTTTTTGAATACCACCCCATCAGTATACAGATATAGCTCTAACATGAGAAAGCAAAGCCCTGTTCTACACCCAAAGGCTGCTGGCTCCACACAGACACAATGAGCAACAAGGCATGGCTGCAGGGAGCCATGGGGCAAGAGTAGTCCTATGCTCTATGCTTGCCTTTTTTTTTTTTGGCCAGAGCTTCCACACTTCAGGTCCTGTTTAATGCAAATGCTACACAAAATATGCACATTTGCTACTGGCCAGTGACTCACAAATTAGTAATAGATTCATACATAATGCAGCCCTGGTGTTTATCCTAAAAAAAAAAGGGGGTGGAGGACAATAGAAATATGGGAGTTTGACTGCTTTACTCGCTTGCCGACCAGCCGCCGTCATTATACTGTAGCAGGTCGACACGATCCCGTAGCTGTACGATGGCTCCTTCCTAATAGCTAGGAACCACGATTTGTCATGGCCTATAGTCAGTCCCTCCCCCCACAGTTAGAACACACGCTAGGGAACACAGTTAACCTATTCCCTGCCAGTGACAATTACACAGTAATCGGTGCATTTTTATAGCACTGATTACTGTATAATTGTCAATGGTTTAAAAAAAATGTGTCAAACGTGTCTGATGTGTCCGCTATAATGTCGCAGTCCCGTGAAAAATCTGAGATATTTATTATAGCAAAAAGTACAAAATAGTGTTTTTTTTTCAAAATTGTTGCTTTTTTTGTTTATAGCGCAAAAAATAAAAAATGCAGAGGTGATCAAATACCACCAAAAGAATCGTCAATTTTGTTTGGGTACAGCGTTGCCCGACAGCACAATTGTCAGTTAAAGTGACGCAGTGCCGTATCGCAAAAAATGGCCTGGTCATTGAGCAGCCAAATCTTCCAGAGCTGAAGTGGTTAAAGAGTAACTCCACTTTTGTTGAGAAAAAAGCATTCCCCTCTTAATCCCTGTGTATTTGTCTGTGTCCATATGGGAAAGTGAATCCAATGAGAGGCGTTTCATTATTATCAATTTGCTGCTGCACCTGCAGGGCACCAATGAGAGAAATTGAAGGGTCTGCATTCCTTTGGACGTGATTTACCATTGGGGGTATCTCATCAAAAATTATTTTTTTGTTGCAGGGGATGCCTGAAATCTGACTTGTATCTTAGTTTTTGTAACGGAATGTCCCACACTCCGCTTGAGTGCTTCCATCATATATCGCTTCCTCCAATCTGAATCTAGATATTAAATATTATTGTTGCATAGTAAAACCAAGAACTAGGACTCGTTTGGCTGCAGATCTGGAACATAAACTCAGTAGATCTGGACCCCAAGAACTAGGCAACACCAGTTTTGGAGTGAACTAGAATAAACTATTTGAACACAGATACAGGCTTTTAAACACTTGAGAAGGAGGTTCCCCTCCTGATCATATTACCCTACAATACAAACTGTAACCAGAAGCAAATTAACATGAGCAAATTAACTAGTCATTTAGCCTAGGTGACTCAGAGGTTTGACCTTCCAGGTCAGCCTTGTCGTCTTCTAGCTCAGAAGACACAATACACATTATCATAAGTATAAAAACAGAACACCTTCACACAATAGCAGAGTTAAAGGGGTTGTAAACCATCATGTTTTTTCACCTTAATGCATCCTATGCATTAAGGTGAAAAAACTTCTGACAGTGACTGGCCCCGTGTTTTACTCCACTGACCCCTTTCGATCCCTCGGCAAAGACGCACTATACCTCTCTACCTGGGGTACTTGGTTCCTGATTGGATAGATTGATAGCAGTGCAGCCATTGGTTCCCGCTGATGTCAATCAAATCCCGTGACACGGGCGCCGAGTCCTACATTCGGCGTCTATGGACAACGAATGCTGGACTCGGGAGCGCGCCCGCAAGGTAACCCCCAGGGTGTTATACAATGCAGGGGGAGCTCAGAGTGCTGCAGGGGGACCCCAGAAGAGGAAGATCTGAGCCACTCTGCAAAACGGACTGCACAGTGGAGGTCAGTGTGACACACTTTTTTTGTAACAAAAACACCCCAAAACACCACAAAGCTTTACAAACACTTTAAATTAGCACAATTAACAATACAAACAGTGACCCCCCCCCCCCTCTTCAGCCTAGTAGGCAACAGAGTATAGCAGGGGACTTACTAACAATAAACACATTATGGCAAGGGACCCCAGACTGGCCGATGCCAATATTTATTGGACGATATATGATGCCGATTTTCGCGGCCGATATTTTAGCACGATTTGGGGATGGGGATGCATTGTGCAGAGGGATAGATGGTGCTGGGTGGGGATGAAGATGATTGAGTTGCACTGGGAAAATGGATGAGGATGACTCAATGTAACTCTCATATACCCATCCATTTTCACAGGGGGGGGTACATCCATCCATGCTGCTTTCTGGTATCTATCTGCATGCATTTGATAAGGCTAGGTGCATGCCGATAGATGCTGATGAGCTGACCTGCAAAGCACAATAGAAGCAGCCAGCAGGCTCCGCCTCAGCAGGGAAGGAAAAGGAGCTAGCTAGTGCTGGCCACAATCACCTTGCTGGGGGGGGGGGGGGGGTTACTAGTCAGACAGTCGGCGGAGGCTCGGGCCTGTGACATGCTAATGATGATGATGCTTTCTTCCTCTGCTAAAGCCCACCGGAGGAGGGGGCGGGGCGGTGCTAGTGAAACTTTCTCCTTCTCTTCTATAGGGGCAGGCCACCACGCAGGCTATCGGCGGCACGGGTGAAGGATTAATTTCACATGCTGCTGTAGGGGGAGCGGGGCCCTGGTCAGTACTGCTGGCGGCCCTGCGGGCTGGGTATAGTGTAGCAGTCGCAAATCGGCCTAATTTCCACAATAGCTGGCTGATGTCGATTTCTTGAAAACGGCCAAATATCGGCCGATATATCGGTCGACCTCTACCCCAGACAGGTGGCTTGCTGATGACATCAGCACCTGCTATGAGTTCCACACTGGCAGAGACCATCATGGCCTTTTTAATAATGTCCTTTTGCAATACATAACATCTTCCTAAATGCTTGTAGCTCCCTCAAATGCCAGGGCCCATAATCGGTTGGCAAGAGGCTAGCATTCAGTCCCCTCCAAATGTCTCTGTTCCGGGTGAGTCTATCACAGTTTTGACCTCTAGGAAAATCAGCGAGTCAATCAAAAGCAGGAAATGATGTTCTGAGGGGCGTTCTGTACACATCCTGTGTACAGAACACCTCCAGGTAGCCATATTGCATCGCACTTTACGGAAAACTACAGAGCTGCAGATTGAAAAAGCAAGGTCATTTTTAATAACATTCCATTACAATATGACTTGAGTTTCAATTGTATACGTTATATTATGGGGGTTTTCAACCCCTGGGCGAAAGTGGAGTTACCCTTTAAGGTTTCTTTTAAAAGGTGCCCATGGACATGAAGGCTAGGTTCATATTTGTGAGATTCAAGGATGCACACAAAATCATGTGTTCCCACAATACACAAAAAAGCACATCCCTTTTGCAAGTGCATAGCAGTGCCACCAACTCTTAGTGGCACCACTAATTGAAATCACATGCCAAAACACATGATAACGTATTATCTTTGGTGGGGCCAGATTAAAGAAAAAAAAAAGTTGCTTTCACTTCTTTTGTGCGATTTTCATGCCTAGGGAAGGCAACTGAAATGAATTCACTGCCAAAACAAACCGTTTACTGTGTAAACGGACCCGAACTAAAACTGTTTTGAGAACGACCGAGCAACCACCTTATCTTACACGGCCCCTGTAGATGGTCCTGATCAGCCATTCTGCAGGTGATAGATCAACAGTATAGGCCTGAAAACTGTGTCCAATCCATACAGAGGGCTCTTGGCTTCGGAACACTCTGCCAAGTCTACATGTTTATGCTGTGTTCTGACAATAGCACAATCCAGCTGCCCTCAGGCAAAGTTAGCATGTCTACACCCACTGCCATGAACACCTTACAGAAGGTCATGCACAGGAGGTATTTAGGCAGCTTATAGGAGGAGAAGAGAACCTAGGAACCATGAACAATCGTACTATGCAATAAACAGTGAAGCTGCAGAAAACATTGTTGGTACCTTATAGTTATGAAAAGTGAACAAAAAGAATGGCTGGTCAGAATTGCAAAAATTATATGTGTATACAGTGCCTATAAAAACAAACTATTTACCTACTAGGACGTTTTCACACAAGTCATAACTAGTGCACTCAATGATTTCCCAATCATCGATTTGCCACAATTAGTTAATTGGAGATCACCTGTGTGTTGTCAAGGTGTTTCAAGTGATTGTAGTATAAAATACAGATGAATCTGGAAGGCCCAACTTCTGATAAATCAGAATTGTGGCATAACCTACACCATGAAGACAAAACAACAATTCAAACAACTTGGTGAAAAGGTGATTGAAAAGCACAAGTCAGGTAATGCACACAAGAAAACAACGCTGAATATATCTTAGCAAAAAATGAAAGAGCAAACTAACAATGAACTTCTCCTATTTGGTCCCTTTTGGTTTGTTAAATATACAATTAAAAGGATTTTGTTAAACTTGTTTGACAAATGCAAAAAAATACCTGTCCATTCTGCCAGAACTACGGAAAAATCCTCCCCCTATGTTACTGAGATGGGTATAGTGTTCTGTAGTCCTAAAACCCTTTCTGTAACAGTGCTGCTTCTCCAGTGTCACCCTAGGACAGGAACTGTCCCCCCATTACGAAACCAATCATTGAAGTTAGGGTTGTCTCGATACCGATACTAGTATCGGTACCGGGACCGATTCCGAGTATTTGCGGGAGTACTCGTACTCCCGCAAATACCCCCGATACCCAAATAGAATACTTCCCCCCCCCGCCGCCGTCGCGCTGCATTCCCGCCGCATCCCCGCTACCGCAAACTGTGTAATACGCGCCGGGAACATTACAGCTTTGAATAGCTGTAATGATTCGCGCCGCACATAGACACTCCCCCTTGCTCGGGTGAACTGTCCAATCCCGAGCGAGGGGGAGTGTCTATACGCAGCGCGGCACCAATCATTACAGCTATTCTAAGCTGTAATGTTCCCGGCGCGTATTACACAGTCGGCGGTAGCAGGGATGCAGGTAAGCGGGATATGGGGGGAGACATGGCTGCATAATGGGGGGAGACATGGCTGGATAATGGGGGGAGACATGGCTGGATAATGGGGGGAGACATGGCTGGATAATGGGGGGAGACATGGCTGGATAACGGGGGGAGACATGGCTGGATAACGGGGGGAGACATGGCTGGATAACGGGGGGAGACATGGCTGGATAATGGGGGGAGACATGGCTGCATCTGTGGGGGACATGGCTGCATCTGTGGGGGGACATGGCTGCATTTGGGGACACATTTAAAAAAAAGGATCGGTATTCGGTATCGGTGAGTACTTGAAAAAAAGTATCGGTACTTGTACTCAGTCCTAAAAAAGTGGTATCGGGACAACCCTAATTGAAGTGATATTAAAAAGGCAGATTATTATTTTTTTTTAAAATAACAGTCATACTTATCTGTTCTGTGCAGTGGTTTTACACAGAGAGCAGTCCCCATCCTTTTCAAGTCCCCCACCAGCGCGCCTTACTCCTCCTTCCTGCAAAGTGCCCCCATAGCAAGCAACTTGCTATGGGGGCACCCTGGCAGGCTCACTCCCTAGCCGCTTCTCTGTCAGTCCATTCACACAGAGCGCCGCACAGACCCGCTCTCTCCTCATTGGCTCACTGGCTGTGATTGACAATAGCGGGAGCCACTGACTTCCACTGCTGTCTAAGCCAATGAAGAAGAGCCCAGAGAGAGCCACTGCTCTTGTGCACATCGCTGGATTGCCATGGGGCTCAGGTAAATATTAGGTGGGCTGGGGGGCACTACTGCACACAGGTTTTTTTTACCTTCATACATAAAATGCATGAAGATAAAAAACCTTTAGCTTTTACAGGCACAAGTGGTTGTAAACCCTTACAGACCACTTTTCGCTACAGGTAATCCTATAATAAGGCTTACCTGTAGCTACACAGGATATCTCCTAAACCTGCATGGAGATATCACCTGTCCCCTGCATGTGGCGATGTACTGCAGCAAAGGCACATATTTGCCATTACCGGTGGCTCTTGCGCGCATGCCAATCACAGCGCTGAAGCCGCAATACCCGGAAGTAACCCCCAGGAGTGATGTTGTCGGCCAGAGGGGGGTACGAGGATGGCTGCGGGGGCTTCAATGCAAGGTATGCTATGCATACTAGCTCATTATGCCTTTGTCTTGCAGATTATTTTTTACGGTTTACAACC
The DNA here is from genome assembly GCF_905171775.1 of Rana temporaria. Taxonomy (NCBI): domain Eukaryota; kingdom Metazoa; phylum Chordata; class Amphibia; order Anura; family Ranidae; genus Rana; species Rana temporaria. The sequence goes on along the minus strand of NC_053500.1, from coordinate 50,716,588 downwards.
CCTTTAATAAAAAAGATTTTGGAACACATGGAAAACTGTGTCTATGCAAGCAGGAGGCTAGAGGGGTCACCAAGAGACCCATGACCACTATAAAGGAGTTTCTGGCCTCATTTACTCAAATTAGAGACATTGGGGTTTATTTTCTAAAACCGTAGAGAGCAAAATCTGGTGCAGCTGTGCATGGTAGACAGTTTCTAACTTCAGGTCGTTAAATTAAGCTTTGACATAAAAACCTGGCAGCCGATTGGCTTCCATACAGAGCTACAACAAATTTTGCACTCACTAGTTTTAGTAAATCATCCACTATGCATACAACTGATGCCAAGGTGCATCACCAGTGAGCACTTTATGGTAATGTGAAAAAGAAAGCCACTAAAATATACATGATCTCAACTACAGAATTAACAGAAGATACCTGGAAAACTCTGAAGGAAGCTGGTAGAAGGTTCTATGGTATCAGGAGACCAAAACTAAGCTACCGGCTACCAAACCACTTTTTGGCAAATCCAAACACTGCTCATCAGGCTTCTCTGTTGTGCATTTAGAAAGGCTTCCAAGGTTAGAATAAATATAGAAAAATAAATACAATTCTGGGGGAAAACCTGATGCAAACAAAAAACAAAACCCTGAGTGCCAATTCACACTACAGCAACTTGGAATTTGACTTGTAAGTCCTCAAGTCGCCCCAAGTTGCTGGACATAAGAAATGCCATAGAAGTAAATGAGCCGTCTTAATGCACACTACTGAAATCGCTCCGACTTCAGAAAAGGTTCCTGTACTACTTCAAGGCGACTTCTAGGCAACTTGTACCCATTGATTTTAATGGGAGTTGCCTTCAAGTCGGATCTCCATCTATATTGAAGTGATTTTACAGGAAAAAAATATATAGTTTACCCAGGCAAACCCCTCCCTCCCACAGAGCTGATTATTCTGTGATTGGTCACAGCCTGTCCTGGAGGCAACTTTAAGTTGCGTTGTAAGTTGCTCAAAGTCACGCTGAAGTCGCCTCCAAATCGCCTTGCAAAGTCACGCTGTAAGTCCCTCCCTGTGTGAACTGGCACCAAGGAGAAGACTGGTCTTCCAACAAAGACGATGACCCCATGCTTAAATGCTAAATCTACCCAAGAATGGAATTGGTATATGTTTCGCGCCACAAAATTAATATATGTTACCACAATAACACAATATGTGAATGGTTGAATTACAATTATGTGAAAAAATAAATCATTAACATAAATTGGAAGCTGCCTCCCTAAAACAGTATTTGAACAGTGATATGAAATTGGTAGGGTAGGGGGTGCTACGTGCAAATATTAAGATGAGTTATACCCTAATAACAAATAAATATAAATAAAAATGCAAAAAAGTCCATGCGTAATAAAGTGCAAATGTGCAAATAAAAGTCCCAGGATATTGCATTAAATAATCTCCAAATACAACATAGAATATATGCAATAAGCGTTGATTGATGTGAGAAGAATCTGTGCTCATGAAAGCCTTCACCATATAATAAACATTGCACCCAAGGTGATCTGATATAAGATGGCTCCTTACCAGCTCCAGTTGACTCTTTAATTAAAAAGAAGTCAAATGCACTTGTTTGGGAAACACTATCCCATAGGCCAGGGTTCCAGTATCGCAGTCAGATTGGAGGTATATATAAACCGGAGTGAGAGACCATAATAGTGTGATACCGTTTATTAAAATAACTTAAAAACATATAAAGCTAGCCAAATGGCTCCTTACTAGATCAGGTGCCTCGATCCCGGCACTGAGGCTGTAAGCGTGGGTCAGTATGAGAGAGGATCTCCGTTGTAGTGTGCTGCAGCGATGAAGCGTGCGCGTCACCGCCGACAACCAGCAGACCCGGAAGTTGCGTTGTACGTGAATGGTATACGCCTCAACGTACGTTTCGTTTGGATTACGTTATCAGGAAGCGTGCCCAATCATGTCGAATGAAGCTTTAAATACCCAGTAACCAAATTGAATGACAGGTAAGGAGACGAATCGCAGCCTCAGTCCCGTTTCGAGCGACGGGAGTATGTCAGCTCTCACAATACTAGACGCTATAACTCGTATATTATTAAAACATCACATTTGACATAAAATCTCAATAACATAAAAATCAAATATAGATAACATCATGGTTGATTTTAGATGAAACTACCTATTAATCCATACAGAATATTATTTAGGTAATGTACCCAATTATTATTGGGCCAATGGATGCAAACCACTTGAACCGCAATTGCTATTCGAATGGAACATGTAATGGTGATCCATTGATAATGGAAAATAAATACTAATAAAAAATATAAAATATAATAATAAAATTAAAAATATTTGGTCCCTGATCACCAGTTGGGGAATTTATTTTTATTTAAACAAACATGAACAGATTAATTATTGGTGAGGAAGCAATTAAGGTCCAGTTCAATGTTAAGACATCGTACGTAAACGGTACAGCCATTGGGTTTCATTTTGAGATAAGGACTTAGTGAGATCAGTCCCTCTCCAATGATTGGTAACCTTATCGATCCCATAAAAGGTCATTCATTTTGGGTCCCTATTATGACATTGATCAAAGTGTTTGGACACACTATGATTCCAAAAATGGAAAACTATTTAAAATACAACACCTTTCCTGAAATGTATTATCTTAAAGTGGAGTTCTGGCCGAAATATGACATATGATAAAATAACCCTAGAATACTCATGCCTTGTGCAATGTAACAAAGGTATGCTGTAAACTATGCCCAGTTTTCTATTTGTGCAGCATTGTTTTCTTACTTTGTGAAGTTTCTGCACAGCGCGGCAATCTCCAGCCACAGTGTCCTTCTTCTTGGATTCTGTGCATGGTGTCTACCCAGCATGCACCTGCCGATCTCGCGCATGTGTGATGCAATTTTGGTCAGCTTGGCATGGCATTAGACGCCAATGTTAAATGTTACTGGGGCCGTGCGATGCCAAGCTGGCCAAGAATGTCCATAGACGCCTTGCCAAGCTGACCAACATCTCCCAGGAGCCAACGCAAAACCGGAAATGACGCACGGCGCCACAACCCCCTAGAGGAGGAAGTGAAATTAGATATAGCCATAAATCAGGTAAGTGAACAGAAAAAAATAAAAATAAATTGCCAATTCATTTTAAGGATGCACATTAGTGCTGCATGGTGAGGAGTGAAAAATCTGTGTGGAACTTTAATTCTTAATATGTATCTTGGGTTTTATCATTTAGTATGTATTCATTAAATGTTTAGCTTCTCGGTTTCAGCTGCATACACTATATCAATTGTAGTATGGACAAGCCTCCAAGATGAAAGTACTTACTTTGAGAAACCTTTCCACTTCAGCAGATATTCAACTTTTCCTTTAACAACCCGCCGATCCAAGACTTTCTCCACCACGTATTCCTCCTCCTCTTCATCTGCTACTTCTTCCATCTTCTTTTTGTTTTGCTTCTTTCCTGTAGCGGTCGCCAGTTTCCTGGTTTAGTGGGCCTGGAAGGTAAGGAAAGAAAAAATTAAATAAATAAAAAAATTAAAAAATGCATTTTTGCTGATACTGACTAAACCAAATATTCCTAAAATTTCAGATTATCCTTTCCATGCAGAGGTATTTTTGCACAATGGCTTGCAATGGTTTAAAAATAATTTTTAGGCCTAAAGATTAAAAAAAAAAAAAAAATTTAGTAAACGTGTGGACTGAAGACCAGGTTGCCGCTTTGCATACTTGAGCCATAGAGATCTGATGGTGTGCTGCCCAGGAGGCGCCCATGGCCCTGGTAGAATGAGCCTTTACTGACAAAGGAGGAGGCAACCTCTTCAAGCCGTAGGCCTGAGTAATTAACTGTTTAATCTATCTCGAGATGGTGGATTTTGCAGCTGCCTGCCCTTTCTTGGGCCCCTCTGGCAAAATGAACAACACATCTGTTTTCCGAATCTTCTCTGTAGCTTTAAGATAGGCCTTCATGGCCCTGACAATATCCAAGGTATGCAGCAACCCTTCCTTTCTGGAAGTGGGCTTCGGAAAAAAGGATGGTAATACCAAGTCCTAATTCAGGTGAAAACTGGATATAACCTTTGGTAAAAAGGAAGGATGAGGACGGAGAACCACCCTGTCCTTATGCAGAATAAGATATGGCTCCTTACAAGATAAGGCTGCCAATTCTGACACTCTTCTGGCGGAAACTATGGCGACCAGAAATACCAACTTCCTTGTTAGTAACACCAAAGGAACTTCAGCCAACGGCTCAAAAGGTTGTTTCTGTAGAGTTGACAGAACAAGATTCAAGTCCCACGGACAAAGTGGCGACTTCACCGGAGGATTAATACGTAAGACCCCCTGAATGAAGGTCTTAACCAGCGAGTGGGTGGCCAGCGGCCTCTGAAACCACACTGACAAAGCTGAAATCTGTCCTTTGATTGTGCTTAATGCCAGGCCTTTATCCACTCATAGCTGGAGAAAACTTAACACTCGATCAATGGTATACTTGCGGGAAAGCCATTTCTTGGACTCACACCAGCCTACGTAGGCCTTCCAGACCCTTTAATAAATCACCCTGGAAACCGGCTTTCTAGCCCTGATCAGGGTAGAGATTACCTGCTTAGACAGCCCTCTACCCCTGAGAATCAGGGATTCAGCCGCCAGGCCGTCAAATTTAGATGCCGTAATGCAGGGTGGAGGATCGGGCCTTGCGAGAGTAGGTCTGGCCGTAGAGGAAGCGTCCAAGGATCTCCCACTGACATCTTTAGGATTAGTGAGTACCATGCCCTTCTGGGCCATGCTGGAGCTACCAGGATGACTGGTTTGTGCTCCACCCTGATCCTGCGTAACAGGCGGGGTAGCAACCGTAGCGGGGGAAAGGCATAAAGAAGTTTGAACTGATGCCAAGGGCAAACCAACGCATCGGCTCCGCAGGCCATAGGGTCCCGTGTCCGGGACATGAACCTGTCTAGCTTCTTGTTGAATCTCGATGCCATGATATCCACGTCCGGCATTCCCCACCTCTGGCAGATTATCTGAAAAATTTGCGGATGCAGAGAGTGAGACCATTCCCCTGGCGACAGAGTCTGACGACTCAAGAAGTCTGCCTGCAGGTTGTCCACCCCGGGAATGAACATTGCCGATATGCAGGGCACATGAGCTTCTGCCCACTGGAAAATCAAGCTCACCTCTCTCTGAGCTGCCTGACTCTTGGTTCCCCCTTGGTGGTTTATATATGCCACAGCTGTGGCATTGTCCGACTGTATCCTCACCGGGAACCCCTGCAATTTGGCTGCCCAAGCCTCGAGGGCTAGCCGAGCAGCTCTGAGCTCCAAGATATTGATGGGTAACTGCCTCTCCGCCTGTGCCCAAGTACCTTGGCGAGTGCAACCATCCAAGATCGCTCCCCAGCCCCTCAGGCTGGCATCTGTGGTCACTATCTTCCAGGCCACGGGGCTGAAAGATTTTCCCTTCAGTAGATTCTGAGGATTTAACCACCAGCACAGACTTTGCCGGACTCTTGATGAGAGTGGCAAAGGAAATTCCAAGGCCTGTGGCCTCTTGCTCCATGCTGACAGAATGGCTGCCTGTAGGATGCGAGTGTGGCTTTGAGCGTAAGGTACCGCCTCGAACGTGGCCACTAGCTTGCCTAGTAGTCGCATACCTAGGCGAATAGTTGGTTCTTTTTTGCTTAGAACCAGATGGATCAAGTCTTTGATGGCCTCGACCTTTACTAGAGGCAGGAACACTCTTTGCTGTTCTGTGTCTAACGTCATGCCGAGGTATTCCAACCGTCTTGTGGGTTGGAATGCTGATTTTTCTCGGTTTAGGATCCAACCGAACCTCTCGAGGTACTGAACCGTGAGGGCCACTGCTCGTTCCAGGCAAGGAGACAAGTGATCTATGACTAGGAGGTCGTCCAGGTAGGCTAGGACCGTGACCCCTTGGACCCTTAGGTTGGCTAGGATCGGAGCTAGGACCTTTGTGAATACCCGGGGGGCCGTAGCCAGCCCGAAAGGGAGTGCCACAAATTGGAAATGACGCTGGGCCACTGTAAAGCGGAGAAATCTTTGATGTGGCTGAAAAATTGGCACATGAAGGTAAGCATCCTTTATGTCTATGGACGCCAGAAAGTCGTCCTTCTGGAGTGCGGCGGCTGCTGACCGAACAGATTCCATCCGGAAAGAACGAACCCTTAGGTAAACGTTTAAACCCTTTAGGTCCAAAATTGGCCTGACATCGCCATTGGGCTTTGGAACGGTAAACAGATTGGAGTAGAACCCTAGCCCTTGCTCTTGGGCTGGTACTTCTACTATCACGCCCTGGCAAAGCAGATGATCCAACGCCGCCAGTAAAGAGGCCTCTTTTGTTGGATCGCTCGGTACCCTTGACTCCTGATAATGAGGTGGAGGAAACTTTACAAACTCTAATCTGTAGCCTGTGGCCACGGAAGACCGGACCCATCTGTCGGGGATATCGGCTTCCCAAACCTCCGCAAAAAGACGAAGCCTTCCCCCCACCTTTGTGGGTGGGGGCGCCCTTTCATAAGGCAGACTTAGGGGCTGGCTTTGCTGGCTTACGATACCACTGCTTCTTGCCCCCAGAGGCCTGTCCCTGCGACTTATTGTTAAAGTTTGATCTCGCAGGAGGCCGTCGATACTGCCTGGAATTGGAGGGCCCCGGAACAGGGGAGAGCTGCCTTTTAAACGCAGGTCCCCGAAACTTCTTTTTGACCGGTAAAAGGGTACTTTTGCCACTCGATATAGTCTGAATATATTTATCTAGATCCTCTCCGAAGAGTCGACCTCCATGGAAGGGAAAACCTGCCAGAAGCAGAAGCAGAAGAACTGGGCTCAGCCGCCCAGTTCTTCAACCATAAGAGCCTTCTCATGTGTACTAAAAATAGTGACAAACGAGACGCCTGCTGAATGGAGTCTTTTATAGCATCCACCGCAAAGCACAGGGCTCTAGGAATATCCGATAACTCTTCTGCCTGTTGGGCAGGAATGTCTTTAAGCATCTGTTTTGTCTGGTCTGTTAACGCTTGACAAACCCCAATAGCAGCCACTGCTGGCTGTATTACTGCACCTGCCGTAGCAAAGGATGCCTTTAAAAGTGTCTCAAAACGCTTATCCACCGGTTCTTTAAACATCTGTATGTTTTCCACCGGGCAAGTTAAAGATTTGTTTACACAAGAGATGGCGGCATCCACAGCTGGGAGAGCCCACCTCTTGGAAAATTTTTCTTCCATAGGGTAGATGGTGGAAAATCTTTTAGGTGGTAAAAAGATCCTATCTGGTTGTATCCAATCCTGAAAAATCAGTTCCTCTAAAAGAGGATGGACCGGAAAAACAGCGCTGCTCAAAGGCGCTTTCAATGAACCTAAGGATGATACCGCCGCAGCCTGAGGCTCCGGTAAGGGCAACTTGAATGCCAAGCGGACCATGTCTGTTAATGACTGAATCCACAAGCTCTCTGCATGGGAGGTCGAGACTGGCTCCTCATAAGTAGACTCCTCATCCCCTGAACCCTCATGGTCCTGGGAATGATTTTCCTGAGCTTCTAATTCTCCGAGGGAGAGAACCTCAGCATCTGGGGGTACACCCCCCGGTGATGGAGACCTAGTCCGCTTCTTGCCCGACATGGAATTGACTATCATAGTTGCCAATCTCTTCTCTAGTCCCCCCAAGGAAAGGGCTAGCATTTCCTCTGTGACAAACACAGGGTTGGGTGGATCTGAACTAGCCTCAACACCAGATCCCCCTAATGGCTCAACCAAGGCACCCACTACTGGAATAATTTGTGGGGAGAGTACAGGCATATCCCGACTCAAACCTTCAGAATCTGAGGGGGAACCCCTTTGTCCTCTGGCACCTCTTGCCATTTCCCCTGATCCTGATGCTTTGGAAGCCATGGTACAATACCGAGGCACCCCTACTTACAACAACTGACTGATGTAGGTAGGAGAAAAAACTATGCGGTTTTAAGGGGACAGTAGTAACAACTAATGCCCAAAAAACCCAATGGGGAGACCAATATGTGTTCCCTATTTTTTTTTTTTTTTTTTTTTTAGGATTTTTTGGATCCGGAGTCCCTTTTTTCCCTTTTTCTACGGAATCACATTGTCTCCCCACAAGAGAAATTGCAAGAATCCACCTGCTGTAAGGAAATGTTTAGGCTAGATTGAAAAGCTGGTTCTGTTTGTCAGAACTGCAATACTCCCTTGCGCCACCGGGTGCCACTGTGCATCAGGCTTGCATGCTGCCGCTCTGTGTCCTCCTCTCCTGAGCTCAGAAATGAACTGAGCCAATACAGCACAGAGGAAGGGCCGCCCCTTCCTCTTATGAGATCCAACGTCCCGCCCCCCCCTCTTAAAAACGGCGCGAATTTCGTCTTTTTTTTTTTTTTTATAAATCGCTGTGCACGCGCCCGCGTGCCCGTGTCACGGGGGGGGCCATGGTGGAAGCAGCATGCTGCAGGGACGCAGGAGAGAAGACAAGACACAGAGGAAACATCCGCACAGCACCCGGCCAGGTAAGAACCTTCAGGTAGGCGCAGACACCTCCCTAGTTCAGGGTAAAGAGTAGGCACACACTAATACCCCACCTAGCGCCCAGCCAGATAGAACCTGCAACACATAGACCAGGGAGATCACACATATGGGGAGTAAAAACACAGACCATCCTGTCTTACACAGACATAGTGGCCCCAGACTGCCAATGCAAGAGCATACTCAGGCAAACTCCCCCAAAAGATCCCCCCTGGAGAGCCTGCTGCCGAACCAAGTTCCGCAGACCCCCCCTTTCTTACCTGCTCCATGCCGCAGGACCTTGCACAGCAAGTGGTCCAATCTTCCCCCATCTCCGTGGGTGGCGTCTAGACCTTCAGGCCCTGGGTTCCTATGAAGGAGCCACTGTCCTGGGCCCATATAGCATCCTGGCAAACAGGGACTTTAGGCACCCCAAAGGGTTCTAAGTCCTGGGCCCAGGATCCAGCTCTCTGAAAGAGAAGCATTATGGGCAAAACCCCCTAGCTAGGGGCCCGGGTACTGTCCACTTTGGCTCTGAGGCACCTTGGACAGATCCGGTTAGCCTGCCTTGATCCCAAGGATGTAGAGACAAGCTATTCCATGACCAACACCTAAGACACTGGCGAAAAAACTGAGGTACTCCTCCTATGGGAGGGGGTTATATAGGGAGGGGCACTTCCTGTTTGAGATTGCCAGTGTCCATCACCTGAAGGTACTCCATATAACCCACATAGTAATGAATATGCCGCTCTGTGTCCCGTGATGTACGAGAAAGAAATAAAAACTGCAGAGGTGATCAAATACCACCAAAAGAAAGCTCTATTTGTGGGAAAAAAAGGACGCCAATTTTGTTTGGGAGCCACGTCGCACAATTGTCAGTTAAAGCGACGCAGTCCCGAATCTCAAAAAGTGCTCTGGTCTTTGGGCAGCAATATGGTCCAGGGGTTAAGTGGTTAAACCTCGACAAATCTTGGGAACTAAGTGTTTCCGAGGTGTCGGCCGTTTCCGAGGCTTTCCAGCGCCCCTCGCCTCTGGCTGCATGCAGTATTGCATTCCATTGAAGCAGGGCTTGACAAAATCCAGGCGCCAGGTCACATTTGCGACAAGAAATTGTGACCTGGCGCCCGTCCCCGCCGGTAATTGAGGCCGCGGCTTCGCCCCGTCCACACCCTGCAGCAGGCGTGATCATATCACGCCATCATATGACAGTGCCCCAGAACTAGCTGGCCCCACTGTAGTGGTCATTCTGCAATAGTGCGATCGGCAAGTGGTTAAAGTAGTAAGACCTTGTTCACACTTAGCGATTTGGAATCCCAGGCAGACTCGACTTGGTTCAGAATTGCACTAAAATTTGCTGCGAAACACTGTTTGGGTGTCATTTAATTTTGCCGTGATTATGTCACACCTCCGCTGTCAGAATATAGTTACAATCTAAGGTTTTTTTTTTTTCTCTACATAAAAGTCCACTTTTAGTGTGAATGAGGTGTTAGTAGTTATAACATTGGTGTGGTAGCATATTTCAGCAGCAGAGTGGAGTTTAATTATCTCTAGCCAAAACTGTTGTTCTAGTAGCCTGGGAACTTTTTTTATTACTTTGCTGGACTACAAAATACCGCACACAAACTGGCCTGACGTGATTTGAAAGAGTCAGTGCAAGGGGTGCTCAAAAAGCTATCACACTCATCATAATCAATGTTTGCTCAGTGTAACAATTTTATACAAACAAGTCAAAGAAAAACGATGTCAACTCTCTGGCCACATGTGACACTAAAAATATTGGTGTAAATTTACCCATCCTCTACCACATACAACCTTGGCATCTATAAACCCATCCATTGCCCACATACAACCCTTGCACCTAAAAATCATCCAGTGCCTACACACAATCCTCTAACATACAACCCTGGCACCTCCAAACCCATCCTCTGCCAGCATACAACCCTGGCACCTCCAAACCCATCCTCTGCCAGCATACAACCTTGGTACCTCCAAACCCATCCTCTGCCAGCATACAACTCTGGCACCTACAAACCCATCCTCTGCCAGCATACAACCCTGGCACCTACAAACCCATCCTCTGCCAGCATACAACCCTGGGGCACCTACAAACCCATCCTGTGCCAGCATACAACCCTGGAGCACCTACAAACCCATCCTCTGCCAGCATACAACCCTGGAGCAGCTACGAACCCATCCTCTGCCAGCATACAACCCTGGGGCACCTACAAACCCATCCTCTGCCAGCATACAACCCTGGGGCACCTACAAACCCATCCTCTGTTGGCATACAGCCCTGGCGCCAATGAATCTTTCTCTTGCCCACATTCAGCCCTGGGTTTTGTTTATAGGTGCCAGGGTTGTATGCGGGCAGCAGAGCAGTATATATGTGACAGAAAAGGCTGGCACCAATAAACCTATCATCTGCCCACATAATGAATTTTTCAGCACCAAAATACCTCTCTACCCACATACAACCAGGCAGCTATAAAGCTTTCTGCTGCTTACATACTATCCAGGCACCTAAAAACCTTTGCCAACAAAGCCGGAACTGATAATCCCATCTTTTGTCAACATACAAAGATTCCTGGATTTGTACTGAGGAACCCCTGCTACAAAAGGACTTATGAAACTTTTAACCCTTTCACTGCCAGTGCCATTTTTGCATTTTTTTTTGTTGTTGTTTTGCATAAATTTAAATTGTTTTAGGCCTGACGATTACACAAAACCCACAAATATTATATATTTTCTGAAAGCAAATAACCTAGATAATAAAATAGTGGTAATTCCATTTTTTTTTTTGTCACACAATATTACCACAAATGTAAAAAAAAAAAAAAAAAGACACCAACATGAATTTTAGCGCAAACAAAAGCAACAAAATACCCAAATAATTTTTTTAAATATAAAAGATGAGGTTGCACTAGAGCTGCCGATTAATCGTTAAGAATCGTTATCGCGATTTTTTTCCCCCTTGCGAACGTGACAAAATATTTTCCGATCTTTCTTGCTGAAGCCGACAGCCGTTGATCTGCCGATATGGTTCCCCTCTTGACTGCGCAGGCGCAATCCGAGCCGACGGAAATCACCGAACCTGAGCAGCTGTAGCAAGAGGTCCAGGGCGACGTGGAATTTGCTGTAAGTGGGCAGGCAGCCTCATGTCCTCGCTTCGCTCGGACGGCTCGCTGCGCTCGGCCTCCTGGCTCTTTTTTTAACATCCTGCAATCCACGGGGATGTTAAAGCGGGAGTTCACCCAATTCGTTTTTTTTTTCTCTTTTCCCCTTAGATGCATGCTCGTTTTGTCTAGGGGAATCGGCTATTTGTTTTAAAATATGAGCCGTACTTACCGTTTTCGAGATGCATCTTCTCCGTCGGCTTCCGGGTATGGGTCTTCGGGAGCGGGCGTTCCTTCTTGATTGACAGTCTTCCGAGAGGCTTCCGACGGTCGCATCCATCGCGTCACTCGTAGCCGAAAGAAGCCGAACGTCGATGCGGCTCTATACTGCGCCTGCGCACCGACGTTCGGCTACTTTCGGAAAATCGTGACGCGATGGATGCGACTGTCGGAAGCCTCTCGGAAGACTGTCAATCAAGAAGGGTAGCCCAGTCCCGCAGCCCATACCCGGAAGCGGCGGAGAAGATGCATCTCGTAAACGGTAAGTACAGGTCATATTTTAAAACTAGCCGATTCCCCTAGACAAAACGAGCATGAAGCTAAGGGGAAAAAGTGTTATGTACGGGTGAACCTCCGCTTTAAGGAATGAACCTGGATGCCGTCCGAGGTTCTGATATTTCTGTGGGCTTCGTCTGCGCAGTGAAGCAGGGAACCAATATCGATAGGGGAACTAGATCGACAAGACACCGTCAAAAGAAAGGAAAACAAGCCGGACAGTCAGCCAAGTATCAGAACATTCTTTAGCAGCCAAGTATAAACATTGTAAAAACTTGTCCTTTAGATCAAAGGAATACACTTTGGTGTGTAAATAAGGAAACCACTAAAACTTTTTTTGACATTTGTTGGTTTCAAGTTAAAATATTTTTTTTTTTTATTAGAAAATTACTTGGAACCCCCATATATTTATTTTTTTGTAGAGAACCTATAGAATAAAATGGTGGTTGTTACAATATTTTATGTCACACTGTATTTTGGGAAAAATTACACTTTAAAGAATAAAAAAAAAAAAATAGTAGTTATACAAAAAAAAAATTGGGCCAATGTGAAAGATTTTACACCTCGAGAATTGTGATCGTTATTCTAGGCAAAACAATTGCGATTCTCATTTTGGCCAGAATCGTGCAGCTCTAGGTTGCACCGAGTAAATAGATACCCAACATGCCAAACCTAAAAATGTTGTGCGCATGTGAAATAGCATCAAACTTCAGGAGTCTGCCTGTCACCGGATTGTGTGCAATACCCCACACCAACCCCCCGCTGTTAGGTCCGTACAGACGACGTACGGACCCGGAGGCAAAAGGGTTAATGGTTAAGAACAGACACAGCCAATATGCTTCTGGGGAAAAAAATGCCTTTCCCTTTTTCAGGGTTTGAACAGCAAGTGTTAATAAAATCACAATAGAATACACTAAGGAACGTCATCGCGGCTCCGGCAAATCACATCGCTGGAGCCGCGATACCCGGAAGTAACTCCGGGATGACATGTCGGCGGCCAGAGGGGGAGACGTGGACCGCTGCGGGGGCTTCAATCTGAGGCAAGTAATACATAATCAGCTAATATGCTATGCATACTAGCTGATTATGCCTTTGTTTTGCAGATAATTTTTTGGAGGATTTTTGGACGAGGGTTTACTTCCTCTTTAAGTAATAAGTGATACAGAAAATGTCTTTCATTTAAACATTTATTAAACAAATCGCCAATCAGTTCACTTGTATGTATAATTTAGATAAAAAAAAAAAAAAAACGATATCTTAAATACACAAAAACAGGTAATCAAAACTTTTGGAAGAAAAACAAATGGGCTAACTTTACGGTTTAGTTTTTTTTTTATTCATTAAAGTGTATTTTTCACCCCAAAAAAAGTGTTTGAAAGACCGCAAATGCCATGTGACAAAAAATATTGCAACAACCGCTATTTTATTCCCTAGAGTCTCTGCTAAAAAATATATATAAAATGTTTGGGGGTTTTACGTGATTTTCTAGAAGAAAATACAGGATTTTTACTTGTAAGCAATGTGTCAGAAAAGATTTAGTCTTTAAATGGTTAACCAGAGAACTCCTACACATGGGGCCAGATCCACAAAGAAGTTACGTCGGCGTATCTATTGATACGCCGCGTAACTTCTAGGATGCGGCGGTGTATCTTTTTTCTGTATCCAGAAAGCAAGATACACCAGATTTTTGCTTAGATACGACTGACGTACGGTAAGTCTCTTACGCCGTCGTATCCTAGTTGCACATTTACGCTGGCCGCTAGGTGGCGCTTCCGTAGATTTACACGCAGAATATGCAAATTAGGTAGATACGCCGATTCACAAACGTACGTGCGCCCGGCGTATCTATATGCGTCGTTTGCATAAGGCGTCGGACCGGCGTAAAGTTACCCCTGCTATAGTGAGGCGTACGCAATGTTAAGTATGGACATCAGGACAGCGGCGAATTTTCCGTCGTTATACGTAAAACGTTCGCGAATAGGGCTTTGCGTAAGTTACGTTCACGTCGTCTAGGCATTGAGCGGGCGTAATTTAATTTGAAAATTTGACGTGATACTGAGCGTTTGACGTTCGAAAAAAGCGTCATTTACGTGGGGTCATGCTTAGTTTACATAAAACACGCCCCCCTGTTCCTCATTTGATTTAGGCGCGCTTACGCCGGCACATTTACGCTACGCTGCCGTAACTTTAGACGCAAGTGCTTTGTGAATACAGCACTTGCCTCTAAGTTGCGGCGGCGTAGCGTAACTACGATACGCTATGCCTGCTTATATTTACGCCTATCTACGTGAATCTGGGCCATGGAGTTCAGTCCATTGATAAGTATAAACATTGTATCTCTTTGCTTCTTTTCTCAGACTTGGCAGGCTGCCACGGGAAGACTTCTATTACAGAAGTCAATTGCAAGTCGCACTGAAGTTTTAAATCTACCTTTTTTATCAGAACAATCGGCCGATTAATTAAAAAATGCCAAATATCAGTCGACCTCTAACAACAACGCTCACCAGCACCCTCGTAGTCTTTTCATTAAGAAAACTGTGAATGAATGATGCGGCCGTGAGGGCGGAACCCAGTAAGGCTACGCTCTTTTCAGATTGTGATAGTGGGTGCGGGGAGAAGATCCCTTGCCTGCTGTCACAGGGAGGGGTCGGGGGAAAGCTGTAGGAGCAAGTACCACGTGGAACAAGTAACATATTCCTGAAAGTGAACTTATCCTTTAAAGCGATTGTAAACCTTGCTCATAGGAACAGAGCTGAGCCTGACAGTGAGAGCTCTCCTCACTGAGCTCTGCAGTGTGTAACTTCAGCTCTCCGTTTTTTCTGACAGTTTATGAATTTAGCACTTTGAATGACTGTAGAGAAGAGAGGGATGCAGATGAACGGCAAACACCTTATGATGATATGTTTCCTCTCTGTGTATGATCTGAGGCCAGTCACTTCCCTGGGTATATGGAAGGGTCTATAATCACTTCAAGGCTTGATGTAAAGTAACACAGCCTGATAGCACTACAGACAGCAGGGTACCCACATTCAACCCTGGCACTAAAAAATCCTTCCGCTGCTCACATACAACTCTGGCTTTGGTTTTTTGTTGCCAGGGCTATATGAGGGCAGAGGATGGGTTTATCAGTGCCAGAGTAATATGTAGGCAGAGATTAGGTTTATTCTTGCCAGGGTTATATGTAGGCAGAGGATAGGTTTATTCTTGCCAGGGTTATATGTAGGCAGAGATTAGGCTTATTCTTGCCAGGGTTATATGTAGGCAGAGATTAGGCTTATTCTTGCCAGGGTTATATGTAGGCAGAGGATAGGTTTATTCTTGCCAGGGTTATATGTAGGCAGAGATTAGGCTTATTCTTGCCAGGGTTATATGTAGGCAGAGATTAGGTTTATTATTGCCAGGGTTATATGTAGGCAGAGATTAGGCTTATTCTTGCCAGGGTTATGTGTAGGCAGAGGATAGGTTTATTCTTGCCAGGGTTATATGTAGGCAGAGGATAGGTTTATTCTTGCCAGGGTTATATGTAGGCAGAGATTAGGATTATTCTTGCCAGGGTTGTAAGAGGGCAGTAGAAGGCTTTTGGCTGCAAGCGTATGTGGGTAAAGACTAGATTTATCAGTGCCAAAATTGTTTGTGGGCATAGGATGGGTTTATCTGTGTTAGGGTTATATGTGGGCAGAGGATGGGATTGATGCCAGGGTTATATGTGGGCATAAAAATGTATATTGATACCAGGGTTATATATGGGCAGAGAATGGTATGATGCCAGGGTTATATGTGGCTAGAGGATGGTATATTAATGCCAGGGCTACATGAGGGCATAGAATGTGTTTAACAGTGCCAGGGTTTTAAGTAGGCAGAGGATAGGTTTATTCTTGCCAGGGTTATATGTAGGCAGAGATTAGGTTTATTATTGCCAGGGTTGTAAGTGGGCAGCAGAAAGATTTATGACTGCAAGCGTTGTATGTGGGCAGAGAATAGATTTATCTGTGCCAAAATTGTTTGTGAGCATAGGATCGGTTTATCTGAGCCATGGTTTTATGTGGGTAGAGGATGGGAGTATTGATGCCAGAGATATATGTGGGTAAACAATGGAATTAGTGATGCCAGGGTTATATGTGGGCAGAGAATGTTATATTGATGCCAGGATTATATATTTTCATAATGGATTAGTTGGCCGATTATTGTTTTGAGTAATCGGTTAATCACCTTAAAAAAAAAGTAAAATTCTGTTAATATGTAAAGTTTCAAGAAAAATGGTTAGGGAGAGAAATCTCTAATCCACTCTGAGAATAACAGACAGAAGAGATATACTGTATATACAGTTAGGAGGTTGAATCTGGTAAATATCATCAGACTCGGAGATCACATTTTTTTATTTAAAGAAAAAAAAAAGTTAGACTGTTTTCAAATCAGAACTGTAATATATTATTATATGCTGGCCATACAAAAACAATGTCTTCCTTCAAAAAAAGTCTAATCGTTAGTGGGGTCAAATCGACATTCATTTTAAACCACAGTGATGAGAAAATTAAGAAATAATAAACAACGTCTTGGTGAAAGGAATTCTCAGACAGTGTATGTGATTTTCATTCAGAATTTACAAACATTTTAAAAACAGAATGTTAAAAGCAAGTGAAAATTTCAAACAACATTCTTTCATTCAGCGAATGTACAAAGATTTTTCGTATGGATATTCTCGTCGGAAAATTGATCCGTGTGGCCAGCATAAGGCTCGGTACACACCTATGCAGTTTGCTTTTGATCTGTTTTTGCAGTGCTTTTTGATTTTGCGCCGATTTGCGTTTTTGCTTTTTTCATGGCCAATTTGTTGTTGGGCAGATTAAAATACACAAATTGCTACAAAAACTTATTACATGCTTTTCTGCAACTTCTCCATTGAAGTACATTGAACCAAAAAAAGCACAGTTTTGCGTTAGCTGGAAAAAGGGACTTTTTTGTTGTTGCAAATACGCAACAGCTGGAAAAAGCTTTGATGTGAACGGGTCCCATAGGAAACTATGTAAATGAACTGTAGTGTGTTTCTGCAAAAAGCACCAAAAAACACAGAGGTGTGACCCAGGCCTGAGAGGTTTAGTAACATAATGTTGTCAAAAAAACTAAAATTAGCCCTTTGTAGTACAAAAAAAAAAAAAGAACAAACAGATAATTGCTACTGTAAGGGGTTCATTTTTTTATTGTGGAACTGTGACAGTAATATTTACAGTAGCGATTATTTGCTCTTTTTGTACTATAAAGGGCTAATTTTAGTTTTTTTTTTAACTCCATTATGTTACTGGCCGATTAATCGATTATGAAAATAGTAATCGATTAATTTCATATTCGATTAGTTGTTTCGGCCCTAGCTATATGTGGACAAAGGATGGGAGTATTGATGCCAGGGTTATATGTGGGTAGAGGATGATGGGAGTATTGATGCCAGGGTTATATGTGGGTAGAGGATGGGAGTATTGATGCCAGGGTTATATGTGGGTAGAGGATGATGGGAGTATTGATGCCAGGGTTATATGTGGGTAGAGGATGGGAGTATTGAAGCCAGGGTTATATGTAGGTAGAGGATGGTAGTATTGATGCCAGGGTTATATGTGGGTAGAGGATGATGGGAGTATTGATGCCAGGGTTATATGTGGGTAGAGGATGGGAGTATTGAAGCCAGGGTTATATGTAGGTAGATGATGGGAGTATTGATGCCAGGGTTATATGTGGGTAGAGGATGATGGGAGTATTGAAGCCAGGGTTACATGTGGGCAGAGGATGATGGGTATAAGGGGTTAAGGTTCTGAAGCTAGAGTCATTCCTTAACTGTTACATATGGCTGTAAGGGGTTAAAAGGGTTTCAGAGTGAATATAATTTCACTCATGTTAGTAGAATTCTAAAATGACCTTGCACACATAGTCTGTTGTAGTATTATCTCTGAGAAAGATTATACATGCAACATTCTTTAGTAATGGTTGGAAATGTATATTTCCCCTTGTTCTCACAGGTATTGTTTTTATAGTCTTATTCCATGTGAGAACAGTCTGCAACCCCTACAATGGGAGTATTGATGCCAGGGTTATACGAGCGTAGAGGATGATGGGAGTATTGATGCCAGGGTTAT
This sequence comes from Rana temporaria, assembly GCF_905171775.1. Classification (NCBI taxonomy): domain Eukaryota; kingdom Metazoa; phylum Chordata; class Amphibia; order Anura; family Ranidae; genus Rana; species Rana temporaria. Next base: position 50,698,283 of record NC_053500.1, on the reverse strand, counting down.
ATGTGGGTAGAGGATGATGGGAGTATTGATGCCAGGGTTAAACATGGGTAGAGGATGATGGGAGTATTGATGCCAGGGTTAAACATGGGTAGAGGATGATTGGAGTATTGATGCCAGGGATATATGTGGGTAGAGGATGATGAGGGTATTGATGCCAGGGTTACATGTGGGTAGAGGATGATGGGAGTATTAATGCCAGGGATATATGTGGGTAGAGGATGATGAGGGTATTGATGCCAGGGTTACATGTGGGTAGAGGATGATGGGAGTATTGATGCCAGGGATATACGTGGGTAGAGGATGATGGGAGTATTGATGCCAGTGTTAAACATGGGTAGAGGATGATGGGAGTATTAATGCCAGGGTTAAACATGGGTAGAGGATGATGGGAGTATTAATGCCAGGGATATATGTGGGTAGAGGATGATAGGAGTATTGATTCCAGGGATATACGTGGGTAGAGGATGATGGGAGTATTGATGCCAGGGTTAAACGTGGGTAGAGGATGATGGGCGTGTTGATGCCAGTGATATATGTGGGTAGAGGATGATGGGAGTATTGATGCCAGGGATATTTGGGGTAGAGGATGATGAGGGTATTGATGCCAGGGTTATATGTGGGTAGAGGATTATGGGAGTATTGATGCCAGGGTTATACATGGGCAGAGGATAGGATTATACACCCCGATACCTCTACCCACATTGTGGGGGGTCTCCCCGTCCCCCGGAATGCAGTGTTGCAGCCCCCATGGCCTCCCCCCGGAGCCCCCCTCACCTCTGTGCACCACAATGCTCCCGGCTCTCAGGCCTGTGTTGGGTAGGGGCCGGTAGGAAGCCTCGGCCGGGTGCTGCACGGAGGTATCGGCGGGGACCGGCTGCGCCTCCTCTCGCCCTATTCGGTTCGGTTCTAAAAATGTGGCGCCTCCAAACAAAAGGCTCCACTCTGCCGCCACCGAGGCCGCGCACTGCGCATGCGTACCGCCGCCGAGCATCACGGGAGCTGAAGCTGCGATCTCTCGGCGTGTGCTGTGTGTGAATGGAGATAACTGAGGGGGCCTCTATGGCCGGGAGGGGTGGAGGAGGTACGGGGGATACCCTGGGTGAGGAGGACCAGGGAGCGGGCGCTGATATTTGTACGGAATACTCACACCACCACACAGACTACAACTCCCATCAGCACCCGCGCACACCGGAAGTGACCGGAGGGGAGAGCGGACAGCTGAGAGGCGCCTGTGTGCACCAAGTTGTTATCTGGTGACAGCATGAGGGGACCTGGATGAGGGAGGCCTGGTAATGATTGGAGGATACCTGTGTGTATGAGGGAGGCCTGGTAATGATTGGAGGATACTTGTGTATAAGGGAGGCTTGGTTATGGGGGGCTGTATCCCTAGGTAAAGGAGGTTTGGTGATTATTGGGGGGCTGTATCCCTGGGTGAAGGATGGTTGGGTGATTATGGGGGGCTGTATTCCTGGGCAAAGGAGGTTATGGGGGCTGTATCCATGGGTAAAGGAGGTTATGGGGGCTGTATCCATGGGTAAAGGAGGTTGGGGGATTATGGGGGGCTGTATCCCTGGGCAAAGGAGGTTATGGGGGCTGTATCCATGGGTAAAGGAGGTTGGGGGATTATGGGGGGACTGTATCCCTGGGTAAAGGATGGTTGGGTGATTATGGGGGGCTGTATCCCTGGGTGAAGGAGGTCATAGGGGCTGTATCCCTGTGTGAAGGAGGTTGGGTGATTATGGGTGGCTGTATCCCTGGGTAAAGGAGGTTATGGGGGCTGTATCCATGGGTAAAGGAGGTTGGGGGATTATGGGGGGGGCTGTATCCCTGGGTGAAGGAGGTTTGGTGATTATGGGGGGGGGCTGTATCCCTGGGTGAAGGAGGTTGGGTGATTATGGGGGGGGGGCTGTATCCCTGGGTGAAGGAGGTTGGGTGATTATGGGGGGGGGCTGTATCCCTGGGTGAAGGAGGTTGGGTGATTATAGGGGCTGTATCCCTGGGTGAAGGAGGTTGGGGGATTATAGGGGCTGTATCCCTGGGTAAAGGAGGTTGGGGGATTATGGGGGGGGGCTGTATCCCTGGGTAAAGGAGGTTGGGGGATTATGGGGGGGGGGGCTGTATCCCTGGGTGAAGGAGGTTGGGTGATTATAGGGGCTGTATCCCTGGGTGAAGGAGGTTGGGGGATTATAGGGGCTGTATCCCTGGGTAAAGGAGGTTGGGGGATTATGGGGGGGGGGCTGTATCCCTGGGTAAAGGAGGTTGGGGGATTATGGGGGGGCTGTATCCCTGGGTAAAAGAGGTTATGGGGGCTGTATCCATGGGTAAAGGAGGTTGGGGGATTATGGGGGGGGGGCTGTATCCCTGGGTGAAGGAGGTTATGGGGGCTGTATCCATGGGTAAAGGTGGTTATGGGGGCTGTATCCCTGGGTAAAGGAGGTTGGGGGATTATGGGGGGGGCTGTATCCCTGGGTGAAGGAGGTTGGGTGATTATAGGGGCCGTATCCCTGGGTGAAGGAGGTTGGGTGATTTATAGGGGCTGTATCCCTGGGTAAAGGAGGTTATGTGGGCTGTATCCATGGGTAAAGGAGGTTGGGGGATTATGGGGGGGGGGGGCTGTATCCCTGGGTGAAGGAGGTTGGGTGATTATGGGGGGGGGGGGGCTGTATCCCTGGGTGAAGGAGGTTGGGTGATTATGGGGAGGGCTGTATCCCTGGGTGAAGGAGGTTGGGTGATTATAGGGGCTGTATCCCTGGGTGAAGGAGGTTGGGGGATTATGGGGGGGTGGGCTGTATCCCTGGGTGAAGAAGGTTGGGTGATTATGGGGGGCTGTATCCCTGGGTAAAGGAGGTTGGGAGATTATGGATGAGAGGGAAGGGGAGGGTAGGTACATCAGGTGGACACTCTCCTCTAGCTTTGGTTGATGAGCTCGTAGGATGCTGATAATGGGGGTTAGGAGCTAAGCTACTCATAGTTTTAGCTCGAAGGGAAAATGCTGACGTCAAAGCCTTGCTGAGGGTGGAATACCAGAGATGGAATTCAAACAATTGCAAAGGTTAAAGCCGTGTGAACCATCTTAAATAATACATGACAATGTTCAAAGACAGAGCCTAAGGGCCCTTTGACATGGGCGGACGATCGCGTCCGCTTGTCAGTTTTTTAGGTCGATCCAATAGAACCCTCCAGTCTCCTCTATAGGCAGTCAGATGTAAACGGACATGTGTCTGTTGACACCCACCGACATCCGATCTGTTCCACATCCGTCTGGCGAATCGGATCAGATGGCAGTCGGGTGTACGAAGACACATGTCTGTTTACATCTGCCCACCTATAGAGGACTACAGGCTGTGTCTGCTCTGCATAAGTGGAGCAGACACGGACTAGCCATCCACCTCCTCAGTGGACAAATTCTTTGCTAAACAGGCGGACTCCAACAGAGCCCCCCTGTGTGTAAGTGGCCTAATAGTTGTGTCACAAGTTGGCTGACGAGGGCTCACTGTGAGCTGAATCACCTGGTCTTTGCCAGGTCCCCTGATGGTGGAGATGGAATTATGTGGCTTGCATTCCCAGGCAGCAGCTCTTGTGATACTAAAGAGATAGACAGTAGAGCCAATTGGACTTGGTGTTTCCATCCCTGTGGTAAGTTTGCCCTCTTGTTGTTGGAATTGGTGTGAAAAGGCTAAGGGTGGGTATATTATCAGGTAGGCCCCCTCCTCTATTGATGTTTTGTTGATGAACCCAGTGGAACTGGTTTACTAAATCTGGAGAGTGCAAAATCTGGTGCAGCTTAATTTAGAAACCAATCAGATTCTGTTTTTTTTTTGTCAAAGCTTAATTGAACAAACTGAGGTTAGAAGCTGGTTGGCTATAATGCACTGCACTGCATTGCATTGTATAACATTGGGGGTACGAGTTTCATGCAGCTTTTGAGGGTTAACATTGAAGTCTATGGCCCTCAACTTGCATGAAAGTCTGACCAGTAGTAGTAGTGTATGAATTACTTTGAAGTCGCTGCACCTTTAAGTCACACATATAAATGGTTATCTTTGGAAAACATGTGGAACGACTTGTCATGTGACTTCGGTGTCAAAAGTTGCATAAATGTGAACGGAGTCTTAATCCCACTGTGTCTTTAACCACTTAAGCCCCGGACCAAAATGCTGCCTAAAGACCCAAGGGGTTTTTACAGTTCGGGACTGCGTCGCTTTAACAGACAATTGCGCGGTTGTGCGACGTGGCTCCCAAACAAAATTGGCGTCTTTTTTTTCCCCACAAATAGAGCTTTCTTTTGTGGTATTTGATCACCTCTGCGGTTTTTATTTTTTGCGCTATAAACAAAAATAGAGCGACAATTTTGAAAAAAATGCAATATTTTTTACTTTTTGCTGTAATAAATATCCCCCAAAAACATATATAATTTTTTTTTTCCTCAGTTTAGGCCAATACGTATTCTTCTACCTATTTTTGGTAAAAAAAAATCGCAATAATCGTTTATCGGTTGGTTTGCGCAAAATTTATAGCGTTTACAAAATAGGGGATAGTTTTTTTGCATTTTTATTTATTATTTTTTTTTTTACTACTAATGGCGGCGATCAGCGATTTTTTTCGTGACTGCGACATTATGGCGGACACTTCGGACAATTTTGACACATTTTTGGGACAATTGTCATTTTCACAGCAAAAAATGCATTTAAATTGCATTGTTTATTGTGAAAATGACAGTTGCAGTTTAAATTAGAGTTAAACACAGGGGGCGCTGTAGGAGTTAGGGATCACTGTGTATGTGTTTACTAGTGTAGGGGTGTGTGGCTGTAGGAATGACGTCATTGATCATGTCTCCCCTATAAAGGGGATTACGCGATCGATGCGCCGACACAGCTCCACTGTGATACCTGGCATCCCTAGTACACCCACCGCTGTTCCATATCATCCTTTCCCATCTTGTAGCCCAATTGTGTTTCCTTTTAATCCAAATCCAGTTACTGCTATTGGTCTACATCATATGATAAGGACTTGATTGCTTGTTGTAGGGAGTGACCCCTCACTCTGATCTTCCTCAGGAGGCTGGTTTAAGATGTTGTGAAGAAACCCCCTGCATACAATTTTTTACAGGGGAATCATAATGACCAAGCTTTTTTAGAGATGTTTAGTTGTCCATTCTGAGCACTTGGTCTTTTCTCCTTTTGTAATCTTCAACAGCATCTTTCCATTTTACTGTCAACTCTACCACAAATGCCAGCTTGGTTGCTGTGGACCATAGGACCATCTCTGGTCGGAGTGTTGTATCCCCAATATCTGAGGGGAAACCAGTTATTTTTTCCAAGTTTACATCCATTTTTCATGGCCAAGCAATCTGCATGTTGCTTGTATACTTTGACCCCCTGATGCTGTGGAGGTTGGCCTTCCGATGCAAACCATGCAATATGACGTCCCTTGCCGATTGATGTTTGTGCTAGAGCATTTATGATAATTCGCCTTAGTTCTGAGACTGGCTGTCTATGAACCTGGTTGTCATGCCATGTGTGGTGCCCTTGGGTGAGGCTCAAAGAGCATCCTGTTAGAATGTGGCAGGTGCTTGGCAGACTTGGGTGATTCAAGGAGTGCCTGACAGGGCCACCATCAGGGGGGTACAGGCATTACACCTGTAAGGGGCCCGATGGTCCCCAGGAGCCTGGATGGCCCTCCTAGTTTTTTTTTTTTTTTTTTTTTTTTCATTTTTTTTTTTTTGCATTACATCTGTAAGGGGCCCGATGGTCCCCAGGGCCCCTTACAGGCCTGGCTGGCCCCCCTCCCATTTTTTACTTTTTGCATTACACCTGTAAGGGGCCCGATGGTCCCCCCCGCTTATTATATCGCATCAGGAGAGAAGAGATTACACTTGTTTTGCTTTTGTATCTTTCTCTCGGTATACAAGCCCTGAAGAGGGGGGAGGCTATTCCCCCGAAATGTGTTGGCTCTACCTGTATACTTTTATTGTGTGTGTGTGTATATATATATATATATATATATATATGTATGTGTATATATATATTACAGACCAAAAGTTTGGACACACCTTCTCATTTAAAGAGTTTTCTTTATTTTCATGAATGAAAATTGTAGATTTACACTGAAGGCATCAAAACTATGAATGAACACATGTGGAATTTTACATAACAAAAAAGTGTGAAACAACTGAAAATATATTTCATATTCTAGGTTCTTCAAAGTAGCCACCTTTTGCTTTGATTACTGCTTGGCACACTCTTGGCATTCTCTTGATGAGCTTCAAGAGGTAGTCACCTGGCGCAGCACCCCATCACTCTCCTTCTTGGTCAAATAGCCCTTACACAGCCTGGAGGTGTGTTTGGGGTCATTGTCCTGTTGGAAAAATAAATGGTAGTCCAACTAAACGCAAACCGGATGGAATAGCATGCCGCTGCAAGATGCTGTGGTAGCCATGCTGGTTCAGTATACCTTAAATTTTGAATAATTCCCCAACAGTGTCACCAGCAAAGCACCCCCACACCATAACACCTCCTCCTCCATGCTTCACAGTGGGAACCAGGCATGTAGAGTCCATCCGTTCACCTTTTCTGCGTCGCACAAAGACACGGGGGTTGGAACCAAAGATCTCAAGTTTGGACTCATCAGACCAAAGCACAAATTTCCACTGGTCTAATGTCCATTCCTTGTGTTCTTTAGCCCAAACAAGTCTCTTCTGCTTGTTGCCTTTCTTTAGCAGTGGTTTCCTAGCAGATATTCTACCATGAAGGCCTGATTCACACAGTCTCCTCTTACCAGTTCTAGAGATGTGTCTGCTGCAAAAGGTGGCTACTTTGAAGAACCTAGAATATGAAATATATTTTCAGTTGTTTCACACTTTTTTGTTATGTATAATTCCACATGTGTTCATTCATAGTTTTGATGCCTTCAGTGTGAATCTACAATTTTCATAGTCATGAAAATAAAGAATATATATATATATATATATATATATATATATATATATATATATATATATATATATATATATATATATTAGTGCTGTCAAGTGATTAAAATTTTTAATCGCGATTAATCGCATTAATGTCATAGTTAATTCACGATTAATCGCGCCAAAAAAATTTTTTTTTGTTTTCTTATTTATTTTTAATTTTTTTATAATATTAAATTGTGTTTTTTTAATTTTTTTACATTTTGATTACATTTTGATCACTTTTATTGCTGTCACAAGGAATGTAAACATCCCTTGTGACAGCAATAGGTGGTGACAGGTACTCTTTATGGAGGGATCGGGGGTCTAAAAGACCTCCGAGCCCTCCTTTGCACTTCAAAGTATTCAGATCGCCGAAAACGGCGATTCTGAATACTGTGTACTTTTTTAAATCCGGCGCCATTGGCAGCCGAGAAACCCGGAAGTGACGTCATGACGTTGCTTCCGTGGTTTCAATGCGGAGACTGAATCAAAGCCGCTTACGGCTTAGTGTCAGTCTCCGCCTGGACACAGAAGGCGCCGGAAGGAGGATCGGGTCTCCCGGTGGGACGGGAGGCCCGGTCAGAGCGGCGAAAGGCGGCGGGAGGGGGGGGATGTCCCCTCCCGCTCCTCCGGCATAACAACCGAGCGGCTTTTAGCCGCATCGGTTGTTATGTTTGGATAGCCGATCGCCCGCTCTAAACAACGGTACCGGGATGATGCCTGCGGCTGCAGGCATCATCCCGGTATAACCCCCGAACGCCGCCTCATTAATCGCGCGATAAAAAAATTGACGGCGTTAACGTGGGTTTGCGTTAACGCCGTTAATAGCGCGTTTAATTGACAGCACTAATATATATATATATATATATATATATATATATATATATATATATATATATATATATATATATATATATATATATATATATATATATATATATATATATATATATATATATATATATATATATATATATATATATATTCAAGTTAGGCCGGTCCAAACCGATGAAAACGGCCTGAAGTCCAGTTTCATCGGTCCAAACTGACCGTGTGTACGGCCCATCGGTCTGTTGTCCTTCGGACAAAAATCATAGAACTTGCTTTAAAGTCGAACCGATGGACGGCTGACCATCGGTCAAAACCGATGGTTAGTACACAAAAGCATCAGTTCAAAACCCGCGCATGCTCAGAATCAAGTCCACGCATGCTTGGAAGCATTGAACTTCGTTTTTTTTCAGTACGTTGTGTGTTTTACGTCACCGCGTTCTAAACCGATCGGGTTATGAACTGATGGTGTGTACGCACAACAGACCATCGGTCTGCTTCAGCGGTGAACCGATGAAAACGGTCCGTCGGACCATTCTAATCGGATGGATCGACCGCGTGTACGCGTCCTGAGACTTTTTTTGGGGGTAAATCGGGCACTCCTCTCCAATTGCCCAAGTGTTCCCTGCAGTAACTCCCTTATTTACGTTATCGGAAAGGTAGCAGTTTTGGACCCCAAGGAGTCCATCACATACCATCTACAATTGGGAGATTTATTACCCATTGGAAGCAATTCCCTTTATACCCTCCACACACTAATCTGCCGCTAGGCATCCTCCAGCAGCACCAGTCCAGCGCTGTTATCCACCCAAGCTTGATACCCACAGGTGCTTGGCAGAAGAATGCAGGAACTTTTACCCACCACATATGTTGTGAGCTGAGGGTAGGAAGTTCTAAGTGGCTCTGATGACAAAACTTAGCCGATATCCCTCCATCTCCCAAGTATCACGCCAGCGGAGTTTCCACTTTTTCTGGCTCTTTCAGTTAGTTCATACTTCATAGGCACCGATTGGCTATTGAGGTGGCCTTTAGGTATGTCACTTTGACACCTTGATTTCACAACAAGTTTTGTGATCTGATACACATATTGTTTTACCTCCATCTCTATTTAACAAGTACACAGCGTTATTTGTTTGCCTGTGAGACTTTAAATGAGGTGTATCACAAACATACACGTGAATTATGCATACAGTAACCTTTATTGAGCTATACATAAAATTCACAATTTATATGTAGGGGATCAATTCAAAATAATAAGCTACATTTATATATTCCAAATTGTATCTGTTATATTTGTATATCCACTCCATAAAATTGTTCTCACAGACGTTTCCACATAATCATATTGGTCTCGAGTTTGTATTGGTGGTAACCGCTAACCAAATTGTACTTGTTCTCCTCCCACCATTAATTTAGGGCCTGTTCACACAAGAACATGGTGTGGAAAACCTGAGTTCCATGCGCGTTTCCTGCACCGCATTCAAAGCGCACTGCCCTTTGCGATCTGCAGCGGGTATCGGTGGAATGTTAATGACATCTCAAATGCAGGTCGCGAACGCAGTGCATTTGCCCATACCAGATTACATGGTACAAAAGTAGTGCGACAAGTTTGCAAAAGAAGTGCATGCACTACTTTTGGTGCGGTGCGATTTCAGCCTATTCAAAATAAATGGGCTGAAATCGCACTGCACAGCGTTCCTGTGCAATTCCTAGTGTGAATTGGCCCTTAGAGGCACCCCGCCATAATGGCAACCCCCCAGTGATTACCAAGCTGTAGTAACATCTGATGATGTGATATAAACTTGTAAGTCCTTGTGTTTTATGTGATTTGTTATTAGGCGATGTGTCCATTTATGCGGGTGTGGGAGTGCGTATAAATCACACACATTCCTGCACCCGCACACAAAATGTGGTGCTGCACAGTAAACGTGACACTCCCATGTTCTTGAGGGTTCTACCACACAACCCTCAAGTTTCTCCAAAATAATTTCAGAGGTGTTCTTGTATACATGGTACAGAACCCCATGAGGGCATTGATGGAAATCTTGCAACCTTCACTTTCTCTTCACCTCACTTACTGTAGTTTGGGAGGACTGATATTAAAGCGGAGGTCCTCCCTTTCTTCTGCTTTTTTTCCCAATACTGTGTTATGCCCTGTATACACGATCGGTTTTCCCGTAGTAAATAAGTCAGACGAGAGCATTCGGTCCGGAATCCCGACTGTGTGTATGCTTTGTCAGGCTTTCCAATGGAAAAAGATAAAAAGCAGGTTCTCTATTTTCCTGTCGGGGAAATCTGATCGGAATTTCTGATTGCGTGTACAAATCCCAACGCACTAAATTACAACGCATGCTCGGAAGCATAGAACTTAATTTTCTCGGCTCGTCTTAGTCTTTTACGTCACCGCGTTCTTGGCAGTCAAAAATTCCTCGAACGTTTGTGTATGCAAGGCAGGCTTAAGCAGAATTCCATCTGAAAAACCATCCAAGTTTTTTCCAACAGGAATTCCGCTCGTGTGTACAGGGCATGAGGCCTCTTCTTTCTCAGTCAATAAGTCATTGTATATCCTGCTGATGACAGCATTTGGGTAAAGAAGTTGTATTTTCCTGCTGACTTGTTGCCTAATTCCAAATTTATCTTTCCTTAGCTGTGGACAGTCACCCATCTTCTCCAACCTTTTGCTGCTAATCCATTGATACCACTTAAAGTGGAAGTTCAGTCAAACACTAACAATACTTAAAGGGGGTTGTTAAGGTAATTTTTTTTGTTTTTAAATAACAAACATGTTATACTTACCTCCTCTTTGCAAGGGTTTTGCACAGAGTGGTCCTGATCCTCCTCTTCTGGGGTCCCCCAGCGGCACTCCCAGAGAGCCACATTCCATGGGACCACTCATGCGGGTGCACTCCTGAGTCCTGCTGCTGCGTCCATTGACACAGACAGCAGGATTTGGCCCCCGCCCCCCGTCTTTCGTGTCACTGGATTTGATTGACCTCATTGAGAGCCAATGGCTCCTGCTGCTATCAATCTATCCAATGAGGACCCAAGACAGCGGCTGGAGCTGCTCTGCTCGTCCCCGTTGCTGGAACGATTGGGTTCAGGTAAGTAAAAGGGGGCTCTGCACTACAGAAGGTTTTTCGCCTTAATGCATAGAATGCACTAAGGTGAAAAAGCTTGAGGGTTTACAACCCCCTTTAAAACTGCTCTCACCCTCATTCTAAGCATATTCAATCTACCCTGTAAAGGAAAGCTCTGTATAGTTAACTATGCTGAGGGTGCTTTGGTCTGGTCAGATGATCATGTCCCAGCACCTTTTTAATAGAAAAGATAATTGACAACGGCTGCTGAGCCTGGGCGATGATGTCACCCTTATGCTTATTATGGGGCTTCCATTGACGGCTGTCCCTCCTATACTAAAGCTGGCGCTGGGAGCTGACCATGTGACCGGACCAGATCGCCCTCAAAATAGGGAAGTATAGAAATGTTTTCTTTCACAGGATAGATAGAATGGGGATGGGAGTAGATTTAAGTATAGTTGGTGTTTGACTAAACTTCTGCTAGATGATCAGTTCACGTTTGGGTTGATTGTTTCCTACTCTTTGTGTAAGACCCCTTTCACACTGAGGAGTTTTTCAGGTGGTACAGCGCTAAAAATAGCGCTGCTATACCGCCTGAAAAACTCCTGCCCAGCAACCTTAATGTGAAAGCCGGAGGGCTTTCACACTGAGGCGATGCGCTGGCAGGAGAGAAAAAAATCTCCTGTCAGCAGCATCTTTGGAGCGGTGAGAGGGGCGGTATGTATACCGCGCCCTCACCGCTCCTTCCCATTTAAAACCATGGGAAACCGCGGCAATACCGCCCGCAATGCGCCTCTGCAGAGGCGCATTGCGGGCGGTATTTACCCTTTATCAGCCGCTAGCGGGGGTTAATACCGCCCTGCTAGCGGCCGAATCCCGCGGCAAATCTGACGGTATAGCGCCGCTATTTTTAGCGGCGCTATACTGCCACCGCGGCTCCCGCCCCAGTGTGAAAGGGGCCTTAGGGTTTGACCATTTCATCAGTGGCTTACGGCTTTGCATATTCTTCACTATGATGTACCTAGTTGCATCTTGTATCATTCCTCATGCCTGAAACTCTTCCACATCCCGTAGGGTACCGATACTCTACAGAACATGGGTTTCTTCATGCTGCTCAGTTTCAACTGACTAATCTGACCTTCCTCCTAACAAAAAGACATTGCATGTGATCTGTACAGCAATGCAGTGCAAATCACATGAAATGTCTGTCATCACATATGTGGCTTAAAGTGATACTATAGGTTATTTTTTTTAAATAACAAACATGTCATACTGACCTCCACTGTGCAGCTCGTTTTGCACAGTGTGGCCCGGAAATGCCGTGTTCTGGGGTCCCTCGGCTACTCTCTCGGCTCCTCCCTGCTTTAGATAACCCTCTATGGGAAGCGCTCTCCCAAGGGGGTTACCTTGCGGGTGTGCTCCCGATTCCTGCATTCTCCATTCATAGTCGCTGAGTGCAGGACTCGTCCCCGGCGCCTGCGTCATTGGATTTCATTAACGGAAGCTGGAGCCAATGGCTGCGCTGCTATCACTCTATCCAATAAAGAGCCGAGAACCCCCGGGGAAGCATCAAGCGCGTTCTCGACGCGGGGCTGTCCAGGGCTCAGGTAAGTGAAACGGGTGGCTGGGGGGCCGGTAACTGTCAATGTTTTTTTACCTTAACCACTTAAGCCCCGGACCAATATGCTGGCTAAAGACCCAAGGGGTTTTTACAGTTCGGGACTGCGTCGCTTTAACAGACAATTGCGCGATCGTGCGACGTGGCTCCCAAACAAAATTGGCGTTCTTTTTTCCCCACAAATAGAGCTTTATTTTGGTGGTATTTGATCACCTCTGCGGTTTTTATTTTTTGCGCTATAAACAAAAATAGAGCAACAATTTTGAAAAAAATGCAATATTTTTTACTTTTTGCTGTAATAAATATCCCCCAAAAACATATATAAAAAAATTTTTTTCTCAGTTTAGGCCGATACGTATTCTTCTACCTATTTTTGGTAAAAAAAAAACGCAATAATCGTTTATCGGTTGGTTTGCGCAAAATGTATAGCGTTTACAAAATAGGGGATAGTTTTTTTGCATTTTTTTTTTTTATTTTTTTTACTAGTAATGGCGGCGATCAGCGATTTTTTTTATTTTTTTTGGTGACTGCGACATTATGGCGGACACTTCGGACAATTTTGACACATTTTTGGGACCATTGTCATTTTTACAGCAAAAAATGCATTTAAATTGCATTGTTTATTGTGAAAATGACAGTTGCAGTTTGGGAGTTAAACACAGGGGGCGCTGTAACATTTAGGGATCACTGTGTATGTGTTTACTAGTGTAGGGGGGTGTGGCTGTAGGAATGACAACATCGATCGAGTCTCCCTATAAAGGGGATCACCCGATCGATGCGCCGCCACAGTGAAGCACAGGGAAGCAGTGTTTACACACGGCTCTCCCCGTTCTTCAGCTCCGGGGAGCGATCGCGACGAAGTGGCTATAAACAAATAGCCGCGCCGTCGTCCCGGATAGCTCCCCGAGCGGACCCGACCTCCGCATGTACCAGGGGGGGGTCCCGATCGGACCCCCCACGTCTAGCAGAGGACGTACAGGTACGTGATTGTGCCTGTCCGTGCCATTCTGCCGACGTAAATGTACATGAGGAGGTCGGGAAGTGGTTAATGCATAGGATGCATTAAGGTGAAAAAACATGTACCTTTACAACCCCTTTAATGTTGATGTACCTGTTTACTGAATTTTGGGGTTAGAGGGTTAGGATTTCCCCCTGAAGAATAAGGCTAGGACTCAGGAAGTGGAATAGGGACCTCCCCAGGGGTCAAAGGTCAGAAGGCAGGCTCACAGAGGTCAACGAGGCGTGACCCACCCACACCAAAGTGTACCGCCTACCCCAACTAAGTCGGGGAATGAACAAGTCTGGAAATTTTGGAGGTTAGTGGTTAACTGAAAGTCTATAGCAAAAACAATCAAAACATCTGCTTGTCTGAGCTGACATCCGACAGTCAGGTCAGTTCCTGACTAACAAGGTGCCCCCAAATGTGTTTCCCCCCCAAAACAAACAGGCAGATCTTGTACCTGTTCACTGTTCTCTCAGCACTCAGCCTTTTCACCCAGCAGCTGACGGCTAAAGCAGAGAAAGCGTCACTCAGTTCACATACAGTAATGAGGCTTGGCTAGGGGGCTGTGTATCTTTGTGAAGGAGGTTGGGTGGTAGAGTGAGACTATATATAATGTATGTGTGAGGAGGCTGGATGGTAATGAAAGGCTGTTTGGCTATGTGTTTTTTAGAGGCAAATGTGACCTATAAATGGCATTATGGAAATAAGGATCCATTATAATATTTATATACAGAGATGTTCTATTAGCAATAAGGAGTGACATTTACCTGATTTGTCTGTTTGCAGATGATACCACATGTAACCTGGTTACAGGCTGTTTCAGAATAACATGGATGACAAGGTAAGGATAAAAGTTGTGTGAGGTAGATAATACAGGGCAGGAATTGCTGGTAATAATAATATAGCCAGGCAGAATTATTAGCCAGCAAATCTGAGATACAGTGACAGTTGGGTACATTTTAGGCAAAACAGAAAATCAGACCTTGAAAAACATAAACAGGCAGACTACTCAGAACCATAATATGTAGCGGTGTACCGAAACCGAAAATTCAGGATCCAAAACCAAAACAAACAGGTTTTTAAAAAATAAAATTCAATTTGAAGAATGTGGCTAGCTTATTTTGCATTGCAGCCAATGGGACGCTTTTTTGCATTGCACGCCATTATCGACAATTTTATTTATTTTTCTTGCCGATAACCCTATTTTTCAGCCGCAATGTCCGCCAGTCACCCGTGATCGTGGGCCTACTTACTGCGTCAAAGTACCCCTTTATCAGTGGGTCTTACACTAGTAATAGAATGAAAGACCCTGCGTCTCAAGCATGGGAGACAAACTCCTCTTTATGGGAGAACTGAAGGGATTCCTCCTATGAACTGGTGGCCACTAATAAGAGGTAATGAGGTGGGGTGCTCTGGCACAAGGAACCTGGTCAGAGTCCATACAATATACATACAAAATCATACAGGGGGGCACACACCCTAACAATGCGTTTGCATTCAAGATGATGCCGCTATAAGACCAACAAACAGAACATAATAGGGGATTTGGTCACACTATATGGTCATATAGTGCTAAGCCCACTTACTGTGTCAAAGTACCCCATTATCAGTGGTCCTCCTCCTGTCAGTCCCATCCCCCCCACAGTTAGAAAACACTCATAAGGGAACTTATTTAACCCCTTGATCGCCCCCTAGTGTTAACCCCTTCCCTGTCAGTGACATTTATACAATAATCAGTGGTTATCTTTAGCTCTGATCGCTGTATAAATGTCAATAGTTCCTAAAAAAGTGTCCGATTTGTCCACTGCAATGTTGCAGTCCCGCTAAAAATTGCTGATCACCGGCATTGCTAGTAAAATAAAAATAATAAAAATGCCATACATATATCCCCTATTTTGTAGACTTTTGCACAGGGTAATAAAATGCCACCAAAAGTAAAAAATATTTTAATTTTTTTTCAAAATTCTCGTTTTTAAAAAAAGAAAGAAAGCTCTATTTGTGGGGAAAAAAGGACATGGATTTTGTTTGGGTACAGTGTCGCACGAACGCGCAATTGTCAGTTAAAGCGACGCAGTGCTGTATCGTAAAAAATGGCCTGGTCAGGAAGAGGGCAAATCCTTCTGGGGCTGAAGTTGTTAATGACCAGCATAATAGGTTTGAGCAAACTTGGGCAGCTTACATGTGCCCCATGTCTTCCAGACCCGGTCCTGTATGCCCCCAGGCTCTTCTTCCTCCTCTTCTCCAACATAGGTCCATCTTCATTTTCGGGGTATTTCCTTTTTTTTTTTCCTGACTTCTCTTCTCTATCCTCTCTCCTTTCTTTTTCCACCTTTTTGGAAACCTCACTGCCTTTATTTCCTGCAAGCCATTCTACCCTCATTAATGTGAACCTGGTGGTGAATACTGTGATTATGTAATGCTCAGAAGTGCCCTCAAGATGATATTTTTTGTTGATGCAGTCGGAGGTAGTGTAAACAATTCTGACGACACCTTGCATGTATCTCTCTCTCCCTTGTTTGTGGCTTGTCTGGAATTGGATGGTTTTACGTTGTAATGTCAATTTTATTGATGTTCTCAATGCTCAAAATCAAATTCTTTTGAACGGAAGGAATGCTGTGTCCACAGAGAAAGTCAGCCACTTTAGCTGACAAAAAAAAAGCAGTCTGACCAGGTTTATAAATACCATTTGCTCATACAGAAAGAAAGGTACGGAACTAACTATGTTACATTGTATCATTCTGTTAATGCATCTGCAGATTAAAGGGTTGAATTTTGATCTGCAAATCAAAAAAAAAAAAACACCAGCCCTAATTAACTCCTTAGGAAAAAGGATCTCGCGCCAAATACAATATAAATTAAATGTGACTAAGTGAATCAATTAAATTAGACAAAAAAAGCTGCTCCCCAAAATTTCCAGTGAACTGGAGATGGGTACAAAATAGCAAGGCAGGGGGCGCTATACTAACTATGAATACATACATAAATAATGAACAATTGTAATAAATATATAATGAGTGCCAACAATGCAAAACGGCTAATCACCACCCGTTTGAGTGGTTGCCTATAGATGTGTCACAACAGAACATGCATATAACAAAACATAAATGAGTCCGTTTACAATATAACAGTGAAAAAAGTCCATATAAAGTGCATAGTAGTGCTCAGATATTCTTCTATTCGTGTTGAACAAGTAAAGAAATGGTTTCCACCTTCACCACTTAAAGCAGGGGTTCACCCTAAAAAAATTTTTTTTTTTCTAGCATGCCATCATCATACTAGCGCGAGGTACAGTATGCCTTTATTTTATTTTTTGGCGCCGTACTCACAGTTTAATCCCGTAGTGAAGTTTCAGACTCCCCGCTGGGAATGGGCGTTCCTATGCAGAGGGAAGATGATTGACGGCCGGCTATGGCGCGTCACGCTTCCCGAAAATAGCCGAAATAGGACTTGGCTCTTCACGGCGCCTGCGCAGTCAGCTCCTAGTCTGTGCGCAGGCGCCGTATAGCGCCGTTTAGAGCCGAGACCTACTCCGGCTATTTTCGGGAAGCGTGACGCGCCATAGTCGGCTGTCAATCATCTTTCCTCTGCATAGGAACGCCCATTCCCAGCGGGGAGTCTGAAACTTCACTACGGGATTAAACTGTGAGTACGGCGCCAAAAAATAAAATAAAGGCATACTGTAGCTCGCGCTAGTATACTGGATTTAATGGTAGAAACTTGTTTCTTAGGGTGAACCACCGCTTTAAGGTACACCACAATTGTGCTAATAAGGATGGCACCTTGCCAGATGTCGTTGACCTTATTCGTTAGAAAAAAGGTCAAATTGGGCTTTGTTGTCACTAAAGGACAAACTATGGCAAGTGATCCCTTTTATTCCTTGGCTGCAGCTTGGCTCCAAACTGCCACACTGCGTCTGCCGACCCCGAGTCTACTTGCTGACAGTGTCACCTCCGTCACACTATTCATGTACAAGACATTCACCGTCCTCTCTCCGCACCTCACCGACACCGCAACACTCACTCCAGTCTCTAACCTACTAATCCCGCCTACTCCAATTAACTCCTTGTTCCCCTTCATTCAATTATTGCTGATATTTTTATTTTTTCCATATTTAAACTTTTTTTGTTTTCTTTTGTTCATTAATATGTTTGCACCTTTAACATATTGTATGTGTGTACATTTCACATTTAGAAAAATCGCAAATTATAAATAAAAAACACTTTTATTTAATTTGTAAACAAGTTGTAGTGCTTTGTACCAGAATCGCAATTTTAGTGTCATTTTAAACAAATTACAAAATAAAATGTGCACTTTTTATCTGCAGTGAAATTATTTATTTTTAAACACTGTTCTAAAAAAGAAAAAAGGTTGATTTTGTTTAGTTTTGTCACGTTTTTATTGTCTTAAGGATTGTGGAAAAAATCATTGTTGCAAGACAGTATCACAAAAAGAAAGCATTGTTTGTCCTCAAAAAAACAATGCGTGTCACCCTGTTATTATACTTTATTTATTTTTAAAACATATGTCATACTTGCCTGCTCTGTGCAGTTGGTTTTGCACAGAGCAGCCCAGATCCTCCTCTTCTCATGGCCCTCTTTGGTGCTCCTGGCCCCTCCCTCCTGAGTGCCCACACAGCAAGCAGCTTGCTATGGGGGCACCTGAGCCACAGTTTCCTGCCTGGCCCCACCCCCTCTCTCTCCTCATTGGTGCACTGACTTAATGACAGCAGCGGGAGCCAATGGTGGTTTGCTGCTGTGTCAGCCAATGAGGAGGGAAAGTGCTGGACAGTCAAGTCTCTTGTGCAAGATCGCTGGATCGAGATGGGGCTCAGGTAAGTATGATGGGGGGACTGCTGCACACAGAAGGCTTTCTATGCATTAAGATAAAAAAAAAAAAACTTCTGCCTTTTCAACCACTTGCCCCATAACAGATTTTCTGCTACAGGGCGGCTGCGCTATGCAGAATCGAATGTATATATACATGATCCCGCACTTCTGGGTAGGAGGCGCGCGCTGCTTCTACTCTGATTTGTCACAGCAGAAGCCGATCAGCGGGTGCCAGCGAATGGATGTTTGCCAGCACTCGTTGGGAAAACACACAAAACAGAGCTCTGCTTATCTAAACAATGCATAGCACCATTCTGACGAGTGGATTGATGGATTTTGTTTACCTGCAAAGCAGGGGAAAAAAAATCCATCTCTTCCCTTAGTAAAAGCACCTCACACAGTACACAAATAACACTGGCTAGGCACACATTTACCCTTTGATCGCTCTAGATGTTTAATCCCTTCCCAGCCAGTGTCATTAGTACAGTGACAGTGCATATTTTTAGCACTGATCACTATATTCGTGTCACTGGTTTCCACAAAGTGTCAAAACTGTCAGATTAACTGCTGCAATATCACAGTACCACTAGAAGTCGCTGATCATCCGTTATTACTAGTATAAAACAAACTAGAAAATGCATTCCCTGAGGAAAATGCGAGTGGGAATGCTGAATTGCTGAGCCCGCACCAAAGCCATTCACCATAACCACTACACTATCTTTAGGACACACAGCTCCTTTCTCTATCTGCAAAGTAGAGAGTATCCTGACTTCCTGGTCGCCCCTCCCCCCCTCAAGAGGTTTCCCCCCTCCCCTCCCCCAGGTCAGTGAGGAGGAATATTGCACTGAGGTAGAAAGCTATTTATGGAAAGAAATACCATTACAAACGCCTTTTAATTCACAGACCAATACATTAATTACGCCTCCAAACAAAACGTAATAAATCCACAACCGTACATGCGATCGATACAGCGACTTCACCGTTTGAAAGACACGGCCCTTGTGAACGCATCGATATGAAATTTATGTTGATAAACTTAAAATTGTGGCCATGCCAGCGATTTAGAAAAGAGCGTCTTTGTGTGTTTTGCAGGAAAATTTTTAAAATTTTTAACATGACGGTCAATGAGAGTGGTTTTGTCGCTCTTGTCCTTTAGAAGCTCCTGGAACTAAAACTAAAATACGTATCACAAAACTGATCACATTGCCTGAAACCAGACAAGCATACCTACGTTTTGATATATAAATTGTGTATGACAAGTAGATCTTGTGGGCGTGAGAGCAATTTGTTCCCCCTTTTTTTAACCACTTGCTTACTGGGCACATATACCCCCCTCCTGCCCAGGTGAAATTTCAGCTTTCGGCACTGCATCGCTTTAACTAACAATTGCGCGGTCGTGCGACGTGGCTCCCAAACAAAATTGACGTCCTTTTTTCCCCACAAGTAGAGCTTTCTTTTGGTGGTATTTAATCGCCTGTGCGGTTTTTTTTTTTTTGCGCTATAAACAAAAAAGTGAGACAATTTTGAAAAAAATACAATATTTTTTACTTCTTGCTATAATAAATATCCCAATTTAAAAAAAAAATAACATTTTTTTTTCTCAGTTTAGGCCGATACGTATTCTTCTACATATTTTTGGTAAACAAAAAAAAAAAAAATCGCAATAAGCGACTGGTTTGCGCAAAAGTTATAGCGCTTACAAAATAGGGGACAGAATTATTTTTTTTTAATTATTTTTTTTACTAGAAATGGCGGCGATCTGCGATTTTTAATGGACTGCGACGTTATGGCGGACACATCGGACACATTTTTGGCGCCATTCACATTTATACTGCGATCAGTGCTATAAATATGCACTAATTACAGTATAAATGTGACTGGCATTGAAGGGGTTAACACTAGGGGGTGAGGAAGGGGTTAAATGTATCCCTGCTTAGTGTTCTAACTGTAGGTGGAGGGGGGGTGACTGGGGGGGTGACCGATCTATGTCTCTATGTACAAGAGACACAGATCGGTCTCCTCTCCAGAGACAGCACCGCTGTCTCTGTGTAAAACGGCAATGAGAGATGATCTCATATGTTTACATATGAGATCCTCTCTCATTGGCCGCACAGATCGCCTCGCGAACGGCCACTCTGATTGGCCGTTCGCGGCGATCTGTAATTGGCTGTGTCCGAGGGACACGGCCAACACAGATTTTCCCCGCAGCGCGCTCTGGAGCGCGCGCGGGGAACGCCCAAAGGGGCGGCCGTCAATTGACGGCGGTTTGGCTTTTGGGATCCGCACTGTAGCCGTCAATTGACGGCAGGCGGATCCCAAGTGGTTAAAGATAATATTTTTTGTGGATGATCTGCACTCTAAAGGTCACATGACACACTCTAAACCTGCTCCATAGGATTACATTATAACCGATAAAATATCACTAAACGTAAATTGCGTTTTCACAAAAACCGTAAAACATATCAATCTAAAAAGTCATGTTTGGATAGCTGAATATTTTGTGACCGCTTTAAAGTTTGTTTGGTGTCTGTAAGTGAAAGTATGAAGGAGCTGAAACTTTTGGCAGAACGTGTGTTTTGAAGCGGTAAAAAGCATGTTCTCATTGACTTCAATGTTAAAAAAAAGTGTCTAAAAGCTTAATATTTTAAAAAGTATAAATAGTACAAAAAAACTTGAAGAAGTCCCATCGTTGGCTGAACGAGACGAACATTTTAATAGTTGAATGGTCTCAATAGCTGAAAGTATGCAGAAGTTACGCAGAGCCAAAAAACGTACGGAATAAAATTAAAATTAAAATTAAGAAGAAGAATAACTAGAAAATGCATTCCCTGAGGAAAATGCGAGTGGGAATGCTGAATTGCTGAGCCCGCACCAAAGCCATTCACCATAACCACTACACTATCTTTAGGACACACAGCTCCTTTCTCTATCTGCAAAGTAGAGAGTATCCTGACTTCCTGGTCGCCCCTCCCCCCTCAGGAGGTTTCCCCTCCCCCCAGGTCAGTGAGGAGGAATATTGCACTGAGGTAGAAAGCTATTTATGGAAAGAAATTCCATTACAAACGCCTTTTAATTCACAGACCAATACATTAATTATGCCTCCAAACAAAACGTAATAAATCCACAACCGTACATGCGATCGATACAGCGACTTCACCGTTTGAAAGACACGGCCCTTGTGAACGCATCGATATGAAATTTATGTTGATAAACTTAAAATTGTGGCCATGCCAGCGATTTAGAAAAGAGCGTCTTTGTGTGTTTTGCAGGAAAATTTTAAATTTTTTTAACATGGACGGTCAATGAGAGTGGTTTTGTCACTCTTGTCCTTTAGAAGCTCCTGGAACTAAAACTAAAATACGTATCACAAAACTGATCACATTGCCTGAAACCAGACAAGCATACCTACGTTTTGATATATAAATTGTGTATGACAAGTAGATCTTGTGGGCGTGAGAGCAATTTGTTCGCCCTTTTTTTAAAGATAATTTTTGTTTTCAAAGATCTCCACTCTAAAGGTCACATGACACACTCTAAATCCCTTCCATAGGGTTACATTATAACCGATTCCATTTTCTGAAAAAATCGCTAAACGTAAATTGCGTTTTCACAAAAACCGTAAAAGATATCAATCTGAAAAGTCATGTTTGGATAGCTGAATATTTTGTGACCGCTTTAAAGTTTGTTTGGTGTCTGTAAGTGAAAGTATGAAGGAGCTGAAACTTTTGGCAGAACGTGTGTTTTGAAGCAGGAAAAAGGATGTTCTCATTGACTTCAATGTTAAAAAAAAGTGTCTAAAAGCTTAATATTTTAAAAAGTATAAATAGTACAAAAAAACTTGAAGAAGTCCCATCGTTAGCTGAATGAGACGAACATTTTAAAAGTTAAATGGTCTCAATAGCTGAAAGTATGCAGAAGTTACGCAGAGCCAAAAAACGTACGGAATAAAATTAAGAAGAAGAACTAGAAAATGCATTCCCTGAGGAAAATGCGAGTGGGAATGCTGAATTGCTGAGCCCGCACCAAAGCCATTCACCATAACCACTACACTATCTTTAGGACACACAGCTCCTTTCTCTATCTGCAAAGTAGAGAGTATGCTGACTTCCTGGTCGCCCCTCCCCCCTCAAGAGGTTTCCCCTCCCCCCAGGTCAGTGAGGAGGAATATTGCACTGAGGTAGAAAGCTATTTATGGAAAGAAATTCCATTACAAACGCCTTTTAATTCACAGACCAATACATTAATTACGCCTCCTAACAAAACGTAATAAATCCACAACCGTACATGCGATCGATACAGCGACTTCACCGTTTGAAAGACACGGCCCTTGTGAACGCATCGATATGAAATTTATGTTGATAAACTTAAAATTGTGGCCATGCCAGCGATTTAGAAAAGAGCGTCTTTGTGTGTTTGCAGGATTTTTTTTTAGACTTTTTAACATGACGGTCAATGGGAGGGCGTTTGAGGCACTTGTCCTTTAGAAGCTCCTGGAACTAAAAGTCAAATGCCTATCGCAAAACTGATCACATTGCCTGAAACCAGACAAGCATACCTACGTTTTGATATATAAATTGTGTATGACAAGTAGATCTTGTGGGCGTGAGAGCAATTTGTTCGCCCTTTTTTTAAAGATAATTTTTGTTTTCAAAGATCTCCACTCTAAAGGTCACATGACACACTCTAAACCTGCTCCATAGGATTACATTATAACCGATAAAAAAATCACTAAACGTAAATTGCGTTTTCACAAAAACCGTATAAGATATCAATCTAAAAAGTCATGTTTGGATAGCTGAATATTTTGTGACCGCTTTAAAGTTTGTTTGGTGTCTGTAAGTGAAAGTATGAAGGAGCTGAAACTTTTGGCAGAACGTGTGTTTTGAAGCAGGAAAAAGGATGTTCTCATTGACTTCAATGTTAAAAAAAAGTGTCTAAAAGCTTAATATTTTAAAAAGTATAAATAGTACAAAAAAACTTGAAGAAGTCCCATCGTTAGCTGAACGAGATGAACATTTTAAAAGTTGAATGGTCTCAATAGCTGAAAGTATGCAGAAGTTACGCAGAGCCAAAAAACGTACGGAATAATAAAATTAAAATTAAGAAGAAGAACTAGAAAATGCATTCCCTGAGGAAAATGCGAGTGGGAATGCTAAATTGCTGAGCCCGCACCAAAGCCATTCACCATAACCACTACACTATCTTTAGGACACACAGCTCCTTTCTCTATCTGCAAAGTAGAGAGTATGCTGACTTCCTGGTCGCCCCTCCCCCCTCAGGAGGTTTCCCCTCCCCCCAGGTCAGTGAGGAGGAATATTGCACTGAGGTAGAAAGCTATTTATGGAAAGAAATTCCATTACAAACGCCTTTTAATTCACAGACCAATACATGAATTACGCCTTCAAACAAAACGTAATAAATCCACAACCGTACATGCGATCGATACAGCGACTTCACCGTTTGAAAGACACGGCCCTTGTGAACGCATCGATATGAAATTTATGTTGATAAACTTAAAATTGTGGCCATGCCAGCGATTTAGAAAAGAGCGTCTTTGTGTGTTTTGCAGGAAAATTTTTAAAATTTTTAACATGGACGGTCAATGAGAGTGGTTTTGTCGCTCTTGTCCTTTAGAAGCTCCTGGAACTAAAACTAAAATACGTATCACAAAACTGATCACATTGCCTGAAACCAGACAAGCATACCTACGTTTTGATATATAAATTGTGTATGACAAGTAGATCTTGTGGGCGTGAGAGCAATTTGTTCGCCCTTTTTTTAAAGATAATTTTTGTTTTCAAAGATCTCCACTGTAAAGGTCACATGACACACTCTAAATCCCTTCCATAGGGTTACATTATAACCGATTCCATTTTCTGAAAAAATCGCTAAACGTAAATTGCGTTTTCACAAAAAACGTAAAAGATATCAATCTGAAAAGTCATGTTTGGATAGCTGAATATTTTGTGACCGCTTTAAAGTTTGTTTGGTGTCTGTAAGTGAAAGTATGAAGGAGCTGAAACTTTTGGCAGAACGTGTGTTTTGAAGCGGTAAAAAGCATGTTCTCATTGACTTCAATGTTAAAAAAAAGTGTCTAAAAGCTTAATATTTTAAAAAGTATAAATGGTACAAAAAAACTTGAAGAAGTCCCATCGTTAGCTGAACGAGACGAACATTTTAATAGTTGAATGGTCTCAATAGCTGAAAGTATGCAGAAGTTACGCAGAGCCAAAAAACGTACGGAATAAAATTAAAATTAAGAAGAAGAACTAGAAAATGCATTCCCTGAGGAAAATGCGAGTGGGAATGCTGAATTGCTGAGCCCGCACCAAAGCCATTCACCATAACCACTACACTATCTTTAGGACACACAGCTCCTTTCTCTATCTGCAAAGTAGAGAGTATGCTGACTTCCTGGTCGCCCCTCCCCCCTCAAGAGGTTTCCCCTCCCCCCAGGTCAGTGAGGAGGAATATTGCACTGAGGTAGAAAGCTATTTATGGAAAGAAATTCCATTACAAACGCCTTTTAATTCACAGACCAATACATTAATTACGCCTCCAAACAAAACGTAATAAATCCACAACCGTACATGCGATCGATACAGCGACTTCACCGTTTGAAAGACACGGCCCTTGTGAACGCATCGATATGAAATTTATGTTGATAAACTTAAAATTGTGGCCATGCCAGCGATTTAGAAAAGAGCGTCTTTGTGTGTTTTGCAGGAAATTTTTTTAAATTTTTAACATGGACGGTCAATGAGAGTGGTTTTGTCACTCTTGTCCTTTAGAAGCTCCTGGAACTAAAACTAAAATACGTATCACAAAACTGATCACATTGCCTGAAACCAGACAAGCATACCTACGTTTTGATATATAAATTGTGTATGACAAGTAGATCTTGTGGGCGTGAGAGCAATTTGTTCGCCCTTTTTTTAAAGATAATTTTTGTTTTCAAAGATCTCCACTCTAAAGGTCACATGACACACTCTAAACCTGCTCCATAGGATTACATTATAACCGATAAAAAAATCACTAAACGTAAATTGCGTTTTCACAAAAACCGTATAAGATATCAATCTAAAAAGTCATGTTTGGATAGCTGAATATTTTGTGACCGCTTTAAAGTTTGTTTGGTGTCTGTAAGTGAAAGTATGAAGGAGCTGAAACTTTTGGCAGAACGTGTGTTTTGAAGCAGGAAAAAGGATGTTCTCATTGACTTCAATGTTAAAAAAAAGTGTCTAAAAGCTTAATATTTTAAAAAGTATAAATAGTACAAAAAAACTTGAAGAAGTCCCATCGTTAGCTGAATGAGACGAACATTTTAAAAGTTAAATGGTCTCAATAGCTGAAAGTATGCAGAAGTTACGCAGAGCCAAAAAACGTACGGAATAAAATTAAAATTAAGAAGAAGAACTAGACAATGCATTTCCTGAGGAAAATGCGAGTGGGAATGCTGAATAGCTGAATTGCTGAGCCCGCACAAAAGCCAATCACCATAACCACTACACTATCATTAGGACATACAAGCAGTGTTCCTTCAGTACTTATAAAGCCTAATATCACACAGCTCCTTTCTCTATCTGCAATATAGAGAGTGTCCTGACTTGCCTGGTCGCCCCTCCCCCCTCAAGAGGCTTTCTCCACATGAGGTGGGGGAGGAGGACTGCACTGAGGTAAGGAAAGCTATTTAGGGAATCAAAATACCATTAGAAACGCTTTCATCCACACACAAAATCAGTCATCGAAGCCTTCAAACAAAACGTAATAAATCCACAACCGTACATGCGATCGATACAGCGACTTCACCGTTTGAAAGACACGGCCCTTGTGAACGCATCGATATGAAATTTATGTTGATAAACTTAAAAATGTGGCCATGTCAGCGATTTAGAAAAGAGCGTCTTTGTGTGTTTTGCAGAAACATTTTTTAGACTTTTTAACATGACTCTTGTCCTTTAGAAGCTCCTGGAACTAAAACTAAAATACGTATCACAAAACTGATCACATTGCCTGAAACCAGACAAGCATACCTACGTTTTGATATATAAATTGTGTATGACAAGTAGATCTTGTGGGCGTGAGAGCAATTTGTTCCCCCTTTTTTTAAAGATAATAGTTTTTGTGGATGATCTCCACTCTAAAGGTCACATGACACACTCTAAACCTGCTCCATAGGATTACATTATAACCGATAAAAAAATCACTAAACGTAAATTGCGTTTTCACAAAAACCGTAAAAGATATCAATCTAAAAAGTCATGTTTGGATAGCTGAATATTTTGTGACTGCTTTAAAGTTTGTTTGGTGTCTGTAAGTGAAAGTATGAAGGAGCTGAAACTTTTGGCAGAACGTGTGTTTTGAAGCAGGAAAAAGGATGTTCTCATTGACTTCAATGTTAAAAAAAAAGTGTCTAAAAGCTTAATATTTTAAAAAGTATAAATAGTACAAAAAAACTTGAAGAAGTCCCATCGTTAGCTGAACGAGATGAACATTTTAAAAGTTGAATGGTCTCAATAGCTGAAAGTATGCAGAAGTTACGCAGAGCCAAAAAACGTACGGAATAAAATTAAAATTAAAATTAAGAATAACTAGAAAATGCATTCCCTGAGGAAAATGCGAGTGGGAATGCTGAATTGCTGAGCCCGCACCAAAGCCATTCACCATAACCACTACACTATCTTTAGGACACACAGCTCCTTTCTCTATCTGCAAAGTAGAGAGTATGCTGACTTCCTGGTCGCCCCTCCCCCCTCAAGAGGTTTCCCCTCCCCCCCAGGTCAGTGAGGAGGAATATTGCCCTGAGGTAGAAAGCTATTTATGGAAAGAAATTCCATTACAAACGCCTTTTAATTCACAGACCAATACATTAATTACGCCTCCAAACAAAACGTAATAAATCCACAACCGTACATGCGATCGATACAGCGACTTCACCGTTTGAAAGACACGGCCCTTGTGAACGCATCGATATGAAATTTATGTTGATAAACTTAAAATTGTGGCCATGCCAGCGATTTAGAAAAGAGCGTCTTTGTGTGTTTTGCAGGAAAATTTTTTAAATTTTTAACATGGACGGTCAATGAGAGTGGTTTTGTCACTCTTGTCCTTTAGAAGCTCCTGGAACTAAAACTAAAATACGTATCACAAAACTGATCACATTGCCTGAAACCAGACAAGCATACCTACGTTTTGATATATAAATTGTGTATGACAAGTAGATCTTGTGGGCGTGAGAGCAATTTGTTCGCCCTTTTTTTAAAGATAATTTTTGTTTTCAAAGATCTCCACTCTAAAGGTCACATGACACACTCTAAACCTGCTCCATAGGATTACATTATAACCGATAAAAAAATCACTAAACGTAAATTGCGTTTTCACAAAAACCGTATAAGATATCAATCTAAAAAGTCATGTTTGGATAGCTGAATATTTTGTGACCGCTTTAAAGTTTGTTTGGTGTCTGTAAGTGAAAGTATGAAGGAGCTGAAACTTTTGGCAGAACGTGTGTTTTGAAGCAGGAAAAAGGATGTTCTCATTGACTTCAATGTTAAAAAAAAGTGTCTAAAAGCTTAATATTTTAAAAAGTATAAATAGTACAAAAAAACTTGAAGAAGTCCCATCGTTAGCTGAATGAGACGAACATTTTAAAAGTTAAATGGTCTCAATAGCTGAAAGTATGCAGAAGTTACGCAGAGCCAAAAAACGTACGGAATAAAATTAAGAAGAAGAATAATAAAAAACGAATATCAATACTGGGAATGCTTATTAAAGCATTCCCACTAATAATAAAAAACGAATATCAATACTGGGAATGCTTATTAAAGCATTCCCACTAATAATAAAAAACGAATATCAATACTGGGAATGCTTATTAAAGCATTCCCACTAATAAAAAACGAATATCAATACTGGGAATGCTTATTAAAGCATTCCCACTAATAATAAAAAACGAATATCAATACTGGGAATGCTTATTAAAGCATTCCCACTAATAAAAAACGAATATCAATACTGGGAATGCTTATTAAAGCATTCCCACTAATAATAAAAAACGAATATCAATACTGGGAATGCTTATTAAGCATTCCCACTAATAATAAAAAACGAATATCAATACTGGGAATGCTTATTAAAGCATTCCCACTAATAATAAAAAACGAATATCAATACTGGGAATGCTTATTAAAGCATTCCCACTAATTAAGAATAATAAAAAACGAATATCAATACTGGGAATGCTTATTAAAGCATTCCCACTAATAAATAATTTCAGTATATATACCATAGTTTGTAGACACTATAACTTTTGCGCAAACCAATCAATATGCGCTTATTGGTATTTTTTTTTAAACAAAATTATTTAATTGAATACATATCGTCCTCTAAAGAAGATTGGAATAAAAAAAAAAAAAAGCAAGTTTAAATGTCCCAATTCACAAAAAGTTATAATTAATGACTTCTCTACTGTAAGAATAAAGACCAATGCATGCAGTGCCTCACGTAACCGCAAAACGAACACGTTAAGTGACCGTGAAGAAGCATGCTTTTCATGTGCTTCACTAGATGGCACGCAACGCACAATTAGGAGCTGCAAAACTTATACTTTCCATAGTGTTGTGTTCTGCTTTTACAGGGAACGCAGCGTCCATGTGTAACCTAGCCTCTCACTCATAAGGGATTAAATAAATATGTTTTTTGCAGGACTAGAGAGTGAGACACTTGTATAAGTGAAGGGAATGGAGGGCCAATAGTTCAAGACTGAAGCTGTAAACCATTGGAAAAACTGCTGTCATTTAGCTAAGGCTATAAAAACTTGTAAACTCCGATTGTTAGCTTAAAGGGTCACTAAAGGAAATTTTTGTTTTAGCTATATAGCTTCCTTTACCTTACTGCAGTACTGGTTTCATGTCCTCATTGTTCATTTTTGCTTTGAAGTAGCTGTAATTCTGCTGTGATCTCAACACTTCCTGGTTGCCTGTTTCCTTATAACCATGGTACTGGGAGATTTTCACGGTGGTCTAAGCTGTCATTACTGTGTGTCTAAAACTCCTCAGAACCAATCAGATTCATTTTAAAAACAAAACACTGCCCTGGATTTGTTGTTTTTGTTCTGTGAGTCTTCCCGACTCACCTCTCACCCGGAAGTTCATGTATGTACCTTTAAAACCGAACGTGAAACTAGAGGCACATTATATGATAGATTAAATTCAATTTTTAATCCTTTTTAACCACTTCCCGACGGCCGTACGACTTTGTACGGCCGCAGGGTGGCTCTACATCTCTGGGAGGCCGTGTTTTTACGGCCTGGGCGCGCAGCCAGCAGCGCGGGCGCGCGCGTCCGGCGGAGGCGCGCGCGCGCTCGCCGCATCGCTGAGATGCCGATGCGAGTGCCTGGCGGCCGCGATGTCGGCTACAGGGACAAGACGTGGAGCTCTGTGTGTCTCCCCTGACAGGACGTGGAGCTCTGTGTTTAGAGGAGACCGATCTGTGTCCCTTGTACATAGGGACACAGCATCGGTCACCTCCCCCAGTCACCCCCCTTCCCCCACAGTTAGTAACACAATTCAGGGTACACATTAACCCCTTCCTCACCCCCTAGTGTTAACCCCTTCAATGCCAGTCACATTTATACAGTAATTAGTGCATATTTATTGCACTGATCGCTGTATAAATGTGAATGGCGCCAAAAATGTGTCAAAAGTGTCCGATGTCTCCGCCATAATGTCGCAGTCACGAAAAAAAATGCTGATCGCCGCCATTAGTAGTAAAAAAAAATAATAAAAAATAATAATTCTGTCCCCTATTTTGTAAGCGCAATAACTTTTGCGCAAACCAGACGCTTTTTTTTTTTTTTTTTTTTTTAACAAAAATATGTAGAATAATACGTATCGCCTAGACTGAGAAAAAAATTTTTTTTTTTTAAAAATTGGGCAATTTATTATAGTAACAAGTAAAAAATATTGTTTTTTTTTTTCAAAATTGTCGCTCTATTTTTGTTTATAGCGCAAAAAATAAAAACCGCAGAGGTGATCAAATACCACCAAAATAAAGCTCTATTTGTGGGGAAAAAAGGACGTCAATTTTGTTTGGGAGCCATGTCGCATGACCGCGCAATTGTCAGTTAAAGCGCCGCAGTGCCGGAAGCTGAAATTTCACCTGGTCAGGAAGGGGTATATGTGCCCAGTAAGGAAGTGGTTAAAAGGAATCAGTTAACTTTTATGTCTCTATACCCTGTAAACAGTCATTTCAGCAAACATTTTTTTCCTTTAGTGATCCTTTAAACTTTAAACATGACTATGGGATTCTCCTAGGAAAATCATGTTTTAGAATAAAAAACGTTGTTTTCATCGTGTTTGTCTTTTGCTTAAACTGTGCAATACAGTAGACTGTTGGCTTCCCAGCCAGTAGTCCTGTGGTAGGTTGCGTTTTCTTTCCCTCAAGGAATGTATAAAATACATTCGCATATTAATACAGTCGGAAGTACATAAAACTGAGGAGTCGGAACATTTATCTACCGACTCCACAGCCCTGGTTTATGTGCAAGGTAGTCTTTGTGGCTGCACTCTTTAAAGGAATCTTTTCTGGTCCTTCGGTGAGATAAAGTGATGTTTTTTGCTTAAGGTGGTGTCCTTTTTTCCACCTGAACCAGGACATTGTGTTACTACAGTATGTGTTTTGTCCTTGGATGTGAGTGGTCCACAACGGCCATACCTGAAGTCTACAACTCTGTTTTTAGCGGAACATTTTTTGTTTGGAATGTTTGAAGGACTCCATAAGAGAGGCTGCCTCTTCGATCCAGTATTTCTTGGTAGATTCATCAACTAATTTCTCACGCCTATGGCATTAAACGAGTAGTAAGCTCTGGGTTATATAAATAAATAAAATGTCCCCCTGTAAGTTGATGTCATAATGTGCTAGTAGGCTTTCATCTTCACCCAGCTTTTCTTCCGTGTTCATGTCGCTTCTGCACATGCCCACAGGAGCCACGATTGTGGCACAGCACTCTGAAGGGATGGTGCGCATGTGCCACTGGAGTCCCGGCTGCAGAAATTGTAAATATCCAGTTAAAGCCCAATCTCCCGGGAGTCCCAGTGCTTCCTGGGTATTTCAGCATCAAGCTTCAGCTGTTCAAGGTAAAGGTCAAGATAGTTTCTTGCGGACACCAGTTTTGAGTGGAATATCCTGCAGGGTAGCCTTGTAGTGGCTTCTTTGCTTGGAGTACATCACAGGATCCCTCCACTATTTGTGGTGTTCGGTGCTTGTTACAAAACTGAGGTTGTGCTGGATGGGGATATGCCTGGATGGGGACGCTTGCCTGTTTTTAGCCAGTGTCCATTCACGTGTAGGTGGCAGCATAACCCAAGTAAACATGAATAAGAAGAAACCCTGTGTCCTTTGATGTACTCCAAGAAAAATATGCCATAGGTAAATCAAAAATCCTAAGTACCTGTCCCCCCAGAAATTAACAAGCATTTAACACTTTTCCTAAAGTTGAGATTTAAGTTAGTTTTCATTGGCTATCACTTAAACTTCAACCACTTGACCTCTGGAAGATTTATCCCCCTTCATGACAAAAGGACATTTTTTTGTAATAAGGCACTGCGTTACTTTACCTGACAATTGCACAGTTGTGCGACGCAGTACCCAAATAAAATGTCCCCCCCCCCCCACAAATAGAGCTTTCCTTTGGTGGTATTTGATTACTTCTGCGTTTTTTATTTTATTGCGCTATAAACAAAAAAATACAGACTATTTTAAAACAATTTTTTTATTTTATTTTTTACTTTCTGCTATAAAACATATCCAATATTTTTTTTTTTTTTTAAATCTAAATAAAATTTCTTCATCAATTTAGGTCAATATGTATTCTGCTACATATTTTTTGGTTCAAAAATCCCAATCGGCATATATTGATTGGTTTGCGTAAAAAGTTATAGCACTTACAAGCTATGGGATGTTTTTTTTTTCTTAATACTGGTAATGAAGGCAATCAGCGACTTATAGCGGGACTGCGATAGTGCGGTGGACATTCTGACATTTTTTGGGCAACCAGTGAAACTAAATACAGCGATCAGTGCTAATATGCATGGTCACAGTACTAATGACACCGATTGGGAAGGGGTTAAACGGCAAGGGCAAACAAAGGGTTACCTGTGTGCCTAGCGTGTTTTGCCGTACTGTGGGAGGTGCTTTTACTAGGGCAAGAGATGGAATCGCAGATTGCAGTTCTGGGTCTTTTCTTCACAATCAGCGGGTGCCGGCAGACATCAAGATTGCAGTACCTACCTGTAATCACAGTGGGAGCGAGCCGGCGGTGGCACGCATGTGTGCTCCCTACCTGGAAGCGTAAGATCACTTAAATGCACGTGACCCAGCATACAGGTGTCGCCCTGTAGCAGCGAAACTGCTATAGGGTGGACCTGAACTGGTTAAACTCTACTGCTGTGTTTATAATTTTTAGCCTCATTTTCTCATGAACTACAGTATTCAATTTTATTTTTTTTACCACTTCAATTTGCCTATTTTCTTGCTCCTATCAGTTGAGACCTCTGTGAAACTCGCTTACACCCAGCCTGCAGCTAGCTGTATTTTAATAAACAATAACACGTATAATAAACTTTGTAAATTGGCCTTACAAACACAACACCTCAGTAATCAATAAAATACATAAAATGTGAAATCTGGAAAATTCAGCTGATTATTGTAGTAATGCCTTGTGAGTTTGAAAATTGATTTTACATCACTTAAAATAGCAGATAATGTATAGTAATGAAAATATATCATGCGTTATGCGTTTGTGATTTTTAAAGCAGTATTAACCCAAAAATAATAATGTAATACATTGCAGCTCAGAAATCCTTAAATGTGCTGCATTCATTTTTTTTTTTTCTAAGAGCTTTTCCTTTTCATCTGGTGATATATGCAATAACGGACTTCCTGTATTAAACTGGCCATAGTTGGATTGAAGTTCAGCAGGGACCAGCCAATCTTCAATCCATCTATGGCTGGTTCGGATCGAGAGCAGTCGATCTACTGATTTGACTGCTCATGAACAGGCTTGTTGAAAAACTTTAGTTCAATCACCCTGCAGTGCTCATCCATGTATTCTGACAGCGGCTGACTTCTCCACTGTCGAATACAATGACACAGCATGTGTCCTTTGTGTCCTTTTTGAATGTGTTTTTTTTTTTCTTGCCCTAAGCCTGCCGACTGAACGGGAAAAAAAACTGAGCCATGTATGGCCAGCTTTATGCCGCGTACATGCGGTCGGAATTTCCGACAACAGATGTTCAATGTTGTCGGAAATTCTGACCGTGTTTAGGCTCCATCGGACATTTACTGTCAGAATTTCCGACAACAAAAATTTGAGAGCTGGTTCTCAAATTTTCTGACAACAAAATCCGTTCTCGTAAATTCCGATCGTATGTGGACAATTCCAACGCACAAAATTCCACATACAAAATTCCATGCATGCTCTGGTTCAAGTACGAGATGGAAGCGCTCGGTCTGGTAAAACTAGCGTTCGTAATGGAGAGGGCACGTTCGTCACGCTGTAACGGACTGAGAAACACGAGGCTGAAAAGCGTGAATAGTCTCTTACCAATTCTACTAACACGACTGGTATTGAACTTCCCTTTAATAGTGCCGTTGTACGTCACCGCGTTCTTGGTGTTTGAAATTTCCGACAACATTTGTGTGACCATGTTTATGCAAGACAATTTTGAGCCAACATCCGACGAGGAAAAAAAATACACGGTTTTGTTGTCGGTATTTCCGCGGCATAAGAGTTTTTCCACCGCAATGGAGGAGCAAAGGAGATACCTTGGGACTGCAGCATTGTCCGTCTAGGGGTAGGGAAGTGTTAGATGCACTACCAGATTTAGGTGGATTGGCTCACAAATTAAAGGAGAAGTACAGCCAAAGCTTGTCTACCCGTATGTCTCCTGTGGATCATAGGAGTGCAGTTTGTTCTATACTCCTGTGAGCCATTTTCAGCAGACAGCGGGCGGAAGTCACAGAGCTGGTCCAGGTTGAGGCAAGATCGTGAAAATGAAGATGGGATTTGCCCACACAATTGCACGGACACCTGGCTCAGCCTCTCAGCGAGTCGCTGAGGGCCTACGCCGAACTCCCACCCCCTCCACAGTCCAGCGCTCCAGTGAGCCGGGATTGGGGGGCAGAGTGAGAACTGAGTGATCAGCGGTGTTCGATTGCTTGGTTCTCAGTGTTAGAGGCGCCAGGGGACAGATGCAGTTTCTTTTTTTGGGATAAAGGTTTTGCATAAATGAATAAAAGCTGATCCTTGTGAGCACCCCTGCGCGTGTCCTAACGCTTTAACAACTTGGCCTGTTAAAAGAAGGTAAAAAATAACTGACTTACTGATCAGATCACCAGATGAAAATAAAGAACATAAAAGCCTAAAAAGGAAAAGTTTTTATTTTTTGGGTTAAATACAGTTTAAATCTTCTGTTTCACTGCAATATTGCCATACTCCTTTTTCTGAATGGCTCGTGTTGTCTTGCAGGACAAATCATATATACCAAGCTCTATCTCTATCAGCTATATCACCTTAATAAATAGATCAATAAAAAGAGCTTCAAATAAAAGATGATGTGCAACCCATATCGACGAGATTTAATTGTACTATATTTGTCAGTTATAAGATTTCTTATTGCTTATTAGGGGTCAGTACACTTTAGATGTTCCTCACTGAATAAGATAGATTGTGGTACATCAGAAAATTGCACCTTTGATTTGTGTACTTACAGTATGAAGGATTTATCTGCTGTCATTATCTGAACTCCCTGTCACTTTCCAGTAAGCATACATGAGGTCTTTTGTGTTTGTAGGAATTTATCACCGTTCGTGTCCAGGATCCCAGACTGCAGAATGAAGGGTCATGGACATCCTATGTGGATTATAAAATATTCCTTCACGTGAGTAAGAGATTGGCAACATCTGGGTCTCCATATTTTAGCAGGGAGTCTGTGCTGAGATTTGTAGTTCCGAAAATGGGGAGTACCGATTGTCTTCATCCAAAAAAATCTAATTTGAGATATTTATAGTATTTAAAGTCTGTTTGTTTACAAGCGTTTTTGTCTTTTCTTAGACCAACAGCAAGGCATTCACTGCCAAGACATCCTGCGTGAGAAGACGATACAGGGAATTTGACTGGTTAAGGAAACAGCTGCAGAAATATGCTGGCCTAGTGTGAGTAGTTTTCCCTTTAATATATTCCTTTGTACATGTGGACAAATGGACATATAGGAGCTGCAAGATGTCTAACCTGATGAGTTAAATTCTGATATCTGTTTTTGGTACTTAAAGGAGAAGTACAGCCAAAGTTTGTTTGGCTTCACTTCTCCTATGAATCACAGGAGTGCAGTTCATTCTGCACTCTTGTGACCCATTTTTAGCAGACAGCGGGCTGAAACTCGCTGTTGGCTGATGTCCCAGAGCCGGTCCAGGCTCAGGAAAGATTGCGTCAATAAAGACGGGATCCGCCCACCTGGACTGACACTCAGCTCACCCTCTCAGCGAGCTACTGAGAGCCTTAAACAGCTGCTCCTGCCCCTTCCACAGCCTGACATTTACCAGCTCTCTGCTAAGGGAGCTGTGAGAACTGTGCGATCGGCGCTGTTCGATCACTCAGTTCTCAGTGTTGGAGGCGCCAAAGGACAGATGGGACAGCGGATCGATGCTGCATCCACCTACGTAAGTATAATTCTTTAAAAAAAAAAAAGGATACAGTACAGGGAGTGCAGAATTATTAGGCAAGTTGTATTTTTGAGGATTAATTTTATTATTGAACAACAACCATGTTCTCAATGAACCCAAAAAACTCATTAATATCAAAGCTGAATATTTTTGGAAGTAGTTTTTAGTTTGTTTTTAGTTTTAGCTATTTTAGGGGGATATCTGTGTGTGCAGGTGACTATTACTGTGCAGAATTATTAGGCAACTTAACAAAAAAAAAATATATACCCATTTCAATTATTTATTTTTACCAGTGAAACCAATATAACATCTCAACATTCACAAATATACATTTCTGACATTCAAAAACAAAACAAAAACAAATAAGTGACCAATATAGCCACCTTTCTTTGCAAGGACACTCAAAAGCCTGCCATCCATGGATTCTGTCAGTGTTTTGATCTGTTCACCATCAACATTGCGTGCAGCAGCAACCGCAGCCTCCCAGACACATGTGCAGAGAGGTGTACTGTTTTCCCTCCTTGTAAATCTCACATTTGATGATGGACCACAGGTTCTCAATGGGGTTCAGATCAGGTGAACAAGGAGGCCATGTCATTAGTTTTTCTTCTTTTATACCCTTTCTTGCCAGCCACGTTGTGGAGTACTTGGGCGCGTGTGCTGGAGCATTGTCCTGCATGAAAATCATGTTTTTCTTGAAGGATGCAGACTTCTTCCTGTACCACTGCTTGAAGAAGGTGTCTTCCAGAAACTGGCAGTAGGACTGGGAGTTGAGCTTGACTCCATCCTCAACCCGAAAAGGCCCCACAAGCTCATCTTTGATGATACCAGCCCAAACCAGTACTCCACCTCCACCTTGCTGGCGTCTGAGTCGGACTGGAGCTCTCTGCCCTTTACCAATCCAGCCACGGGCCCATCCATCTGGCCCATCAAGACTCACTCTCATTTCATCAGTCCATAAAACCTTAGAAAAATCAGTCTTGAGATATTTCTTGGCCCAGTCTTGACGTTTCAGCTTGTGTGTCTTGTTCAGTGGTGGTCGTCTTTCAGCCTTTCTTACCTTGGCCATGTCTCTGAGTATTGCACACCTTGTGCTTTTGGGCACTCCAGTGATGTTGCAGCTCTGAAATATGGCCAAACTGGTGGCAAGTGGCATCTTGGCAGCTGCACGCTTGAATTTTCTCAGTTCATGGGCAGTTATTTTGCGCCTTGGTTTTTCCACACGCTTCTTGCGACCCTGTTGACTATTTTGAATGAAACGCTTGATTGTTCGATGATCACGCTTCAGAAGCTTTGCAATTTTAAGAGTGCTGCATCCCTCTGCAAGATATCTCACTATTTTTGACTTTTCTGAGCCTGTCAAGTCCTTCTTTTGACCCATTTTGCCAAAGGAAAGGAAATTGACTAATAATTATGCACACCTGATATAGGGTGTTGATGTCATTAGACCACACACCTTCTCATTACAGAGATGCACATCACCTAATATGCTTAATTGGTAGTAGGCTTTCGAGCCTATACAGCTTGGAGTAAGACAACATGCATAAAGAGGATGATGTGGTCAAAATACTCATTTGCCTAATAATTCTGCACTCCCTGTAGATATAAAAAGTCTACACACCTGTGTTCTTGTAAGAAAAGGCTTCCGTCTTGCCACTCTACCCCATGGCCCAGACATATGAAGAATACAGGAGATTGTTGTCACATGTACCACACAGCCAGTACTTGCCAGATATTCCTGCAGCTCCTTAACCGCTTAAGAACCGCCGCACGCCTATTTACGTCGACAGAATGGCACGGCTGACGGCGAGCTCCGTGCCCGTGCCCGCAGGACCTGTAGACTCTATGTCCGCCAGTGTCCCGCGATGGGTCACAGAGCTGAAGAACGGGAAG
The DNA here is from genome assembly GCF_905171775.1 of Rana temporaria. NCBI lineage: Eukaryota > Metazoa > Chordata > Amphibia > Anura > Ranidae > Rana > Rana temporaria. The sequence goes on along the minus strand of NC_053500.1, from coordinate 50,660,362 downwards.
GTGTTAGTGTAAACACAACATCACCCCGTTCTTCCTAGTGACATGTCACTGATTGTCTGTTCCCTGTCATTGGAAACGGCGATCAGTGACGTGTCATGGCAAACCACACCCCCTAACAATTAGAAGCACTCCCTAGGTCACACTTAACCCCCTTCAGTGCCCCCTACAGGTTAACCCCTTCACGGTCAGGGTCATTTTTACAGTAATCAGTGCATTGTTATATCACTGATCACTGTAAAAATGACAATGTCCCAAAATGGTGTCAAACGTGTCCGATGTGTCCGCCATAATGTCGCAGTCATGATAAAGATCGCTACCATTACTAGTAAAAAAAAATATTAATAAAAATGCCATAAAACTATCCCCTATTTTGAAGACGCTATAACTTTTGCGCAAACCAATCAACGCTTAATGCGATATATATATATTTTTTTTACAGAAAATATGTAGAAGTATACATGTCGGCCTAAACTGAGGGGAAAAATAAATGTATTTTTTTGGGGGGGGGGGGGGGGGTATTTATTATAGCAAAAACTAAAAAATATTGCATTTTTTTTTTTCAAAAATTTTGCTCTATTTTTGTTTATAGCGCAAAAAATAAAAACCACAGAGGTGATCAAATACCACCAAAAGAAAGCTCTATTTGTGGGGAAAAAAAGGACGTAAATTTTGTTTGGAAAACACGTCGCACGACCGCGCAACTGTCGGTTAAAGCAGCGAAGTGGTTAAAGTGGATGTAAACTTGATTCATGAAATTTGAGCTGGGCACATATATCTGCAGTGTTTCGTTATTTCTCATCAAAGCACAATGTTCCATAGCTCTCCTGCTCCATTCTTCTGTTATCAGCCTGATAACTCCTGACAAGTTCTCACTTTTCATGTGATAAAAGCAGCCTGAGTTTTTTCTTGTGTTGGGGAGGATGCTATAAATAGATTAGCACAGACCTGAAGATTCAATGAACTGAGCTGAAGGTCTCTACCTATGAGGAGAGGAGGTGTGTCCCTTTCCTCCAATCAGCTGTCTTGGCTGTATGCCCAGGCTTCACTGCAGTGCTAACCAGGAAGAGAAAATCTCCTAACATGATCTGAACTTTCTAAATGGTATATAAAGCTGAAGACAGATATACATGTAAAACTTATGTAGGGAGATTTGTGTCATCCCTGTGTATCATCTGAGGCTGTTTACTTTACATACACTTTAACCACTTCAATAACCAGTTCAATACCACCTTCCTGCCCAAGCCAATTTTAAGCTTTGAGCGCTGCCGCTGTTTAAATGACAATTACGCAGTCATGCTACATTGTACCCAAACAGAATTTTTATAATTTTGTTCCCACAAATAGAGATTTCTTTTGGTGGTATTTAATCACCTCTGCGTTTTTTTTTGCTAAACAAATAAAGAAAAGCCTGAAACTTTTGGAAAAAAATATGTTTTTCTTTTTGTAAATGAGTAAGTTTTCTCCTTCACTGATGGGCACTGATAAGGCGGCACTGATGATGGCCACTAATAGGTGGCACTGGTAGATGGCACTGATGGGCATTAACAATCAGCATTGATGGGTGACACTGATGGGCACTGAAAGGCTGCGTGTCTTTTAGTTGAAAGTGAGGAAAAGCCAATCAACGGCTCTTCCTGTTTACATCGTGATCAGCCGTGATTGGACACGGCTGATCATGTGGTAAAGAGCCTCCGTCAGAGGCTCTTTACCGAGATATAAATAAGTATAATATAGAGTGTGCACTGATAAGATTAGATAAGTTCAACTGCACCTACATCCCTTTTGCAGCCCTCAAAATTACACTCGCCTGCTCGCATTTTGTGAGTAAATATTGAGGGCTGGCGAGTGTGGGCTGCTTGAGAGCAGGGGGGGCGAGCAAGGAGAGCAAGAGCCGCCGCGGGGAACATTACAGCTTTCAATTCAATAGCTGTGTTTCTCGCAGCGCCCGTCTTATACAGCCCCTCCCCCTTGTCCGGGCACATTGATAGACAGATCACCCATCCCAGGATTGGATGGGTGATCTGTCTATCAAAGTTTCCCAGACAAGACGGGAGGGGCTGTATATGACACGTGCAGCGGGGAACACAGCTATTGAATTAAAAGCTGAAATGTTCCCCGCGGTTTGAACCATTCAGCGGCGGCCCCTCTCCTAACCAGCACAGGTAGGATGCAGGGGGGGGGGGGAGAACTCTGGCTGCAATGTGTGAGGGGCGAGAACTGAGATTTATGAGGGCGTGTCTAGGGGCAGGATTAGGGGGCGGGACATGGTAGGGGTTGGGCGGGGCAACTGGTGGCGAGTATGCCTTGAGGCCTGGCTAGTAGCTCAGGACTTGAAATTTTGAGCCCTGCCTTTTGTATAGAAAGGTGTGTATATATAGGAAACCCCGTGCCCGGGATATAAGTTGGGACTTTCAAGGTGCTCGTTGAAACATTAATTCATTGAGTTTTGTAGTATAATAACTTCGTCCATACAAGGAAGAGATTGATAAAATACATATACTGTTATTACAGCAAATTTTATTATACAAAGTACAAAACATTTAAAAAGTACAAAAAAGAAGAGGAGAAGGAGCACGTTACATCTGTGCCCTATTCCCTTAAATGTCTTATGCTGATGGTCCTTCTTTTTTTCGCCTGATTAAGGCTTCTTCAGGGACGCACGGACATAAATTCAATCTATGAAATGCAAGATATATATTCACGCACACACACACGCACACACGTACACACACACACACATAAGCATATGTCCATACAATCAATAACCGAGGAGAAAAACTCACCTCGTATTAACTTATTACTGTATACCAGTGCATGTTAATATATATTACAATGTTAAACCAAAAAAAAAAAAAAAATAATAATAAAGAACAATTGTTATTGTTTTGCAGAAAGAAGCTGGACTAGTACCAGCAAGTGTTCAGAAAACTTCTCCTAAAGCTACAGTGTATCCCTTCCCTTGCGGCGGGGGACACTGATAGCAGTATAGCGGGGCAGCCTTTAAAAGCACATTGCACGCGTGATTCGTAGACAAAGGTCCTAACAGGAAAAGCATAGTTTAGCCTCATTGATATATACAAAGGATTTGTGATATATACATATAGAGTAGTGTGATGTACTAAAATTAGTTAATTAGATGTAGAATATCTATTTTGTATTTTTATCATTTTACTCCGATTGGCCTTTGTATTAAAGTAGGTAGTATACCTTATGCATAGACATAGTATATGAGGCATAAATGTAAAGCTCTTGGGGGCTTGAATTGCACAGCATACTATGATGGTATATCCAAAATGGAGGGGGTACTTCTTATCTAGGTGTATTTTTAATATGTTCCACTCAAGGACTGTAACATGTAAGAGAGCAAAAAGAAAAACACTTGGAGGTACTAGTCCAGCTTCTTTCTGCGAAACAATAACAACAATTGTTCTTTATTATTATAATTTTTTTGTTTAACATTGTAATATATATTAACCACTTCCTTACTGGGCACATATACCCCTTCCTGACCAGGTGAAATTTCAGCTTGTGGCACTGCGTCACTTTAACGGTCGTGCGACGTGGCTCCCAAACAAAATTGACGTCCTTTTTTTCCCCACAAATAGAGCTTTCTTTTGGTGGTATTTGATCACCTCTGCGTTTTTTTATTTTTTGCGCTATAAACAAAAATAGAGCGACAATTTTGAAAAAAAAACAATTTTTTTTTACTTGTTGCTATAATAAATAGCCCAATTTTTTTTAAAAAACATTTTTTTTCTCAGTCTAGGCGATACGTATTCTTCTACATATTTTTGGGGGGAAAAAAATTAAAAAATCGCAAGAAGCATCTGGTTTGCGCAAAAGTTATTGCGCTTACAAAATAGGGGACAGAATTATTATTTTTTATTACTTTTTTTTACTACTAATGGCGGCGATCAGCATTTTTTTCGTGACTGCGACGTTATGGCGGACACATCGGACACTTTTGACCCATTTTTGGCGCCATTCACATTTATACAGCGATCAGTGCTATAAATATGCACTAATTACTGTATAAATGTGACTGGCATTGAAGGGGTTAACACTAGGGGGTGAGGAAGGGGTTAAATGTGTACCCTAAATTGTGTTCTAACTGTAGGTGGAGGGGGGGTGACTGGGGGAGGTGACCGATCTGTGTCCCTATGTACAAGAGACACAGATCGGTCTCCTCTCTCCCCTGACAGGACGTGGAGCTCTGTGTTTACACACAGAGCTCCACGTCTTGTCCCTGTTGCCGCCGATCACGAGTCCCTGGCGGACATCACGGCCGCCAGGCACTCGCATCGGCATCGCAGCGATGCGGCGAGCACGCGCGCACGCCCGCGCCGCTGGATGCGCGTGCAGGCCGTGTTTTTACGGCCTGTTAGAGATTGAGAACCACCTTGCGGCCGTATAAAGTCGTACGCCCGTCGGGTAGTGGTTAACATGCACTGGTATACAGTGATAATTTAATACGAGGTGAGTTTTTCTCCTCGGTTATTGCTTGTATGGACATATGCTTATGTGTGTGTGTGTGTGTGTGTGTGTGTGTGTGTGTGTGTGTGTGTGTGTGTGTGTGTGTATATATATATATATATTTTCTCTTTACCAAGATAGGTATGTCAGACTGAAACGGCGCACCACTGATCACCGCGATGTGCGTCTCCACAGGCGTGCGGCGCCTGTCATCATGCTGGGCGTCATATGACACCCAGTCAGGATAACTGAACCACTGCCCAGCCATCATTCTGCAATAGGCCGGGCAGGAAGTGGTTAATATTGCTGTAGGCCTCTTGGCAGCCTCCCTAACCAGTTTTTTTTTGTCAATTTTGGAGGGACGTCCAGTTCTTGGTAATGTCACTGTTATCCCATATTTTCTCCACAATCATGATTGTCTTCACTGTGTTCCATGGTGTATCTAATGCCTTGGAAATTCTTTTGTACCCTTCTGACTGATACCTTTTAACCACTTGCCACCGTCATTATACTGTGGCAGGTCAGCACAATCCTGCGAACCATCGTAGCTGTACTTTGGTTCGTTTAAATGGCATAGCTGGCGCACTCAATGCACTGCGTGAGTGGTGCCGATGCTCATGACCAACGGTCAAGATGACCGCCGGCCACGAGCGATCGTGGGCACGAGAGGCAGAACAGGGACGTGTGTGTGTGTTTAAACACACACATCCCTGTTCTGTTCTGAGAGGAGATACAGATCGTGAGTTCACGTAAGCTGGGAACCACGATCTATCATCTCCTATAGTGAGTCCCATCCCCCTACAGTTAGAACACACAATAGGGAACACAATTAAGCCCTTGATCGCCCTCTAGTGTTAACCCCCTTCCCTGCCAGTGACATCGCTGTATAAATGCCAATGGTCCCAAAACAGCAGGACGGTAAAAAAGTCCTGCTAGCCACATCTTTGGAGCGTTGTGTATACCGCTCCTCCGCGTCTGCCCATTGAAATTGATGGGGCACCACGACTATACCGCCGGCTTTTTAACCCTTTCTCGGGCGCTAGTCGGGGTAAAACCGCCCCGCTAGCTGCCAAATGGCACAGCAAAATTAACGGTAAATCTGCGCATTACCGCCAACGCCACTCCCCGCCCCAGTGTGAAAGGGGCCTAAATGATGGCAGGTATGTACTGACTCCTATTAAACATGAGTTTGAATGTAATTGCTTCACAGCTACATCCCCAGTTATAAGAGGGTTTGCACACTTATCCAACCACATTATTTTAGTTTAACATTTTTATTCTCTCGCCCCACCCCCGATTGAGTTGTACAGTTTATAGGTCACAATTAAGGTGGAAAAAGTTCTAAATTGATTTATCTTTGTCTCATTTTTGAACATCACAGAAACCTGAAATTTTAACGGGTGTGTAGACTTTTTATATCCACTGTATATGATGACTGATGGAAAACTTCAAACTCGCCTGTTTCTGTCTCTTTTGCCTGTGGAGCTGTGCTACTCTTTAGTATTCCCTGCTTCCTCTAACCCATGTAGCATCGAATTTTCATTCAAATGGCAATACTGTAGGTACCCTTCTGTCTGAGTTATGCCTTGCCTCCTGCAAGACCCATTGATTTGTCATAGACACAACCTCTGCTCTATATAGATTGTCGTCTACAGCTGCTGAGTCCTCAGTGGTGCACACTACTTCTGGAATTTCATCTAGAAGCAGAAGAGCTGGTCCACACCCTCATTGTGAAATTCTTTGCAGCATTGGGTTTGTACTGTTCCTTGGCATGTCTGCAAAATGTCAGTCATATTTGCAGAGAACATTACTGCAGAGATGTGCTACAGTTCATGCCTTGCACAATAGGGTACAGCAGGATGAAAATGAAGCATGCATGGTGGGGTGAACTTTCACTGCACTTTTAATGCAGAAAACCTCAGATAAATGTTAAAATAAGGGTAGAAAGCTGGGCAGCAGGGAAGTGGGTATAACATTTTTATATATATATATATATATATATATATATATATATATATATATATATATATATATATATATATATATATATATATATATATATATATATATATATATATATATATATATATATATATATATATATATATATATATATTATAATATAATATAATATAATATATATATATTATAATATAATATATATATATATATATATATATATATATAATATATATATATATATATATATAGCTGTTACTGATCAAAATGTTTCTGTTCGATTAATCTTATTTTTTTTTAATCGACTAATTTCGATTAATTATAACGCACATACAGATCCAACTACTTTTAGCTGATCTCCTTCCAGGCTGATTCCCAATGCAGCTACCAACCACTGGAAAAATGGATAGCAGGATACAAAAAACACACAAAGGCAGCGCTCGATGGGAATAGCATTAAAACTTTTATAGTCTTCTAGTAGGTAACCAAATAAATATTGTACTGGAGATAAAATCGATGTAGCTACATAAACTGTAAAAATGGTGCGAGTAATACCAAACGGTACCAAAAGCAGTCATAGAAACATGTAGCTAAGTATGATACTGGTATAACAATGTGTACAACGATACCACTGCTGAATCCAGATGAGGAGAGGTAAACATCAGTCCGTCGGCATGTAGATGTCCCGTGAAGGGAACTATCACAACTCCCAGTGGATGGCTGTAGAATCCCAGGTGTGGCAGATAGTAAGGTCCCACTGGCATGCAGATATGAAGGCACAGCAAAGGAGCCCTTCAGATGGACACTGCAAGCCCGCCGGTGTCCGTGACCTTACTGGATCTCCGACGGAACTCCCTGAAGGCCCAAAAGCCGGCAGGGAGGTGAGTACCAATCAAAAGAATTTTAATCGATTAAAAGTTAATTTGCATAGCCCTAATATATATATATATATATATCTCTATCTGTATCTGCAGTTTTGAGTTCTGCTTTAACTCTGGTGGTTATACATGAATGTGCTTTTTAATTTTCCTCCTTTTGTTTACATTAAATAAATCCTGTAGGAGTGCAGAAATGAGTTCTATGGAAAATGAGCCTGGAGAGCTACAGGAGTTGCACGTTCTAGATTACGAGTAGTTGAATAATAGGTATGTGAATTTAAAATGGACCTAAACCCAATCATAAACTAAAATCTATTCTTTAACATGTTATCCTGAGCAATAACATGCACTGATCATCCATAACTTTATGACCGTAGGTCCCCGTTTGCTGCCAAAACAGCCCTGACCCATTGAGTTATGGGCTCCACTTGACCTTTGAAGGTATGCTGTGGTATCTGACTCCAGACTGTAAGCAGTAGATTATTTTAATCCTAAATTGCGAGATGGGACCTCCACAGATCAGGCTGTATTTTCAGGACATCCCACAGGTGCTTGAGATCTGGAGAATTTGGAGACCAAGTCAACATCTCAAACTCATTGTTTTGATCAAACCATTCTTGAACCATTTTTGCATTGTGGTAGGGTGCATTAGGATGCTGAAAGAGGCCTCTGCCACCAGGGAATTGCGTTTTCATGAAGGGGTGTCTTTCGTCAGCAACAGTGTTTAGATAGGTGGTACGTGTCAAGATAACATCCACATGAATGGCAGGACATTGCCCAAAGCACCACACTACTTCTGCTGGCTTGCCTGCTTCCCATACTGCATCCTGGTGCCATCCCTAGCCAAGGTAAGCAATGCATACGCACCCAGCCATCCACATGATCTAAAAGAAAATGTGATTCATTAGATCAGGACACCTTCTATTGCTCTGTGGTCCAGTTCTGATATTCACATGCCCAATGTGAGAGATTTTGGCTGTGGACACGAGTCAGCATGAGCTCTTTGACTGATCTGTGGCTTTTCCGGCAGACCCATATACAGCAGACTGCATTACCTATTTTTGTATGCTTTCAACACGTTAACTTCAGGGACAACATGTTTGCTTGATGTCTAATATCTTACCAACTTTTTAGATATCATTGTAATGGTACAATCAATGTTTTTCACTTGGTGGTTATAAAGTTATGGCTGATCGGTGTAGGCCATATTTGGTTGAAGAAGGCTATGCCCTGCTATGCTCAGATAGCACAACAGAACCTGCATGTGAAGGGGAAGTTTTAGTCCCAAGTGACAGTGTCATTTAGACGTCTTATCTGATGATGTGAGGCCCAGTACCAGCAAGGAGTTGGAGTACCAGCATGGGGTGGTTTTATGCCAGATGCTGCAGGGCAAGACACAGATGCTGGCAGGATCATTTACCCAACAAATGCAACCATTTTTGGCCACCCCTGGCGTAAACCTACAGTAAATGTGACTCATTTTAGTTCCATTGATTTTTTTCAAGGTGTTTGTAAGTGATGAGCTCTTCAAGCTTTTTCACTCTCTTGTTTTTCGCAGTACCCCACATCTACCATTCTGCAGAACTGGGTGCCAACACACCTTACAGAAATAAAAACTGTTCCGAGTTCTTCTGAACATGGGCTTAGTCCAAAAGCCCAGAATTTCCTACTGCTGGACCTCTAGCCTCATCAATGCTACTTCAGTTTTTTCACCATTGATACCCAGTGACTGGTTTAAAGCAGTGCTCTGTTTCTTACATTTCCCCCAAGTAGTGACCCCAGACGTTTTAAAATGATGGTGGCTAAATTCTTTTTTTTATTTGGCAAGTTTTAACAGTATATACCACAGCAAAAATGTTTCCATAGATAAGTTGTTAATGCTTTTTAAAGGAGATTTTTTAAAAGAGCTTTTTTAACCAGTTGAGACCCGCGCTATGGTCGAAAGACGTCCACAGCGCGGCTCTCAACTGCCGGGTGGACGTCCTGCTGTTGTTGTTCCCCGTGCGCGCCGCTGGGGTCGCGCAGCGGGGAAACAACGTGCCCGGCGCATCGCTCGGGAGCCGATGCGAGTGCCTGGCGGCCGCGATGTCCGCCAGACACTCGCGATCGTCGGTAAACACAGCCGGTAACACAGCAGGACGTGGAGCTCTGTGTGTAAACACAGAGCTCCACGTCCTGTGAGGGAGAGAGGAGACCGATGCTGTGTCCCTTTACATAGAGACACAGCATCGGTCACCTCCCCCAGTCACCCCCCTCCCCCCACACAGTAAGAACACAATGAGGGAATACATTTAACCCCTTCCTCACCTCCTAGTGTTAACCCCTTCACTGCCAGTCACATTTATACAGTAATTAGTGCATTTTTATAGCACTGATCGCTGTGTAAATGTGAATGGTCCCAAAATTGTGTCAAAGGTGTCCGATACGTCCGTCGCAATATCGCAGCCCTGACAAAAAAATCGCAAATCGCCGTCATTACTAGTAAAAAAAAAACATAAATCTATCCCCCATTTCGTAGGCACTATAACTTTTGCGCAAACCAGTCGCTTATTGCGATTATTTATTTTTTTTTACAAAAATACGTATCGGCCTTAACTGAGAAAAAAAAAAGTTTTTTAAAAAAAAATTGGGATATTTATTATAGCAACAAGTAAAAAAAAAAATATATTTTTTTTAAATTGTCGCTCTTTTTTTGTTTATAGCGCAAAAAATAAAAACCGCAGAGGTGATCAAATACCACCAAAATAAAGCTCTATTTGTGGGGAAAAAAGGACGCCAATTTTGTTCGGGAGCCACGTCGCACGACCGCGCAATTGTCAGTTAAAGCGACGCAGTGCCGGAAGCTGAAATTTCGCCTGGGAACGAAGGGGGTTTATGTGCCCAGTAAGCAAGTGGTTAAAAGATTGCATGTTGTGCAAAAGCACAACATGGTTCACGTCTGCCTTCAAAATATCAGAAGGACCGCCAAATTAATACCCAGGGCTGCCCAGAAATTGGAGGAATAAACAATAAACTTGTACAGTTGATGCAATTTCTAATCCACAAGGGCTACCACCTGCATGAGAAACAGATTATGCATGAGAATAACTATTACATTGGTGTGCAGCGTTTTAGATCTTTGCATGCTGAAAAACATAGGAGCATATGGCACCATGAAGAAAAATGGAAAGAATTCCCACCATCTGGTGAGACAGCATCTACAGCAAGGCACATCATGTTTTTTTCGGCAAGAGAAACTTCTGGCTGTCAAGTTTACTGACTGGAAAGACCTAAATATGCTGACAGTCCATCTACCCAGAGAGCACAGTGGCTGTAATGTAATTTGGGTCAGCTACACAAGGAAAAGTCACTTCTGTGTCACTGAATACAACAGCAGCCACGGCCAAAAGTTTTGCGAATGATTCAAATATTAATTTTCACAAAGTCTGCTGCTTTTGGATCTTGTTTTTAGATATTTTTGTCAGATGTTACTATAGACTACTGAAGTATAATTAAAAGCGTTTCAGAAGTGTCAAAGGCTTTTATTGACAATTACATTAAGTTTATGCAGAGTCAGTATTTGTAGTGTTGACCCTTCTTTTTCAAGACCTCTGCAATTCGCCCCTGGCATGCTGTCAGTCAACTTCTGGGCCACATCCTGACTGATGGCAGCCCATTCTTGTATAATCAATGCTTAGCGTTTGTCAGGATTTGTGGGGGTTTTTTGTTAACCCACCTCTTGAGGATTGACCACAAGTTCTCAATGGGATTACAGTGGAACCTTGGATTACAAGCATAATCTGTTCCAGAAGAGTGCTTTTAATCCAAAGCACTTGCATATCAAAGTGAGTTTCCTCATAGAAGTCAATGGAAACAAAGATAATTTGTTCCACATTGACTTCTATGGCATGCAATACTGCATGTGGCCTGAGGTTGGGGGGAGCCGGAGACTCAGAAATACTCAAGAGACCGTTCAGCTGCACTCGGAAACCCTCGGAGACAAAGTATTTCCAAACAGCTCCAAAAAGGCTCCAAGTGTCACCTGCGCCTCCACACATCAGGCCAAATGCGGTACTGCAAACAGCAGAGGCTTGAATCCTGCTCGTTTTATGAGACAACACTCGCAAACAGAGTCAAGATTTTAAAATAAATAATTGCTCGTATTGCGAAACGCTTGTTAACTGTGTTGCTTGCAATCCGAGGTTCCACTGTAAAGGAGGAGTCCAGTCTGAGCTTTTTATGCTGGGCTTCTTTTCTGGGTGACAGGAGTGCAATTCGTTTTGCACTCGTGTGACCTGTTTTCAGCGGAGAGTGGTCTAAAGTCCGCTCTCCGCTGACGTCGCTGCCATCAGACGGGGAAGCGCGTCATCCTGACTTCCAAGTCTTGGTCCGCCAGCTGCCTTGATTGATGGCAGTCTCAGCGGCCTCTCCCCGCCCCTCCAATTTTTGGAATTGGGGTTTTACAATTTTGGGCTAGTTCGTCTTCATGATGGGAAAATCAGGAGATCTCCATTAACATTTACCACCAAATAAATGTACCAAATTGTTGTTTAAAAAAATAAAATAAAGTATAATTCACCTGTATACACTAAGTACCCTGGTAAAGATATTTAACGTTTTACTCGCGTATGCCAAAGTTGCAAAACTGGGTCAGGTGTTGCGGTTTGTTTTACCTCCATCGGTAAAGGGCTAATAAGGAGTTTGTTACGAAGGGGTCCATTCTGGCTGAGCATCCCGGATATGTCTCACTTTAACAAAGTGCTTACCAATCTGGTAAGGATGTCAAATAATTTAGGAATCCCAATGACAGACAAACTGAAATCTCTCTCTAGGGCTATGTTCCTTCGATAGGGACTACAATAGCTATTATCAAGAAAGCTATCGGGCATAAGAGTGACCACCTTACCTAGCAGTAGAAACTTGAGGAGCAGACTCGCAAGTCCTTTTCCACTGCTCAGAAGCATCCCATTTGTCCTCAATATTGTAATAAAACAAATGGGATGCTTCTGAGCAGTGGGAAAGGACTTGCGAGTCTGCTTCTCAAGTTTCTACTGCTAGGCAGTGAAAAGTTGGGTGGCACCTTCATGCCAGGAAAGGCATGTATGTGGATTTAGTATGGCTTAGAATGTCCAGTCTTTCTAGTGGAAGCACAGCCACACTTTAAGCAGGGGTTTCAACAGGACAGTTGAGTGTTGCATGTGTATAGTGGAAAGGGTACAACGACCCTGTCCTATTGAGACCCCTGCTTAAATCTTGGCTGTCCTTACACTAGAAAGACTGGACATTCTAAGCCATTCTAAATACACATACATGCCTTTCCTGGCATGAAGGTGCCACCCAACTTTCCATTGGATGGGTCGTCTACTGACATTTTCAGACGCTTGGCATTCTTGCAGTCCCAATGCTTGGGTGCAAGTGTTGTGCGGTCCAATAATTTTGTACACTGCTCCCTCACCACTTTCTCACCTCTATGTTCCTGTGTGTCCTCTGCCCTGGGACAATTTCCATTGTATGGTCTCTTGCATCAAGACCACTTTGACTAGTCGGAACCGCTCTGATCTGTTTTAGAAGCCCAATAGAAAGAAGGGGAAGAAGAGTGGGACTTTCAAACCCCTGGACCACTTTTACTGACTGCGTGGGCAGTGACAGCTCTTCGCCCAGAGAGGTAAGTACAGCAGGGACAAGGGAGGTCTACAGTGTGTAGGTTGGTTGTTCACCTTTTAGATTTTTTTGGGAAAAGGTGAAATTACACTTTAAGTTCATGCACTCCCAACTGCATGAGTGTCTTGGATCTGATGGTGACCCTTTAAGGCAGTTCTGTGTGCCCAGTTCTATTCAAGGAATCTGGAATGTAACATTTGTTCATATTGTGAAAAATGGATCCAGTCTTTGGACACACAAATTCATTTAACACCCAGAACCATTGATCCATATTGACATGTAAGCCTCACGCAGTTGCTGCAGATTTGTCGGCTGCACATCCATGATGCCAATCTCCAGTTCCACCACATCCCAAAGGTGCTCTGTTGGATGAGATCTAATGACTGTGGAGACCATTGGAGTACAGTGACCTCATTGTCATGTTCAAGAAACCAGTGGTGAGATGATTTGAGCTTTGTGACATGGTGCATTATCCTGCTGGAAGGAGCCATCAGAAGATGGGTACACTGTAGTCATAAAGGGATGGACATGGTCAGCAACAATACTCAGGTAGGTTGTGGTGTTTAAGCAATGCTCAATTGGTACTAAGGGAACTAAAGCGTGCCAAGAAAATATCCCCCACACTAATACACCACCAGCCTGAACCGTTGATGCAAAGCAGGATGGATCCATACTTTCATGTTGTAAATGTGCACCATTTAGAAGATATTCACCTTGGATACAGCCAGTGACATCACTGGCACATTTGCTCTGAAGGTCCGTAACTTTAGGGCTTCACGCCAGAACCGAAGGGTTTCCACGCGCATGCACGGGAGTGACGTAATCGCTGCTAAGGCCAATCATTGCAATAGTTATACAAGCGATAGTTGTGTAAAAAAAAAAAAAACGCCAGTATGAGCTTAGTTCTACCTGTCTGCTAGATGTCTCTTTCCACACCTTCCTGTCTTCTCTGAATGCTTTGCAGCTTCTCCTCTGCTGCTGTTTATGTTCAATTTCTAAGGACTACATATCCAATGGTACCTTGCTGCCTGCAAGCAGCGATTCCTGTACTGACCCCGCCTCCTGAAACTCCTTTTGGCACCTCCCTGTAGTTCAGAAGGCAGGCTCTGTAAAATGTATGACACAACAGTGCCTACTCACAGGGCATAATGAATACACCGAATGTCACAGAATTGAAGGAAGTAAATGTGTGGGAATCTTCACAAAGTAGGTTTACAAGCTTCAAGATCTATCAGATTGATGGGAGTAGCCTAAAAATAAATCAAAATACAGTGTAGAAATGAATATATGATTTCACCTTTTGACTATAGATATGCTTTAATAATCCCTTTCTCGCCTCTAACCAGTGTCATCTTAAGAGCATTATAGGCCCCCGGGCAATACAGTGCACTGGGGCCCTGTCTACACAATCACGCACGAGAATTTACTGACAAAAATCATAAAATCTACTGGCAGAACCACATTTTTTACTGCCACTGCAAAAAAAAGTACCTAAAATTATAGTTTTCAGTGCCGAACAATGCAAATGTCAGTATTTAAACTATAAACATATAGCTAGTGCTATTAGCAATGTGTTTAAGTTAAACAAAAGTAAAAAATATGTCTTCATTGACATGAAGGTCAGGTTACTATAACCCAGGCAGCACAGAGTTTCCTCTTACATCAGAGTCTGCAGGATTCCCCCTTACAGTGAAAGGGAACTCTTATGTAAAGGGGAACGCTGCAGATCAAGATCTAAGGGGGGAACTCTGATGTGGAGGGGGTCTCTGGTGACCAGAGACCACCTTATATCAGAGTCCACTGCTTTCTCTTTCCCACTTACATCAGGGTCCGCAGACTGAGTTCCCCCTTGCATTGTAAGGGGGAATCCTGCAGACTCTGATGTAAAGGGGAACTCCTGATGTGACCACCTTCCGTAGAGTAAATACACTAAGGTAAGGGGGGTCACTAATATAGGAGGGGGAACCTGTATATCAGTGCCCCCTTACATTTTTGCACTCACTCCCCCCTTACATCAGCAACCCCCCGCACTCGTGGAGGACCGGAATCTTCTCTAATTTCCTAAAACAAATTCTAGTTGCTGTCACCTTGGTTGAATGAATGAGTCTTAACTAGCAGCTTTAGCCTTCTAGAAACCCTTTTTGATCCTACATAAGGAGCCAGGTGGTCTTGAGCCATAGACCTTCCTTCCTTCCCAAGGTGGCCTCTGCATGTCACCTTCATCTGGACTGTACCCTATTACAACTGCCTGATATCCATCTGCTTCCTGGCTTTTCTGATCCTGAGTTCCCCCCTTTTTTTTCTTGTAGGCCTGTTCCTGCATTGCCAGGGAAAGTTCCTTTTCATATGGGATGCTCCGATGACTTTATTGAAACAAGAAGACAAGGGCTGCAGCAGTTTCTGGAACAGTAAGTTTTTTTATATAAATCTCTAGCAGTAAGAACAATTTTGCAGCACCAATGCTCCAACCTCCTGTGTGTCTCAAATGTTCCTACAAAAAATGTGTTCAAAAACATTTAAGTGTCTTCAATTAAATCTTTATACTTAAAAATATGGGTTCTTCCCCTTACAATTGTCAGCTTTTTATTATTTTCATAAGTTTGATGTGGTGAAATTATAAAGAAGCCTAGTGATGTGTGGAAAATAGAGTTTTAGGAATAATGTAATGTATACATTCAGTACCATATAGTTGTTAAAGTGAAGTCATTGGGGAAAAAAAAAGTGGTTCAGCATTTATAAGTACTTTTCTCTTGGCCCTCTTGTAAAGTCCCACATAAACCGGTGCAGTTGGCCTATTGCAGTTTTCTGTGATGGTTTGGTAAGGATGCTGCTTCTGAGTTTCAGAGTGTTGCCACTCTTGTGTAGGCAGTGCCTGTTTAGACTACAGTGGGATAAGAAGATGCAGGGGCATGGTTATCTCTGTTCAGCATTCACTGTTCATTTTACAAGCTTGTAGCTTACCCATTAGCACAGGGTTCTCACCCTGTCCACTGCATTGCAGTCCTGCCTTAGCCAGGCTATGACATACCCTCAGCATTGTCACCCTAGAGAAGGAGGAAGCACACTCCTACACAGGTGTGTTATTGTCAGTCCTGCGCCTTCTCCACGTTATTAGACCTTCTCCCCCGGCTGTGGAGCCACCCAAACACTTTTATCTGAATACTTTTTTCCGGTGTTCAGTCGAGAAGTGCCCCCTCCCCCCCCCCCCCCCCCCATCATATAGTGCCCAGGACGAACTGTGCATGCATACCGTCATAGCACAACAGCTGATTTTACAATCAGCTGGGGTAACGTAACCATGGCGCATGCGCACATCGTAGGAGGTATCTCTCGATGGGAGATACCATTTCACGGGCACAATTGAAACCTATACAAACAGCGGGGGGAGATAGTAGTTCTCAGATTGTGCCTCGCTGTTGCAGCATGCTTATGGTTCGGTTCTGTCTGTGTTGCAGGGCGGGTTTGCTGTGTTGAACGGCCGGTTTTGCCTGTGTGAAAGGGTGGGTTGCAACACAGACAAAACCAGCCCTTCAACACAACCACATGCCGCCCTCAATAGAAGGCACTTCTCGACAGAACACCAGCTCTTAAAACTGGTACCAAGTTCACAGCGGAAGCAGCAGCTGTGACCTTGGTTTAACCACTTGTCTACCATGACGTTTATAAACGTAGTTTGGTAGACGGGTAGTTAAAGCGGTAGTAAACCAGGAGAAAAACTAAAAAAAAAAAAAAAAGCCTCTGTAAGACAGCGTGCTGTCACCGCTGACAGGGTTTCAGGGTTTCCATCTTCATCTGGTATTCCTTCACTGTTTATAGCACGGGTCTCTGAAAGAACAGCATGGGTATGCCGTTTCTTTCAGAGCGCATGCACCAGTGATGTCACCGGTAGCTATACAAGTAAAAAAAAAAAATGTCTAAACTGTGCATGTTTAGGAGATATTTACAGTACCTACAGGTAAGCCTTATTATAGGCTTACCACTGGGTAAAACATTAATAGGTGTCCTTTACTACTACTTTAAAGGGACTGCGGGGTGAGCGGGAAGGGGTTATAAACATGTTGCTGCTTATTCATTTAGCTTCCTCAGCTTGTCTTTCAACATCACTGAACAACTCCAGTTAACTATGACTGACTAGCAATATATCATGACTAGATAAATGTGAACGTGTGTGTGTGTGTGTGTGTGTGTGTGTGTTTTTATTATTATTTATTTATTTAAAAAAAAATATATATTTACTTCAGAAATGTATATTTATGTGACTGTTTGTTTATTATTTTGCTTGCTTACTTGATATTTGCTTTAACCACTTCAGCCCCGGAAGGATTTTCCCCCTTCCTGACCAGGCCATTTTTTTTACGGCACTGCGTTGCTTTAACGGACAATTGCGCAGTCTTGCGACAATGTACCCCAAATTTATGTATTTTTTTTTTTTTTTTTTTTTGACAAATAGAGCTTTCTTTCGGTGGTATTTTATCACCTTTGCAGTTTTTATTTTTTGCGCTATAAACAAAAAGAGTGACAATTTGAAAAAAAAAAACACTATTAGTATTTTGTACTTTTTACTATAATAAATATCCACCAAAAAAAAGTCTTTATCAGTTTAGGCCGATATGTATTATTCTGAATTTTTTTGTAAAAAAAAAATCGCAATAAGTGTATATTGATTGGTTTTGGCAAAAGTTATAGCATCTACAAAATAGGTGATAGATTTAAGTCATTTTTCTTATTATATTATTTTTTTACTAGTAATGGCGGCGATCTGTGATTTTTATCAGGACTGCGACATTATGGCGGACACATCAGACACTTTTGACACCATTGTCATTTATACAGCGAACAGAGCTAAAAATAGCCACTGATTACTGTAGAAATGTCACTGGCAGGGAAGGGGTTAACACTAGGGGGCGATCAAGGGGTTAAATGTGTTCCCTAGGTGTGTTGTAACTGGGGGGGGGGGTGGGACTAAAGCTAGCGGAGGAGACTGATCGGTGTTCATACTTGGTATGAACACACGATCGGTCTCCTGTCCCCTGAGAGAACCAGGATTTGTGTGTTTACACACACAGATTCCAGTTCTTGCTTTGTCACAAGCAATCGCGGGTGCCTGGCAGTCACCACGCCTGCTGAGCACGCGATTCGGCTCCGGGGACATGCTGCGTGCGCCTGCTGTGACCTCTTAAAGGAGCGACGTTCAGCTACTGGGATTTGCGCAGCGATGCCAACCTGCCACAGTATAACACTGGCAGCTGGTCAGCTAGATTCAACAAGGTTTTGGAACCATTCCTCAGATTTTGGTCCACAGTGACATGATAGCATCACACAGTTGCTGCAGATTTGACGGCTGCACATCCATGATGCAAATCTCCCATTCCACCACATCCCAAAGGTGCTCTATTGGATGAGATCTGATGACTGTGGAGACCATTGGTGAGATGATTTGATCTTTGTGACATGGTGCATTATCCTGCTGGAAGGAGCCATCAGAAGATGGGTACACTGTAGTCATAAAGGGATGGACATGGTCCGCAACAATACTCAGGTAGGTCGTGGCGTTGATGCTCAATTGGTACTAAAGGGGCCCAAAATGTGCCAAGGAAATATCCCCCACGCTATTACACTGACACCAGCCTGAACCGGTGATACAAGGCAGGATGGATCCTAGGGCTGCCGGATTTAATCGGTGCATCGCGATTCGGGTGTCCACGATGCGGCACCGATGCATGCGACCGCAATAATCAATGTCTAGCCCCGCCCCTCCCAGGAGAGTGCTCCGTGCAGCTGTTACCTTATTTCATAGTGTAGTGTTTGTATATGCCGCGCTCATGTGACTGACTGACTGACCCGCCTCTCTCCTCTTACGTCTCTCCTGGCGTCAGCCTCGTCCGCCTCTCTTCTGCTCTGATAGTTAGTCAGTGGGCGGGGCTGACACCAGAAGAGACGTAAGAGGAGAGGGTCGGGCAGGCAGGCAGTCGGTCACATGAGCGCGGCATATACAAACACTGAGAATTCCCTGCTGACTTGAGATGGAATGGAGATCGGGGGGATGGTGAGCAGGCAGATCGCCCTGGTCAGAGGGACAGCAATGACACAAGCAAGTTCCCCAATCATCCTCTATCGCCCGAGTATTGTGCACAGAGCAGCATGTAAGTACAGAGGAGGAGGGGGGTGCTGTGATCCGGGGACACGGGGGGGGGGGGGGGGGGTAAAGGCATGTAGTGGAATCTGATGTGTCACTTGTGATAAGTCATTGTCACTGCAGGCAGGGACTGGGCTGTATGGAGGAGAAATATAGACAGGAGGAATGGTGTGATATCTTCCTGAATGTGAAAACGGCTTGGGAGGGGACACAGGACACCATTAGATTGTCAAACACAAAATGTCTGCTCTTATTATTCCCAGTATGATGCTGTGTCCGCAGTCTCTGACCATCTCTTGTACTATGTCCACAGTCTCTGACCATCTCTTGTACTATGTCCACAGTCTCTGACCATCTCTTGTACTATGTCCGCATTCTCTGACCATCTCCTGTATTACAGTGCCTTGCGAAAGTATTCGGCCCCCTTGAACTTTGCGACCTTTTGCCACATTTCAGGCTTCAAAAATAAAGATATAAAACTGTAATTTTGTTTGAAGAATCAACAAGTGGGACATAATCATGAAGTGGAACGAAATTTATTGGATATTTCAAACTTTTTAACAAATAAAAAAACTGAAAAATTGGGCGTGCAAAATTATTCCGCCCCCTTAAGTTAATACTTTGTAGCGCCACCTTTTGCTGCGATTACAGCTGTAAGTCGCTTGGGGTATGTCTCTATCAGTTTTGCACATCGAGAGACTGAAATTTTTGCCCATTCCTCCCTGCAAAACCGCTCGAGCTCAGTGAGGTTGGATGAAGAGCGTTTGTGAACAGCAGTTTTCAGTTCTTTCCACAGATTCTCGATTGGATTCAGGTCTGGACTTTGACTTGGCCATTCTAACACCTGGATATGTTTATTTGTGAACCATTCCATTGTAGATTTTGCTTTATGTTTTGGATCATTGTCTTGTTGGAAGACAAATCTCCATCCCAGTCTCAGGTCTTTTGCAGACTCCATCAGGTTTTCTTCCAGAATGGTCCTGTATTTGGCTCCATCCATCTTCCCATCAATTTTAACCATCTTCCCTGTCCCTGCTGAAGAAAAGTAGGCCCAAACCATGATTCTGCCTCCACCATGTTTGACAGTGGGGATGGTGTGTTCAGGGTGATGAGCTGTGTTGCTTTTACACCAAACATAACGTTTTGCATTGTTGCCAAAAAGTTCGATTTTGGTTATATCTGACCAGAGCACCTTCTTCCACATGTTTGGTGTGTCTCCCAGGTGGCTTGTGGCAAACTTTAAAAAGACACTTTTTATGGATATCTTTAAGAAATGGCTTTCTTCTTGCCACTCTTCCATAAAGACCAGATTTGTGCAGTATACAGGGACTGATTGTTGTCCTATGGACAGAGTCTCCCACCTCAGATGTAGATCTCTGCAGTTCATCCAGAGTGATCATGGGCCTCTTGGCTGCATCTCTGATCAGTCTTCTCCTTGTATGAGCTGAAAGTTTAGAGGGACGGCCAGGTCTTCGTAGATTTGCAGTGGTCTGATACTCCTTCCATTTCAATATTATCGCTTGCACAGTGCTCCGCTCCTTGGGATGTTTAAAGCTTGGGAAATCTTTTTGTATCCAAATCCGGCTTTAAACTTCTCCACAACAGTAACTCGGACCTGCCTGGTGTGTTCCTTGTTCTTTATGATGCTATCTGCACTTTAAACGGACCTCTGAGACTATCACAGTGCAGGTGCATTTATACGGAGACTTGATTACACACAGGTGGATTCTATTTATCATCATTAGTCATTTAGGTCAACATTGGATCATTCAGAGATCCTCACTGAACTTCTGGAGAGAGTTTGCTGCACTGAAAGTAAAGGGGCTGAATAATTTTGCACGCCCAATTTTTCAGTTTTTTATTTGTTAAAAAAGTTTGAAATATCCAATAAATTTCGTTGCACTTCATGATTGTGTCCCACTTGTTGATTCTTCAAAAAAAATGACTTTTTTATATCTTTATGTTTGAAGCCTGAAATGTGGCAAAAGGTCGCAAAGTTCAAGGGGGCCGAATACTTTCGCAAGGCACTGTATGTCTGCAGTCTCTGACCGTCTCCTGTACCATGTCTGCAGTCTCTGATCCATGGGCGTAGGAACCGGGGGGGATGGGGGGGACACATCCCCCCCAGGAAATAATGCGGCGGGGACAGGTATGGTAAAATCCCCCCCAGGTTCAGGGCCGGATTCCGACTTCCATATTAATCCCGGGACAATACAGTGAAACTCACCCCACCTCCGCCTCTACCTGATATTCTACTGGATATTGGTTGCTACAGCCGCCCGGCGTGTAGCAACCAGTGACGTCATGGATGCGACTCCCTGCTCAGCACTCAAAGCGGAGGAGGAGTTAACTTCCTCCTCCTCCGCGCCAAGTGCTCTCCACCATGCTGCATGTCCTCATCCATCGTCTGGCAAGTGCATCTGGGCTGTCAGTGGGGGCCCCACTCACGGCATCCCACACAGGAATCTATGCTGCTTCACTTCCGTCTCCACTGGGCACCTGAGTCTGACTGACCCTTCACAGCACGAGCAGCAGACACCAGCGATGTTCCTGATCACACTGCACAGTGAGTGTTATTGTAGTAGGGGGGGGGGGGGGGACCTGCCAGCCTCTGCCCACACCAAGGAGTTTTAGGAGTTCTTGGTGTGGACCTGTCTGTTTGATGGATGAGCCTGTGCCTCCTTGTCAGTTACTTTCTTTATCTCCCCCCTCCCTAACCTGCCAGCTTGGAATGCTCCGCGGTGGCCGTGCTAGAAGAATCATAAATCACTGTGAGGGGAGCATGAACGAGTGCTCAGGAGGGAGGGAGGGGGGGGGGGGGAATGTACAGCTGTCAGTGTGTTTGTACATGTCTACTGCCTATGTGTGCTACACTGAGACACAAAACTGGCTGTGTGCAAAGAGACTGCTCACCCAATCACAGCATGTCACTGTACACAGAGAGACAGCCCCTGACCTAGAGACCAGTCCCCCTCCTTCACCCACTACTGTGTATGGCAATATCCCTGTTTTAGAAACCTACCCCTCTGTTCTTTTATTGTCTTCTGTCCCTCTACCAAGTAACTATCATAGTTCTAATCCCTGATCGATAAGCATAGTCCCTAATGTATGGAGGGGTTCCATGTTATAGACAGTCCATTAAAGAAACAGTCCTTATTATCCACTTGCTCTCCGAAAGATTTACCCCTCCTTAATGACTAGGCCATTTTTTGCAAAACGTCACTGCGTTATTTTAACTGACAATTGCACAGTCATGCGACACTGTAACCAAACAAAATTGGTGTCTTTTTTCCCCCCCCACAAATAGAGCTTTCTTTTGGTGGTATTTGATCATCTCTGCGGTTTTAATTTTTTGCGCTATAAACAAAAAAAGACCAACAATTTTAAAAATGTGTGTGTATATGTATGTGTGTATATATGTATATATATATATATATATATATATATATATATATATATATATATATATATATATATATATATATATATATATATATATATATATTTATTTATTTATTTATTTTTTCCTGCTATAAAACATCCAATAAAAAAATCGCCAATACGTATTCTGCTACATATTCTTGGTAAAAAAAATCCCAATAAGCGTATATTGATTGGTTTGCGCCTATATGGTTATAGCGTCTACATGGAACATTTATGGAATTTTTATTTATTTTTCTTCTACTCATAATGGTGGCAAATAGCGACGTATAGCGGGACTGTGATGTTGCAGTGGACAAATTGGACACTCTGCATCTGGTGACAAGCTCAGGGTTCCCACTGATTCTGCATTATGGTGAGTTCAACTATTTCATTATATATTACAATGTAGTAACAGAAATAATGTGATTTGATCATCCTGACACCATATCAAGCATGGTGTCAGGATGAATAAAGTGCTAACACCAGCCATTAACCCAACAAATCACCCGCTGCCAAATTCCCCATCAACTCCAGAGACTACATTCCACCTCGCACGCCACCACCCAACCGCCAGTTGCCTCCACCCCCTCGGTCATTGGAAAAAGTTTGTTCCACGAAACAGGTCCCTCAAGAAGGGGGGGGGGGAGTGGTGTCCCTAAATGTCAGTTTGGAAATGTGGTCACCCTAAGCGCGGAGGTAACAGGGGGGGTGAAAAATCCTCTCTACTGTCACTTGTAAATACAGATGCGCTGCTGTATTTACAAGTGACAGCGATCTCCTCCCGATGGCCGTTTAGAACCCTCTATGCTCTACAAAACACATTCGGGGTTATTTATGAAAGGCAAATTCGCAAACAACTCCCAGTTTACTGAATAAGAATATACCTGGCGAGTAAAAAAGCTGTCCCCCCCAGATTTGTAAGGGTTCCTACACCCATGCTCTGACCGTCTCCTGTACTATGTCTGCAGTCTCTGATCATCTCCTTTAGTATTTTGGGGGGAGAGCCTGGAGCTCCTTTAAGTTGTCTGCTGTGTTTAGACTTTGCTACATGCAGGAAGTGTGTGTTTTTTTTTATTTTTTTTTTAAGAACAGATAGAAATAAAAAAAAAATTGAGTACTTCTTTTTTTTTTTTATGAAAGCCATGCGCACTTGCGCAGTAATCTTGATGCATCACGGAATTGAATTGTTAACATGATAATCGTAATCGAATTGTGTGGCCAGTGAAGATGCGCACCCCTAATGGATCCATACTTTCATGTTGTTTACACCAAATTCTGACCCTACCAGCTGAATGTCGCAGTTGAAGTCGAGACTCGTCAGACCAGGCAATGGTTTTCCAATCTTCTCTTGTCTAATTTTGGTGAGCCTATACGAATTGTAGCCCAAGTTTCCTGTTTGTAGCTGACAGGAGTGGCACCCGGTGTGGTCTTTTTCTGCTGTAGCCCATCTGCTTCAAGATTCGATGTGTTTTGCATTCAGAGATGGTATTCTGCATACCTTGATTGTAACCAGTGGTTATTTGTTTTACTGTTTGTTGCCTTTCTATCATCTGGAACCAGTCTGCCCATTCTGCTCTGACCTCTGACATCAACAAGAAATTTTCGGCCACACAACTGCCACTCACTGGATATTTTCTCTTTTTCGGACCATTCTCTGTAAACCGTAGAGATCGTTATGTGTGAAAATCCCAGTAGATCAGCAGTTTTTGAAATACTCAGACCAGCCCATCTGGCACCAACAACCATGCCACATTCAAAGTCACTTAAATTCCCCTTCTTCCTTATTCTGATGCTCGGTTTGAACTTCAGCAAGTCGTCTTCACTAGGTCTAAATGCCTAAATGCATGGAGTTGCTGCCATGTGATTGGCTGATTAGAAATTTGTGTTAACCAAGCAATTGACAGGTGTACCTAACAAAGTGGCCAGTGAGTGTAAGTATCCCAGTGCAATTTTCAACCATTGTCTGTGGCCTCATCTAGAATGTGTTGTAGCCAGCAGTTAACTTCTGCAGAAGATTTGCAATTTAAAAGTCATAATATTTCTCGTCCTTTAAAAACTCTCCCTGGCACCTGAAAAGCTAAAGTGGATCCACTGCTCTGGTATATTTTTGCTACCCGTGGTTTGTTTTCATGGGAAAGCATCTTTTGTTTTAGTGATTGTGTGCTGATTCTCTACCAGTAGATGGCAGTGTGAGAATGGAAGAAGGCTTAGCTCTTATCTCATAGCAAATATTACAATGCCAGGTTTGGTTCGCTCTCCTGTATCCACATTAGAGAAGGAAACAGGAAGTATAGATTTAGACTGTAATATATAGATAACCAATTAAATCTTCAGCTGGTTATTTGAAAACATGGAATTGCTTCTGCTAGTGCCAACCGTATCCCTTATTTCTTGTACAGGTATTTACATGGAGGGGAAATGTAGGAAAAAAAATTGTTTGTGATATACTGTTCGTGATAATATGTTCGTGAAATACTGTTCGAAATACTTTTTATTTTATTTGCACTAACATATCATTTTTCAGGACGAGCTTTCGGGGGGTGTCCCCTTCTCAAAGGTTTCAAGCAGTACTGAGTCACAAAACTTTTAGCAGAATGTTAACCACTTCGGCCCCGGAAGATTTGGCTACTCACTTTCTTTTGGTGGTATTTGATCATTATTATTATTTTTTGCGCTATAAACAAAAGAAGAGCAACAACTTTGAAAAAAAAAAACACTTAGGGCTAGATTCAAGTAGCCCGCCGTAAATTTGTGCGGGCGTAGCGTATGTTATTTACGCTACGCCGCCGCAACTTAGACGGGCAAGTGCAGTATTCGCAAAGCACTTGCCCCGTAAGTTGCGGCGGCGTAGCGTAAATCAGCTGGCGTAAGCGCGCCGAATTCAAATTTGCAAGAGGTGGGCGTGTTTTATGTAAATAAAACATGACCCCACGTTAATTACGTCTTGCGCCGTTCGTGAAAGAATCCCAGTGCGCATGCTCGAAATTCTGCCGCAAATCGTCAATGCTTTCGACGTGGATGTAATTTACGTAAAGCCCTATTCGCGAACGACTTACGCAAAGGACGTAAAATTTTAAAAATTTGACGCGGGAACGACGTCCATACTTAACATTGCGTATGCCTCATAGAAGCAGGAGCAACGTTACACCGGAAAAGCCTTACACAAACGACGTAATAAAATTCCGCCGGGCGCATGTACGTTTTTGAATCGGCGTATCTAGGTCATTTGTATACTCTACGCCGAAAACGACGGAAGCGCCACCTAGCGGCCAGCGTAAATATGCACCCTAAGATACGACGGCGTAAGAGACTTACGCCAGTCGGATTTTGGCCTAATTTCGGCGTATCTTGCTTTCTGAATATAGAAAGAAGATATGCCGGCACAGCTTTGAATTTACGCGCCATATCTATAGATACGCTGGCGTAAATCATTGCTAAATCCGGCCCAAAATCTTTTTTACTTTTTGCTATAATAAATATCCCACATTTTGTTTTTTTTGGAGAAAAAAAAAAATATTTTTTTTCCCCCCCAATTTAGGCCAATGTGTTTTCTTCTACATATTTTTGGTATTTGATTGGTTAGCGTAAAAGTTATAGCGTCTACAAAATAGGGGATAGTTTTATGGCATTTTTATTATTTATTTTTTTACTAGTAATGATGGCAATCTGTGATTTTTTTTTTTTTGATTGGGACTGCGACATTATGGCGGATACATCGGATACTTTTGACACTATTTTAGAGCCGTTGTCATTTATACAGCGGTCAGTGCTATACAAATGCACTGATTACTGTTTAACTTACGCTGACAGGGAAGGGGTTAAACACTAGGGGGCGATCAAGATGTGTCCTAGGGAGTGATTATAACTATGGGGGGGATGGACTACCACTGACATGACTGCGATCACTGCTCTGTCATGTCACTAGGCAGAACAGGGAAATGCCTTGTTTACATTGGCATCTCCTCGTTCTGCCTCTCCTCACGGCAGTCGCGGCCCGCTGGCGAACATCGAGTTTGCGGAACCCGCGGGCACACTCCAGAGGCGCGCCGTCGGTGGCAAATTCAAAGGGACATACAGGTACTCCATTTGCCTGCCTGTGCCATTCTGCCAAAATATATCGGCTAATAAAGTTATAAAAATTATTAATATAATGAAACGGTGTCCAAATGAGTACAAAACACAATCTTCAAAGTGTTGAATATGAAGAACCTCCACCGAGATTTCAGTGTGCAGATAATGAAACACACCACACCCTGTGCAGTCAAACTGCTTACCAGAAGGACATCATTATAGATGTAGATTTAAATAATGCAGGGATCAATGGCAATCGCACCTCCACTGGGAAAGTAATTATCCACAAACCACACCAAGGGTAAGGAAACATCCAAAACTCAAAAGGATCCAAGGGTAAATATTGCGTTCATCAGCAGAAGGAAACCCAAAAAATGCAGAGAGGAAACGCAATAGTGAAAGCAACACGCACTTTATTGTAATGTACTTACAAACAAAACAGGCATCAAAAACATAGAAGGTTCCATGGAGTAATAGCGTACATGTGTCAGGTCAGCCTTGCATGTTTCATCCGACAGGATTTCTTCAGAGGCGTGGCCTGAGACACATGCACGCACAACATATATCGGCGTGTCACGGCCCGGAAGTGGTTAAAATGTTAAAAAAAAAAAAAATGTTTTAACATTCTGCTAAATGTTTCGTGAATCAGTACTGCTTGGACCTTGAAGAAGGGGAAATACCCTGAAAGCTTGTCCTGAAAAATGTACATGTTGGTAAAAATAAAAAAAAGTATCACGGACAGTACTCCATATTTTTTTTTTCTCTGTCACAATTGCACCAATACGGCTTCAATCACCTCAAGTAAAAAAAGATGTAAACCCAGTCACTATAACCTAATGGATTCTTTAACATACCGGTGATAATTTCAAATGATGCTTACTAATTCTGCCATAAAAAGGCCTTGTTTAGGCACTTTCTGTTATAGGATGGGAACATGAGAATAGGACATGTCCACAAAGTGAGGGAAAATCCCCTTTTAGACAGTTGCCACCAGAGCAGGTGTTCCATTATGGCCCAGTTTACACAAGTGCAATGCGATTTTTGATCTAATCTGTCAGCGTGTTTTTGTAGTACAACTGCAGTGTACATTTTTTTTTTTTTTTATGCGTTTACTACTGGTGACCCATTCTTGATGTCGGCAACAGGGATGAGTCATTGGTTGCTAAGGAGCTGGCACAATCCAGGGTCCTAACAACCATGAATTATCCCTGCTATCAGCGGGGGATTCTCCCAAAAACAAAAGCCAGCATTAAAGTGATGGTAAACCCCTTATATATACCCAGTGAAGTGACTGGCCTCAGGTGATACACAGAGATTGAACAAATCCTCCTGCATAAGTTGTACCTGTTTATCTGCAGTCTTCTCCTCTTCTCTACATTCATTCAAAGTGCTGAATTATGCTAAAAGCCCTTTTGGGTTTAGTATAGATTTTAGGGGACCCCACACCAAAAATAAATAAAATCTATACCAGACTTCCCCACTCCAGCAAAGCACTTTGTCACTGCCATGTTCCCTGATGCAAATCAATCATCGATTATGTTGTTCAGCAATGTAGGGCCACATCAGTCAAGGCGAACACCGCCTGCTGACATAACCGGTTCCCTGTCGCAACATCACATGTGGCAGGGATCACCCAGTGATGTCACAGGGGCTCTCCCCTGGCAAAGTATCCCTCCCATGTTTAGGGAATATGGCCTGGCATGGTTCAGGTGGGAGGGGCACACGCTTCTCCCCCCCCCCCCCTTCACTTTCCTGGCCTGCCAGGTGCATGCTTGGATAGGAATCTGGTATGGATTTGGGGGGGGGGGGGGGGCCCATACCATTTTTTTTTTTTTGTGTGATGTGTGGTTCCCCTTAAAATCCATACCAGACTAAAGGGCTTGGAATAAAGGAGGAGGGTGTGTGTGTGGCATGGCATGCTGTTTCCCTTTTTTTTTTTTATGCCGGCTCTTTTGTTTGCTTTCTGCCCCCCATTGACAGAAAGGATGACTCTTGGTTGTTAAGGCACCGACTCCTTAGAGAGGAGTTTTAGTCTCCTGAGAAAAAAAATTAAATAAGTCCGCAGCTACAAAAACTGTAGCTGCTGACTTTTGAAAAAAACACTTGCCTGTCCCATGATCTAGCAGTGTGCTCACCCCTGCTGTCTTCTTTTCTTGAGGCCGGTATCTTAACTATGGGCACTCGGCTGTGACAGCTTGTGGCTTCACACCCAGGTGCCCGCTGCGCATGTACGAACAGCGATGCGCATTATGAATGGTCAAGCAGTCTTCTGGGACATGTCGCATGTCCCAAAAGACTGCAGGGGGGGGGGGGAACTTCCGTTTCCAATCGCCTAGGCGGTCGGAGCAGGGGGGTGGGTATTTGTCAACATTGGGTACCCACTCCTCAAAAGTGCCAATTCTTCAAGAGGAGCCTTTTGAGTGGAGCTCCACTTTAACAACCAATGATTGCTGTCAGCAGCAGGGATGGGTCACTGGTTGTTAGAACGCCAGCGCGTGCCAATTTCTAACAAGCAAAAACTCATGTAAATACTTTTTTGATGCTACTCTATTGAGGTCTATGGGGCACAGAACCACACTGCATCGCACAAAAGTAGCACAAGTACTTTCCCAAAAGTTGCATCACAGTAGTGTAAAGGAAGGTATCCCTGTGACTGCACATCCATGTCATCCCAAAGTGCAATGGTAACTGGCAGCCCCAGCCTGGACTCCGGCCAGACCATGCCCCCAATGCTTTTTACGTTGCCCCTCGGAGTGAAACTCATTGGGGGCGTGGCCTGGCCAGAGTCCAGGCTGGGGCTGCCAGTTAACATTGCACTTTGGAATGACATAGCTATGTGCTCACAGGGATACCTTCCTTTACACAAAGCGATCTTAGGAGTTGGGTGAGCTCCCTCCCAACCAGCACTCCCAGTGATGGACTAGTACCCCCTTCGGTATACATGAACGGCACACGATACAGGTCTTTTGGGTCACATCACAGTAGTGTTGCATTGATGTGAAAGGGCTCTGTGGAAAACAATGTGATTTCCATTGTCAAAGGGGAAGTTCTGTGCAACTGAAGTCACATCTGAAATTTCAGTACTGTGAACTGGGCCTAAGGCCCCTTTCACACTACTGTGACTTCAAAATCACGACATTTTACCGTGATTTCAGGGAATGCCTGTGTAAGTGCCATCAAAATCGGACCAGGGGCTACTTTGAAGTCGTACTAATATGAATGGTTGTCATTGGAAATCATGGGAAACGACGTGTCCTGCTACTTTTCCATCACAAATGGTGGAACAAGTTGTATAAGTGTGAACCTAAAAGGGTTACCCTTCTCTCCTGTCCTGGTGACAACTCTAAAATTTATAGTTTCCAGATATATTATATTCTATTTTAATAGTAAGAATAAGGAGGCGAATCTACCTTGTGGAGACCTAACCAGCAATAAAATCTGTTCTAACCCTTCCATACTCAATCCAAAGCTAAAAATAGAGGTTCTGACTAATCACACACTTTAAGTACTCAGTGTTATCATTTATCAGCTTTGGAATTCATTTACAAGTTGGTCATTTAATCTATTTGGTAAAGTATAAAGGGGGTCTTCTGTTATTGATCATTAATCACATGGGTAATAACCAATAGTGCTGTACTAGCAATGTCAGATGTATTTACTCAGATGGTCGCTGTGCCTATCTAACCATTGTTCTGTTTCTTCCGCAGAGCTGTACAGAACATGGTCCTCTTGTCGGACAGTCAGCTGCACCTTTTCCTGCAGAGCCAGCTGCCTATACAAGAGATTGAGGCCTGTGTGCAGGGTCACCGCTCATACACTGCTACTGAAGCCATCCTGAGCTATGCTAGATCCAACAAAGGATGGACCCAGGAGGAAGCTCTTTCCAGATAGTGGCACTAGTTCAAGAAGAGGAATTGTATAGGCTTTACGCATTGAACTGTAGCTATGTATTGGTAAAGGGAAACCATGCCTTGGTCAGAAAACAATGTGCACTTTAAATTGGACAACCCCTTGTGGTGTCACATCATCCCGATTCCAAATGTGACACAAAACTGGACCCATGATATGTAAACATATTCTAACCCCAATGATACTGGAATCCTGGTGGATATGTCTGATGTTTGCCATGACAATGGTCTATCCAGTATACATTATCTGTTTAAAAACAGATTAGAGGTGGTATTCTGTATTGACTGACAACCTGGCTAGAAGACAACCCCTCAGTTTACATGCACTCTGTGTATGAGGACAGTATTGCACTTTAATATGCCCAGCACTCCCGTAAATTCAAATCCATTTACATACTGTGGGCTCAATTCACGAGAGGTATTTTCCTCTTTGAAATATGGGATAAAATAACTCCTAGCTTTTTTTCAAACTTTTTTTGCAATTCACAAAAAAATGCTTCTAAACTAACTCATAAGTTGCATCAAAATTGGTTATTTATCTCATGAAACCATGCAGTATTGTATCTCATCTTGTGATATCCAGTGGAATGGATACAGTGGAGAAGGATTAGGACCCCTGTCAGTTTTTAGTGTTATTAGAGGTAAATGGGTTAAACCATAGAAATGCCAACTTACCAGTGTGGTCACTGCAGCAGATGTATTAACCACTTGCCAACTACAATACATGTATATACATTGCGATTTGTAAGTGGTTTATATATTTATTTTTTGCAGCTGTCTTCCTTAATGAACGCAGTAAGGCCGCGTACACACGGTCGGACAAAACCGATGAGAATGGACCGAGGTTCAGTTTCATCGGTCCAAACCGACCGTGTGTATAGCCCATCGGTCTGTTTTCCTTCGGTCCAAAATTTTAGAACATGCTACAAAATCGAACCGATGGACCGATGCCCGATCGGTCCAAACCGATGGTTAGTACAGAAAGCATCGGTTCAAAACCAGCGCATGCTCAGAATCAAGTCGACGCATGCTTGGAAGCATTGAACTTCGTTTTATTCAGCACGTCATTAGTTTGACATCACCGCATTCTGACCCGATCGGTTTTTGGAACAATGGTGTGTACGCACCTCAGACCATCAGGCCACTTCAGCGGTGAACCGATGGAAATGGCCCGTCGGACCATTCTCATCGGTTTGGAACGACCGTGTGTACGCGGCCTAAGAGTGGAATGCCCCTTACAGCTCTTATTGGCATGCCCGAGAGATGGTGTGGCCTTCTGGTCACAGAGGTGAACAAAGACCAGATTGCCTCTATGGCCTTGGAGGACCAAAGTGTTGTCATGACACCACTTCTGGTCTAGGGTGGGAGTAAAGGTCTTTTTGACCCCAGATGTCGCCATAAAGATGACCTGCCACCCTTCTTTCTATTACAACGCATGTTTACATTCTTTGTAAAACAAATTAAAGGGACAGAGTAAAATAATTATTTAAAGCACCCCCATCCCCCTGTGCTCGTGCGTAGAAGCTAACGCATACGTAGGTCGTGCATGCAAATGTAAATGGTGTTCGCGCCACACACATGAGGTATCGGCATCAATGCTAGAGGGAGATAAATTATTCTAGAGCTAGACCTCCTCTGTAACTCTAAAGTGATAACCTGTAAAAATGTTTAAAGAGGAGTTCCGGGCCCCCATGAAAAAATATTAGGACACTTTCCTGTCCTGGGTTCCCATGATGTCAGCATCCCAGCCGATTTTTGGATCGGCTCTCGGGTGCTGCTGCCGCCGCCGCCATTCGTAGTAAAGGAACCTGGCAGTGAACCCTTTCGGCTTCGCAGCTGGTTCTTTACTGCGAATGCGCAAAGTGCGCTACGCTTTCCAATTGGCCCGGTGAAAGAAGGAAGGGGGCCAAACTTCCGAGAGGTGGCGCCGTCTCCTGGAGGTGGAGACGGGTACCTGCCAAAAAGAGGTACCTAGGACGGCCGCACACCATAGAAGGCATCTTTATTCAATCTTGGAAAAAACTTGATAAAATCCAAAACAGTCGCTACATATATAGCAGAGGCAGGAACATACATTTGACGTGTTTCACACCATGTGTAGGTGCTATGACTAAGCACCTACACATGGTGTGAAACGCATTGATTGTATGTTCCTTCCTCTGCTATATCTATATATGTAGCGACCTAAAGGTTGAATGAAGGATGGATGGCCGCACTCCAAAAACCGTACAGGTTGTCTTTTATTAAATGAACAGCAAAAGCATTACCAGATCACAGCAACAGAAACGGGGGACAGCCGACGTTTCGCACAAAATCAGTGCTTATTCAAGCCATCGGCTGTCCCCTGTTTCTGTTGCTGTGATCTGGTAATGCTTTTGCTGTTCATTTAATAAAAGACAACCTGTACGGTTTTTGGGGTGTGGCCATCCATCCTTCATTCAACCTTTATGCTTGCCTAGTGCACCGCCAGCACCCTTGGAATCCTGTACCAGTGCATGACCATATAGTAGACCCACCTGGAGCGGTGACTTTCTTCTATATGTAGCGACCTGTTTCGGATTTTATCTATTTTTTCAAGATTGAACAAAGATGCCGCCGTCAAGGATTGTTTTTTTTCCTCCTAATTTGCACAAGAACCTGCACCTGAAGGTTCCATAGGGCTTTGGACGTAGAGCGGCAATCTTTTTTCTAAAAAGAGGTACCTGTTCACCCCCCCACAAACAGAGCTTTCTTTTGGTGGTATCTGATCACCTCCTATGGTTTTTATTTTTTCCGCTATAAACAAAAAAGAGCGATTAACTTTCTTCCTCGGTTTAGGCCGATATGTATTCTTCAATAAGCGTATATTGATTGGTTTGAAAAAGTTATCGCACCTACAAAATAGAAGATAGATTTCTGGCATTTTTTTTTTTTTTTTACTAGTAATGGCGGTGATCGGAGATTTTTAGTGGGACTGCGACATTGCGGCGGACAGATCAGACACTTTTTTTGGGACCATTGACCTTTATACAGCAATCAGAGCTAAAAATAGCCACTGATTAATGTGTAAATGTCACTGACAGGGAAGGGGTTAACACTAGGGGGCGAGCAAGAGGTTAAAGGTGTGTCTTAGGGAGTGTTTCTAACTTTAGGGGGGATGGGACTGCCTGGAGAAGGAGACCGATCGCTGTTCATAATCGGTATGAACAGCAGATCTGTCTCCCCTCTCCTGACAGTGCGGAGATCTGTAAATTTACATAGACAGATCCCTGTTCTGTCGCTCTCAGAAGCGTTCACGGCTGGGCACACGCATCTGCTCCGTCATCATGCTGCGGGCACTCACTCTAGAGCCTAGCGCCTGACATGCAGCAATGCCGATTCGCCCAGGGGAGCCAACCTGCCACGGTATAACTGCGACGGCTGGTCCTTAACTGGTTAAAGTGTATTTTTTCCCCAAATAATTGCGTTTGAAAAACCGCTGCGCAAATATTGTGTGACATAAAAATTGTGACAAACACTATTTTATTCTTTAGGGTCTCTCTGCTAGAAAAAAAATGTATGTTTGGAGGTTATAAGTAATTTGCTAGCAAAAAATCCTGGAAGACCAATCGCTCCTTTCACAGGATGCACAACGGCGTATCAAAAATTAAGTGAATACAAAATATCTTTATAAATGTTAAATATTAAATGATAATATAAAAAAATAAATCACACGCAAAAAAATACCTTTCTTCCACCAATAAAGTCAAAGTTGTCATTGGGGAGTTTTGCCCTCACTTCTGTCCTATAGCCAAAACAGGAAGCGAGAGGAAATCCCTGCAAATTAAAGGGAATCTCTTGGGCCCCCAGGTCACCAGAACTAGTGTTCTCATTGGAAGATTTCCCCTCCCTTTTTTTTTTTTTTTTTTTAGTTTTCTGGGGACAACCCAAAATTTTTTATTTTCTTTCACTTAAAGGGGTTGTAAAGGTACAATTTTTTTTTCCTAAATAGCTTCCTTTACCCTAGTGAAGTCCTCCTTCACTTACCTCATCTTTCCATTTTGCTTTTAAATGTCCTTATTTCTTCTGAGAAATCCTCACTTCCTGTTCTTCTGTCTGTAACTCCACACAGTAATGCAAGGCTTTCTCCCTGGTGTGGAGTGTCGTGCTTGGAGCAGGAGGGTCAGGACGCTCTCTACATTGCAGACAGAGAATGGAGCTGTGTGTTAGTGGGCGTCCTGACTCTCCTGCTTGCCCCCTTCCCCCTCAAGGGAGGGGGGAGCATGACACTCCACAGGGAGAAAGCCTCGCATTACTGTGTGGAGTTACAGACAGAAGAACAGGAAGTGAGGATTTCTCAGAAGAAATAAGGACATTTAAAAACAAAATGGAAGGATGAGGTAAGTGAAGGAGGACTGCACTAAGGTAAAGGAAGCTATTTAGGGATTTTTTTTTTTACCTTTACAACCCCTTTAACTACTTGCCGACCAGCCGCCGTCATTCTACGGCGGCAGGTCGGCTCTCCTGGGCGAGAGCACGTAGTATAACGTCAGCTCTCTGAGCGGCCACTAGGGGCGCGCTCGCCCCCGACTCCCGTGCGTGTGCCCGGCGGGTTCGATCGCTGCCGGGCACACGCGATCGCTCGTTACAGAGCGGGGACCGGGAGATGTGTGTGTAAACACACAGCTCTCGGTCCTGTCAGCGGGGGAAATGCTGATCTTCTGTTCATACAATGTATGAACAGAGGATCAGTGTTTCCCCTAGTGAGGCCACCCCCCCCCCCACAGTAAGAACACACCCAGGGACATACTTAACCCCTTCCCCGCCCCCTAGTGTTAACCCCTTCACTGCCAGTGACATTTTTATAGTAATCCAATGCATTTTTATAGCACTGATCGCTATAAAAATGCCACTGGTCCCAAAAATGTGTCAAAAGTGTCTGCCATAATGTCGCAGTACCGAAAAAAAAACGCTGATCGCTGCCATTAGCAGTAAAAAAAAATATATTAATGAAAATGACATAAAAATACCCCCTATTTTGTAAACGCTATAACTTTTGCGCAAACCAATCAATAGACGCTTATTGCGATTTTTTTTTTACGAAAAATACGTAGAAGAATACGTATCGGCCTAAACTGAGAAAAAAAAATGTTTTTTTATATATTTTTGGGGGATATTTATTACAGCAAAAAGTAAAAAATATTATTTTTTTTCAAAATTGTCGCTCTATTTTTGTTTATAGCTTAAAAAATAAAAACCGCAGAGGTGATCAAATACCACCAAAAGAAAGCTCTATTTGTGGGAAAAAAAGGATGCCAATTTCGTTTGGGAGCCACGTCGCACGACCGCGCAATTGTCAGTTAAAGCGACGCAGTCCCGAATCGCAAAAAGTGCTCTGGTCTTTGACCAGCAATATGGTCCGGGGGGTAAGTGGTTAATGATCATGATAAACAGGACAAGTAGAGAGGGTGATAACAATCTGACAGGTGACTAATCACACTCTACTCTATCCAAAACTAAAAACAAAAACAAGTTTGCCTTTAGTTATATTTCAGGTAAATCAGCCCTGATTATTCTATGTTTTTCCATATTTAGGTTTCTATGCAGCATTACTTGATCCAAAAAGGTAGAGTACTCCTCCGAATTGGCAATTTATATTTTTACATTCCATAAATATTGCATGCCTGGACCACTGCTTATTTAACTCATGCATTTATTTATTTCTATTAGTGAATTGACTTTAACACCTTTTTTTTATGAGTTATTTACCAACTGTTTTGGGGTTGTGAGATAAATAACTCTAGGTTATAATGAATTGACATTTTCAGCCTCTCATGAAATACTTGAAAAAAACATGTCACATGATTCTATTATCTTATGAAATATATTTAGTGGATTGAGCCCTGTATGTCCTTAAATTTATTTTAGAATTATGTTCTATTTCAGCAAATTGTGTAGAAATCTGTGCTTCTATTTTTGTTTATACTTGTGCTTCCTATAAGTGTGCATCTTTCATATTTTGTTACATTACAGTAAAAAGTAGCAAAGTGCACAGTTCATATACATACTTGTGTGCTGTCTTGCCTACCAGAGGATTTGTACTTTTCAACAGCAATTCTCTCATCTTTCTAGGCCATAGTATCACTGGATGAATGGAAGAAAAAAATGAAAGGTTGGAGTAATATGGCAGGAGTCAGTAATCCATAGGCACCATTACCACTTGCTGTCCATAGCCCGTTTATAAATGTCCTGGACTCTAGGTGGTTAAAATGAGCTAACGACTGCAGCCATAAGCTTGGTACCATATTTTTTTTTTTTTTTCTTTCTTATACAACTTACGGCTTTTCAGTAAAAGTGATCCCCTGTGTCAGTCATTTTCTCTCATCGTCCATGGACGGACACAGCTCTTGACAAGTGGGTTATGTTCCCTGTTTACAGGAGAGGACTAGGCAGAAACATGTTAGATAATTAAATACATGTTACATTAACAGAGTTGAACAGCCACGCCCAGGGGGCGGTCCCTCCAGACATAACCCTCCTGACTGCAGCATGCAGCCTCAGTTTCGTTCTGCCTAGCAAGGAGGACGTATGGCTTCCTTTGGGCCCAGCGCCCTGAGGAGAAATTTTATTTTATTTTACTTTTTCTTAAAGCGGAGGTTCACCCATAGAGAACACATTTTCCCCTTAGCTTCATGCTCGTTTTGTCTAGGGGAATCGGCTAGTTGTTTTAAAATATGACCTGTACTTACCGTTTACGAGATGCATCTTCTCCGCCGCTTCCGGGTATGGGCTGCGGGACTGGGCGTTCCTTCTTGATTGACAGTCTTCCGACGGTCGCATCCATCGCGTCACGTTTTTCCGAAAGAAGCCGAACGTCGGTGCGCAGGTGAAGTATAGAGCCGCACCGACGTTCGGCTTCTTTCGGCTACGAGTGACGCGATGGATGCGACCGTCGGAAGCCTCTCGGAAGACTGTCAATCAAGAAGGAACGCCCACTCCCGAAGACCCATACCTGGAAGCCGACGGAGAAGATGCATCTCGAAAACGGTAAGTACGGCTCATATTTTAAAACAAATAGCCGATTCCCCTAGACAAAACGAGCATGAAGCTAAGGGGAAAAGAGAAAAAAAAAAGGAATTGGGTGAACTCCCGCTTTAAAGAATCTTCTTTCAACTGTTGGCTGAGAGACAGGCTGGATAATATAGATCCTTGTAGTCTACTCACTCCGACCAGCAAGCGTGGGACTGTGTTATCTGGCCTGTGTTTTTTCTTTTTTGTACGGGGCTTTCCTGTGAGGGGGTTTTCACTGTTAAAAAGCCCTAGGAGGCTTTTCCTGTTAAAACACGGCATTTTGCCGGCGCCATTTTTTTGGGAGGTTTTTCAATTACATTGAAAACTCCCATTGGTGGCCATTTTGTCGTAGCTGCGCTATGACGCAGCTTACATTGTGGTCGGCCATTTTCCTGTGGCCGTGTTCTGAACGCTCGTCAGCCATCCTGGAGTAGTCCTGACCCCTAGTGCTGTATACGGCGCACACAGGTCCCTGCAAATGCCGCACAGTTACCTCACGGTTCTTTTCCTCTCACGCGCTGTGTGCTGAGAGCGGACGGCAGCGATGGGCAGTCTCCTCCTGAGGTGAGTCTCCTGGGTACCCCTGGTCAGCGCAGTAAGTGGGTGAGAGGCCCTGAATAGGGCTCTAGGAGCTTCTGTTTATTTGTAAGGACAGGTGTGCATATTATACATACTATGTAAGTATCTGGGTCCTTCCCCAACATGCTGGTGGTAGCAGCAGGTGTTAGCACCTGGGATTCCCACAGAGGTTTTATTGTTAGTCCTGGACACGTTTTTGTGCCAGGGTGGGGGTGGACTGCGGACGGGCGGTAAGAGTGCCCCCTTCCCCCGTTATCCCCTGGGGAATGCTCTGTTATGGAGCCATGGACCAGGTACCTGGGTAGTAAAAGAAGAAAAAAAAAAGCAGCATAAGGCATTTATGAGTGCGCTTCTCACTGCTGCAAGGGACTCTCTTAAGCTGGATAGTGCAGCTGGGTTTCCGCCTAGGGGGTCGTGTAGGTTTTTTTTCCTTCTGTGCCCTTCTTTGATAATTTCTAAGAGGCGGAATGAGAAAGCTGCTGAGGGCTTTTGTAGTCCCTCACCGCCGGTGGTTCAGTGCCCCTTTAAGGAGAGCCTTTTCAAAAGGTGGGCTTCTTCTCCGGTGGTGGACCCTCCGGGTGTCATGTATAGGTGACCACTCTCCCTATTGCGGGAACCTCCGCTTGTATGGATCTGACTGATAGAAGATCCGAAGTACTGACCCGTTACATGCTTACCATGCTGGGGTCTGACTTGCGGCCTATTGTGGCCACTACTCTGGGGTCTCGGTCACTCACGGAGTGAGCATTTTGCACCAGACAGTGGAGGAGCACCGACTCTCTCCCAAAGTTATTAGGCTAGCGGACCAGCTGGTCCAGGGCCTCATATAGGTCTGTGGTGATTCATTGAATGCTGCGCCCTTGTTATCCAGGGCTTATGTTTCAGAATGGTTTTATGCACACAGTGGTGTAGTGGTTAACTTCACTACTTGGCAGCAAGAGAGTCATTGGTTTGAATCTGGACACCGACTCCAATCTGCTTGGAGCTTGCATTGTTGCTCCCTGTGTCTGCGTGGGTTTCCTCCGGGTACTCCGGTTTCCTCCAAAGGCATGTGTGTGCATACACCTACATAATGTACATACACACTGTGTTTGTATTATTTAGGGGCAACCCTCCCAGGCTGTCAAAGGCCCACCCAAATCCTGCCAATGTATGTAGCCTTCCCTCCCTCTAGGTGGGAGGGGCGGTTTCGCAGGTTCACAATTCAGTGAAACCTCCCTGCTCTCTGACCAGTGGGTCTGCGAGATGGTCTTCCTCTCCCGGCCCGTCAGTCTGCCTTGGGCAGTGTGGGACTTGCTAAGCTGCGGGGTAATTTTACCTTTCCTGCAGGACGAGAGGTTTGGGGTTTTCTATGGGCCTCAGGCCATGAATACCTTTGTGAACGTCGGGTAGTTCCGCATTGAATCCATTAGTTCGGTGGTAGCTGCGCTCCATTCGGGGGATGTCCTGGCGTCCTCGGACATCAGGGACACATACATGCATGTCCTGTTTTGCGCATTTCACAGTGGTTTTTTTTCTGTGCTTCGTGATGAGAGAGGGTCTCTGTCAGCCTGTTGCCCTCCCTTTTGATCTGGCGTCAGCACCATGGGTTTTCAGCTGGGAGCTCGCACTTATCCTAACTTTGTTGGGACAGCGAGGCTTTGCCTCATTGGCTACTTGGACGACTTTCTTCTGAGAGCAGCTTCTGTCTCAGACCTAGTGAATGTGTTAGTCCCATTCAGACCCTCCGAAGATTCGGGTGGGTGTTAAATGTTTAGGCCAGAAGGTGTAGCTCAGTGGCAGCAAGCCCGCCTTCCATGTGTGCGCGACCCAGGGTACAAATCCTGGGCATGCTAGGTTCCGACTCAGCGTTGGAGTATCTAGGGTTGATCCAGACTCCTCGTGGCAAAGGTCCTTCTTCCCCTGGAGAAATTGCAGATGCTTCAGTCTGCGGTGATGGTATTGGCATCATGCAATCGGTCTTCTCTCCGGGCACCTGTGGGTAGCCTCCTTCGAGGTGGTATTGTATGCCCAGTTCCACACTTGTGTTTTCCAGGGGAAATCCTGTCCAGGTGGTAAAAATCTCTTGTCTCTGAAATCATCAGATTCTGGTGTGCCACCTAGTCAGAGTCTCTGAGGTGGTGATGGAGATCCCTAACTCTTCGGTCCAGGAAGTTGTTGCTGCCTTCCAGTGGTCGGTGTTTACGACAGATTCTAGCCTCATGGGTTATGGGGGCACAGTCGGCCCTGAGTTGCTGGACTTGTGTGGACCTACGGCCACACCTCCCTGAATGTGCCCGCTCTTGTCTGGTCTCGGTAGCTACCCAGGGTCGGCCTGACTAGTGCCTGGGTGGAAGACTGCCTGGGAATACCAGGTGCTGTCTACTGTTCATTGTCCTACTATTTTAGGCGATCAGGCTATGCGTCTCCTCATGGTCCAGGAGGTTGCAAGGTCGTCCGATCTGGTTTCAGCCGGACAATGCCACGGCCGTGGCTTCGGTCTACCATCAGGTATACCGGCAGGCAGACTACTGGAGTCGCTAGATGCTGTACCAGGGCGACTGGTCTTTGTGCTTGGGGTGTTTCAGCTCCCTTGCAGGAGGTGAGCCTCACAGGGCATGGATCTCCTGGCCGCTTGTCTCCACCGCAAGGGTGTCGAAGTTAGTGGCCAGGTCTAGTGATCTGGTACAGATGCGTCAGTCGCGCTGGTGGCCCTGTGGGGTCTGCATCGGTGACTTTTTGCCGTTCCTCCATTGTAGTTGCTTCCTCGGCTGCTCCACAGAGTGGAGGCTGAGGAGATCCCGATGATTCTAATCGCTCCAGATTGACCTTGGATTCCTTGGTACGCCGATATCGGGTGCCTAGTAGCGGAGGTTCCCTGGCGGTTGGTCCCTCTGTCTCACGTTCCTATAGTTCCTCCTGTTGTACAGTCACTGACTTGCTCAACATGGCTATTGGAAGCTAGACTTCCCGCCGCCTATAAGGATGATCAAGCGGCGGAACCGCCGATATGATCATTCTTATGGTGCATAGAATCACCGGCACTAAAGAATGATATCTGAATGATGCCTCTAGCTGCAGGCATTATTCATATATCACTGCACAAAGCCCAGCACGACGTCCACCCAGGATGGGAGATCCCCTCTGTGGACGTCAAATGACAATGGGCCACTATTGAAGTGGTTAAGGGTACATTCCCGCCAACCTTACATTGCAGTGACCGCTGTGGGGCCTCCTCTGCGGTTCAGGAGCATGCAGGTACTCCTAAACCAGCTCCTCTTCCCAGAAGGTGCTGGAGCCCTAAATAATGTCCATGACGGCCTTAGAAACAAATAGAAAGTTCATTAACCAACTCCAGTGTGGTTCTTCTCTGTACATCCTGCTCGAACCTGGAGAATCTAGGAAGCTCCCTGAACTTGCCTCACCCAGGAAGAACACAGGCTTGTGGAGATTGGGCTATCCACAACTTGTAGGCCATGTTCTGGGCTTTTTTTCTGTCTCGGGTGCTTCTGCCTGGACCTGACTTTGGACACGAACAGGGTTTGGTTGGTCTAGATGCTGTCCATCTGCACAGGGTATTGGCAACCTGACCCCAGCCATCCATTCTGCCTGATCAGGGATAACGGTTCTTTCCCTCCGCCCTATGGTAGTCCTTCCTGCAGATCTTCAGCTTCCAGGTGGGGCTGACAGGGTGGACTTCAGCAGCCAGCCTCTCCAATGGAATAACTTGACCTGGGCTGCCAGCTCTCGCCTCCTGCTGTGGCTCCTCCTCTCCAACTCTGAATTGCTGCTGACCTCCGGACTTTTCCACAAGAGTAGTGGTGGATGCCTAACCAACTGCAGGCCAGCACACCACACACCTCCCGACTTCCTCCTGCCAACTGGGATTCCTCCTCCCGCTTCACACACAGCCCTGACTTTAGTTCCACCGAGTATATGAGCAGCAACAGATCACTAGGCACCAACCACACCAGCGCCTCGTCACAGTGCCTGCACATCAGCCAGGCTCCACTTGCTGCAGTGGACCTTCAGCAGTCAGGACACCGTCACCCAGATGCAGCGTGTCACTTGCCACCATCATCCAGATGCAGCGTGTCACTTGCCACCATCATCCAGATGCAGCGTGTCACTTGCCACCATCATCCAGATGCAGCGTGTCACTTGCCACCATCATCCAGATGCAGCATGTCACTTGCCACGTCACCCAGATGCAGCGTGTCACTTTCCCCCCATCACCTGTCACTTAGATGCAGCATTTCACTTGCCATGTCACCCAGATGCAGCGTGGCACTTGCCACCATCATCCAGATGCAGAATGTCACTTGCCCCCATCACCTGTCACCCAGATGCAGCGTGTCACTTGCCATGTCACCCAGATGCAGCGTGTCACTTGCCATGTCACCCAGATGCAGTGTGTCACCCAGATGCAGCGTGTCACTTGCCATGTCACCCAGATGCAGCGTGTCACTTGCCATGTCACCCAGATGCAGCGTGTCACTTGCCATGTCACCCAGATGCAGCGTGTCACTTGCCATGTCACCCAGATGCAGCGTGTCACTTGCCATGTCACCCAGATGCAGCGTGTCACTTGCCATGTCACCCAGATGCAGCGTGTCACTTGTCACCATCATCCAGATGCAGCATGTCACTTGCCACCATCATTCAGATGCAGAATGTCACTTGCCCCTGTCACCCAGATGCAGCGTGTCACTTGCCATGTCACCCAGATGCAGCGTGTCACTTGCCACCATCATCCAGATGCAGCCTTTCACTTGCCATGTCACCCAGATTCAGCGTGTCACTTGCCATGTCACCCAGATGCAGCATGTCACTTGCCATGTCACCCAGATGCAGCATGTCACTTGCCACTGTCACCCAGATGCAGCGTGTCACTTGTCACCATCATCCAGATGCAGCATGTCACTTGCCATGTCACCCAGATGCAGCATGTCACTTGCCCCCATCACCTGTCACTCAGATGCAGCATTTCACTTGCCATGTCCCCCAGATGCAGCGTGTCACTTGTCACCATCATCCAGATGCAGCATGTCACTTGCCCCATCACCTGTCACTTGCCACGTCACCCAGATGCAGCGTGTCACTTGTCACCATCATCCAGATGCGGCGTGTCACTTGCCCCCATCACCTGTCACCCAGATG
The DNA here is from genome assembly GCF_905171775.1 of Rana temporaria. NCBI lineage: Eukaryota > Metazoa > Chordata > Amphibia > Anura > Ranidae > Rana > Rana temporaria. The sequence goes on along the minus strand of NC_053500.1, from coordinate 50,617,127 downwards.
CAGCATGTCACTTGCCATGTCACTCAGATGCAGCATTTCACTTGCCACTGTCACCCAGATGCAGCGTGCCACTTGCCACCATCATCCAGATGCAGCGTGTCACTTGCCGCCACCATCATCCAGATGCAGCATGTCACTTACCACGTCACCCAGATGCAGCGTGTCACTTTCCCCCCCATCACCTGTCACTCAGATGCAGCATTTCACTTGCCATGTCACCCAGATGCAGCGTGTCACTTGCCACCATCATCCAGATGCAGCATGTCACTTACCACGTCACCCAGATGCAGCGTGTCACTTTCCCCCCCATCACCTGTCACTCAGATGCAGCATTTCACTTGCCATGTCACCCAGATGCAGCATGTCACTTGCCCCCATCACCTGTCACTCAGATGCAGCATTTCACTTGCCATGTCACCGAGATGCAGCATGTCACTTGCCACCATCATCCAGATGCAGCATGTCACTTGCCACCATCATCCAGATGCAGCGTGTCACTTGCCACCATCATCTAGATGCAGCGTGTCACTTGTCACCATCATCCAGATGCAGCATGTCACTTGACCCCATCACCTGTCACTCAGATGCAGCATGTCACTTGCCACGTAACCCAGATGCAGCGTGTCACTTGGCGCTGTCACGCAGATGCAGCATGTCACTTGCCCCATCACCTGTCATTTAGATGCAGCATTTCACTTGCCATGTCACCCAGATGCAGCATGTCACTTGCCCCCATCACCTGTCACTCAGATGCAGCATTTCACTTGCCATGTCACCGAGATGCAGCATGTCACTTGCCATGTCACCCAGATGCAGCGTGTCACTTGTCACCATCATCCAGATGCAGCATGTCACTTGCCATGTCACCCAGATGCAGCATGTCACTTGCCCCCATCACCTGTCACTCAGATGCAGCATTTCACTTGCCATGTCCCCCAGATGCAGCGTGTCACTTGTCACCATCATCCAGATGCAGCATGTCACTTGCCCCATCACCTGTCACTTGCCACGTCACCCAGATGCAGCGTGTCACTTGTCACCATCATCCAGATGCGGCATGTCACTTGCCCCCATCACCTGTCACCCAGATGCAGCATGTGACTTGCCATGTCACCCAGATGCAGCGTGTCACTTGCCACGTCACCCAGATGCAGCGTGTCACTTGTCACCATCACCCAGATGCAGCGTGTCACTTGTTACCATCATCCAGATGCGGCGTGTCACTTGCCCCCATCACCTGTCACCCAGATGCAGCATGTCACTTGCCATGTCACCCAGATGCAGCATGTCACCCAGATGCAGCTTGTCACCATCATCCAGATGCAGCATGTCACGTGCCACAGTCACCCAGATGCAGGGTGTCACTATCCCTCTCTGGTTCTTCTCCTTCAGTCCGCTGTCTTCATCCGGGTCTTCTCACTCTTTTGCTGTGTTTTCTTCGCTGTCTTCTGCCTCTGTTTGGGTGCGCTGTGTGTCACTACTTATATTGGCATGGGACAGGGTCACAGTAGGTCTGCCCCTTATGATGTCACCACCCGATGACCCTGCGCCAATATAAGTAGTGGTACACCGCACACCCAGCATTAGAGCAGGAGAGAGTGTCAACATCGGAAGAAGACCAGAGGCAGAAGACACAGCAAAAGAGTGAGAAGACCGGTTAAAGACAGCAGAGAGGAACCGGAGAGGACTAGAAGACATCAGCAGAGAAGACCCGGAGAGGGGGAGAAAAAACAGCACAGGCAGAAGACCCGGAGAGGGGAGAAGAAGTTGGAAGAGACCCCTGGAGCTGCCTTAATAAATTACTTTAACACCCTGTGTGCTGTTTATTTTTTTACACTCTTTTTTTTTCAAGTGAATGGGTTGGGGTATGATGTATCCCATACTCATTCACATAGGGTGGGGGGGCCGGGATCTGGGGGCCAAGGAAAGGGAGTCACCGCTGCAGGTGGGTCTTGTGAGCAATTAGGAACTTCTCAGGAAACCAAGGTGCCGGCAAATGTAGGATTTTCAGAAGGGATGGACAGCCGCACTCCAAAGGAACTTCAAAAGTTGTCTTTATTTGTAATATCAATGGACATGCATCACAGAATACAGTCAGAAAAGGGACAGCCGACGTGTTTCACACTGGTTCAGTGCTTAGTCATGTTAGAGGGGGCTTCCAGATTCCAATAAGCCCCCGCCTGCAGACTCTGACAACCAACAGCCAGGGTTGTCGGGAAAAGGCCCTTGTCCTCATCAACATGGAGACAAGGTGCTTTGGGGTGGAGGGGTGCAGGGCCCCCTGCCCAAAAGCACCCACCCCCATGTTGAGAGCATGCGGTCTGGTATAGTTCAGGATGGGGGGTGCTCGCTCGTCCCCTCCCTTTTCCTAACGTGCAGGGCTGAGTGCTCTAATAAGGGTTTGGTACGGATTTTGGGGGGACCCGCACTCTCAGGGTTTTTTTTCCGGCGTGGGGGTTCACCTTAAAATCTGTACCAGACCGAAGGGCCTGGTATGCTCTTGGAGGGGGAACCATGCCATTTTTTTTTTCATTTTTGCATGGAGTTCCCCTTCAACATCATAAGAGCAAAAGTCGCATGCCAAAGTCGGATCAGTTGAGACGACGATCCGACTTCAGTGATATTCAATGGGCTGAAAGAGGATCAAAGTCAGACCAAAGTAGTGCAGGAAGCATTTTCACAGTCGGACCAACTTGTGTCAGACCAGTTAAGACGGCTCTCATTGGGAAACATTAATTTTCACACGTCATGAGCTCCCAATGTCGGAGCGTTTGTCGTACCAGTGTGAACCCAGCCTGAGGCTGGGTTCACACTGGTGCGACACGACAAGCATCCTACTTTGGATCTGACTTTGCCCTCGAACTTGAAGCCGACATACGTCCAACTTTTAATGAACGGGGATCCGACTTAGATCCCTGCCAATACCAGGCACTGTGTTTGGTATGAATCTTGAGGGGGAACTCCCTACACCGAAAAAAGGGTGTGGGGGTTCCCCCAAAATCCATACTAGATCCTTAACCGAGCACGCAGCCCGGCCGGTCAGGAAAGGGGGTGGAGACAAGCGAGCGCCCCCCCCTCCTGAACTGTACAAGGCCGCATACCCTCAACATGGGGGGGGTGGGTGCGGCACAGTCCCATCATGCACTGTGACGTCATGAAGGGCAGGGTCATCGGGTGACCATGCCCATGCCTATATAAATCGTTGCACACCCGGGAATTACAGCGGGAGAGAGCGTTGTGTCAACATCAGAAGAAAAGAAGAGGGAAGAAGACGATGGAGGAGACCGGGCTAATGCTAGTAAAAGAGCTGGATGAAGATATCGGAGGTGCCCGGCAGAAGGCACCAGAGAGCGTAGAGTCAAAATAAGACACCGGAAGTCAGAAGAAGACCCCCCGAGGTCGGAAGAAGACCACCCGGAGCTGCCTAATAAATGACTTTAAAAACCTGTGTAGTCTTTCTTGTGAAAAAAAAAACCTGTGTAGTTTTTTTTTTTTTTTTCTTGACACTTTTTCCACCCAGGTGAATGGGTAGGGGTACGATGTACCCCATATGCATTCACATAGGGTGGGGGACCAGGATCTGGGGGCCCCCTTATTAAAGGAGGCTCCCGGATTTTGATAAGTGCGTAAATGCAGAAAGTTTAACCACTTAAAGTCCAAATCTTTTTCTGAAAGATCAATATTTTCTATAGAGGTGCCCCCTCCTTGAGACACTGCATTGCCTCTAATGTGATTGACCCCCCTAAGGTCATTTCTTTTTTTTCAATCCATGAAAGGGTTTTTCGCAAAGTGTAAAATCTGTGAGATCAACTAATTTAGAGGACACAAATGTGAGACCTTTCAATCCACAGTAACCAACATGACGTATAATATTGAGTCGTTCATTACCTACTCAACACAATACGTTTCCTTAATAAAGGGTATCTCGAAAAAGACATTGGCCCGGATTCAGAAAGCAATTGCGCCTGTGTAACCATAGGTTACACGGCGCAATTGCTGACTTGCTCCGGTGTAACGAGTGCTCCTGATTCAGGAACCTCGTTACACCGGCTGCAGCCTAAAATCTGCGCGGCATAAGGCTCTTATGCCTCGCAGATTTTAGGCTGCATTCTTGCGGGGGCCGCTAGGGGGCGCTCCCATTGTGTATCAGCGTGTAGTATGCAAATTGCATACTACCACTGATTCACAAGCTTGCGCGGGCCCCGCGCAAGCCAGGTACGGAGTTTCCGTACGGCTACTTTAGCGCAAGGCTGCCCCTTCTAATAGTAGGGGCAGCCAATGCTAAAGTATAGCCGGCCTTCCCGCGCCGTGAAATTTGAATTTCACGGCGTTTGCGTAAGTGAAACGTGAATGGCGCTGGACGCCATTCACGTTCACTTAGAAGCAAATGACGTCCTTGCGATGTCATTTGCCGCAATGCACGTCGGGAAAGTTTCCCGACGGAGCATGCGCTCTATGCTCGGCGCGGGAGCGCGCCTAATTTAAATGATTCCCGCCCCCGGCGGGATTATTTAAATTGCGCGCGCTTACGCCGGGCAAGTTTGCCGGTGCGCCCTCGCAATTTACGGAGCTACTGCTCCGTGAATCGAGGGCAGCGCAAAATATTTGCGTGGGCGCAGGGCAAAATCGTTGCCCTGTGCCCGCGCAAATATAGCGCAAGCTATGCTGAATCTGGGCCATTCATACCATCATCAATGGGGTTGCTAATATGGATAGAGCTCTTATGCTCAACAGAGGAGGAGACCGTAATCGTGCCCCGGCCAACAATCATTTTGGGTGGTCCATGATCACGGAATACTCTAATCAACGTTTCTCTGTTAAATAGCTTTTTAGAAAACACTGGAATATACTTAAGACAGAGTACTTGGTCCAACTATTCCAGATTGTTCTGTTGTAATCTATAGTGGTGCCCCTCCTTGAGACACCGCATTGCCCCTAATGTGATTGACCCCCCTAAGGTCATTTATTTTTTCAGTCCATGAAAGGGTTTTTCCCTTGACGCAAATGTAAAATCTGTGAGATCAACTCATTTAGAGGATGAAAATGTGAGACCTTTTAAATCCATAGTAACCAACAGGATGTATAATATTGAGTCGTTCATTACCTACTCAACACAATATGTGGTATACCTTATTCAGTGTCAGTGCTCCAAACAGTACATTGGATGTACCAAAACGCAAGCTCATGTATGCGTGTCCAACCTGTGGTCATGGCAGGTGTCGCTGGGAAGGGCAGCGGGAGCTCAATAGACATTTGTCCGCTGAGCTTCCCTCCTGTGCACAGACCAGGAAGTGACGTGTATGACGTTACTTCCTGGTCCTGAGCGGTCAATCACTGGGATCAGTGTCAGGTAAAGCTGCTGATTACATTCCCCGGATGTCTCCTAAAGTGTACCTGTCACCTATATACTATGACATAGGCTATTGGTCCCCTATGTGATAGCAATAAAGTAATGTGTCAACAAAAATCCTTGCACCGGCCCTGCTCTGGTCCAGAGGGGTATATCAATGTGAGAGCTGAAGTTGTTGCAGACTTTAAAGCAGAAAACACAAAGATAAGGGGGTAACCTTTCTCCTTAAACAGCAATGTTAAGGCTAAGCCAAATTCTGAATTTAGTTGAAAAGAGAGCCTCAAAGCAAGCTTAGGCTGGCCATAGCTAGATCTAATCTTTGCAGGGACTGGCCAAGATTCCATCGATCTATGAGCAGGCTGGTTGTACAGAAGTCAATCCATCGATCAACTTTAGTACATTCAGCTTGTCTTTTTTTACTAGTAATGGCGGCAATATTATGGCGGACATTCTGACACTTTTTGGGGACCAGTGATACTAATACAATGATCAGTGCTAAAAAAAATGCGGCTTTTCGCAGGCAATTTATCGGGGCAATGGCTGGTGTTAGTGCTTCAATTATCCCGGCACCATGATTGATATGGTATCAGGATGATTGAAGTGCATTATTTCTATTATTACATTGTAATAGACAATTAAATAGTTAAACTCACCATAATACATAATGTGCCAGAGAGTCACTCGCCATGTCGCCTGTCACCAGATGCGGATTGTCACTTGCCACGTCGCCTGCCTTCATATGCAGCTTGTCACGTGATATGTTGCCTGCCACCAGATGCATTTTGCCACTTGCCACGTTGCCTGCCACCAAATACGGAGGGTCATTTGCCACAATGCCTGCCACCACATGCGGAGGATCACTTGCCACGTTGCCTGTAACCAGTAGTGGGTAGTGACAAGTGAGGGAGAGCAGCGGTAATGGGGGGGGGGGGGCAGTGAGAGATGATCTCATCTCTCTGCTCCCTTGCCTCACCTCCAGCAGTGTACCGGTAATTTGCCGTACTGTGTCGGTGGAGCAGTGATGCGGTCGTACAGTGAGGGATGATCCCGCCTCACCTCCAGCATTATAGCAGCCCCGCTGCGGGGAAGAGCGGCGATGCAGGCGGTGAGAGATGATCTCATCTGCTCGCTCGCCTCAGTATATCGAACCCGCTGTGAGCAGGCCCGGATTTACTCAGTACTCACTTTGCCGCCCCAAGGCCGGGTCCTTCAATGTCGCCCCCCCACACACACACACCATCACATGGGGGAATCCCCAGAGAGCCCCCCTTACATCAGGGTCCCCAGAGAGCCTCCCCTTATATTAGGCTGCCCAGAGAGCCTCCCCTTACATCAAGGTCCCCAGAGAGCCTCCCTACTTACATCAGGGTCCCTAGAGAGCCTCCCCCTACATTAGGGTTCCCAAAGAGCCTCCCCCTACATTAGGGTTCCTAGAGAGCCTCCCTACTTATATTAGGGTCCTCAGAGCCCCCTCATTACATTAGGGTCCCCAGAGAGCCCCTCCTTACATCAGGGTCCCCAGAGAGCCTCCCCTTACATCAGGGTCCCCAGAGAGCCTCCCTACTTACATCAGGGTCCCTAGAGAGCCTCCCCTACATTAGGGTTCCCAGAGAGCCTCCCCCTACATTAGCGTTCCCAGAGAGCCTCCCTACTTATATTAGGGTCCTCAGAGCCCCCCTCATTACATTAGGGTCCCCAGAGAGCCCCTCCTTACATCAGGGTCCCCAGAGAGCCTTCCCTTACATCAGGGTCCCCAGAGAGCCTCCCTACTTACATCAGGGTCCCTAGAGAGCCTTCCCTACATTAGGATCCCCAGAGAGCCTTCCCTACATTAGGATCCCCAGAGAGCCTTCCCTTACATCAGGGTTCCCAGAGAGCCTCCCCTGACATCAGGGTCCCCAGAGAGCCTCCCTACTTACATCAAGGTCCCCAGAGAGTCTCCTCCTTACATCAGGGTCCCCAGAGAGCCCCTCCTTACATCAGGGTCCCCAGAGAGCCCATCCTTACATCAGGGTCCCCAGAGATCCCCTCCTTACATTAGGGTCCCCAGAGAGCCCCCCTTACATCAGGGTCTCCAGAGAGCCTCCCCTTACATCAGGGTCCCCAGAGAGCCTCCCCTTACATCAGGGTCCCCAGAAAGCCTCCCCTTACATCAGGGCCCCCAGAGAGCCTCCCCTTACATCAGGGTCCCCAGAGAGCCTCCCCTTACATCAGGGTCCCCAGAGAGCCTCCCTACTTACATTAGGGTCCCCAGAGAGCCTCCCCCTACATTAGGGTCCTCAGAGAGCCTCACGACTTACATCAGGGTCCCCAGAGAGCCCCTCCTTACATCACGGTCCCCAGAGAGCCCCTCCTTACATCAGGGTCCCCAGAGAGCCCCTCCTTACATCAGGGTACCCAGAGAGCCCCTCCTTACATCAGGGTCCCCAGAGAGCCCCTCCTTACATCAGGGTACCCAGAGAGCCCCCCCTTACATCAGGGTCCCCTAGAGAGCCTCCCCTTACATCAGGGTCCCCAGAGAGCCTCCCTACTTATATCAGGGTCCCCAGAGATTCCCCCCTACATTAGGGTCACCAGAGAGTCTTCCCCTACATTAGGGTCCCCAGAGAGCCTCCCTACTTACACCAGGGTCCCCAGAGAGCCCCCTCCCTTACATTAGTGTCCCCAGAGAGCCCACCTTACACTAGGGAGCCCCCCCTTACACCAGAAAGCCCCCCTTACACCAGGGTCCCCAGAGAGCCCCCCCTTACACCAGGGTCCCCAGAGAGCCCCCCCTTACACCAAGGTCCCCAGAGAGCCCCCCCTAACATTAGTGTCCCCAGAGAGCCTTCCCTCTTACATTACTGTCCCCAGAGAGCCCCCCTCTTACATTAGAAAGGTTGCTCCCCTGTACCTGGAAGGTGGAGGTGGGAGGCGGCGATCGGCAGCTCTATGGTGTCCACGGGCAGGGGGATCTCACTGGGGCTAGTAGTTCTTCACCGAATGTATACAGCAGAGAGGGGAGGGGCGTCTGACCCGGGCATCAGCAACAGTGTACAAGCAGAGTGAAAGTGTTTTCCTTATGATGGATATCTATCGATACGCTTGACCTTTGACCCCTCGACAGCCGGAGTAGCTGAAACCTTTGACACCCTGGCGATAGTCCGCCCCCGACTTCCAGGGGCCCACAAGAGCTCCCTTATCATAGGAACAAACACGGCTTTGGTCCGAAGACTCCTGACCCCCTTAACTGAAACAGCAGGGACCTCAGCTCAAAGGGTCCATCCAATGTTAAGGAGGGTGTACCACCAGCTTATGATGGAGGGGAAAGCCCCGGAAGGAGTAGAAAGGGTTTGGCGGATAGGAAAAACCATGAGGATCCTGCAGCCTGGAGAGGTGACCTGCCTCAGGGCCTCCGTCAAGCTTACCTGGTCCCAGCCAGGCCGTATCTTGTTCTTGAACCAGACCCGGATAAACCCTCAGAGGGATTGGAGGTGATACCCGAAGTGATCCCATTGAAGGTACTGGAGAAGAATCGTGGGTGGGTATCCGTCAACATATGGAACCCCACCACTCACACCGTAGAAGTGCCAGCCAGAGTGCTACTAGGCCGGGTGCACCAAGCCACCCCTGTCAGCCCTTCCCATTTTGTAGAGCGTAAAAAGATGGAAGACCCCAAAAAGAGTCACCAGCCTGATGGCGCTGAACTTCCACCAGGATGGAAGGAGAGAATGGAAGCTCAACTTAGCAGGTGGCAGAAGATATTCTCAAAGACTGAGTTTGATGTTGGATGCGCAAAGAGCGCCACCCACCGGATCCGGCTGAAGGAAGACAAGCCCTTCAGAGAGCGAGTCCGAAGAGTTCCCCTGACGGATTTGGAAGACCTCAGGGAGCAGCTTGCGGAGTTAAAAAGGACCGGAACTATTCGAGAATCCAGAAGTCCCTATGCTTCTCCTATAGTGATGGTGAGGAAGAAAAGGTTGTGCATCGATTACCGAACCCTCAAAGAGTGGACTATTCCTGACTAGTACACTACCCCTCGGATTGAGGATGCATTGCAGAGCCTGTCTGGAGCTAAGTGGTTCAATGTCATGGACCTGAAGAGTGGTTATTATCAGATTCCCATGCACTCCGAAGACAGAGAGAAGACAGCTTTCATTACCCCAGTGGGCTTCTTTGAGTTCAATCGCATGCCCCAAGGACTATCGGGCGCTCCAGCTACCTTCCAGAGATTGATGGAGAAAACTGTGGGTGACATGAACCTGATCGAAGTATTGGTGTATCTGGATGATGTCATCGTGTTTGGGAAGACTCTGGAGGAACATGAACAGAGACTGGAAAAAGTGCTGAAACGGCTGCATGATGAAGGACTGAAGCTGTCTAGAGAGAAATGCCAGTTCTATCAATCATCTGTTCACTACTTGGGGCACATAGTCTCTGCAGAAGGGATATCGACAGACCCCGAAAAACTGGAGGTGGTCACCTCCTGGCCTAGACTCACAAATGTGACAGAGTTGCGGTCATTCCTGGGATTCTGCTCCTACTATAGAAGGTTTGTGGAGGATTCGCAAAAATTGCCAAACCTCTAAATGAGTTACTTAAGACAGAGGATGAAGATGACGCTTCTGAGTCTGTGAAACCAGTGAAGCTCCACATGGGCCCTCGAAAACCCAAATAATCCATCTGTGATCAATGGACCCCTGAATGTGAGGAGGCGTTCCTTCAGCTCAAGAAGAATCTGACTACTGCCCCTGTTCTGGCTTACGCAGATACATCCACACCCTATGAGTTACATGTGGACGCCAGTAGAGAGGCGTTGGGCGGAGTGTTGTATCAAGAGCACAGTGGTAGTCTGCGCCCAGTGGCTTATGTGAGCTGGAGCTTGACCCCGTCTGAAAAGAACTATCCCACTCAAAAACTCGAATTCCTAGCATTAAAATGGGCTGTTGTAGACAAACTGAGAGATTACCTATACGGAGCTGAATTCGAGGTGAGGACTGACAACAACCCACTCACCTATCTGTTCACCACCGCCAAGCTGGATGCAACAGGACATCGATGGCTGGCAGCCCTCTCAGGTTTCAATTTCGGCCTGAAGTACCGCCCAGGAGCGGGAAATTAGGATGCTGATGCCCTCTCCAGGAGACCCCATGGGTCAATTGCCCCAGAGATGGAATGGACTCAAATATCCTCCGAAGGAGTGCGGGCACTGTGCCAAGGGACTGAGCTACAGACAAAAGGAGGGTCTCGAGCTGAAGAGATAGGAATTCTGACAGCAGGAGTGCCCAAGTTCTATTGTGATGTAACCCAAATGAAGAGTGGGGATTTACCTCAGCTAACAAAGAAGATTCTCTGGGTAAGCTAGTCTTAGAGGTTTTGGAGAATCGAGACCCGAAGATGCTCCTTGCCAGCCTTTCAAAAGAAGCACGGCTGGTGCATAAAGAGTGGGACAGGCTGCAACTCCATCAAGGGGTGGTCTACCGAAGGGGCCCCTCTGATAGTCCCAAAGAGAAATGGCAGTTGTTCCTGCCCAGTAAGCACAGAGAGACTGTACTAGCTGCGCTTCATGACCAGCATGGCCATCTGGGCCCTGAGAGAACTTTCCAGCTGGTCAGAGACAGGTTTTACTGGCCTGGCATGAGGGCTGAAGTTGAAGGATATTGCCATTTTTGCATCCGGTGTATCCAAAGGAAAACTTTACCCCGCCAAGCTGCCCCAATGGGCCATTTTCAAAGCCAGGGCCCACTAGAGTTAGTGTGCATAGACTTTCTTTGTGTGGAGCCTGATCTAAACGGAATAGGAAATGTTTTGGTGGTGACTGACCACTTCAACAGGTACGCCCAAGCATACCCAACCAAGGATCAGAAAGCCTCAACAGTGGCTAAAGTCTTGGTGGAAAAGTTCTTCGTTCATTACGGATTGCCACAACGAATCCACTCCGACCAAGGGAGAGACTTCAAAAGCAAACTGATACAAAAACTGCTGGGTTTGCTGAACATTGATAAAACCAGGAACACTCCTCAGGGGGATGCCCAGCCTGAGTGATTCAACAGAACCCTTCTGAATATGCTGGGGACATTGAGTTCTGAGGAGAAGCAACACTGGAGCAAGCACATAGCAGCCATTGTGCATGCATACAATTGCACCATGAGTGACACGACCGGATACTCACCATACCGGTTAATGTTTGGACGAGAGGCTCGATTGCCAGTTGACTTGGCTTTTGGGATATCTTTGGATCATACTTCTGCAGCCTCTCACAAAGGTTATGTAGATCGCTTGAGGAGAAGCCTAAAGACAGCTTACGAGCAGGCCCATGCTAATTCTGAAAAGCGTGACCAAAAAGAACTTTGATTTGAAGGTCCGGATCCAGGACCAACAGCCAGGAGACCGAGTTTTGCTGAGGAACCTGGGTATTCCAGGAAAACACAAACTGGCTAATCGCTGGAAGTCTCAGCCATATATCATCTGTAAACAGCTTCCCGACCTCCCCGTGTATCAGGTCAGACCCGAAGGAAGTGTAGGTCCTCTCAAGACCTGGCATAGGAATCACTTACTGCCTCTCACTGAAGCTGTTCGACTACCCTCGGTCACCGACTCCCTGGATCTACCCTCTACGTCCAAACCCTCTGGGCCTGTTACTAGGTCCCAAGCAATACCCTCAGAGTCCGATGATGAGGAGTCCGAAGATGAATGGATAGGGTCAGAGTGGTTACGGTCTTCTCAACAGCAAGAGCCTAGTACTTCGTTCCTGCCCTCATCTGAAGTGACAAGTAGTGGGACACTTCGACCAGAAACCCCTGAATTCATACCACAGTCTGAGCTTAATGAAGGATTGGAGGGCGATGTTGATCTGTACTCTGCAGAAGAATTCATGGAGGCCTCAAGCCCACTACATAGAGAATTAAATGCTTCAGAAGTTGAGGGATCAGTTGTGTCAGACACAGAGGATGATCCTGCTCTTCAGAACAATGTAATATACTTTATTCTTCCTAGCTCTCAAATACAGGAAGAATCAAAGGAAAGAAGAGCCATTCATCCCCCAAAGAGACTGACCTATAGCCAATTGGGTGAATGTTCTGAAGAAGCTATCCTCACTTCCAAAAAATCTAATGCTCTGTGCGTTCCTCCAACTGTAAATTTAGTGGAGGGTAACCCCTACTCACCCCTTGACACGTCTGAATCTCATACCTTAGTGTTAGCAAACAGCGAACAGGGTTGCCTGCCCATACCCAACAATTGGTGGGAGGCTCTCCTATCCACTCTGTATCAATCAATGAGTTGTTTAGCTCTGAGCAACGTGAGAAATGATGCACCGAATGTATTGCCTTGCATGTTCTAACGACCTTCCTCCGCTTGTATTTTGGAAAGCATGTACAGGATACATACTGTTGCCCTCTTTGGGGACCAAAGATTTGAATTGGGGTGGGTGTGTAGCGGGGTCATCCTGTCGGAGTCTAATGACAGGCCATCCCCGCTGGAACTTTATTCTTGCTTGTAAATATGTAAGATACCTTTAAGAAAGTGATGAATTGTGGGACTGCAAGTAGCAGGAGATATGGACTCCATTGACTCTTAGGAGAAACAGACTACACTCCCCACAATGCCCTGCGTCACTTGAACATGTGACACCTCCACACAGACTTATGGGGGAGGTTACTTAACCACTTAAGCCCCGGACAGGCAGCTAAATGCCCAGGCCAGTTTTTGCGATTCTGCACTGCTTTGCTTTAACTGACAATTGCGCGGTCGTGCGACGTGGCTCCCAAACAAAATTTGCGGGTTTTTTTTCCCACGAATAGAGCTTTCTTTTGGTGGTATTTGATCACCTCTGCGGTTTTTATTTTTTGCGCTATAAACAAAAATAGAGCGACAATTTTGAAAAAAATGCAATATTTTTTACTTTTTGCTATAATAAATATCCCCAAAAACATATATAACATTTTTTTCCCTCAATTTAGGCCGATACGTATTCTTCTACCTATTTTTGGTAAAAAAAAATCGCAATAAGCGTTTATCAATTGGTTTGCGCAAAATTTATAGCGTTTACAAAATAGGGGATAGTTTTATTGCATTTTTTTACTACTAATGGCGGCGATCAGCGATTTTTTTCATGACTGCGACATTATGGCGGACACTTCGGACAATTTTGACACATTTTTGGGACCATTGTCATTTTCACAGGAAAAAATGCATTTAAATTGCATTGTTTATTGTGAAAATGACAGTTTGGGAGTTAACCACACGGGGCGCTGAAGGAGTTATGCTTCACCTCGTGTGTGTTTACAACTATAGGGGGGTGTGGCTGTAGGTCTGACGTCATCGATCGAGTCTCCCTATAAAAGGGATGACACGATCGATGCAGCCGCCACAGTGTAGCACGGGGAAGCAGTGTTTACATACGGCTCTCCCCGTTCTTCAGCTCCGGGGAGTGATCGCGAGGGGCCGGCTAGAAACGAATAGCCGCACCCCCCCCCGACGATTTCCGACTGCTGCATGTAGAGGGGGGGTCCGGACCCCCGACCCACGGAAAGGCAGGGACGTACATGTACGCCCATATGCCTGTACGTGCCATTCTGTGGATGTACATATACATGCGGCGGTCGTTAAGCGGTTAAGGAAAGGGAGTGGTTGTTTTCGCTCTCTCGGGACCTGCATTCTTCTCCTCTGTGGAGCTGCTGACACAACACAGCTGTGCGGTTAGGCCAGAAGCCTAAGCCTAAACCCACCGAGAGACCAGCCATCCAGAAGGAAGCAAGACTCCAGTATCCAGCCAGTGTTTCTGGAGATTGAAGAGGCAGCCCAGCTGACAACTGAAACAGTGGAGCACCCTTGTTCAGGATCCTTGTGCTGTGGAGCAGTGTTCTATCAACGCGCCTTCTGAGGAGAATTCAGGCGGATCGGCCTATCGGGTAGGAGAGCACACGTTCAACTTCTAGTTTCCTCTTCAGACAGACACCTTAGTGCCACCTCACAGGCCGGAGACACATGTTGGCCTCCCGCTGAGACTTGGAGGTCTTACTAACCGTTTAAGTGTTCATAGAAGTGACTGACGCTGGCGGGTGATCAGTTCACCAACGTTTGCTGTTCCAGATACTTTGTTGTGTAGCTTCATTCATCAATTGCCACTTGTGGATTATAAATTTAACGTGCACCAACCAGCCGCAACGTGAGCTCTAACTGTTTACAGGACTGCCCGCTAGAGGGCGCTCGCGAGCATAGACTGCCTAGTTTAGTTAAGTGAATGGTACCATTCTTTAGTTTAGGTCTTTATCTGCTGATACAAATTGCTGATTCCAGTAAGGGCCCTTACTGAATCACAGTGAGTCATTACCTGCCAGTTGTTTGCTTGTGAAGTAAATCTAAGCCTGTTTGCTAAGTTCACATAAAGTAAACTTATCTTTTCTGATTTAAATATATCAACTGTGTGGAGTGTATTTTCTAGTCTGGAGGGACCATCCAAAGAGAACAGGTAATACTATTGCCATATTGTTACTGCATGTTGTGTGCCTGCTATTGTGACCCCCAGCCAAACAGAGGTCACAATATCCCGAAATTCCAGACTTCTGATGTGTCAAGGGAGGGTTCGAGTAAATTAAATTGGGGTGAGCCAAGTCAAAGAGAGTAGATCCCAAAACAATCAGCGGCTCCTTGGGGGGTAGCGCTACATTTGGAACAACCTACTTGCCAAGTTCCTTCAAAAACTGTGTGCAAGTGTACCTAGAAGAGTTAAAGGGGTTGTAAACCCTCAAGGTTTTTCACCTTAATGCATTCTATGCATTAAGGTGAAACACCTTCTGCATTACAGCAGCCCCCCAGCCCCCTTTTACTTACCTGAACCCAATCATTCCAGCGACGGGGATGAGCACAGCAGCTCCAGCATTGATTTGATTTGGATTTCTCAACTATTAATTTACGTTCCATTTTGTTAATTGATAAATATATATATATATATATATATATATATATATATATATATATATATATATATATATATATATATAGATTAACTCTTTCATTTCTGAAAAAAAATAATTTACAGCATTTTTTCACACCTGCTTAAAACTTTTACATGGTAGTGTATGTTGGGTTTGTGTGCCTTAAAATAACTTTAATTCAATAAATCATGTAGAATTCCTGTTCAACTATACTCCAACACTAGAAGTATTGTACAGTATACAATTTAAATGATATTTGTGTAATCCTATTGTAAATAATGGGAAATTAAATATGAGGTGGGACTGAAAGGTCTTCATATTTTAAATGCAGTTATACAATATACTTTTTAACACTGAAATTATGTGAATTTAAAAATGTATTTTTATGAGATTTGACATATATATTGACTGGTACCGTTAAAAGCCCATCTAAAAGTACACTTGTAGCTGCAGTCATTTTTTATTTGCAGTCTGGATAGATACCCCCCTCACTTCCTGTCTGGAAATCTCTCTCGTGATTTCTTCTGTAAAACGAGGAAGGGGTAGAACCTCTGTCAGGTTCTTAAAGTTTGTGTTGTTCTGTTCAAATGGGATATGCTCTCCTAATCTCTTATCCTCCTGTCACAAAAACTTTGACAAAAGTATTTACTGTTCCATATATAAACCCCACAAAAAATAGAGATGTTGAGCTTTAAATTTAGCACTTTTTTAAATGTAACATTTTAGTAACTTGGGCTGTGCACTAACATAGCTTGCCATCTAGTGGTCACCAAGTGACTAGAATAAACGGTGACGCAGTTCATAGATATTTATGCACAAGCACATTTATTTTATTGAAATTTCATCTCAGGAATAATTGGTACAACAAATTCTGTCTATTGGAACATTTGCACCTTCAGATATTTCTCATTTCATATGCTGATTGTAGATAATCCCTGGGCACAATACCGATCATGCCATGTAACTCTCCAACCCACCAGCCATAGGCATTGTATTCCTGTAATGAAACATATATATTAGTAAATAAAATATAACAGCACAAATCAGAATACATAAGTCTGGAAGTAAGTGATCTCTAAAATGTACTGGCATTTTAAACAAAGATACAGAGGAATATGGCAGGCTTTTTAACCACTTGGCAGTGGCGGAATTTTCAGGGTCGCAGCAGTCGCAGTTGCGACTGGGCCCTGTAATTCCATGAAGTCCGGGGGGCCCCCGCCACCTGTGTGAATGGCCCACCTGTCCTGACTGTCACTGGTGCGGCGCTGCGTGCTGTTCGTTCGGCCGCAACGCGGAGGTGAGGAATGCAGACAGAGCAGGCTGAGCTGAGGCACACACAGAGGCAACGCAATACACTGACACTCACTAACTGTGTGGACCGCCCCTGCCTATCCAGAGACACAGCGATGTAGGGAGGCGGGGCGGACTCAGTTTCACCAAATGAGAGAAGGGGGGAGGAGCGTCTACCCAGGCATGAGGCATGGCATCCTAACGGGTGGCGGGAGAAGGACTGGCGGCTGACTGACCTGACCCGTGGTGACAGAACAGATCGGAATTCCAGAGCCCCGGAATCGATTGATTGACGAAGGTAAGTCAATCAAGAAGTGACAGAGCTCTCAGCCTCAGCAATCGATGCCAACCTCCGTCCACCACCTGTGTGCCTATTACTGATCCCATCCCCCCACGGCCCCACCACTGATCTTCTCATCTCATCATCCCTATCTCCTCATTACTTCTACAACAGAGGTGTTGGTGGTGGAGATAGGGATGAGATCAGTGTTGGGAGGATGGGATCAGTAAGAGGCGCACAGGTGTTGGTGGCAGAGGATGGCACCACCACTGCTGCCGCAGCCACCACCCCTCAAGTACCACCGCCGCCCCCCCCCCCCAAGTACCACCGCTTCTGTCCCCCCCTTAAGTACCACTGCTGCTGCCCCCCCTCAAGTATCACCTAAGCCCCCCCCCAAGTACCACCGCTGCTGTCCCCCCCTTAAGTACCACCGCTGCTGCCCCCCCTCAAGTATCACCTAAGCCCCCCCAAGTACCACCGCTGCTGTCCCCCCCTTAAGTACCACCGCTGCTGCCCCCCCTCAAGTATCACCTAAGCCCCCCCCCAAGTACCACCGCTGCTGTCCCCCCTCAAGTACAACCGCTGCCTCCCCCCTCAAGTACCACCGCTGCCGCCCCCCCCTCAAGTACCACCGCTGCCTCCCCCCTCAAGTACCACCGCTGCCTCCCCCCTCAAGTACCACCGCTGCCTCCCCCCTCAAGTATCACCTAAGCCCCCCCCAAGTACCACCGCTGCTGTCCCCCCCTCAAGTACCACCGCTGCCTCCCCCCTCAAGTACCACCGCTGCCGCCCCCCCCTCAAGTACCACCGCTGCCTCCCCCCTCAAGTACCACCGCTGCCTCCCCCCTCAAGTACCACCGCTGCCTCCCCCCTCAAGTATCACCGTTGCCTCCCCCCTCAAGTACCACCGCTGCCGCCCCCCCTCAAGTATCACCGCTGCCTCCCCCCTCAAGTACCACCGCTGCCGCCCCCCCTCAAGTACCACCGCTGCTGCCCCCCCTCAAGTACCACCGCCGCCCCCCCCCAAGTACCACCGCTGCTGTCCCCCCCTTAAGTACCACCGCTGCTGCCCCCCTCAAGTACCACCGCTGCCTCCCCCCTCAAGTATCACCGCTGCCGCCCCCCCTCAAGTACCACCGCTGCCGCCCCCCCTCAAGTACCACCGCTGCCGCCCCCCCCTCAAGTACCACCGCTGCCTCCCCCCTCAAGTACCACCGCTGCTGCCTCCCCCCTCAAGTACCACCGCTGCTGCCTCCCCCCTCAAGTACCACGGCTGCTGCCCCCCCTCAAGTACCACCGCTGCCTCCCCCCTCAAGTACCACCGCTGCCTCCCCCCTCAAGTACCACCGCTGCCTCCCCCCTCAAGTACCACCGCTGCCTCCCCCCTCAAGTACCACTGCTGCCTCCCCCCTCAAGTATCACCGCTGCCTCCCCCCTCAAGTACCACCGCTGCCGCCCCCCCTCAAGTACCACCGCTGCCGCCCCCCCTCAAGTACCACCGCTGCCTCCCCCCTCAAGTACCACCGCTGCCGCCCCCCTCAAGTACCACCTCTGGTACTTGAGGGGGGGTGGCTGCGGTGGTACTTGAGGGGGTGGTAGCGGTGATACGTGGTAGCGGTGATACTTGAGGGAGTTGGCAGTGGTGGTACTTGAAGAGGGGTGGCTGCGGCGGCAGTGTTGGTGCCATCCTCTCCCACCACCACCTGTGCCTCTTACTGATCCCATCCCCACATCACTGCTCTTATCCTATCTCCCTATTACTTCTACAACAGAGGTGATGGGGGGCGATAGGAATGAGATCAGTGGTGGGGGATGGGATCACTAAGAGGCACGGGTGGTGGTGGGAGAGGATGGCACCAACACTGCCGCCGCAGCCACCCCCCACCAAGTATCACCGCTGGTACTTGAGGGGGGGTGGTAGCGGTGATACTTGAGGGAGGTGGCAGTGGTGGTACTTGAAGAGGGGTGGCTGCGGTGGCAGTGGTGGTTCCGTCCTCTCCCACCACCACCCGTGCCTCTTACTCATCTAATCCCACCACTGATCTCATCCCTATCCCCCTATTACTTCTACAACAGAGGTAGGGATGAGATCAGTGGTGGGAGGATGGGATCAGTAAGAGGCACAGGTGGTGGTGGGAGAGGATGGCACCATCACTGTCGCCGCAGACACCCCCCCTAAAGTGAAATCAGAAACAGAGTTGTTTACTTTGTTGTACAGTGTGAAAAAATTAAGTATCAAAATCAGGCTTTTCGGGGGGGGGGGGGGTCCTTCATGATTTCTTGCACCGGGGCCCTGAAGTCTCTAGTTACGCCACTGCCACTTGGGATCAGCCTGGAACGGCTACAGCGCGGATCCCAAAAGCCAACAGGACGTCAATTGACGTCCGCCCCTTTGGGCGGTCCCCGCGCGCGCTCCAGAGCGCGCAGCGGGGAAAATCTGTGTTGGCCGTGTCCCTTGGACACAGCCAATTACAGATCGCCGCGAACGCCCAATCAGAGTGGCCGTTTGCGATCTGTGCGGCCAATGAGAGATGATCTCATATGTAAACATATGAGATCATCTCTCATTGCCGTTTTACACAGAGACAGCGGTGCTGTCTCTGGAGGGGAGACCGATCTGTGTCTCTTGTACATAGAGACACAGATCGGTCACCCCCCCAGTCACCCCCCCTTCAACTACAAGTTAGAACACTTCATAGGAAACCTATTAAACCCCTTCCTCACCCCCTAGTGTTAACCCCTTCAATGCCAGTCACATTTATACTGTAATTAGTGCATATTTATAGCACTGATCGCAGTATAAATGTGAATGGCGCCAAAAATGTGTCCGATGTGTCCGCCATAACGTCGCAGTCCCAATAAAAATCGCAGATCGCCACCATTTCTAGTAAAAAAAAAAATAATAATAAAAAATAATAATTCTGTCCCCTATTTTGTTAAGCGCTATAAAACTTTTGCGCAAACCAGTCGCTTATTGCGATTTTTTTTTTTTTTTACCAAAAATATGTAGAAGAATACGTATCGGCCAAAACTGAGAAATTTTTTTTTTTTTTTTTTTTTTTAATTGGGATATTTATTATAGCAAGAAGTAAAAAATATTGTATTTTTTTCAAAATTGTCGCTCTTTTTTTGTTTATAGCGCAAAAAATAAAAACCGCACAGGCGATCAAATACCACCAAAATAAAGCTCTACTTGTGGGGAAAAAAGGACGTCAATTTTGTTTGGGAGCCACGTCGCACGACCGCGCAATTGTTAGTTAAAGTGACGCAGTGCCGAAAGCTGAAATTTCACCTGGGCAGGAGGGGGGTTTATGTGCCCAGTAAGCAAGTGGTTAAGGAGATAGGCCAATTGGTTTTAGAGCACCACAAGGCTTTGGTGAATCAGTACACTAACCCACAGAAGCATATTGCAATGCCAAACTAAAATAAACACATCTAAACTCAAATATTAAGCACAAGATTTTCAGTGTTGATCCCTCATATCCTTTTCCTAACCTTAAAGTAGTTCTAAACTTTAGAACGTTTTTTACCTTCATGCCCATGAGACTTTAGAATCTAAAGTCTCATGGGCATGAAGGTAAAAAACGTTTTTTGAGCAGCAACTTTCCCAGCCAACCCTAATGCCGCGTACACACGACCATTTTTCATGATGAGAAAAATGCAATTTTTTAAATTGGTCATTAAAAACGATTGTGTGTAGGCTCCAGAGCATTTTTCTCAACGTGAAAAATGGGCATTAAAATTTTAGAACATGCTCTAATTTTTCTCTTCATTTTTCAGATCGTGAAAAACGGTCGTGTGTAGGCTTTAACGATGGGAAAAAACACGCATGCTCAGAAGCAAGTTATGAGACGGGAGCACTCGTTCTGGTAAAACCAGCATTTGTAATGGAGATAGCACATTCGTCTCGCTGTAACAGACTGAAAAGCATGAAGACTGAAAAGTGCGAATCGTCTCTCACCAAACTTTTACTAACACAAAATTAGCAAAAGCAGCCCAAAGGGTGGCGCCATCCGAATGGAACTTCCCCTTTATAGTGCCGTCGTACGTGTTGTACGTCACCGCGCTTTGCTCAAGCATTTTTTTTTCACGATAGTGTGTATGCAAAGCAGGTTTGACAAGAATCACGTCGAGAAAAACTAGATTTTTTCCATGACATGAAAAACGGTCGTGTGTACGTGGCATAATACTTATAAAATGGGGAAATTACCATGCTAACACATATTGAGCATTAAATCAACAAATACCTTAACAAATTAAATAAAGCTGCAGCTCTACTGAGAGATACACACAGAAATACAAATAAAGAGAAAAGAGAGCTGTGCTAACCCTAATGCATTAAATTATTAGATGTTCATAAATATAAGAGAATAGTTCATATAGATCATCAAATCCAATGACCAAAAATGATATAGGTGAGTGTCTTAAGTGTTCATCGTGACAATTAAATGAATGTTGTCACACCATGACAAAAAAGTGCACCTCCATCACATAGAAGACACACTTACTAGATGGCAAGCTTAGGAAGCTTGCGGCTATTGCCCAGCCAAGGCTTTTTTCCTGAGGGGAACTCTGATGTCAGCTCATGGACAGATCTCAGTTCATGCGGGAAGAAGCCAACCAGACATCTCACAGGAACCAAGAAGTCAACTGCGCATTCAGTGGACAATATGCCAGGATACCCAAAAAGAAAAACTCACTATGGTATAAAACCAACTACACCTTTAATCGTAAAAAATGGTATTGCACTTACAGCATGTCCCTGGGAGGAGGGACGTGTTGACGTCACCGTGTTGCTACGATCCTGGAAGAACGGGTCGTCTATGCAAGTCGGCTGGCTTTTTATTCTTTGCTTTTAGTTCTGCTCTTTGCTGTAAGTGCAATACCATTTTTTACGATTAAAGGTGTAGTTGGTTTTATACAATAGTGAGTTTTTCTTTTTGGTTATCCTGGCATATTGTCCACTGAATGCTGAGTTCTTGTGAGATGTCTGGTTGGCTTCTTCCTGCATGGAGTGAGATCTGTCCATGAGCTGACATCAGAGTTCCCCTCAGGATAAAGGCCTTGGCTGGGCAATAGCCACAAGCTTTTTAAGCTTTCCATTTGGTAAGCGTGTTTTCTATGTGGTGGAGGTAGGTGCACTTTTTTGTCATGGTGCGACAACATTCATTTAATTGTCACGATGAACACTTAAGACACTCATCTATATAATTTTCGGTCAATGGATTTCATGATCTATATGGACTATTAATTCACCCCTAAAACTTACCACGGCCGTATCTTGATCTAGCGATGTAGATGAGATCTCTCCAGGGGCTCTCCCCCCGCTCAGTGAGCCAATGAAGAGAAAGGGAGGGCGAGGCAGAGCAGTGGTTCTGTATGTAAATGGAAATGCAGAGCCGCGGTTTGGGAACAAGCTTGCTTAGATGCCCCCATTTCAAGCTGCTTGCTCTTGGGGCAGGAGGGAGGGGCCAAACGCACCAGTAAGGGACCAGAAAAGAGAGGGATGTGGGTTGCTCTGTGAAAAATCACTGCACAGAGCAGGTAAGTATGACATGTTTAATATTTTAAATAGAAAAAAAGCCTTTAATATCACTTTATTATTAAATCTTCCTTCTGTTTGACTGTTTACACCAACCCCTAATTCTCCCTTAGCTGGATTACAAGAATAATGATCGCCTACTCCCTACTTGTATAAAGGTAGAAGTAGGAAAGTGGGCAGAATTTCAAAAAATAAGTGGTATAGTAATAAGGGAGGTGTGGTCCAGAGATGTAAAATACACTCTATTCTGTGCTGCAGTAAGTGCATGAAGGGATATGAGGTTCCTGGTGGGCCACATGATGCTACAGCAAGCAGGGGGCTCAGGATGCATCCTTTGACATTTTGAAATATGAGGGTGCATATTCAGGGCTGCCACGGACTAGGTAAACGAGAGATTTGTTTACCGAGATGGCTGGCGCAGAAAAGGTTTCCATTTATGAAAAGTGAATTTTTGCTTGAAAAAGTGAACTTGGCCTTTAAAATCCAACAAGGAAACCTCAGTTTAGCAAAAATTGCCTCAATCAAAAATGTACTTAGCATGGCAAGCTATGAAATCAGGTTTCACCAACCCGTATTTGTTAAACATATGTTCTTAATGTTCGACACTTTCAGGGCAAACAGCATTTTGAGATGCTTTCCATTATTTTTTTTTAATCAAGTTGCTCTTTCAATGCATACAATGACTGCAGCAGGTAAGTAAGGGACAAAGCGCCAGATTCACAGTGGAGATACGACGGCGTATCTGCTGATATCAGTTACGCATAGATAGCCAGAAGATCCGACAGGTGTAATTGTTTTACACTGTCGGATCTTAGGATGCAATACCGCGGCCGCCGCTGGGGGGAGTTTGCGTCGTAAACCAGCGTTGGGTATGCAAATTAGGAGTTACGGCGATTCACGATGGATTTTCGCTTTCGCTACGTCGCCGCTAGTCTAGTTTCCCGTCGCAAAGTTAGTCGTCGCTTTAGGTGCCCTAACTTTAGTCAGCAAGCGTATTGCTGTCTAAAGTATGGCCGTCGTTCCCGCGTCGAAATTAAAAAATCAACGTCGTTTGCGTAAGCCGTCCGGGAATACGGAATTACGCTATGCGCGTCGCCGTTCGAAAAAATGGCGTCACGGCGCGCAATGCACGACGAGAGTTCGGAAACGGAGCATGCGCGGTAGGTCCGGTGCGGGAGCGCGCCTAATTTAAATGGCACACGCCCATTTAAATTGGCCCGCCTTGCGCCGGAGGCCGCCGGCGTAGGTTTTCATTGCAAGTGCTTGGTGAATCAGGCACTTGCGATGAAAAATTGCGGCGGTGTAACGTATCTACGATACATTACGCCGCCACTCTTCTATGTGAATCTGGCACAAAGTGTCCCAGGCATAGACAAGGAGTGAACAATAACAGACAACAATACAAATATTGTGATTTTTTAACTAAACCACCAGCTGAGATGCTTTCCATTATTAAAGCATTGGCTCATGCTTGTTGTGCAGAAGCCTACACCAAGGATGTAGAGAAATATTACAATACATATCCAAAACTTTTTCTGAACAAGCATTTCATATGTATCCTGGAGAGTACCTAGTACACACTATTCTTTTTTTTCCTTCAAAAAATTGAAGCGCTTGGGTGGAGCCGCTGTACTAACTATGTGGTGTTAGTACAAGGCTTGCCCCCACTGAGCTATTGTGTTATGATGGGGGGGGGGGGGGGGGGCGGCCAATCAGCAGACCTATTTCAGACATGCTCCTTCAACAGAAGCCTGCCAAATGGCCAGCTTCTGTCGGACCATCTGCCGCATACACGGATTGCCATTGAACCGGTCGATGCCGCCGATATTCAGCCTGATGTACGACCCTTATGCAAGACCTCAGAACATGCATGACCATCTTTTTCTCCCCAAAATAAGGGCTTTGTTTTACTCAAGCTACCCTTTCAGACACTTTAGGATCTGTGCAGATAACGATTGGTTTAACTTATTTTTCCAATGGACAGGCTAGGCATCATTCAAGTTTATTTAAATATACAGAAGACCTTTCACCTAAAGATCTCTTCACCAGTTTTACTCCTCATGCTACCGTAACACAACATTCTGATTGTTCAATTAAACAAACATTTCTATATTCTGACCGAATCTAGCACTCAGTGGTCATATTGCACTACCATTGTCATTGTTTCCAGCTGATTTTGCAGGACTGAATCAAAGATAGAATTGACTGACTATTACAACTCTATTACCTCATTGGCCTACCTCTATTCAGGCTACCCCCCCTTCAGTCTATCATGTTACTGCCTGACGCATCTACCTTGCCAAACATTGTCCACCACTCTTCTCTGAAAAACCTTCCACTGGCTTCCAATTGTGCTACAAATAAAATTCAAAATACTACCAACATACAAAACCATTTACAACTAATATATTACCCAAATTGTCCTCTCTGCTCCTCCCAGGACTACCTGCCCTCTAGTTCCCGTGTCTCTTCCTCCCATGCTCACCTCCAGGGCTTCTCCAGATCCTCTCCCATGCAATGGAACACCTTACCTCCATCTGTCCAGAGATCACCTACTCTAACGACATTCAGACAATCCCTGAAAACTCATCTTTTCAAGGAAACCTATCCCACCCCCTCCCTAACAACTCAACCTTTAAAGCGGTTGTAAACCCGCGATTAATTTTTTATTTCACCTGCAAGGCAAAAGCCATAATGAGCTAGTATGCACCGCATATTAGCTCATTATGAAATACTTACCTCGGAACGAGATGAAGAGAACTTACCTGGTCCACGCAGAGTGAGATATCATCTTGACTCTGCGTGTCTTCCGGGTATCGTCGCTCCAGCGCTGTGATTGGCTGGAGCAGCGATGACGTCACTCCCGCGCACGTGGGAGACTTCAATTCGGCAAGGTCCGGCGGCTGCCGGTCCTTTAGCCGAGGATCCCCGCTGCGCATGCGCCGCTGCAATCAGCGGTGCATTGCGGGGGAATATCTCCTAAACCGTACAGGTTTAGGAGATATTCTTTATACCTACAGGTCAGTCTTATTATAGGCTTACCTCTAGGTAAAAGTCATAAAGTGGGGTTTACAACCACTTTAATTCTTTCACCAGGTCATCTCTCACAGCTATGTATCATACGCCCCTTCCCTATTAGATTCGAACCTCTCACAAGCAGGGCCCTTTTAAACTTCTTGCACTAAATTGTCTTGTAACTGTACCGTCTCCCTTATACAGGGAGTGCAGAATTATTAGGCAAGTTGTATTTTTGAGGATTAATTTTATTATTGAACAACAACCATGTTCTCAATGAACCCAAAAAACTCATTAATATCAAAGCTGAATATTTTTGGAAGTAGTTTTTAGTTTGTTTTTAGTGTTAGCTATTTTAGGGGGATATCTGTGTGTGCAGGTGACTATTACTGTGCAGAATTATTAGGCAACTTAACAAAAAAATATATATATACCCATTTCAATTATTTATTTTTACCAGTGAAACCAATATAACATCTCAACATTCACAAATATACATTTCTGACATTCAAAAACAAAACAAAAACAAATCAGTGACCGATATAGCCACCTTTCTTTGCAAGGACACTCAAAGCCTGCCATCCATGGATTCTGTCAGTGTTTTGATCTGTTCACCATCAACATTGCGTGCAGCAGCAACCACAGCCTCCCAGACACTGTTCAGAGAGGTGTACTGTTTTCCCTCCTTGTAAATCTCACATTTGATGATGGACCACAGGTTCTCAATGGGTTTCAGATCAGGTGAACAAGGAGGCCATGTCATTAGTTTTTCTTCTTTTATACCCTTTCTTGCCAGCCACGCTGTGGAGTACTTGGACGCGTGTGATGGAGCATTGTCCTGCATGAAAATCATGTTTTTCTTGAAGGATGCAGACTTCTTCCTGTACCACTGCTTGAAGAAGGTGTCTTCCAGAAACTGGCAGTAGGACTGGGAGTTGAGCTTGACTCCATCCTCAACCCGAAAAGGCCCCACAAGCTCATCTTTGATGATACCAGCCCAAACCAGTACTCCACCTCCACCTTGCTGGCGTCTGAGTCGGACTGGAGCTCTCTACCCTTTACCAATCCAGCCACAGGCCCATCCATCTGGCCCATCAAGACTCACTCTCATTTCATCAGTCCATAAAACCTTAGAAAAATCAGTCTTGAGATATTTCTTGGCCCAGTCTTGACGTTTCAGCTTGTGTGTCTTGTTCAGTGGTGGTCGTCTTTCAGCCTTTCTTACCTTGGCCATGTCTCTGAGTATTGCACACCTTGTGCTTTTGGGCACTCCAGTGATGTTGCAGCTCTGAAATATGGCCAAACTGGTGGCAAGTGGCATCTTGGCAGCTGCACGCTTGACTTTTCTCAGTTCATGGGCAGTTATTTTGCGCCTTGGTTTTTCCACACGCTTCTTGTGACCCTGTTGACTATTTTGAATGAAACGCTTGATTGTTCGATGATCACGCTTCAGAAGCTTTGCAATTTTACAAGTGCTGCATCCCTCTGCAAGATATCTCACTATTTTTGACTTTTCTGAGCCTGTCAAGTCCTTCTTTTGACCCATTTTGCCAAAGGAAAGGAAGTTGACTAATAATTATGCACACCTGATATAGGGTGTTGATGTCATTAGACCACACACCTTCTCATTACAGAGATGCACATCACCTAATATGCTTAATTGGTAGTAGGCTTTCGAGCCTATACAGCTTGGAGTAAGACAACATGCATAAAGAGGATGATGTGGTCAAAATACTAATTTGCCTAATAATTCTGCACTCCCTGTATTGTAAAGCGCGGTGCAAACTGTTATCGCCATATAAATCCTGTATAATAATGTGTTGTCTGAAGCAATCAACAGATCTTTTAACTTTTTTCCCAAGAAACTTTTGACACCTGAAAGTGACTGAACCGATGCACAAGCTTCACAAATCGAATCAGTTAACGGCCCGTGTCGACAGGGTATTACAATCCTATGCAAGTCCACGGTAATGCAAAATCCTCTTGAAGCAGGCCAAGTGCTGGTCAGATGGAGGTCAACTGCAGGTCAAATGCACCGGCCAATGAATTCTGAATGATCTAAGAAGCTTTTCAAACTGATGTCAAATTTATGCCATTGACAAAAGTCCATAGTGCGTCAACACAGGCCCTAAAACAATTGAATTAAATGGTTGATCACATGAATGATCCATGCATTTATAGCCAGCTTTATAGACTTTGTGCCACAGCCTGTCCCCAGAATATTAAGACTGTAGTAATAATAATTGTAGGATTACAGTTCCAAATGTGCTGGAAAGACTTCTAGGCTAAAAAAAATAAAAAGATTATAGTTCTAATCAAATAATATTTCCCATATTTTTACATTTTAGGTCACTCTCATGCAATAAGTATTTTTTTTACAGGCTTGTGTTAATCACTATTGCATAAATATGTCATTAAAAAAGAAACCGAATAGAAAATATGCGAACTAAAATTGGCAATATAACGCTTATAAATCTGACTAAATTGATGAGGTAAGAGTTGAAGAAAAATAATCTAAAAAATAGTGGAGCTAATTGATAACCTCCCTGTGGATTCACAATTGGGCACATAACAGCTGTGTTGTTATATTGCTGCTAATTTATTTAGTAGTTGTTTTCTCCCCCCTATATGTCTATTTCACTTATTGCGGTGGGTTCTACCCATTTGAAAACTTAAATATTGTGTAAAAGATGGCAGATGGTATGATTGAGGTTTGTATCATCTTCTCTTTTTATACATTTGCAAAATAGAACTATTGTTGCCTGGTTGAGCATATAGAAATAGCTGTGATTTCTCCATTATCTTCATCTACAGTATCTCCTTCGTCATACTATGTATATGTATGTACTTTGTATAAGAATAAAATAATATTTTTGTTTAATGTGTATGGTCCCAGTGAAGAAGCAAGCGTAGATGGCAAAGCTAAAGGTGAAAGGGAGTTGCATGTAAGATGATGGTGGTGTATGAACTGATTGTTAGGAGGCATGGAGGCCGACACGGCATGGAGGCGTGTAAAGAAAAGTAGATGACAATAAAGGAGGTGGTGAGATGGGTGGAATTAGGAGTTGATAGGGAGGAGAAAATGAATGCTGATGAGGAGAGGTATGATAGCTGATGCCACCCTTTCAATGTGGGGGGCTTTTGTTGAAGGATGTGGGCAGAGAATGCTTGGAATCTCATCTTTGGGGTGACGGCATATGCACGATGAAAGTAGAGGCGAGAAGGTTATTTGAATGTAGTCTCAACAGGGAATTTAATGATGCTTGGATGGGGAGGAAGTGTAGGACAGGGCCCACAAATCACCGGGAGACAGCAGGGTTTTTGTTAAGGACAGCAGATGAAAGAAAGTTGAGATATTACAGGAGGGAACCAAGGCATGGGAGTTAAAGTGTGGAGGATGGGGGACCTCTGGGATAGAGGGGCAATGGTAGAGTATAAACCTGACCAGATTGTGGAAAGTCTGTGATGAAAGTAGTGTATGTATATCGCTCACAGAACCAGAGAGATGATAAAAGGATGTAGAGAGAAGACAGTGGTAGCAAATCACAGATAGAAGGAAAAGAACAGAAATCAAGAGAAGATCATAGCTGGAAAGGGAGTAAGAAGAGATAGTGGGATCAGACCCACCCGATCACCATATCATTCTGCAAAGTCATGCTGACAACCATCTTCCCTATCTGGTATCATTCCCAGAATTTGGGTACGCTGAGCAAGGTGGGTTGGGGGATGTATTTATTGACAGGTTAGTTCTAAGAAATTTGTAACAGGAGACTATTTTGCTTCAGTCCACCTACTCTATAGCAGCCACAGAGCCTTCACTATGAAGACTATAAAGACCTTAGTACTGTCAGTTGTAAGGTTTTGCTTATATCTCAAATGTAAAAGTGAACTGGCTAAAAAAAAAAAAAACTGGTGTAAATGCCGCATACACACGATCATTTTTTGGGTTGTAAAAAACTTAGTTTTTTAAAAATGTAATTTAAAATGATGGTGTGTGGGCTTCAGAGCATTTTTCGGGTTCTGAAAAACGACCAAAAAAATATTCGAACATGCTCTATTTTTTAACGACGTTTTAAACAATGTCGTTTTTTGGGTTGTAAAAAATGATCGTGTGTGGGCTTTAACGACAGGAAAAACCCACGCATGCTCAAAAGCAAGTTATGAGACGGGAGCGCTCGTTCTGGTAATACTACCGTTCGTAATGGAGTAAGCACATTCATCACGCTGTAACAGACAGAAAAACGCGAATCGTCTTTTACTAACACGAAATCAGCAAAAGCAGCCCCATGGGTGGCGTCATCCGCATGGAACTTCCCCTTTACAGTGCCGTCGTACGTGTTGTACGTCACTGCGCTTTGCTAGAGCATTTTTTTTTCACGATCGTGTGTGGGCAACGTCGTTTTAATGATGAAGTTTTTTCGAGAGGCTTAAAAACGCGAAAAATTATCGTGTGTATGCGGCATAAGAATTGGTAAGCTGCATTAAATGTTTGCTTTTAGATGTAATACCGCTTTCGGAAAATAAAAAGCAATGTCTTGTATACAAGATATGATAATTTGCTGACGCAGACCACCGTCTTCCAGATCTGAAATCCTGTGTATTCAAAAATGTTCTTCAATATGCTATGGTTATAACGAATGACTATTTGAGCAGTTGTGAACTCATCATGGTGTTTAACTCACTAGATATTCACTTTCTAAAAAAAAAAAAAAAATCTAAAGATTCTAGTTAAAAATCTCAGGAGGTCGGGAATTTAGGAAGCACCACATCTGTCACCAGCAATTATTCCATGGCCAAGCAACTAGATTATACAACACCTCATAATCATGCACTTGCATGATTTGCTGTTTGGCTATTTACATAATGAAGTGACTATAGATTGTACACAATATTAACATGTTAGCATAAGGCAATGTAACACTGTTCCCTGATGGATAAAACCTATAACAGAAAGGCTGTAATTCCAGTGCTTCCCAGCGATAATGCTGCGTTAGGCTTTCTTTAGTTTCTACCAAATGTATGAAAGCCAAAAAAGCAAATACTTAAATAATAGTCCTTTCTGGGATGGATTCCTGCAGAATATGTTCGCTCCAATGTTGGTCATGTATGTAGACTAGACATTTGGTTATGTGACATTTGCTGAAGGTAGGTCAGTCCTGAGGAAAGATCATCTACAAGGAGAACACTACTGTTGACCAATCATTTGCTCTTCTGTTTGCATTTTTTGATCACTGCTTCCATAGTTCAGGTCCTCTTTAATAAGGCAGTGAAAGATAAGCCTAAAAGTCCTTAGGGCCAGAAGCGATCTCTAGACAGAAATGCAATCATTCAAACATGGTAGGTCACATAGTGGTCTTTCCACTCTAGCAACTGTGTAGAAGCATATACAGTGTATCCGGAAAGTATTCACAGTGCTTCACTTTCCACATTTTGTTGTGTTACAGCCTTATTATAAAAACGGATTAAAGTCATTTTCCATAAAATTCTACAAACAATACCCCATAATGACAATGTGAAAGAAGTTTGTTTGAAATAAAAAATCACATGTATGTAAATATTCACAGCCTTTGCCATGACACTCAAAATTGAGCTCAGGTGCATCCTGTTTCCACTCATCATCCTTGAGATGTTTCTACAACTTGATTGGAGTCCACCTGTGGTAAATTCAGTTGATTGGATATGATTTGGAAAGGCACACACCTGTTTATATAAGGTCCCGCAGTTAACAGTGCATGTCAGAGCACAAACCAAACCATGAAGTCCAAGGAATTGCCTGTAGACCTCAGAGACAGGATTGTATCAAGGCACAGATCTGGGGAAGGGTTAAGAAACATTTCTGCACCATTGAAGGTCCCATTGAGCACAGTGGCCTCCATCATCCATATCTGGAAGAAGTTTGGAACCACCAGGACTCTGCCTAGAGCTGAGTGATCGTGGGAGAAGCTGGTGGTCACTCTGACAGATCTCCAGTGTTTCTTTGTGGAGAGAGGAGAACCTTTCAGAAGAACAACAATCTCTGCAGCACTTCTCCAATCAGGCCTGTATGGTAGCGTGGCCATACGGAAGCCACTCCTCAGTAAAAGGCATATGACAGCCGCCTGGAGTTTGCCAAAAGGCACCGGAAGCACTCTTGAACCATGAGAAACAAAATGCTCTGGTCTGACGAAATAAAGATTGAACTCTTTGGCTTGAATGGCAAGCGTCATGTCTGGAGGAAACCAGGCACCGCTCATCACCTGGCCAATACCATCCCTACAGTGAAGCATGTTGGTGGCAGCATCATGCTGTGGGGATGTTTTTCAGCGTCAAGAACTGGGAGACTAGTCAGGATTGAGGGAAAGATGAATGCAGCAATTTACAGAGACATCCTTGATGAAAACCTGCTCCAGAGACCTCAGACTGGGGCGAAGGTTCATCTTCAACAGAACAACGATCCTAAGTACACAAGTGGCTAATGATAACAAATGAGTGACTACGGGACAACTCTGTGAATGTCCTTGAATGGCTCAGCCGGAGCCCAGACTTGAACCCGATTTAACATCTCTGGAGAGATCTGAAAATGGCCGTGCACTGACGCTCCCCATCCAACCTGATGGAGCTTGAGAGGTCCTGCAAAGAAGAATTGGAGAAACTGACCAAAAATAGGTGTGCCAAGCTTGTAGCATCATACTCAAAAAGACTTGAGGCTGTAATTGGTGCCAAAGGTGCTTCAACAAAGTATTGAGCAAAGGCTGTGAATACTTATGTATATGCGATTTTTTTTTTTTTTTTTAATACATTTGCAAAGATTTCAATCAAACATCTTTCATATTGTCATTATGGGGCATTGTTTGCAGAATTTGGAGAACAATAATGAATTTAATCCATTTTGGAATATGGTTGTAACATAACAAAAGGTGGAAAAAGTGAAGTGCTGTGAATACTTTCTGGTTGCACTGTTCATACCAGGACTTTGGTTGCATAAACCTTGCTGAATATTAGGATTGGAATTTAGAATGGCTAATTCTCACCTTCAGTGGAGATCCCATGTCCAAGTGGCTAGGCCTTCAAAACATGTCAACAGCACTGAAGGGAACCTTTTATTTGGAGTTTTTACCTAACACAGTTTAATGTTAATATTTGAATATTAAATCCGTAACTGGTAAAAAATAGTACAGTCAACGTTTAAGGTAGCACACACACACTCATAGTTAAAGTGGACCTGAACCCAAAATTAGAAAATTATGCCAAAGCAGGACCATCATTTTTTTTTATACCAAATGTCTTGGATTTTTCCTGAAAAACAGCAGTGCATATTGTATGCCTAAAAAATTCTGTGCCTTCAAGTGGTTCTAAATGCAGAAGGTTTTTTACCTTAAAGCATTCTCTGTGCAGCCCCCCCCAGCGACCCCTTATACTCACGATCTTGATCCAGCGATTTGCGTGAAAGCAGCATCGCTCTCTTACTCCTTATTGGCTCAGAGGCAGCAGCAGGAGCCAATTTTTCAGTGAGAGGGGAGCGGGGGTGGAGTTGAGCCACGCTTTGTGTGTCAAATTGAACACAGAGCTGGCTTCATTGTAATCCTGCATGAGTACCCCCATAGAAAGCAGCTTGCAATGGTGGGCACTTGGTGGGGGTAGAGGAGCCAGGAGCACCGGGGGGGGGGGGGGGGACCCAAGAGGAGGATTGGGCTGCTCTGTGCAAAACTACTGCAGAGCAGGCAAGTATAACATGTTTGCAATTTAAAATAAAAATCAATGGTTTACAAAAACTTTCAGTCTCATAGTTGCATATCTTTTGGCATTTTTTTTTTTTATGGTTGAACTGGATGGACTTGTGTCTTTTTTCAACCTGACTAACTATGTAACTATCTGTAGTGTGAGATTCTAAGGTACTGTAAACCTGTGATTTCTAGTCTCATTAGATTTGGAGTGGGATTAAAGCGGTATTAAACCCAAAACCAAAAATGCATACAGTATTACAGCTTGCCAATCATTAGCTATGGTGGCTGTAGTAGTCTTTTTTTTTAGGCTTTTTATCCCCTCAGTTTTAACCTGGTGATCTGGCCAGTAATACATGATTAAGCACTTTGTGTGAAACGTGTCTGCTGAACAGTTTGGATCCCTCGTGTGTCATGTTTTTTAAACCTTTGACTCTACAATAAACCAACAAAATTTTCTTTATCTCTGGATGTGCTGCTTTTTCTCTTTGTTGCATGGCCAGTAATACACCTCATGTAATAGAGTGCCCCCACCCGCTCTGGAAGAATGAGCACAGGGAACATATATTACATATACAGAAAATATTACCCCCATCAGTCATCAAAACAGCAGTCATGGGGGGCAGTTCTGAAATGAGCACAGAGTCCTGCTACTATCAAGATGGCCACCCAAATACAGAGATTGTGTGCAGAACAAGACATGGCAAGTAAGTCCCAGGATAAAGATCAGTGGCTGGAAGACCACAAACAAAATTGGTGATCAGTTCTTTGCTCTCGGCTTGTCTTTTTGGGCACAGTTTCCAAAGTTCAGGTTCTCTTCAATAAGGCAGTGAAAAATGTATGGATGATGTGCAAACTGCAGTAACCCACTAACACAATGACTTCAAGGCCAGAAGCCATAAATGATTTCAAGGTTGAAATGCACTCATGCAGTTATTGTAGATCGCAGGCAGCCTCCGAATAATCATATTAGCTGAGTTGAGAGCCAATGTCCCCAGACCCAGGACTGAGAACAAAGAAGGAAAGGGTGATCCCTCTAAATGTACATTTTAATTTCCACAGTCTGTTTGAAATCGCATATAAAAGTGAAGTGGAATAGGCAGGCCTTAGCTGAACTTATGCAGGGGCTGCCTGCTTCCAGCAGTTTTGATTTCCACTGAGTCGAACACCCCCCCCTCCCCCACCCCGGTTCGCAGCAGAACATGCGAACAGGCAAAAAATGTGTTCTAACACACGAACACTGTTAAAGTCTATGGGACACGAACATGAAAAATCAAAAGTGCTAATTTTAAAGGTTAATATGCATGTTATCGTCATAAAAAGTTTGGGGTCCTGGGTCCTGCCCCAGGGGACATATATCAATGCAAAAAAGTTTTAAAAACTGCAGTTTTTTCGGGAGCAGTGATTTTAATAATGCTTAAAGTGAAACAATAAAGTGAAATATTCCTTTAAATTACCTGGGGGTGTCTATAAGTATGCCTGTAAAGTAGTGCATATTTCCTGTGCTTAAAAAAGTCCCTGCACAAAATGACATTTCTAAAGGAAAAAAAGTACTGTATTTATTTATAACACCCACTTTTTTACCCTGAAAATAGAGGGTAAACTGTGCCTGCGTGTTATACGCAGGGTGCTGTGGAAAGTTTTTTTCCCCAAACTTCCCACTTAACCACTTAAAGACCTCAGGTGTTTTTCAGATTTGGTGTTTGCAAGACTAAAACATTTTTTTCTGCTAGAAAATTACTTAAAACCCCCAAACATTATATATTTTTTTTTCTAACACCCTAGAGAATAAAATGGCGGTCATTGCAATACTTTTTGTCACACCGTATTTGCGCAGCAGTCTTACAAGCGCACTTTTTTTGGAAAAAATTCACTTTTTTGAATTAAAAAATAAGACAACAATAAATTTGGCCCAATTTTTTTATATATTGTGAAAGATAATGTTACGCCGAGTAAAATGATACCCAACATGTCACGCTTTAAAATTGCGCCCGCTCGTGGCATGGCGTCAAACTTTTACCCTTAAAAATCTAGATAGGCGACGTTTAAAAAATTCTATAAGTTGCATTTTTTGAGCTACAGAGTAGCTCTAGGGCTATAATTATTGCTCTCGCTCTAACGATCGCGGCGATACCTCACTTGTGTGATTTGAACACCGTTTTCATATGCGGGCGTTCGCTTCTGCGCGCGAGCTCGTCAGGACGGGGCGCTTTAAAAAAAATTTTTTTTTGTTTTCTTATTTAATTTTATTGATTTTATTATTTTTTACACTAAAATATAAAAAAAAAAAAAAATGATCACTTTTATTCCTATTACAAGGAATGTAAACATCCCTTGTAATAGAACAAAGCATGACAGGTCCTCTTAAATATGAGATCTGGGGTCAAAAAGACCTCAGATCTCATATTTAGGCTTAAATGCAAAAAAAAAAAAAAAAAAGGAAAATTTGTCATTTAAAAAAATGACAGAAAAAAAATTGTCTCTTTAAGAGGCTGGGCGGGACTGACGTTTTGACGTCACTTCCGCCCAGCAGAGCTATGAGGACGGGTGGGGGCCATCTTGCCCTCACTCAAGTCCTCACTCTCCTGGCGGCAGCATCGGATCTCCTCCGCCGCTACCGACGGCTCCGGTAAGCGGCGGAGGGCGCGGAAAAGCGGCGGGAGGGGGGGGGCCCCTCTCCCGCCACCGATAACGGCCATCTCGCGGCGAATCCGCCGCGGAGACCGCCGTTATCGTTTACACGGCCGCCAGCTGAAAACATGGATATCTCAGTTGTGGCAGCAGCTGCTGCCGTTACTGAGATATCCATGTTTAAAAAGAGGACGTATATATACAGTGGGGGGTCCGTAAGTGGTTAAAGTTAGAGTGCGTGTTATACGCCGATAAATACGGTAATTTAAAACCACTTGCGGCTATGAATTGTCGGGTCCCGGCAATACAAATAAAAGTCATTGAAAAAAACAACATTGGTCCACCCCCAGTCCATTACCAGGCCCTTTGGGTCTGGTATGAATAATAAGGGGAACCCAAAAAAATGCGCCCCCCCAAATTCTTCTGGTCTGATATGAATTTTAAGGGAAACCCCGCACCAAAATAAAAAAAATGGCGTGGGGTTCCCCCCAAAAATCCATACCAGACCCTTATCTGAGCATGCAACCTGGCAGGCCACATTTCCTGAACATGGGGAGTATTATCCCTATGTTGATGGGGACAAAGGCCTCATCCCCACAACCCTAGCCCAGTGGTTGCAGGGGTCTGCGGGCGGGGGGCTTATCGGAATCTGGAAGCCCCCTCTAAGAAAGGGGACCCCCAGATGCCAGCCTCCAATGTGAATTGGTAACGGGTACATTGTACCCCTACCATTTCACCCAAAAAAGTAAAAAAAAAAAAAAAAAAAAAAAACACACAGCTTGGGACAAGTCCTTTAATAAAAAAAAATTACAGCGCTGTAATCCTTCTACGACCCGGACCCGCCACCACGGACGATACAGCCTCCATATGAGGCGCCCGGCCGAATGAAGTGCGACCCATCTGACAGCTCTTAAATAACTGAGGGCGGGGCCACCTGTGACGTGGATGTGTGACCCCTGATGCAATGGGGGTTCCGGCCGTTTCCCCGTGGCGTCACGGGTGACCCCGCCCCCTCTGACGCAACGGGGGTTTCCCGTGACACTGTGTGTTTTTTTTTACCTTTTTGTCACTTTTTTGGGTAAAATGGTAGGGGTACAATGTACCTTGTTACCAATTCACATAGGGGGGCGGCATCTGTGGGTCCCCTTTGTTAAAGGGGGCTTCCAGATTCCGATAAGCCCCCGCAACCACCGGGCAATGGTTGTGGGGATGAGGCCCTTGTCCCCATCAACATGGGGGACATCCTCCCCATGTTGAGGGCATGTGGCCTGGTACGGTTCATCCCCCCTGAACCGTACCAGGCCACATGCCCTCAACATGGGGAGGATGTCCCCCATGTTGATGGGGACAAGGGCCTCATCCCCACAACCCTTGCCCTGCGGCCTGCCAGATTGCGTGTTAGGATAAAGGGTCTGGTATAGATTTTTGGGGGGAACCTCACGCCATTTTTTTTATTTTGACATGGGGTTCCCCTTAAAATGGATTTTGAGGGGACCCCTATGCCATTTTTTTTATTTGGCAAAGGGTTCCCCTTAAAATCCATACCAGGCCTGAAGGGCCTGGTAATGGAATTTGGGGGGGACCCCCATGCATTTTTTTTTGGTTTGGGATTCCCCTTAATATTCATAACAGACCCAAAGGGCCTGGTAATGGACTGGGGGGGACCCATGTTTTTTTTTTTTTCAATGACTTATCTGCATTGCCGGGACCCGACAATTCATTATAACCACAAGTAGGTTTGAATTACTTTTTTTCCTTTAGAAATGTCATTTTTTCTAAACACCGGAAACATGCACCACTGTACAGGCATACTATAGACACCCCCAGGTACGAAATTTAAAGGAATATTTCACTTTTATTGTTTCACTTTAAGCATTAAAATCAATGCTCCCAAAAAAAAAATCAGTTTTTAAAACTTTTTTTGCATTGATACATGTCCCTTGGGGCAGAACCCGTGTCCTCAAACACTTTTTATGACAATAACTTGCATATTAACCTTTAAAATTAGCACTTTTGTTTTCTCCCATAGACTTTTAAAAGGTGTTTTGCGGCTTTTGAATTTGCCGCAAACACCCTAAATTGTTCGCTATTCGGCGAACGGGCGAACAGCCAATGTTTGAGTCTAACTCATGTTCGACCCAAGCATAAAGCTCATGCCTAATTACCAAGTGCACTGCAGCAAAAAAAATTAATAAAATATTATTAGTAATTTACGGTTCCTGGCAGTCTTTTCCTTCTTTTTTTTCACAACTTATCTGCACTTACAGTGTAGGCTCCAAACAATATTTACGCTGACCTGGGTCTTTAAAGCATGCTTGCCTATTTTTAAAGCATGGGGAAAAAGGCAAAAGTAGTAGGTTATATTTGAAATGATGCTTGGTAATAAAAAAAAGCTCATGTATCATAAAAGTACAGCTATTCTTTAACTCTTTTACCACATTCCAGGATTGAATCACCTAAACCTGAAAAATGAAAAACACAAATAAACACTCAAACATTCCTTGTTGGAATGGGGAAAAAAGCTGGTAACAGAAGTAATACTTTTTCTGCAGAATATGCCACCGTTCCATTCAATGTTACCATATATGTAGCCCAGGCTTGGTCCTCTGACATTTGCTAAAGGGAAAGGCCATCCAATGTGAACCCTGATCATAAGGTGACCAGATTTTTAAAATGAAATCCGGGGACATATTTTTTTTTTTTTACTAGTAATGGCAACAATCAGCGACTCTCTGCCCGTCGCCGCCCGCCTCACAGCCTCTCAAGTCTTACTCTTCGGGCCCCCGGCTACTACTGGATGGGGAGCGGAGGAAGATCACTCCGCCAGGGAAGGCAAGGAGATAGGCAGGTCGGCTGGCCAGGATTTGAGCCAAGGCAGAAGAACATGCGAGCGAAGCTGAATGGGCATGCACCCAAAACGGAAGAAATATTCCCTCCGCTCTGACCAGCACATGATCATCAGAAAGGGGCGCAGATAATGAAAAAAATACAACCCCCCCTAAGCTAGTAGGCACGGCGGAGCAGGGGTGTTTAATTCTAATTTTTTTATTTTAATTCTGCACTGACTGTCCTTGAAATTGCCCCTGCCCCCTATTAAATCCAATCTGGGGACAAAACCAGGGACAGACTTGTTCCGGGGACAGTGTCCTCAAACAGGGAACTGTCCCCTGAAACTGGGGATGTCTGGTCACCCTACTGATCATCCCGTTTAGTAGAGATTACATGACAAGACAGCACTGAATGAAGCAAGGAGCAGCATTTTCTCAATCAAAGGTGCATATTTTAGCATATAACTCTATATCCATAATATAAAGGCTGTTAAAGCTTTATGTTAGCACCTGAATATACAGTAGCTCTGCTGTGGGCTATAAAAGCAGGAAATATGTAAATAGCCAAGATGGAGGCAGGCAATCTGAAAAGGTCTAAGTTTGAAAGCAAGGTCAATTGTATGACAAAGATTAAATGAGCTCTGGATCCTGCAGTCAGACGGGTTAATTATGCAAGAACCGAAAGACTGTACTAGTAAGCTAATTAAACAAGTGAATAGGGACCTGCAAGTTTCTTATTATGTGAGCGGAGGGTTATTCCTAAAAAGCTCCTGGCTAGCAACTGCAAACTTCCAGCATCCTCTCTGCAATGTCAGCTCCCAGTTTCCTGCCTGCCAGCACCAGGACAGGAAGGTGTCATAAAAACCAGCCCTACTGCCTGAGCCACTCAGGGCCTCCGAATCACACACAATCAAAAGATTCATACTAATTAAATCCGGCACACTACCATCAGCACCAAACATTTCTCTCACTGCAGCGTGCCAAAAAGAATTAAAAGAACATTAAACTCTCAGCAATAACAGCTAAACTCCCGTTCCCTCTGCCAAATTGCACCACTCTGGATTATACAGATGTTTGTTAATTATGCTAATTTTTATTAAACTATTAAAAGGAAGAGTGTGCTGGCACAGCCAGTCTGGAATGTGCTGTGCTCAGGATCCTGGCTGCTCACGCTTCCCTGAGCATGAAGCTTTTTTCATCGTCTCGGAAGGGTAACCTATAGCGGGCACCATGTTAAGGCCAACACAACTCCATGGATGCATTATTTAATGCGAAAGCCTGACAAGTTCTCCAACAGAAACATCTCTTAGGCACCAGGATGCTTGATGAACACCCAGATGCACGAGGATGGCTCAGAGGCAAGATGGACATAAATCTGTCGGTAGCATCAGATCATTGAGAGCTTGATGCATGCCCTGTGCGTCTAATCAATCACAGTTATTGGTTTATGATTGCTTATTGCCAGTATTAGTGCCTGTCTGTTATACATTATTGTTTGGGAATGAATAAATTACAATATGCAGCCCCTGCCTGTTCTCTCGCTATGTGATGACAGTGATCCATCTCTCCCGAGCTTTTTGATAATACGGCGGGTAAGTGAGACGCTGTCATGACAGTGACAGGGAATTATGGCCTTGTCATGCGCGTACTCTGCTGGATGAAGACGATCGCAGGACAGAAACACAGTCAACTGGCACTAATGCATCCCAAGACCACCTCAAAATTAACTATGCATGTAAACACAAAGCCTTTTGGGGTTTCCCAAACTCGGCGCTTCATCTTTGATGGACTACAACGTGTGGCCTGATGAAGGCGATAAACTTACTTCACAGCAACGATAAAATGAGCAGCATTATCAAACATAAAGATTTACCTGGAAAGTAATTAAAATGTGCTTTATCTAGTTAAAATCACTGACCTTAAACCCTTCTCAAAAAACTGGTTTTGCACTACTTGCAAGCTACAGTGAGAATACCCGATGAATAAGAATCCTATGAGCACCTAGGTCACGCATATGTGTCGATGGCTAGTATTTGTATAAATAATGAATGGCTCCTCATCAGCCCAACGTACAATAATATCATTATGCTGAAGCAGAGAGCGCTTTGAAAAAGGAAAGATGGGGGGATAAACCGAGATTTCGTCTAGTTCTGACCCTAACCCGCTGCTAATACGATGGGCCTATGAAAAGCAGGCATTAATAGGGACTCCATAAAGTGTGCACCGTTCTGACCGCACTCACTCCCTGAGGCACCGCAGCACAATTTGGAAACAATGTGAAGGAAACGTTTAATCTGCTCAACCCATCTGTGCTTCGCATTTCTGCAGCGCTCCCTGAGAGAGAGGCGCCTCCAATCTCCACATTGCCTTTAATATTCTCCTAAATCACATCAGCCGCGTGCTGGAAGGGCTATTGCTGGTGTATCACAGGTTCATGGAAAGTGCACAGGGAGGGGGACAGGAGACGTGGATAATTTCTATTTATTAGAGAAATATCCAAGTCTCGTCTTCTTGGCCCTTTGCAGAACCGCTGCCGAGCGTGCACAGTTCCTGATTAAGCTTTCTCGTTACCAGATGGGTGGAAGTGAAGGGTGTCGTAATTTGTATTTTTTGTTAATTAGCTTTGCTGCGCGATCTGCTGCTACAGGGGATAGATACTGTGCTGCCTTCCATCTCATGGAACCGGCTGGGGCACTGACGGGAGGCATCTTCTACTTTCTGCCACCTTCTGCAAGGTGACATTGTACAGTCTGACCGGACCCCCATCCCTCCCTTTTTCTTGGAGGGTCTGCATTCCTTTATCTGGGAATAATTTAATCCTAACACGGACAGGGTGACAGATAGAAGCCGCCAGCCAGGGCTGCAGCCTGTTGGCGTGTTACCTCATCTGCACACGTGTATCTATGGTAACAGCTTCTAGCTTCATTTCCTGCATCCCCTAGAGGGGTGTCACAGTCAGATCCACCTGCTTCTCACCCTCCCCGATCCGGGGTCATGTTAAGGTCGGCACAATAAATGAATGTGAGTACTAATGATCTGTTTACTAGCTGTTTATGTTCTGTGTGTCAGGGGCACTCCAGAGCTCATTATGCTTGCAATTAGACTGCGCCACTGCTAGATATTTAACTCTTTTTTTTCTTTTAAATTAGCATTTTAATAACATTCTGTGAGCACTGAAACAAAGTGGTCATTTTTCACAGGCAAAGTTTCAGCTTCGCTTACAACTTTCATAAATGATAGGCCTGTTTTTTTTGTCTATTAGCCGAGGCGGAAGAATGTCAGAGGGACCTGACCACTGGGCATCCTAAAATGTTTACCACCACCTCAGCCTGCGGTGGCATCTATGGTGATATGGTGGGACACACAACACAAACAAGATATGTCTCCATGTATGCCCGCACTCTTAAAGGGCTAACAAATGGCAAGTTGGTTTATTTAGGAGAGCTTATAATGTAATGAATTACTGTGTTTTCCCTTATTAAATTAGTTCTGCTAGTTCAGTATGTTCAGCGCGCAGCTCTAAACTGTAACTCTCAAATACAACCAGATTCTCAACAGGCTCCCAGCCCATCCAGACACATGTAATATATTCAATAGTACTGATTTGAGGGAGTCCCCCCATGTCCATTATACGTGTAAAAATGATCTAGGTCAAAAATCTCTGGCTTTCATCTACATACAGCGGATAAAATAAGTATTGAACACATCACTATTTTTCTAGGACTAGGTAAATATATTTCTAAAGGTGTCATTGCCATGAAAATGTTACCACGTCGGTAACAACCCATGCAATCCGTACATACAAAGAAACAAACACGTTCAGAAATTAAAGCGGGAGTTCACCCGCAAAAAAAAAATTAAGATTAGATTCATGCTCATTTTGTCTAGGGGAATCGGCTAGTTTTTTTAAAAACAAAGCAGTACTTACCGTTTTAGAGAGCGATCTTCTCCACCGCTTCCGGGTATGGTCTTCGGGTCTGGGCGTTCCTTCTTGATTGACAGGCTTCCGACGGTCGCATCTATCGCGTCACGAGTAGCCGAAAGAAGCCAAACGTTGGTGCGGCTCTATACGGCGCCTGCGCACCGACGTTCGGCTACTTTCGGAAAATCGTGACGCGATAGATGCGACCGTCGGAAGCCTGTCGGAAGCCTGGCAATCAAGAAGGAAGGCCCAGACCCGAAGACCATACCCGGAAGCGGCGGAGAAGATTGCTCTCTAAAACGGTAAGTACTGCTTCGTTTTTAAAAAAACTAGCCGATTCCCCTAGACAAAATGAGCATGAATCTAATTTAAAAAAAAAAATTGCGGGTGAACCTCCACTTTAAGTTCTGTGTAATAAAATGGAATGACACGGGGAAAAATATATTGAACACAATGCAAAAAGGCACAGAAAGCCAAGGCGCCAGCTGAAATCTATCAGTAATTAGAAAGCAATCATGCCCCTTGTCAGTTAAAATTAATATTAGCTGGTTCAGTCTCAACTGATGGCCTATAAAAAGGTGTCTCATTACCAAGGTGTCACACAAGAAACATCTCATGATGGGTAAAGAGCAAAAGGGCTCTCTCAAAAACTTAACAACCTTATTGTTGCAAAACATACGGAAGGCATCTGAATGTTCCAGTGAGCACTGTTGGGGCCATAGTCTGGAAGTGAAAAGAACATCATTTCACCATAAACCAGCCACGACCAGGTGTTCCTCGCAAGATTTCTAACAGAGGGGTGGAAATAATTATCAGAAGAGCTGTCCAAGAGCCAAGGACCATTTGTGGAGAGCTTCAGAAAGACCTGGAATTCGTAGGTACAATTGTTTTAAAGAAAATAAGTAATGCACTCAACCGCCATAGCCTGTATGCACGCTCACCGTGCAAGACTCCATTGCTGAAGAAAAAGCATGTTGAAATACTGGGAGGATATAGTCTGGTCAGATGAGACCAAAATGTAACTCTTTGGATGCCATGATACACACCATGTTTGGAGGTCAAATGGCAGTGGCACTACACATCACCCCAAAAACACCTCCATACCAACAGGGAAGTTTGGAGGTGGGGGCTGTTTTTCAGCATTTCGGTACTGGCAAACATCATATCACTGAAGAAAGAATGAATGGAAAAATTAATGAAGACATTCTTGATAAAAATCTACCAGAATGATGAAGATGAAACAAGGGTGGATATTTCAGCAAGACAATGATCCCAAACACAAAGCCAAGGAAACTCTCAATTGGTTTCAAAGAAAGAAAATAAAGCTGCTGGAATGGCCCAGCCAATCACCTGACTTGAACCCAATAGAAAATCCATGGAAAGAACTAAAGATCAGAGTTCATAGAAGAGGCCAACTGAACCTTCAACCATTTGTGTGGAAGAATGCAAAAATCACGCCAGAGCAATGCCTGTGACTAGTTTTCCTATACAGGAGGCATCTTGAAGCCGTCATTACCAACAAAGGATTTTTTAACGAAGTATTACATAAATTTCAGTTAGGATGTTTCAAAACTATTTGCCTGTGTCATTCCATTTTATTACACATAACTTAAATGTCTGAACTTATTTGTTTTGGTTGTATGGGATGTTACCGACATGTGGTGAACATTTCATGTCAATATACTTACCTAGAAAAATGTATATCCTCTCTATACATTTACCACACAGAGCAAAGTAGAAGCTTACTAGTTTCCTAAATATTATACGCAGTGGTCAGCTGACTACCATTCACTGGTAAATCAAAACACCTACCATGATTTTTAGCGTATGACAAACATTTCAGCTCACAGACCATAA
The DNA here is from genome assembly GCF_905171775.1 of Rana temporaria. Taxonomy (NCBI): domain Eukaryota; kingdom Metazoa; phylum Chordata; class Amphibia; order Anura; family Ranidae; genus Rana; species Rana temporaria. The sequence continues at coordinate 50,572,795 of NC_053500.1, read as the reverse complement.
GAACCCACCATTTAAAAAAAAACAACTATCAAGTAGAATTACAGGGACAATCTAGTTTTAGGCATTGGTATTAGACATGTGCGCTGTCAATAAATTTGTTTTGTTTCGTTCTGTTCCGTTTCGTATTAGCCGTTAGTTTTTATTTCGTGATTCGTGTCCAAAATTCAATTTGGATTTGTACAAAATACGAAACAATTACGAACATTTGTTATGTTGAATTTAAAAAGCAAAAAATACCTTTCTCAATATGGCAGTCGTCGACTCATGAGGGGCTCCCACCATCCCTGTGCTGTGCTGACTTCCTCCTGGGGCTGTACCCCTGCTGTGCTCATTATGAGGGGCTCCCTCCATCCCTGTGCTGTGCTGACTTCCTCCTGGCGCTGTACCCCTGCTGTACTCATTATGAGGGGTTCCCACAATTCCTGTGCTGTGCTGACTTGCTGGGTTTGAACCCCTGCTGTGCTCATTATGAGGGGATCCCACCATCCCTGTGCTGTGCCGAGTTCCTCCTGGGGCTGTACCCCTGCTGTGCTCATTATGAGGGGCTCCAACCATCCCTGTGCTGTGCTCATTATGAGGAGCTCCCACCATCCCTGTGCTGTGCTCATTATAAGGGGCTCCCACCATCCCTGTGCTGTGCTCATAATGAGGGGCTCCAACCATCCCTGTGCTGTGCTCATTATGAGAGGCTCCAACCATCCCTGTGCTGTGCTCATTATGAGGAGCTCCCACCATCCCTGTGCTGTGCTCATTATAAGGGGCTCCAACCATCCCTGTGCTGTGCTTATTATGAGGAGCTCCCACCATCCCTGTGCTGTGCTGACTTCCTGGGTTTTTAACTTCATCATAAGAAATAATCATAATTATTATGACAATAATAAAACAATATTAACAAACATTCTTATTTTGTCCAATTCTGAATCTCCCATCGACTACCGGTACCAGTCTCCCACTCCCATATTAAAAAAGGTAATTTTCCTAACCCTCACACAGCAGCAGAAGAAAACATCTGATTGGTCAACAAAACACCAGTCACGTTTCCGTAACGAAATTTGGATCCAAAATTTGTCAACGAAATTTTGTATTTCATATACAATTTGGAAGCATAGCAATTTGGATTTCAGATGCTTCCAAATGTACGAATTTTCTGAAATTCGTACAAATTTTCGATTTATACGAAAAAAACTGCACGTCTAATTGGTATATATGGCTATAAATATTGGAGTAAAACACAGAGTTTGTGGAATCTTAACAGAATAGACAATTGGCTGAATTATCAGACAGGGAATAATTCTAACTTCTGCAGTTTACTACACAGGTAGAAAGTTAGAAGCAATAATGTAATACAGGTTCGGGATAGCAGAAAACATGCATACACTGCAGAATAATGATAGATGCACACAGTACATGAAAGCAGCATAAACAGGGTAACACAGCTAGTTGTGTTTATACTTGTAAAATAGTGTCCCTCACAGGGAAGTCCAGGGTAGTTTTAATACTGCAGGTGAACATCTGGAGGGATCCAAGGCCCATGGATAAAGGGCCACCCCACTACTGGCATACTCTGATAGAAATTGGGAAGCTGCAGGCGATTAGGCTCTGGCCCAGCTGCTCATACATTGCTTTTGACAGTGGAAGGCCTCTCATCTGGCTGAAGATCACTTCCACACCTGCCTCTGCCACCTTAGGTGTGGCCTCTCTGAGTTGGTGTAGGGGAGAAGATGAGAAATGTATATTACCTGGGAGTGTCCTGGAACCCAGGGATTTGTGGGAAATGGAGTGAAGGAGCCTGCACCTGCATCTGGGCATGGCAAAGTAAAGAGGCACTCTACACTACTTGAACTTGCTGTCCCTGGCAAGGAGTTGAATCTCAGTTCCATCTTCTGGTAAGAGAAATGACCAGTCTCTGTTCTTAGGTGCTTCAGCGGGTGGTTCAGCGGGCTCCACAGGAGGTGCATGAACGTGAGCTGGACTGTGTAATATTGTCACAAGTCATTGCTTCTCCTGGGAGTCTTGGTGAAAATGATGGAAGAGCAGGAGACAGCGACCACTAACCCTCTGATGGCAGAGACGTTTTTGGTGCCAGACTTTGACAGTTTCCTCAATAAAACCCTTATAAGCCTCTTAGTAGGGTTTGAGCAGTTTACGGTATAGGCATCTCGATTTTTCTTTTGTACCTTCACTCTGGATACCATTGACTGGCATGCATCTTTATGTGGTCTATAACGTATTCACCAGTTTGAAGGTCAAAGTCTGAAGCTTCCAACCCTTCTTGCTCATGACTGACCTTTAACAAACAGTTTGACAGGTGTTTCTTTTTCCAAAACCAGGATGTTGGATGTGTTCAACTTCTTTTGTGTGCCCCCAGAGAGTACTGGGACACATAGCATGGTGGGGTAAGCAGCCTGTCAAGGAATGTACTGTATGGATTTATTTCCAGACCACTTTGGCCAAGTTGTCGATCCATTTCCTTGATTTCTCCGGAGCCAAGTCTTTCAGCAGTTATATCATGGTGCAAATGAACCCCTCACATACTCTATTGCCTTGTTGGTAGTACAGGGTAGTCTCCCCATTGTTCCAGCCCAACCATGCCCCTTTTACATGTGATGTTTTTCTGCTACCATGTCTTTTAGTTCCACTGGATATTGTAGGAAGCATTCTCTCACTCCCATTGAAGTGGGCCCTGAAGTCCTTGGCCATATAATGTTTCTAAGCAGTTTAGTGTCTTGTTCAGGTAATCTGTGTCTTCTACTGGGAGATGAAGAATTAATATTCTTGCTTCCCCTCTAGGGCATTATTGGATGGTTCTGCCTGCTGAATGGACAGAATTCTATATCAATAACCTAATTATTCAAGCCCTAATCTGGCCCTGTGTACTTGGTTATTTGTTGCAGCAGAAAACCTCCTATTAATAAGGGGCCAAAAGACCATAAAAAGAGTAAGTACAGTGGAACCTCAGTTTAAGAGTAACTGGGTTTGAGAGCGTTTTGATTTGCGAGCAGCTTTTTTTTTAAATTCTGACTCGGTTTGCGAGTGTAGACTCACAAGACGAGCAGAATTCAAGCTAATAGGCCTGCAGTACCTCATTTGGCCTGAGGTACGGGGGCGCAGAAGCCGAGCAGAGCCGAAAATAGGCCTGCAGTACCTCATTTGGCCTAAGGTACACGGGTGCAGGAGCTGAGAAAAGCCGAACATTGGCCTGCAGCACCTCATTTGGCCTGGGCGCAGGAAACAAGCTGAAGTGTCCTCCGGCCTTTTCGGCGCTCTCTGGTGCCCCCCCACCACTGGGCGCATTCAGTATTGCATCCTATTGAAGTCAATGCGAAACAAATTATTTTCGTTTCCATTGACTTCAATGGGAAAACTCGCTTTGATATGCGAGTACTTTGGATTCCTGGAACGGATTATGCTCGTAATCCGAGGTTCAACTGTATAACTTACAGTTTACTAAACAGATGGATACTGTAGCTAAAAGCAACTAGACAAAACAAGTTCATGGCAAAAAAACATGCAAACACTGCAGAAAAATAAAAGCTGCACAAACATGGACTATAGCAATGTCTCTGTGACTCAGTAAGGGTAATGTGATTGCATTGTATAGTCTCTATAAGATTTTATACAGAGAGTGAAGCTAAGAATCACTTCAGTAAAACAATTCAGAACGCAGATACTTGCAATTTTACTCATAAAAAGCATCCCCTCAAAATGAAGTCCAAAGTAACTGGTAACAAAGGTGAACATCTGGAGTGATCAAAGGCCCAAAGATGAAGGGCCACCCCACTGGAACTGGTAGCAACTGGGGAGGTGCTCCCATAGGAGCTGAGTCTTCCGGAGAAGCTGCATGCTACACGGCAGTTTTGACCTTTTTTTCAGGCGGCGTTCAGCATAGGAGATGTGAACCATCTCCATAGAGGGGGTGAAGGCTGCATTCACAATCGCAGCGTTTTGTCGCCGCGAATCGCGGTTCAAAATGCCGCTATTTGTCGCCGCAGTTCGCGGGACAAAACGCAGCGATTTTGTACGCCGAGGTGTGAATGCAGCCTTAACCTGGCCACAGATCACTTGTCCAACTACCTTTGAATCATCAAGTGTGGCCTCTCTGAGCTGCACCTGCATCTGAGCATTGTGAGTAAATAGGCAATCCATTGCAGGACTTCCTAGTTTAGTGCTACACTTTTCATGAATTGCTCCCCATCTTGTTACTATAAACCCTCTCTTTTTGTGGAATGTATATTCAATTCTCCCTTTAAGCAGACCATTATTGGGAAGCAGTGGAAGTCAATATAAACTTGTTAAAGGCTTTGATGGAATACTGCACCCCCTGTTTTTATCAGCTAAATTTGTGTTCTAGGATAGTCTAATATTTGGGAAAGTGCTGCAACTAGCATTTTCATGGCTTCCTGCATACAGCATTTCTCTCATGACAGGTGTAGCTTAAAGGGTAACTTAAACTTTTCCACAGAATCAGGAGCAACTGTAACAGTTATTACTGCTCTGAAAATACTATTTAGACAGAAAGCTGAAGCTGGATTTTTTTCCATTTTCGGATGATGGATTGAACAGTGCTCAGTGAGATGTTCAAAGCTTGGGACATTTTTTTTTATGACCTAACCCTGCCTTAAACTTCTCCACAACTTTATCCCTGACCTGTCTGGTGTGTTCCTTGTCCTTCATGATGCTGTTTGTTCACTAAGGTTCTCTAAGGCCCCGTACACACGACCAAACATGTATGCTGAAACTGGTCCGCGGGCCAGTTTCAGCATACATGTTCGGTCGTGTGTAGGCGCGAGCGGGCAGAATTCCAGCAAACATTTGCCCGCCGGGCCTTTTCCCAGCGGGCAAATATTCCTGGACGTGTTTTAAAACCGTCCGCTGGAATCCTGCCCGCTCGGACATGTACGGTCGTCAGTACAGACCTACCGTACATGTCCGAGCGCCCGCCGTCCCTCGCATGCGTCGAATGACTTCGACGCATGCGTGGAAGCCTTTAAATGGCAGGCCCGCCCACGTTGCCGCGTCATCGTCGCGGCGACGACGCGGACACGCCCCGCGTAGTGTTTACGCGCGGACTTCTGTACGATGGTTAGTACAACCATCGTACAGAAGCCCTCTGGCAGGCATGTACGGTGAAAACGGTCCGACGGACCGGTTTCACCGTACATGTTTGCTCGTGAGTACCCGGCCTAACAGAACTCTGAGGGCTTCACACAACAGCTGTATTTATACTGAGATAAATTACACACAGGTGGACTCTATTTACTAATCAGGTGACTTCTGAAGGCAATTGGTTCCACTAGATTTTAGTTAGGGGTATCGGAGTAAAGGGGGCTGAATACAAATGCACACCACACTTTTCAGATATTTATTTGTAAAAAATTTGGAAAACCATTTATCATTTTCCTTCCACTTCACAATTTTGTGTTGGCGGTTCAGTATGGAATATCGGTGGAGCTCACCTGGAATGTTGGTATGGCAACCTGCACGTTCACTGAAAGAGACCGGAGGGGTATCTGTAGATGAGCGTGACTTCATACATCAGTGGCGGGTTCTCTCAAAGCTTGACCATCCGGTGAGAATACGAAGATATTCCATAGTTGCCTAGTTTTTGTGAATGTTTCTTGCCTATTTTTTGCTGTGAGGACAAGGTCCTCCATGTGTTTTATCTCTTCTACTCTTGTAATCAAGGAAGCAATGGTCGGTGGAAGTGTGGCTTTCCAATGCAGTGGAATGCAGGCCTTGGCTGCGTCAAGCAGGTTTTCTAATCACAGACTTTTTGTACGCCATCTCCAAGACGCTAGACGCGTGCAGAAGAAATAATGCAGGATCGTCTGGTATGGTGCGTTCCGTGAACTTCGGAGCCACCTCCCGCACAACTCTCCAGAAGCGGCTCAGGCTGGGACATAACCAGAAGATGTGGACCATTGTTCCCTTGTCTGCTCGGCAGTGCCAATAAAGATCAGACGTTGGGTCAGTTGGGTCAGTCATATCCGAGCAGAGGACAGCCGGCGTCCCCGTGAGGGGATCGGAGTCTGGGGAACGTGCCGGTGTGGCATGGTGGAGGTTGGCTCTGTGCAGGTCCCACGTGGTGCGGCTACAATGGCACCCGGCAAAGGCCTCTGTGGATCCCTAAAGTAGCGGTGGATGCTGGATTGGGAGGTCTGGTTTCGGGTCTCTCTTGTCGCTGATTGTGTCCTGTATCGATTAGGGGTGTTCATGCCGTGCCCACATGAGGTAGGGGTCGTATGGTGGCTGTAGTAGGTCGGGTTAGGCCGGGAGCTCCTCTAGTGCACGTCCATACTCGGCCATTGCTAAGCCACGTCCCGTCACCGTTGTATTTTTATGCTTGGCTGTTTTGCATTAAAACGCAAATCAGTAATTTGTGTCATGATGCACATTGACACACTAAACAAAGAGCACTGCAATTTGCGTTGAAAACAAACAATGCATTTTAATACTATTCCACTGGTTTCAATGGGAGATGCATTAAAGGGAAACACGCATATGTATGAATCCAGCCTCAGTATTTCAGTTTGAATTGCAGCTAAAATATATCCTTGGGACTTTCACATTAATTACACATTTGACTCTAATCTCCACCTATACGAAACAGATAAACGTTCTATATTACCTAGGGCACTGCTTAACCATGAACATGATTATGCAAAATATCCATAACATATTATGTTTAAAGCCCATATACCTCTAATGGTAATTTACTTAGCTAATACAGGCAATACAAAAAAGTATTCATTTGAGCACAATATATGCTTTTAATTTAGTTATGTTGGAAGATAAAACACAAAAAAGTAACATTTCCCTCCATGTTTATGGCATGAAATTGAGTCTCAGCATATATAATCCACTCAAGGAAGGTAATAAAAATGTCTGCCTAAATCAAACTAGCACTGTAATGGAGAATAAAGATCTTGTCCATGGCTAAATTAGGGCTAATTCAACTTAACATAACTGGGTTCTTGTAGAAGGCATTCTTACAGTTTTTTTTTTGTTTTTTTTACAGTGTTTATATCTCAGAACAGCCAATCCAATGTTGTTTTTTAACAAGCATTTTGCAGAGAGCCAAAATAGATTTGCAGACATCTAAGTAAACAAGCCAGGGATTTTCCAGCAAGTTTGAGACCAAACATGCATCATTTTTTATTTGTTAACACAGATATTACTCCGATTGTTGCTTGCTCTTGTCAATACTGAAAAATCAGGATGTGCATATCAGTCTAAAGTGACCATAAGCCACCATAATTGCACAAAACATTTAAGCCCTGTACACACGATTGGTTTGTCTGATGAAAACAGACCGATGGACCGTTTTCATCGGACAAACCGATAGTGTGTGGGCCCCATAGGTTTGTTTTCCATCGGTGAAAAAAACGATAGAAAAAAATGATCGTCTGAGTGAGTGAGTGAATAATTTATATAGCGCTACAAATGTGAACTGAATCGCCTCAAGGCGATTGGCATCCATTTTCCTTCTATTTAGCCTTCAGAAAAGATGGGTCTTGAGCTTTTTCCTGAAGGCCCGGTGATTCTCTTCCGTTCGGATATGAGTTGGTAATTAGTTCCACAGTCGAGGTCCTTGGACTGCAAATCTTTGTTCTCATTTGCTCTTGTAGCGGGCCTTGGGGATTTGTAGTAGATTTTGGTTAGCTGATCGGAGAACGCGATTGGGGTTGTGGTATTTTATTTTCTCACATAAATATTGGGGGGCGATGCCTTGTACACATTTGTGTGTCAGACAGAGGGCCTTGAATGTGATTCGGTCCTTGACGGGCAGCCAATGGAGGGACCTCAGGGAGGGGGAAATTGATTCCCAGGGTTTTTTCCCTGTTACCAGACGCGCTGCCGTATTCTGGACAACTTGTAGACGGGCAATCTGGTATTGTGGGAGACATAGGTACAGGGAGTTAGCATAGTCGAGCTTGGAGTTTATTAGTGTTCCTACCACTACTGCTGTGTCTTTTTCCGGAATGAAGAGCACGAGTCTTCTTAGTAGACGCAGGGATGATGAGACCCACTGACTACTGACCCAATTTGAGCATCCATTGTCATGTCGGAGTCAAAAATTACTCCTAGACTTTTGACTTTGGTTCTGGGGGTAATGGTCTGTCCAAATATGGGCGGGGGCGACCATGTCGTCCTAACAAATCTCTTTGTGTTTGCATGGACCAGAAGGAGGTCTGTTTTTTTCTAGTCCGAGGTATTGGTCCTCTTTGTTGTTTATACGAAAGTAAAGCTGAGTATCATCAGCGTAGGAATGGTAGAGTAGATCCTGGTTACTGATAATTTTGAGGAGTGGGCGAAGATAAATATTGAATAACACGGGCGACAGGGGGGACCCTTGAGGGACTCCACATGTCAGAGTAGTGCTTTGGAAGTGAAAGGTCCTAGTTTCACTGTCTGGGATCGATTTCCCAGAAATGATGAGAACCAGGGTAGATCTGAGTCTGCGACTCTGGCTACTTCTGTGAGCCGAGTCAGCAACATTTTGTGATCTACTGTGCTGCTGCTTCGAGAGCGTCATCCCATATTTTGAGAAGTGCCGTTTCCGTGCCGTGACTTGTCCGGAAACCCGATTGTAGTGGGTCCAGTAGTTTGTGGGTGTCTAAATGAAGTTGTAGTTGTTGTACTACAGCTTTCTCCATGACCTTGGAGAGGACGCTGAGACCGGTTATAGGTCGACGGTGGTTTGGGTCCTTCGGGTCGAGTTTTTTTTTTTTTTAAATGGGTTTTATTACGCCTTGTTTTAGGGAGGCAGGCACCATGCCTTCCTTAAATGATTGGTTTATAAGGTGCGAGACCGCGGGTGCCAAAGTCTCTGCACATTCTTTCAGCAGTTTTGTGGGGATGATGTCATTCTGCGCTGTACTGTCCCGCAGGCTACCGATGATATTTTTGGTGGTGTCGATGGAAATGGGCTTAAGCTAAAATTTTATAGATTGAGGTATATCTGTATTATTGTTACCTTTTTGATTTGTAGGGACGAGGTCGGTGGTTTTATTTTGCTGAATCAAAAATGCAAAAATCTTAAGTATCGTGATTCGGAGCCTCTAGGCAGGCTGGATTCATAGTTTGGGCGACTAAGTTGAAGAGCTCACGGGGACGATTCAGGACTTTTGCGAGAATGATTGAGAAGTGTACTTTTTTTGCTTTGAAGATTTCTTTATGATATTTCTTAGTAATTAATTTGTAGATTTTGTGGGTTTCAGTAGTTGGGTTTCTTCTCCAGGCGCCTTCCGCTCTTCTGCGTTCTTGCTTCAATAGTGTGAGATCGTCATTGAACCAGCCGGAGTTGTTTTTTCGGATGAGCGTTCTGCGTTTTTTTGGAGCGATTTCGTCTGCAGTCTGTAGTAAAGCTTTGTTAATGGAATTGAGTACTTCCACTGTCAATTGATTTTGGTTTATTGTTGTTATTTTATTTGATAATGTAGTTTTGAAGAGTTCTGAGTGGAGTTTCTTCTGGGATCTTGTCCAGTGTGATGATAATGGGTTTGTCCATTTTTTGAAGACGGTATTGTTTATTATTTTGAAGTTGATTGCGTGGTGATCTGTCCAGGGTAACGGTCTATTTTCCATTATGTTAATGTCTATATCCTGTTTGAAGATAAGATCGAGGGTGTGACCTGATACATGCGTGGTTCCCCCTATCATTTGCTGTAGACCTAGTCCTTCTAATTGGTCAATGCAGGCCTTGGCAATGGGATCCTGTGGGGAATTAGCCCAGAGGTTGAAGTCTCCGAGTAGCAGGAGGTGTTTGGTGTTTAATGTATACGTCGAGATAAATTCAGTTAGTGATGCGAGGAGATGCGTCTTTAGTCCTGGCAGTCTATAGCACAGTAATATGTGAACGGTGTCCTGGGGTGTTGTTTGTAGTTGCAGAGTAAGCGTTTCCATGAACGGCAATGAACTCTGTAGGTCTGGTTTAGTGAGCGTGAGGTGAGACTTGTATATCACTGCCAGGCCTCCTCCTCTTTGCCCATGTCTGTTTTCGGTTATGATACCATAATTCTCTGGCTCAAGTTCTCCTAGAATGATGTTGCAATCCAATGTTAGCCAGCTTTCCGTAATGAAGAGGCAGTCTAATGCCGCGTACACATGGTCGTTTTTTGTGATGAAATAAAACAACGTTTTAAAAAACGTCATTTAAAATGATCGTGTGTGGGCTTTATGTCGTTTTTTGTCTTCCAAAAAACGACCAAAAAAAAATTCGAACATGCTTCAATTTTTTATGTTGTAGTAGGTGTTCTACGTAACCGCGTTTTTCTAGAGCATTTTGAAAAAACGATGGTGTGTAGGCAACGTCGTTTTTTAAAATGAAGTTTGAAAAACATAGTTTTTTTTCACGTGTACCCGGCATAAGTTGTCCTGGGCGATGAAGTCGTGGATTTCCTGTCTATGCTTGACTGTGGATCTTGCGTTGATCAGGGCGCATGATAGATGCTGTAAATGTGATGGGGCCTTCCTGTTTTTGATGGTCGGTCATCGATGGTTTCTTAAAGCGGGAGTTCACCCATTTATTTAATTTTTGCCCTTTTCCCCTTAGATTCCTGCTCGTTTGGTCTAGGGGAATCGGCTATTTGTTTTAAAATATGAGCAGTACTTACCCGTTTTCGAGATGCATCTTCTTCCGTCGCTTCCGGGTATGGGTCTTCGGGAGCGGGCGTTCCTTCTTGATTGACAGTCTTCCGAGAGGCTTCCGACGGTCGCATCCATCGCGTCACTCGTAGCCGAAAGAAGCCGAACGTCGGTGCGGCTCTATACTGCGCCTGCGCACCAACATTCGGCTTCTTTCGGAAAATCGTGACGCGATGGATGCGACCGTCGGAAGCCTCTCGGAAGACTGTCAATCAAGAAGGAACGCCCATTCCCGCAGCCCATACCCGGAAGCGACGGAGAGGATGCATCTCGTAAACGGTAAGTACAGCTCATATTTTAAAACAACTAGCCGATTCCCCTAGACAAAACGAGCATCCATCTAAGGGGAAAATGTGCTCTCTGAGGGTGAACCTCCGCTTTAACAGTTGTTCTCTCTGTAGTATTTTTTGAATGGTATCTGGTAACGTTCCAGCGGTATTCCTTAGGCCCCAAATAGTGTTTGCTGAATATTTGAGGTTGAGCATGATGAAAACATTGATGATGACGAGATGGTTCGCGGTGAAAAAGTCTGGTGGTTAGTGACGGTTACCGCCAATTGGTGGCTAGCTACGGTGGTGACTTATTGATGAACCGTGCTGATGCTGATGATCGGCGGTGGTGCGGTGGGCCCCCAATCTAACCCTCCTGGTTGATCCAGTGGAAGGCAAAAAAAAACCCTGCTGAGCGAGGCCAATATGCTGCAGCGGGGGAGAAAAAAATTCCTTCCTGATCCCTCAGAGGTCTGGGTTCTTACCTGTTGTAGGTGAAGGTCACGGCTGCTTGTTCCCACTTGGTGATCCTCTGGCGTATGTAAGGCAGGTGAAGGGTGGTAGCAAGGGTAAAAAGAAGGGGTGAGCAGGTGTAGCACTGTGGATTAGTGTGGGTGGACTGAGTGGTGGGGGGTCTTACTGGTTGCTGGTACCGTAAATTCTATACCCAGTGGTGGTGGCAGGGGAGGTGAGGCTGAGCCCACTTCATGGTCAGGGTGTACCAAGATGGCCGCCAGGATGGAGATAGGCCAGAGCCGCGGTCTTTCCCGCTGGGGGTGGAGGGCCGTCGGCTAAGGGGGGCTGTAGGTGAGGCTGGGGGCGTCTGGCAAGCACACGGCCTGTCCTGAAACAAGCGGCCCCGAACTGTCACGGGGAGCGGACTGTCACGGGGGGGGTTGTCACTTACCTCTCTGAGGGCTCCGGAGAGAGCGATGGCTGGCCGTTCTGCGGGAGGAAGAGGTAGCAAAGGAACAGTGGGAGGCGGATGGATTAGGCTGCAGCCGCGGTCTGTCCTATACGGCCAGGCTAAGGTGTAAGCCACTCGGGCGGCGTGAGGTGTCAGATGCGGCTGAGGTGGCTGGGGTAGGCTATTTAAGTTGTAAACAGCAAGCCATAAAGGGTTTAATATCGAGTACATTCATTTTTGTATTTGTGGGCATGTGGACAGTGAAAAAAGACTTAAAGCAGGACTAAACGTTATCAATCAACATTATTTTTAATCCTTATTCTGCCAGATAGTAAATAAGAAGTCCATAGCTCCCAACTGTCTCTGATTGGAGCAATGTCCCTCTTTCCTCCTCATTTTGGTCTGATCTATATAGTTGTATATAAAATTCACTTTTTATCTTTCAAAAAGTGTTTCCCAGTGATAAACCTTTCATCCAATTTCTAAATTGCTGCATTTGTAAATTTTAAAAGCCAATATAAACGAATATTAGTTATAAAAAAAAGCCCTTGTGGATTTAACAAATCTTTTATTTTAGTTAATTCTCCTTTCAGGGGGTGTGTTCTATGCCTACATACATTTGCTAGTAGGTGTCCCTCATTCCCATCTCAAAATGTTGGGAGGTAAACTTCAGTCGCTTCCTGGTTTCTGACCTAGGCCAAAATGATGTGATACAGCCCAGGGGTCTTCATGGGATTTTTTTTTTCTTTCATCTGGAGGAGGGGTTTTCTCAGCTCAGCACACCCTCCTGCATGCACACCTTAGCTAAGGGCAGATGGATTATAGAAAGTAAAGGCTACATGAATAATCTTCCTATACACAGGATGGCCACAGATAAAAATGTTAGGGGTATTATTCAAAGTCATTCCCAACAAAATGAAGCATGGAGGCATGGATGGATAATATTTAAAATTAATTAAACAGTGTTTTCAGTTTGTGGTGCTCAGATACAGTTAAAGTGGTTAGAAACCTCAGATGTGAAATATGAACAAAGCATCCCCATCTATAGTGTGTACTTGGTTCTCAATCCAGAGCACTAAGGGCTAGTTTACACTTGCATCAAAACATGGCTACAGGGACCTCTTTGTTAAAGCTCTCTAAATGCCAGTCAATGCTCCTGCCACTAAATAAAATGGTTAGCTTACAGTCCTGTTTACACCTTGCTTTTGCTTGGTGCTTCGATGAGGCTTTGGTGGGGCTTCGATGAAGCTTCGGTGGGGCTTCAAGCAAGCTTTGCCATAGACTTCTATGGAGGCTTTAAAGATGCTTTGAAGCCCCACTAAAGCTACATGGGATAGAATTTTTGAAGCAAAGCAAAAGCAAGGTGTAAACAGGACTGTAAGCTAACCATTTTATTTAGTGACAGGAGCTTTGGCTGACGTTCAGAGAGCTTCAACAAAGCCTGGGGCATTCTCTTTGGAATAGATGGTTCAATCATGCGGGTGTCTGGTAGTGGCGATTCTAATCTTGGAGTGAACCTGCTTTTTTGATCTCTGTAACTCAAGATCATTGTTTTCCTGTAAAAGTAAATGTCTGCTTGGGGAGCACCTTATTTGCACAGGAGCACTTTATATAGAAGCTTATGAGTACAGAGCACTTTAATCACATTGGAATTCCATATGGACTTTATTGTCATTTAATTTTTTCTTGTATACATTTTATGTTTCCTAGTTTTGCACACTGTATTGGCATATCATGTTGCATTTACTTACACATGAGCAATTTATCTATTCATTTATAACTTTTTGGGGTCTAGTCAATATTTAAAGGGATAGTGCACCTTTAATATAGTTATTGCATGTTTGCAATTTTGTTTACATGAATTATCTCATCACTTTATTTATGTTTGGATATTAGATGCTAATAATGCAAAAAATGAATAAGGACAGCGCACTATTAACATTTATTTTTCTTTAATAAAGAACTTATCAAAAACTGTGTTGTGTTTTTATTTACACTTGTAATTTTTTTGGGGTAAATACATAGGGGAACTATATACCCCATACTCATTCACGTAAGGGGTTGGTTGAGAACTGGGGGCCCCCTTACCGCTAAGGGGGGTTTTCAGATTCTGATAAGCCCCCTGCCTACAGACCCCCAACCACTGTGCCAGGGTTGTGGGAAAGAGGCGGGGAGAATGTGCTTTGCCAGGGGGTATACCCCCCATCCCCCAAAGGGCCTGGTATGGATTCTATTACATTTTTTTCACTGTCAGCTCTCAAGCTTTTATAATGCTGTCAGCTGGGAATTGACTCCAGAATTGACTCACAGGTTGTTAAGGACGTGGTTGGTGCTGGCTCCTTTAATGACCGGCTATATACTGGTTGTGAAAGATTCCGGTGTCTGCCAGCTTCTTAACAACCATATTTTCATTTATAATGTTTGTTAAATAGTGCATGGCTAAACCACAACATATTTAATGAATGTATTTGCTTAATTTTTTTATTTTATTTTTGTGGTGAATTGACTTTCACATCCATTTGTGCAGAATTTACAATGCGTTTGTTATTTTTGCGGTAGATACTGCATAAATGGATAGTGAATTAACTTTTTCAATATTGCATTTGATATTTGTAACAGATGAGTCATGTTTGAATTAATCCGGGTCCCCAGGGAATACCAATCCCATCCATAACTATGAAAACCCACACATGCACATTCTAGGGCTAAACTGAACAGTTAATCTATGAGCATGTTTTGGGTTATGGAAGCAACTGGGTTGCCCAAAAGAAAACCCTGACAAAAATAGGAAAGACATACCAAGAATATTTTTGTAGTGAGAAATTAAGACAGGGCCCCAGTACTATGAGGCCTAAAGCTGGCCATGCACTGATTGAAATTCAGCCAGTTCAGCAGGGACCGGCAGAATTTTGATGAGCGTGTGGCTGTCCCCACTCAACAGAAGTTGACTGCTTGTTCGACTTCTCTCAAAGGGAAATGTTGGAAAATTTTCCTTGAACAATGGCTACAACCAATTAGCTGCAGCCATTGCTCAGTGTATTTTGACAGCGTCTGTCAAAATACAATGTCCTGGCGGTGGGGTTCCTTTCTTCACCTTAATTGTCTGGATAGAGGAACTTGGTAGGATTTTTTGTTCAGTATGCCGATTGAAGGAAAAACAACTGGGCATGACCAACTAACCACTTACCCAGGTGCTTTCTCACTGCACCAAAACCCTCAGCCACTTGTGGCCCGTACAACCATTCCAGTGGGATCCCACTCGGCCCCCAGTGTATTTCACATTAACTCCCAGAGACAGTAGTTTGGCTTTCACAACATACCGCCCCCCTAATCAAGGTCTAGTTGTTCCGCTTTAACCCAAGCCGCCCACACCTTGTCAAACTTCCCAGGGCAGTTCGACCCATATATGTTAGTTTAGTAGTAGAGGAAGAGCAGCATTAATCAGCATCTTCCATTATCGTATCGTGGGAGGAGAAGCCTCCCTCCACTTTAACAGAATTGCTTTTCTGGCGTAAAAGGCTGCAAAAAAAATAAAAAGTTTTTTAGCCGGAGTCCCAGGCAGTGTGTCCACTATTCCCAGAAGCAACGGCAAAAGGGTCACAGGGTACACTGATCTTACTCACCGATTTGATTATATTAGCCACCCCCTGCCAATATGTTTGCAACACGGGACAGGACCAGACCACATGAAAAAATGAGCCTTCCTCCACGCCGCATCTAGAGCAGATAGGACTCCGCTGCGTGTATATTTTGGCCAAGCGCTGGGGGGAGAAGTAGGCCCTGTGCAGGAATTTGAGTTGAATAAACCTATCTCTAGCCGACACCACCAGGGTGAGGTATTGTTGTATGCCTTCTTGCCAGTCGTCGTCAGCCAGCCCCGGAATATCCGTCTGCCACACTGAGAACAACTGGGAGACCTTAGAGGTATCCAAACCCACCAACAGCAAGTACAGAGCGGATAAGGGCTTAGTCTCATCTGCCGCACTCAACAGTCGCTCCACCCCCATAGTTTCCAGTGTAATTAGCCCATGGAATTGTATCCGGAACGCATGACACAGTTGGAGAAACCTAAAGAACATCCAATTCGTCAGACCCTTCCTCTGTTTTAACTCATCAAAGGTGAGTAGTCTGCCCGCCGAGACTATGTCCGCAAGCGTCTTAAACTCGAAGCGGGCCCATAGGGCAGGGTCAGGTATGGAGTGGAAGTGCGAGAGACGCGGGTTTCCCCACACCGGGGTACGCGGGGACCAGCAACCAGGGGGTTCTGAACTTTGGATCTAACAACCTCCCACACCCGCAGGGTAGTCTTCATTGAGGACGTAACAGCGGGGCTAGATCTGGGCCCCCGATGGATAAGGTTGCGGAGCTCAGAGTAGGATCCCAGGAGCGCGGCCTCCAGAGTAGCCGCCGGGTTGGCCGGCCCCTCCGAAAGCCACCACCTGAGTGTGACAAGAACCGCAGCCCAGTAATACGTCTGGAAGCAGGGCAGGGCCAGTCCACCAAGAGTGACCGGTAACTGCAGGGTAGATTTGGCGATTCTAGGGGCACCCCCGCTCCAAATGAAGGAGGTGATCAAACTATCTAGTTTCCTGAAAAACGTATTAGGAATCGGGACGGGAGTCTGTCTAAAAATATACAAAAATTTTGGCAGAACAGTCATCTTGACCAGATTGACCCTCCCAACCGGAGTGAGGGGTAGTGTCTTCCAAGCAGCACACCTCTGAGCTAGGAGGGACAAGACCGGAGTCAAATTTAGGGGAATAAACTGGCTCAAGTCCCTATGGACTTCCACTCCCAGATACCTGAACTGTGATACCCATCGCAGAGGGGTGTCTGCTGAAACCAAGGCCTCCGAAGGTTTTAAAGCGAAAACTACCGATTTCCCCCAATTAATACGAAATACAGGGATATTTTTTCTTCGACCGGGCCTAAAGGGGTACCTCTCACCTCCGGTTAGGAGCGGAGAAGGATCTTCTTCTGTAGGTTTAGTAGGGTTAACACAATTCATCATTATCTGAGGACACTGTAGCACTTAAACCTGTATCTGATTCAGATAAGCAGTTTTCTCTTTTTTCATGTTTGCTAATACTGAACATCCAGGAGCTATACATAGTTACATAGTAGATGAGATTGAAAAAAGTCCATCCTATGTGTGTGATTTTATGTCACTATTAAATTGTATATCCCTGTATGTTGCGGTCTTTCAGGTAATAGTTTTTTGAAACGATCGATGCTCCCCACCAGGGGTGGACTGGGACAAAAATTTGGCCCTGGACTTCATCCAGACTGGCCCACATAATTTTTGCAAACAAACACAGTAAACTATACGCAATTGTCGGCGGTAAAAATAGCGGCGTTTTACCGCCGACACTATGGGCGGCTCAGTGTCTAAGGGGTCTAATACATCAGTTACTATGACCAGTGGCAGTGCATTTACCCCCGTCCCACCACCATGCTGCATATTAAAAAAATCAGACACATACACTGACCCCCCCCCTGACACAAACACTGACCCCCCCTTCTCACACATATACTGACCCCCTCCTTACACATACACTGACACCCACTTCCTTTCACAGTGCCCTCCTTTCTGGTATCCTTTACAACCATCTTCTTTCTTTGCAACAAACACAGTTCCCTTTATGTCAGTGCCCCCTCCCTTACCTTACACAGCAGGGAGAAGACAGAGGCGGCAGACGAGTCCAAGCAGAAGGCGGGAGCTGTTTAACTTTCCATGTAACAGACAGACGATTGGTTGCTAGGACTGCCTCTAGCAACAAATCACAGGCTTTTTAACTTGAAAAGTTGGACAGCTCCGCCTTCTGCTCGGACAGTCTGCTTATTGTATGGATGAAAGTGGCTGTGGGGGGGAAGGAGGAGTTACACGGGAGAGAAGAGGTCTGAGAGGACACACAGGCAGGATGTTCAACAGGTTCACTGTTGTCACCCTGCACATGCACTCCACGCACCATGCACCCCCTCCAGCAGCGATACTATGCAGCCTGCACTGGAACCGTGCACTTGCAGTAGTGGCAACGGGTGCGGCCACCACCTTCCTCCCCAGCCAGCAGTCAGCCTCTGCAGCCGCAGGACCCGATACCGATGTGCGGTGCCCCTTCGTCCAGTACATCGCAAACACTGCCTGTATACATTCTGACCAGGGGAGGGCTGGCAGCCTTCGGCCTGGGGGGCAAGTCCAGTCAAGTGAACCACCGAATCAGCTCACCATTCATTTATCCATATGATCCGCTGTGTCCAATCATGGATCACAAGTGTCGTTTATCGCCTCTCCTTGCCTCACACTGACAGAGTGTGAGGAGAGGAGAACCGATCAGTGGCACCTCTTCGCAGGGTAGACCCGTACAGGTGAAAAAGGGCACTGATCATCAGTGCAGCCCCAACAGTGCCCAGCAAGTGATGCCATTCTGTGCCCATCGGAGACACCAATCAGTGCTGCCTTTCAGTGCTTGCCCACCATCAGTGCCACCTATCTGTGCGGCATATTAGTGCCTCCACATCAGTGCCAACTAATCAGTGCCGCCTAATCAGTGAAGGAGAAAAATTACTTATTTACAAAAAAAATAAAATAATAATTTTTGCTATTTTTTCATTTTTTAAAGCAAAAAAAAAAAAAAAGACGATCAAATGATGGATTGCATGAGGGAATATGTACCAAATGTTTTTTTTTTTTTTTTACATTGGAGGATGAGCAGGTGTATGAAGGGTTTGACTGTTGTATATTTAGGGGAGGGGTAGGTTGCATGGTGATGGTTGCAACCAGGCTGTAAAGGGTGGTGACAATAAAAGAGGGGAGTACACAGTGTATAATGCAGTGTGTGATGGGTGTATACAAGGTAGGACAGGGTGTGATGGGGGGTCATAGCTGTAAGAAGGTGTGAAGTGTGATGGGTAGTGAGAGGTGCAAGAGTTCTTATGTGAATGGTGTATGCAGAGTATAGTATGGTGGGATCTGTGGTGAGAGGTGTTGGTAGTGTGGGGTGTGATTGGTGTATGCAGAGTATAATGGGGAGTGTTGGGTGTAGGGTTGCCACCTCATGCCTTTAAACCCAAACACACATGAATTACACAGGTTCTGTGGCTGATTAAGGTGGTAATTAAACTCACTTGGTGCCTTATCTGCATCAAATTAGACTCGGAACCTGTGTAATTAACATGTGTTCGGGTTTAAGGGGATGAGGTGGCAACCCTAGATGGGTGGTGTCAGGGCTCTGCAGGGAGTGGATAGCTGTGCATTAGTCGTCTGTAGTTGAGCAGGTGTAATGGATATGTGCAGGGTATGAGGAGTACACACAGGGTATGGTGACTAGGGATGAACTCCGGTGTGTTCACACACTCCACGTGCAGAGCCCACCAGGAAGTCGGCACCGCGCTGCGCTAATCACAGGCAGGGAGACATTTCCCGATTTCTGCAGCCGAGCATCGGGATAATGTCTCCCTGCCTGTGATTAGCGCAGCGCGGTGCCAACTTCCTGGCGGACTCTGCACGTGGGCTGTGCGAACACACTGGAGCTCATCCTTAATGGTGACATATAATGCAGTGTACATTGGCCTGAAGGGTAATAGAGAGAGGTGTGATGATGGTGACCAATGCAGGGTGTATGTGGGTGAATGCAGGATGGGTGAATGCAGGGTGGGTGTATGTGGGTGAATGCAGGGTGGGTGTATGTGGGTGAATGCAGGATGGGTGTATGTGGGTGAATGCAGGGTGGGTGTATGTGGGTGAATGCAGGATGGGTGAATGCGGGGTGGGTGAGTGCAGGGTGGGTGAATGCGGGATGGGTAAATGTGGGTGAATGCAGGGTGGGTGAATGTGGGTGATTGCAGGATGGGTGTATGTGGGTGAATGCAGGATGGGTGAATGCAGGATGGGTGAATGTGTGTGAACGCAGGATGGGTGAATGCAGGATGGGTGTATGTGGATGAATGTGGGTGTACGCAGGGTGGGTGAATGTGGGTGAATGCAGGATGGGTGTATGTGGGTGAATGCAGGATGGGTGAATGTGTGTGAACGCAGGATGGGTGAATGCAGGATGGGTGTATGTGGATGAATGTGGGTGTACGCAGGGTGGGTGAATGTGGGTGAATGCAGGATGGGTGAATGTGGGTGAATGCAGGATGGGTGAATGTGGGTGTACGCAGGGTGGGTGTACGTGGGTGAATGTGGTTGAATGCAGGATGGGTGAATGTGGGTGAATGCAGGGTGGCCGAATGTTGGTGTACGGAGGGTGGGTGTATGTGGGTGAATGGAGGATGGATGAGTGCATGTGGCTGAAAGCAGGGTGGGTGAATGCAGGATGGGTGTATGTGGATGAATGTGGGTGTACGCAGGGTGGGTAAATGTGCGTGAATGCAGGGTGGGTGTATGTGGATGAATGCAGGATGGGTGAATGTGGGTGTACGCAGGGTGGGTGAATGAAGGGTGGGTGTATGAGGGTGAATGCAGGATGGGTGAGTGCATGTGGCTAAAAGCAGGGTGGGTGAATGCAGGGTGGGTGAATGCAGGGTGGGTGTATGTGGGTGAATGCAGGGTGTGTGAATGCAGGGTGGGTGAATGCAGGGTGGGTGGGTGAATGCAGGGTGGGTGAATGCAGGGTGGGTGGGTGAATGCAGGGTGGGTGGGTGAATGCAGGGTGGGTGAATGCAGGGTGGGTGGGTGAATGC
Source organism: Rana temporaria (assembly GCF_905171775.1). Taxonomy (NCBI): domain Eukaryota; kingdom Metazoa; phylum Chordata; class Amphibia; order Anura; family Ranidae; genus Rana; species Rana temporaria. The sequence continues at coordinate 50,552,290 of NC_053500.1, read as the reverse complement.
AGGGTGGGTGAATGCAGGGTGGGTGGGTGAATGCAGGGTGGGTGGATGCAGGTTGTGGTAGTAGTTAGGTTACACTTACCAGCTCCTCTGGGGTTGTTCTCTCTATCGACAGCAGCAGCACAGCACATGTCTTTCCCGCAGGTTGCCATCTTCCAGCCCCGTCAGACAGCAACCTGTCACATGAGTCAAGCAGCCTGAGCCTTCTCCCCAAGAGCCCCGTCCCTGTGTATCATCCGAAGCCCCGCCCACCACGGGTCACATGACACTGACAGCCAATAACGGTGTGATCTCCAGCCATTGAGCGGCGTGCGCGGGACTCGGGAGCAAATCTGTACTGCACTGCAGGGTCCGCGGCCGACGGCCTATTCTAATCTGCGCAGTTCAGAGCTGGCAGTACAGCGGCCCTTTTTACAGGGAATCGCACACCCCCGCTTGCCCACCAATCACTGGATGTTTACACTCAGGGCGAGACTCCGGGCTTTTTGGGGACCCATTTAGGGCTCTAGCCATCCCCTCCCGATGCCCCTGAGTGACAACTGGCCCACTGAGCCATCGGCCCACCGGGAAACTCCCAGTAGTCCCGATGGCCAGTCCAACCCTGCTCCCCACTGAAACCACCGCCTGTGGAAGGGAATTCCACATCCTTGCCGCTCATACAGTAAAGAACCCTCTACGCAGTTTAAAGTTAAACCTCTTCTTCTAATTTTAATGAGTGGCCATGTGTCTTATTAAACTCCCTTCCGTGAAAAAAAGTTTTATCCCTATTGTGGGGTCACCAGTACGGTATTTGTAAATTGTCCTTAGGAAGGCCGTACCAGGCGAGGCCGGACCAGAGTCTTGTAGAGCGGGAGAATTATCACTTTATCCCTTGAGTTAATCCCTTTTTTTAATGCATGCCAATATTCTGTTTGCTTTGTTAGCAGCAGCTTGGTATTGCATGTCATTGCTGAGCCTATCATCTACTAGGACTCCCAGGTCCTATATAATTGCAGAATAATAAGAAATCCAAAAATTACACATATAGAGGAAACACATACTGTATCTTATAAATTTACTGTATATAAAGAGAGAAGAGCATTACCTGCATCCTTTCAGAAGCACTGAAGGCTTCTTTTGCCCATATAACTTTACACCCTCAGTGAGCATGCTCCAGTTCCTTCAGTGTTCACTTCTTCCTCTCCGATCTCTTTAGTAAAGGGGTATCTCCTGCTTCCTGTTGGCAGTACTGGAGGCTTTCTGTACACACTGGGGGGAATTAACAAAGAGTGACGCAAGCATAATGCTTGCACTACTCTTCCTGCCTTGCATACACACTGTCACACAAAAGTCCAGGGAAGTTTTGTCTGACCAAGAACACTGTGACGAAAAAGACTACGATGAACCGACAAAATGAAGTTCTATGCTTCCGAGCATGCTTCAAATTGTTTTCGAGCATGTGCGTTTTTTTCCCCACCGGAAAAGCATACAGACGAACGGTTTTCCCGCTACGATTTTTTCCTGACGAGATCCTGCTCCCTTTTTTTTTAATGGCAGTTTTCCCGTCGGAAAAACTGCGATGGAGCATACTCATGGTCGGAATTCCCGGCCAAAAGCTCTCATCGCAGTTTTTCCGATGGGAAAACCAGTCGTGTGTACAAGGCATAACTCATGCCCCTTGCATGGTTTTTCCAACAGAATTCTGCTCAAGCTTGGCTTGCATACACACGGTCACACAAAAGTTCTCTGAACTTTCGACCGTCAAGAACGCTGTGACGTACAACACTACAACAAGCCGAGAAAATTAAGTTCAATGCTTCCTAGCATGCATTGAATTGTTTTCGAGCATGCGCCGGAATTTTGCGCGTTGGAATTGCCACAGACGATCTGAATTTCTGATCGGAATTTTTTCTGTCTGAAAAATTGAGAACCTGCTCTCAATCTTTTGTAGGTGGAAATTTTCGACAGCAAAAGTCCGATGGAGCATATACACGGTCGCAATTTCTGTTCAAAAGTTCACATAGGACTTCGGAAAATCCGATCGTGTGTACGGGACATTACAGCACACAGCAAATGGCGAGTAGACATGCTTACATTCACCCAGCACACACAAATACACAGTATCAGGCCAGATTTATTTGAAACATTGCTTTTTGGTGTGATTTTCTGATGCAATTAAACAAAAACTTATGCATAATACAAGGTGTGCTGGCAGCATATTGAATGGATGTTATCAGCGATGCCAGATGTTGGTCATTACAGAACCCACGCTAGGGAGCATCTCAGTATGGTGTGTGATGTGACTATGGTCTGAGTCTAGAGCAGACATACTCAGGCACACACAAACACACTGCCAAGGCATGCACACACACACACACACACACAGGGCAGGCACATACACACACACACACACACAGGGAAGACACACACACACACACACACACACACACACAGGGCAGGCACACACACACACACACACAGGGCAGGCACACACACACACAGGGCAGGCACATACACACACACACACACACACACACACACAGGGCAGGCACACACACACACAGGGCAGGCACACACACACACAGGGCATGCACACACACACACACACACACACACAGGGCATGCACACACACACACACCGGGCAGGCACACACACACACACACACACACACACACACACGTGTGAGAAGAATGTGGTGGCCCTCATGTTGGGATTTTTACTTTAGCATTAATGTTTGCACCGACATTCTTATTATGTTTATTGCAATGATGTTCACATGTTGAAGATATTGTATTTCAGCAAGGTGGAAATCTGGGATCCAACCAATTATGATTTCTTGGTTGGCAGTGTGCTGAGTAAGTACAGAAGATGAGCAAAAACCAGCAGCATTAACCCCTCACAAACATGGACCATAATAAACATCTAACAAAATGGCAACATTTATTCTACAAAAATAAGGAAACTAACACACATTATGTGATGCATAACAACTAGCTAAATTAAGACGGCATCGCACACAGGTACATGGGGTTGTGCATTTTAGCTTTAGATATATAGAGGCAGACAATGTAACGCTGTGGCTGCCACACTCTGACAGCCAACTTTGATGAGCTGTTTGCCAACATGACTATATTACTGGGGCTTATATGCTGCAATCCAGATGGCCATGCTGACTCATATGTGCATGAGCAAGCATCCTACATACTTGTGATATTCATTTGGTACCATAGTGTACAGCTGTGTGACTTTGGTGCAACCATAATATTTTACTGTTACCCCCCCCCCCCCCATGCCTTCATGTTCCTGTAGTCTTACTAAACATTATTCAAGAAGAAATATAAAACATTATGTAAAGGATGCAAAGGCTGGGACAGCGGTAATAACGGAAGATTTTAACTATCCTGAAATTAACTGGAGAAATGGCACTGCTGAGACAGAAAAAATGCAGAAATGTATAAATGTATTACAAGACGATTTTATGGTACAGTTTATAGAAGCCCCAACTAGATATGATGCCCTGCTGGACATCTGAAACAATGCTAGTTACAAATGTCCAAATAAAAGAACGTCTGGGTGGCAGTGAAAATAGCATGATTTTTTTTTTATTTAAGTTGTAAACAGCACATACTGAAAAGATAAAAACACTTAATTTAACCATTTGACCTCTGAAAAATTTACCCCCCTTCATGACCAGGAAATTGTTTGTGATATGGCACTGCGTTACTTTAACTGACAATTGCACAGTTGTGCGACGTTGTACCCAAATAAAATGTCCCTTTTTTCCCAAAAAGAACTTTCTATTGGTGGTACTTAACCACTTAAGGACCGCCTCCTGCACATATACGTCGGCAGAATGGTACGGCTGGGCACAAGCACGTACAGGTACGTCCTCTTTAAGTGCCCAGCCGTGGGTCGCGGGCGCCCGCTCGCGACCCGGACCGAAGCTCCGTGACCGCGGGACCAGCAGATCCGATTGCCGCTGGAGTCCCGCGATCGGTCCCCGGAGCTGAAGAACAGGGAGAGCTGTGTGTAAACACAGCTTCGCCGTTCTTCACTGTGACGCCGTCATTGATCGTGTGTTCTCTTTTATAGGGAAACACAATCAATGACGTCACACCTACAGCCACACCCCCCTACAGTTAGAAACACGTTGTGGATTGTCCACTGGCCACCTCACCTGCCACATCACCTGCCACACATTGTGAATTGTCCACTTGCCAAGTCGCCTGCCACAAGTTGTGGATTGTCCACTGGCCACGTCATCTGGCCACAAGTTGTGGATTGTCCACTGGCCACGTCACCTGCCACGTCAACTGCCACAAGTTGTGGATTGTCCACTTGCCACATCACCTGGCCATGTCACCTGGCCACATCACTTGCCACAAGTTGTGGATTATCCACTTGCTAAATCACCTGGCCACATCACCTGCCACAAGTTGTGGATTGTCCCCTGGCCACATCACCTGCCACAAGTTGTGGATTGTCCACTTGCCACGTCACCTGTTCACATCACCTGGCACGTCACCTGGCCACAAGTTGTGAATTGTCCACTGGTCATGTCACCTGCCACAAGTTGTGGATTGTTCACTTGCCACATCACCTGGCCACGTCACTTGCCACGTCACCTGACACAAGTTGTGGATTGTCCACTTGTTACGTCACCAGCCCATGTCACCTGGCCACGTCACCTGCCACAAGTTTTGGATTGTCCACTGCCCACATCACCTGCCATGTCACCTGGCCACATCACCTGCCACAAGTTGTGGATTGTCCACTTGCCACGTCACCTGCCACAAGTTGTGGATTGTCCACTTGCCACGTCACCTGGCCACGTCACCTGCCACAAGTTGTGGATTATCCACTTGCCAAATCACCTGGCCATGTCACTTGCCACAAGTTGTTGATTGTTCACTTGCCACGTCACCTGCCACAAGTTGTTGATTGTCCACTTGCCACGTCACCTGCCACAAGTTGTGGATTGTCCACTGGCCATGTCACCTGCTACATTACCTGCCACAAGTTGTGGATTGTTCACTTGCCACATCACCTGGCCACGTCACTTGCCACATCACCAGCCACAAGTTGTGGATTGTCCACTTGCCACGTCACCAGGCCATGTCACCTGGCCACGTCAACTGCCACAAGTTGTGGATTGTCCACTTGCCACATCACCTGGCCACGTCATCTGCCATGTCACCTAGCAATGTCACCTGCCACAAGTTGTGGATTGTCCACTGGCCACTTCACCTGCCACAAGTTGTGGATTGTCCACTTGCCACGTCACCTGGCCACATCACCTGCCACAAGTTGTGGATTGTCCACTGGCCACGTCACTTGGCCACATCACTGGCCACATCACCTGGGCACATCACCTGCCACGTCACCTGGCCACATCACCTGCCACAAGTTGTGGATTATCCACTTGCCACGTTACCTGGCCACATCACCTGTCACAAGTTTTAGATTGTCCACTTGCCACATCACCTGGCCACGTCATCTGCCACAAGTTGTGGATTGTCCACTGGCCACGTCACCTGGCCACAAGTTGTGGATTGTCCACTTGCCACGTCACCTGGCCATGCCACGTCACCTGGCCACATCACCTGCCACAATTTGTGGATTGTCCACTTGCCACCTCACCGGGCCACGTCACCTGGCCACATCACCTGCCACATCACCTGGCCACAAGTTGTGGATTGTCCACTTGCCATGTCACCTGACCACATCACCTGCCACAAGTTGTGGAATGTCCACTTGCCACGTCACCTGGCCACATCACCTGCCACAAGTTGTGGATTGTCCACTGGCCACATCACCTGGCCACATCACCTGCCACGTCACCTGGCCACATCACCTGCCACAAGTTGTGGATTATCCACTTGCCACGTTACCTGGCCACATCACCTGTCACAAGTTTTAGATTGTCCACTTGCCACGTCACCTGGCCACGTCATCTGCCACAAGTTGTGGATTGTCCACTGGCCACGTCACCTGGCCACGCCACCTGGCCACATCACCTGCCACAAGTTGTGGATTGTCCACTGGCCACGTCACCTGGCCACAAGTTGTGGATTGTCCACTTGCCACGTCACCTGGCCACGCCACCTGGCCACATCACCTGCCACAATTTGTGGATTGTCCACTTGCCACCTCACCGGGCCACGTCACCTGGCCACATCACCTGGCCACAAGTTGTGGATTGTCCACTTGCCATGTCACCTGACCACATCACCTGCCACAAGTTGTGGAATGTCCACTTGCCACGTCACATCACTTGCCACGTCACCTGCCACAAGTTGTGGAGTGTCCACTTGCCATGACACCTGCCACAAGTTGTGGATTGTCCACTTGCCACGAGTTGTGAATTGTGCACTTGTCACATCACCTGCCACAAGTTGTGGATTGTCCACAATGCAATGCAAGCAATTACATTTTTTTTATATATTTTTTGTGGTTTTTCATCATTTGCCATTTTGCCCCGTTTTGCGTCTGAAACGTGGACATTTTTGTCACCTGAACCCATTTTTTTGCTTCTGGAAAAACGAGGTTAAACGCAACTGCCTAAAAACATCAATAAACGAGACTGTGTGCATGGACACATAGGATAACATTGAATTTTTTTAGGGGCAGTTGAAAAAAGTGTCCAACTGCCTCTGAACCCGCGTTTTACAGCGTCTCATGTGCATGGGGCCTAAGAGCTGTGAAAATATGGAATAGACTCCCTACAGAACTAGTTCTGGCCAGCTCAGTAGATTGTGTAAAAAAAAAAAAAAAAATTGATGCACTCCTTAATGCACAAAACACAACTAAATATTACCATTTATAAATAATAACGCCACTGATTGTTGATCCTGGGAATATCTCATTGTCATCAGGGGATCAGGATTAATGCTTTATGGCAGGGGTAGGCAACCTTGGCCCTCCAGCTGTTTTGAAACTACAAGTCCCATGAGACATTCCAAGATCCTGACAATCACAGCATGACTCCTAGAGGCAGAGGCATGATGGGATTTGTAGTTTCACCACAGCTGGAAGGGTGAGATTTCCTACCCCTGCTTTACAGGATCTTTTTTTGCCTTCCTCTGGATCAGCTGTGGGTTTATGGTTCTACATAAAGAACATTTCCATTTTTATATGGTTTTTGTTTTTTAATTGTTGATCTAGTTAGACTTGTGCCTTTTTTCATCTTGACTATGTAGCTAAAGAAAACTTACAGTTACATAAAATGCACTGAATTAGCTGCACAAAGATACTTTTTTGGTCCTCTATAAAACAAAATAGAATATTTTCTGTTTGAAACTAGTGGGAACAATGCTTCCAAAAATTTTGAAACCAGTCTTGTCAGCAGCAAAGCACTTGAGTACAGTATAATATTATGTGAACAGTGGAAGCTTAGGAGTAATGCTTTATGGAAACAAGAGAAGCACAGATTTTAATAGGAAGCAAAACACAACTACAGTTGTGTTCAAAATTATTCAACCCCCCCAATGCTGTAAAGGGTTTTAGGGAATTTAGTGTACATTTGTAATTGTATTCAGAATGAAATCCTACAAGGACTTCTTAAAGAACCATATGCAACTAAAATGACATCAATTGGTTTTGTAATACAGTAGTAAATGTTTATTTTGTGAATTCTTAAAGACTACCACTCTGAAGAACAGAGGTTCATTGAAGTGTTTTCAATCAGGTATTGAAAACACCTGTGGATGTTAGGGAGCAGCAATAAAGCCTAATAAGCACCAATCAGGCAGCTTTAAAATGACTGTGATACTCAGCTCCTTCTAGACATTTACTGGTGTGGTTACAAACATGGTGAAGTCAAGAGAATGGTCCGGGAAGACAAGAGAAGAGGTAATTACTCTTCACTGGAAGGGCAATGGCTATAAGAAGATTGCAAAGATGTTAAACATACCAAGAGACACCATAGGAAGCATCATTCGCAAATTCAAGGCAAAGGGCACTGTTGAAACGCTACCTGGTCGTGGCAGAAAGAAGATGCTGACTTTGACTGCTGTGCGCTACCTGAAGCGTAGAGTGGAGAAAAGTCCCCTTGTGACTGCTGAGGAACTGAGAAAAGATTTGTCAGATGTGGGTACTGAAGTTTCTGCTCAGACAATACGGCGCACACTGCGTAATGAAGGCCTCCATGCCAGAACTCCCAGGCGCACCCCCTTGCTGTCTCCAAAGAATAAGAAGAGTCGACTGCAGTATGCAAAAATCATGTGGACAAACCACAGAAGTTTTGGGATTGTGTTCTGTGGACTGATGAAACAAAATTAGAAGTGTTTGGGCCCATGGATCAACGCTATGTTTGGAGGAGGAAGAACAAGGCCTATGATGAAAAGAACACCTTGCCTACTGTGAAGCATGGCGGGGGGTCAATCATGCTTTGGGGCTGTTTTGCTTCTGCAGGTACAGGGAAGCTTCAGCGTGTGCAAGGTACCATGAATTCTCTTCAGTACCAGGAGATATTGGATAACAATGTGATGCAGTGCGTCACAAACCTGAGGCTTGGGAGACGTTGGACCTTTCAACAGGACAATGATCCCAAGCATACCTCCAAGTCCACTAGAGCATTGTTGCAGATTAAAGGCTGGAACATTTTGGAGTGGCCATCGCAGTCACCAGACTTAAATCCGATTGAGAACCTCTGGTGGGACTTAAAGAAAGCAGTTGCAGTGCGCAAGCCTAAGAATGTGACTGAACTGGAGGCTTTTGCCCATGACGAATGGGCGAAGATACCCGTAGATCGCTGCAAGACACTTGTGTCAAGCTATGCTTCAATTTAAAAGCGGTTATAACTGTAAAAGGATGTTGTACTAAGTACTAAGATTGAATGTCACTTGGGGGTTGAATAAAACTGATAATGATGTGAGCACAGAAAAGACATTTGTGGTTATTTCATTATAAATGTTATGTTATATTTGTCTGACCTACACGTGCCTCTTTGATTTAATTGTAAGCAGAATGACTGAATGATCAAAATCAATGTCAAACTGGGCAAAACAATCAATTTCAGTGGGGGTTGAATAATTTTGAATACAACTGTATACTGCCAGCTAAATGAACCGAAATCATAAACACTCATCTTCCTTTCAAGCTACCTTTCCTTACTATCCAAACTACACACTCCCCCGCCTCCTATGTAATAGTGATGAAAGGGCAAAGACATGGTTGTAGTCCTAATCAATAGAGCAATCTACATGGCTTCTCCCAATATACAGTGGAGTGAGTGAGCGTAGCCCCCCTAGAACAGGAAGTTTATTTACAGAAGCACCAGGTTAAAATAGAAAAAAGTCTGAAAAATGTAAGGAATGATAAGCTGCAATACATTCATTTTTTTGGTCTAGATATGCAGTAACAGCAGAAAGTTGTACATGTGCACAGCCTCATTATTATAGGAGAAGCTTTAGTGCCCAAGCTAACAACAGCAGGGAAAGGAAGTGTGTACAGTTGCATGATGGCACAAGTTGTACAAGCTTCAACAACAGAGGTAATACAGAAGAAGTACTGTCTTATAAAAGCAAGAGAACCACATGTAAAGAATTCCCAGAGGAACCTCACTTCAGAGATGCAAGGATACCCAAGTGTATGCAGAGGAAGCACAGGTGTATACTCTATTCAGTGCAGGTAACACAAGGAGAGCACGGAAGCAAGAAAAGCAATGATCCATTAAGCCAGGGGTGCCCAACCAGTGGCCTGGGGGCCACATGTGTCCCGCTGAGCCTTCTGATGTGGCCTGCGACCTCCTGCCCTGGGATGAAATAAAATACTGTTATTAAAGGAGTTGTAAAGGAAAACATTTTTTCACCTTAATGCAATCTATGCATTAAGGTGAAAAAACATCTGATGATGCCGACCCCCCCCCCCCCCACCCTTATACTTACCTGACCCCTCGAAAGTCCCGCGCTCGGTCCCGAGATCCTCTTCGCCGCTCAGCCTGGCCACTGATTGGCTAGAGCGGATGGATTGAGAGCAGCGCAGCCATTGGCCTGATGCTGCTGTCAATCACATCCAGTGACGCGGCGTGCCGGGGGCGGGGGCTATGGCTGCTCGCTGTATCACGGGAGCGTGCCCGCAAGGACTCATCACCATGCGAGCTCTCTCACATGAATGTGGTGAGTTCTTGCGGGGAGGACCAGAGACAGCCGCCGAGGGACCCCAGAAAACTAGGATCGGGGCCACTCTGTGCAAAAGGAACTGCACAGTGGAGGCAAGTATGACATGTTTGTTATTTTAAAGAAAAAAAAAAGTTCCTTTATTAACACTGTAAAGGTAAGTTTATTACTAAAATCAGAGTGTATATATGGGCTTGTGTGTTCTGCAGTGGTTACTGGCCTGTATTCAACTGATCCGCAGGTGCAGAGCAGTGAACCTGCGGGTTACCTGCACTGAGCCATAGACTTTGAATTACATGCAAGTTTGGTGCGCTTTCTGAAAGTGCACCATACCAACAGAATATAAAAGTCTATTGCAAAGTGCAGCTAACCTGCAGGAAAGCCACAGGTGAACCCACGGTGCTGGTAAACAACAGTGCATCAGTGTGAAAGCAGCCTTAGGCCCCTTTCACACGGGCAGTCCGACAAAACAGACCCTCTATTTACCTCTAAGGCCTAGTACACACGAGAGGATCGATCCGCGGAAACGGTCCGGAGGTCCGTTTCCACGGATAAATCCTCTGGCGGATTTTGATCTCAGGGTTGTAATAACCATGAGATCAAAATCCCAGCGGAATTCCCTCCGCGGTGACGTGTCACGCCGTCGCCGCGATGATGATGCGGCGACGTGCGCGACGCTGTGATATAAGAACTTCCATGCATGCGTCGAATCATTACGACGCATGCAAGGGATGGATTCGGACGGATTGATCCGGTGAGTCTGTACAGACCATCGGATCAATCCGCTGGACTGGAATCCAGCGGATCGATTTCTTAGCATGTTTGGAAATCCATCGACGGGAAAAATATCCGCAGAAAAATATCCGCTGGATCGTACACACCAGGGGATCTATCCGCTGAAACCGGTCCGTGGATAAATTCCAGCGGATAGATCCTCTCGTGTGTACGGGGCCTTTGGAGTGGCAGATGTAAATGGAATTGTGTCTGTTTACAAATGTCTACCTCCAATCCGATCCGTAAAAAAAAAGTTCAGTGGGCTCTATAGAGTGGACTGCCATCCGCCTGCTCTGTTCATTGTGGCCCGCGACCTGTTACCAAGTCGATTAAGTGGCCCCCGCTCTTCAAAAGGTTGGGCACCCCTGCATTAAGATGTGCAAGCAAGGGAAACCGAGGTATGCCATTTTTTTTTTAGATAATCTCAGATATGCAGACTCAGGAAATCAAAGAAGCACTGACATAAACCATCTTCAAAACAGGGAAATCACAGGTTTATACCCTTTTCAGGTGAAGCACGGGCATGGAAGCAGGGAAAGCACTGCTACAGTATATACAGCTTAGTAAGCAGGGAAAGCACAGGTATGTAATATTGCATACCTCCCAACTTTCTGAGATGGGAATGAGGGACACCTATCAGCAAAAGTATGCAGGCATAGGACACACCCCTTGCCACGCTCCCTTAAAGGAGAATTGTACAAAAAAAAATAAGATTTATCTAAAAAACATGCGGTTTAGTAATTATGCATATAGCGTATTTTTTTTTTTTGGTGGGGGAGTGGATCTTGGGTGGGAGTTCCCACACTTTTTTCCCCAGGACTTGACCCCCTGAGTGCACTGGAGAACATTTGGAGACACAGGGCACATGATATTTACAAGATGACTAAGGGCACACTTGGAGACATGGGGGCACATAGGGATGCACTTTAAGTCATTAGATATCATGGAGACATTTGGAGACACTGGACGACACAGGGTGCACTGGAGCACATTTGGAGACACAGTGATGAATGTAAAATCACTAGATTACGAGGGGCGCACATGGAGTCACTAGATGACTATGGGCACACTGGAAGACATGGGGGCACACTTTAAGTCATTAGATAACACTGAGTCACTAAATGACTAGGGGCACATTGGGGCACACTTGGGACATGGAAGCACACATGCAGTGCCGATCCTGACCTCCCTGGGGCCCTAAGCAAAATTACACAATAAAGTTGACAAGCAGATGGGGGGGGCTGCCGAAAATGATTGGGGGAGCTGACTTCTTACCTCTTCTCCCATGCAACCAGCGAGTTGAGATGCGGGATGAGGGGCCGAAAATGACTTCTTACTAGGCGGGGCCTCTAGTAATTTGGGGGGGCCCTAAGCGGCTTGCATAGTGAGCCTATAGGGCGGATCGGCCTTGCACACATGAGCACACTTTAAGACACTAGATAACATGGGGTGCACTTGGAGACACTACACGACACCTATGCACTGGGATGCTCATGGAGGCACTAGAAGACACAGGACTGGCAGGACATAGGGAGTCATTGTGTGTGCTAGAGCAACAGAGTACTAGAGGATGGCATGGAAAATACAGGTAAGCACTACAGTAAGGGGGAGGTTCAGCTTCAACGTGGTGATGCGCGAATGTCATTTTATGGCGACACTGCATCCTGAGAGAGGTAGATATGACACCTGTTGAAGCAGGCCAAGCATAGTTATCCAACCTTGTGGAAATAGGGGAGGCACAATTGTAAAGCACTGGCTCAGCTGTCTGTAGATAATGTAAAGCTGAGGCCATCGTCCTGCATTTTGGGGCACTGCTGATCTCTTCCTTACATCTTCTTACAAATTGATATTATCTTTGTTCCAGTACAGGAGACACAGAATGGGCACAAGGCTCACATCTACACAGTTGCGTTATTACATTACAATGGATTCTTTGTGGAGATAATTGGAAAGACCGCCTTTAATTGCTGATTTATATACTTTGCTGCTGACAGTAACCGGTGCTGGAGGGAGCTCAGTAATGTATTTCCTTTAATAAAAGTGGCCGATTTTTGTATGCGCCCCACTTGGGGATATGAACTTGGGTATAGTATTCTTTATCCTTTTAGGGCTGGCTTGGGATTTACCCTAGCAATATCTTAGTCAGCACTATAGAAATTATAACCGTTATATATTACATAAGAGTTTACCAGTACCATCAGAACCAAAATATACACTGAAGCACATGCTATTGCAGGCATTTCCCACAACAATAATCTAGTATCAATACCGTATTTTATTACGTTTGGGTGAGCGCTGGTCTAGGCTGCTGGAGAGAGACACATTTATTGCCTCTTTGCTCCCGTGCCTCTGTGTCTAGCAGAATAAAAACCAAACACCTATTTATGAAACAACAATAGTGATAGGAATGACAGTCACAGATTATATATCCAGAGGTATCACAACACACAAAATATATAGCAAAAATCTGACACCGTTCAAAATGTGTTTTAACTAACCTGCAGTAGGTATACTGTATGTAAAAAAGGTAAAAGTAAAATAACGGAGCATAACATAATATTATTTTTATAAACCTATATATGCGTGTATGTGTATATATATATGTACACACACACTTACAGTATCTCACAAAAGTGAGTACACCCCTCACATTTTAGTAAATATTTTATTCTATCTTTTCATGTGACAACACTGAAGAAATGACACTTTGCTACAATGTAAAGTAGTGAGTGTACAGCTTGTATAACAGTGTAAATTAGCCATTAATGTCTAAACCACTGGCAAAAAAAGTGAGTACACCCCTAAGTGAAAATGTCCAAATTGGGCCACAAGTGTCAAAATTTTGTGTAGCCACCTCTTGGGCATGGAGTTCCCCAGAGCTTCACAGATTGCCACTGGAGTCCTCTTTCACTCCTCCATGATGACATCACAGAGCAGGTGAATGTTAGAGACCTTGCGCTCCCCCACCTTCTGTTTGAGGATGCCCCACAGATGCTCAATAGGGTTTAGGTCTGGAGACATGCTTGTCCAGTCCATCACCTTTACCCTCAGCTTCTTTAGCAAGGCAATGGGCATCTTGGAGGTGTGTTTTGGGTCGTTATGTTGGAATACTGCCCTGCGGCACAGTCTCCGAAGGGAAGGGATCATGCTCTGCTTCAGTATGTCACAGTACATGTTGGAATTCATGGTTCCCTCAATGAACTGTTAGGTAGAGTCACACACATTTGCCTAAACTTGCGGCGGCGTAGCTTAGCGTGTTTAGGCTACGCCACCGTAAGTTAGCTAGGCAAGTACATGATTCACAATGTACTTGCCTGCTATGTTACGGCGGCGTAGCCTAAAGCGGGCAGGTGTAAGGGCGCGAATTCAAATGTGTGTAAGGGGGGCGTGTTGTATGTTAATAAGGCTTGACCTTACGTTTTTGTCGTTTCTTCTTTACTGCGCATGCGCCGGGCGCCTACATTTCCCAGTGTGCATTGCGGCTAAGTACGCCGCACGGGCCTATTGATTTCGACGTGGACGTAAACAACGTAAATCGCTATTCGCGGACGACTTACGCAAACGACGTAAACATTTTGAATCTCGAATCGGGAACGGCAGCCATACTTTAACATTGTTATTCCATCTAATAGGTGGAATAACTTTAGGCCTGATAATGGCTTACGTAAACGGCGTAAATGTACTGCGGCGGCCGGGCGTACGTTCGTGAATCGGCGTATCTACTAATTTACATATTCTACGCCGACCGCAATGGAAGCGCCACCTAGCGGCCATCCGAAATATTGCAACCTAAGATAGGACGGCGCAAGCCGTCGTATCTTAGATATGTTTAAGCGTATCTCTGTTTGAGCATACACTTAAACATAAGTCGGCGTAGATTCTGAGTTAGGTCGACTTATCTACTGATAAGCTGGCCTAACTCTTACTGAATCTACCTATGTATCTCCCCAGTGCCGGCAGCACTCATGCAGCCCCAGACCATGACACTCCCACCACCATGCTTGACTGAAGGGCAAGACACACTTGTCTTTGTACTCCTCACCTGGTTGCCGCCACACACACTTGACACCATATGAACCAAATAAGTTTATCTTGGTCTCATCAGACCACAGCACATGGTTCTAGTAATCTATGTCTTTAGTCTGCTTGTCTTCAGCAAACTGTTTCTGGGCTTTCTTGTGCATCATCTTTAAGAAAGGCTTCCTTCTGGGATGACAGCCATGCAGACCAATTTGATACACTGTACAGCGTATGGTCTGAGCCCTGACAGGCTGACCCCCCCACCCCTTCAAGCTTCGCATTAATGCTGGCAGCAATCATTCGTCTATTTTCCAAAGACAACCTCTGGATGTGACGCTGAGCACGTGAACTCAACTTCTTTGGTCGACCATGGCGAGGCCTGTTCTGAGTGGAACCTGTTCTGTTAAACCGCCGTATGGTCTTGGCCATCGTGCCGCAGCTCAGTTTCAGGGTCTTGGTAATCTTCTTATAGCCCATGCCATCTTTATGTATAGCAACAATTCTGTTTTTTCAGATCCTCAGAGAGTTCTTTGTCATGAGGTGCCATGTTGAACTTCCGTTGGCCAGTATGAGAGAGTGAGAGCGATAACACCAAATTTAACACACCTGCTCCCCATTCACACCTGAGACCTTGTAACACTAACGAGTCACATGACGCCGGGGAGGGAAAATGGATAATTGGGCCCAAATTGGACATTTTCACTTAGGGGGTGTACTCACTTTTGTTGCCATATTTGTTGCCAGCTCTTTAGACATTAATGTGTGTTGAGTTATTTTGAGGGGACAGCAAATTTACACTGTTTTCATACAAGCTGTACACTCTTTGTATTCTACACTCTTACATTGTAGCAGTGTCATTTCTTCCGTGTTGTCACATGAAAAGATATAATAAAATATTTTCAAAAATGTGAGGGGTGTACTCACTTATGTGAGATACTGTATATTTATTGCGATATGCAAATTACGTCTTTGCTTAGCACTATTGGCATAATGTGTAAAATTACTAGTACGTTTAGTTGTACTTTTAACCACTTAAGGACCGCCCCACGACGATATACGTCGGCAGAATGGCACAGGGACGTATATATACGTCCCCTTTAAGAGCCCAGCCGTTGCTCGCGACCCGGTCCGAAGCTCCGTGACCGCGCCTGCGGGGCCTGTGGACCCGAACGCTGCGGGTGTCCCGCCATCGGGTCACAGGAGCTGAAGAACGGGGAGAGGTGAGTGTAAACAAACCTTCCCCGTTCTTATCTGTCGCAATGTCAGTGATCGTTTGTTCCCTGATATAGGGAACGACGATCACTGACGTCACAAGTCCAGCCCTGCCCCCCTACAGTTAGAAACACACATGAGGTCACACTTAAGCCCTACAGCGCCCCCTAGTTGTTAACCCCTTCACTGCCATTGTCATTTTTACAGTAATCAGTGCATTTTTATAGCACTTTTCGCTGTGAAAATGACAATGGTCCCAAAAATGTGTCAAAAGTGTCCGATGTGTCCACCATAATGTCGCAGTCACGAAAAAAAACGATGTTCGCTGCTATTAGTAGTAAAAAAAAAAAAATGCCATAAAACTATCCCCTATTTTTTAAATGCTATACATTTTGCGCAAACCAATCGATAAACGCTTATTGCGATTTTTATTAACAAAAATAGGTAGAAGAATACGTATCGGCCTAAACTGAGGAAAAAATATATATTTTTTTATATAATTTTTGGGGATATTTATTATAGCAAAAAGTAAAAAATATTGAATTTTTATCAAAATTGTCGCACTATTTTTGTTATATAGCGCAAAAAATAAAAACCGCAGAGGTGATCAAATACCACCAAAAGAAAGCTCTATTTGTGGGGAAAAAAGGACGCCAATTTTGTTTGGGAGCCTTGTCGCACGACCACGCAATTGTCAGTTAAAGCGACGCAGTGCCGAATCGCAAAAAGGGGCAAGGTCCTTAACCTGCATAATGGTCCGGGTCTTAACCGGTTAAGGAGGGATGTGCTCCTTCCAGGCTCACCTGCCCTCTGCTTATCCATTAAAATGCATGTGCTTCCATTGTGGAGACTAACAGAAGTTATTCCGCGTACACATGATCAGACAACAATGTGAGCTTTTGGTCAGATATTCCGACCGTGTGTAGGCTCCATCGAACATTTGCTGTCGGAATTTCCGACAACAAATGTTTGCGAGCTGGTAGCTCGTTCTCAATTTTTCCAACAACAAAAGTTCTTGTCGGAAATTCCGATCGGCTGTATGCAATTCCGACGCATAAAAATCCTACGCATGCTCGGAATCAATTCAACCCCTGCTCGGAATCATTGGACGTCATTTTTCTCGTCTTGTCGTAGTGTTGTACATGACCGTGTTCTTGACGTTTGGAATCTCCGTCAACATTTGTGTGACCGTGTGTATGCTACACAAGTTTGAGCCAACAATTTCGTCGGAAAAAAATCCACGGTTTTGTTGTTGGAATGGCTGATCGTGTGTACGCGGCATTAAGCTGCATTTACACCTGAGCGTATCGTTTTCAGGCAGAAAGTTGAGGTTTTTACCACAATTATGCCACGATTTTGTACAGGTTAAAACAGGGGTCTCAAACTCAAATTACCTGAGGGCCACAAGACAAGTTTTCATATGCCATGGGGGGCCGCATGCAAACTTTCAAACTTCAAAAACAACAGTACTGGTGTCAGCGAACACATTATTAACCCCCAGCACTGGTGTCAGCGAGCGCATTATTACCACCAGCACTGGTGTCAGCGAGCGCATTATTACCACCAGCACTGGTGTCAGCGAGCGCATTATTACCACCAGCACTGGTGTAAGTCAGGGTTTGACAAATTTGCTTGGAATCTAGGAGCCAGCTAAAAAAGTTAGGAGCCAGAAAACGCGCCCCGTCCCGACGAGCTTGCGCGCAGAAGCGAACACATACGTGAGCAGCGCCCGCATATGTAAATGGTGTTCAAACCACACATGTGAGGTATCGTCGCGATTGGTAGAGTGAGAGCAATAATTCTAGCTCCTCTGTAACTTAAAACATGCAACCTGTAGATTTTTTTAAACGTCGCCTATGAAGATTTTAAAGGGTAAAAAAGTTTGTCGGCATTCCACAAGCGGACACAATTTTGAAGCGTGACATGTTGGGTATGGATTTACTCGGCGTAACATTATCTTTCATAATATTAAAAAAAATGGGGATAACTTTACTGTTGTCTGATTTTTTAATTAAAAAAAGTGTAATTTTTTCCCCAAAAAAGTGCGCTTGTAAGACCGCTGCGCAAATACGGCGTAACAGAAAGTGTTGCAACGATCGCTATTTTATTCTCTAGGGTGTTAGGATAAAAAATATATATAATGTTTGGGGGTTCTAATTAGAGGGAAGAAGATGGCAGTGAAAATAGTGTAAAATGACATTAGAATTGCTGTTTAACTTGTAATGCTTAACTTGTAATACCAACGGCCACCACCAGATGGCGCCAGCTCACATCTGGTGGTAATAACTTGTAATACCAACGGCTCACCACCATCTGCGGGCCATTTATAACTGGTCCGCGGGCCGCAAATGGCCCGCGGGCCGGTACTTTGAGACCACTGGGTTAAAAGGTCACCAATGTAAAAAGCAGAAAAACATCCGTAATTTGCCTAAAAAGAAGCTTGTGTACTTTTTTGAGCTTCGGGCGACAGAATGCACAAATGTGAACAGGGGCCATTTAAATGAATGGGATTTTGCTTGTTTTTGAACTTTTGAGATGAGCGTTTTACAAGCTGAAAACGCTCAGGTGTGAATGCAGCCTAATGCCCTGTACACACGATCGTTTTTCGGCATGAAAAAAAATGACATTTTTAAAAACGTCATTTAAAATCATCGTGTGTGGGCTTCACATCGTTTTTCGGCTTCTGAAAAACGACAAAAAAAAAGAACATGCTGCATTTTTTAATGTCGTTTTTTAAAATGTCGTTTTTCGGGTTGTAAAAAATGATCGTGTGTGGGCAAAAACAACGTTTTAAACCGGCGCATGCCCAGACGCAAGTTATGAGACGGGATCGCTCGTTCGGGTAAAACTACCATTCATAATGGAGTAAGCACATTCATCACGCTGTAACAGACAAAAAAGCGCAAATCGTCTTTTACTAACACGGAATCAGCTAAAAGCAGCCCAAAGGCGAATAGAACTTCCCCTTCAGAGTGCCGTCGTACGTGTTGTACGTCACCGCGCTTTGTTTATCATTTTCCAAAAACGATGGTGTGTGGGCAACATCGTTTTTAATGATGAAGTTGGAAAAACTTTGTTTTTTTGGACATGCTGGAAAACGTCTTTTTTTTTTCATGCCGAAAAACGACCGTTTGTACGAGGCATTAGAGTTAGGACTACAGAAAATGGGGTATCTTGACAGGGCCTGCAGCTAACACATGCATTTGCGCATATTTTTAGCGCATATTGTTAGACAGGTCAATTTGGTTGGTCTCAGGCTGGTTGGCAAGTTGAGCTTGGAGTTTTGCAGGCTTTTCAATGTCTAGTGTAAATTTTCTGGTGCTTTCCCACACCCAGGAACCCTCATGTCACGCCAAAAGGCTTCCATTCAAATGAAAAACTGTACGCAGCCCTACTCTTGTTAATGCCAATGTGTTGGCGTTTGCATTAGCGTTTACCCAAGCATGTGCATCTGACGTATTTCCCAAATGCGAAACCAACCCTGAAGCATCAGCATTTACAGCCATTCACATGCATGGCAGGCTGTATTCGCCATGTGCGATTCTCTGGGCATAAAAATGCCTGTAATGCCCCATACACACTAGTGGAATTTCCGCCAGCAAAAGTCTGATGTGAGATTCTCATCGGAAATTCCGACCGCGTGTATGCTCCATCAGACTTTTGCTGTCGGAATTTCCGCCAGCAAAAGTTTGAGAACAGGTTCTCAATTTTTCAAATGGAAATAAAAACGGAAAAATCCATTCATCTCTATGCAATTCCAACGGGGAAAAAAACACACGCATGCTCGGAAACAATTTACGCATGCTCGAAAGCATTGAACTTCTTTTTCTCGCCTCGTCATAGTGTTGTACGTCACCGCGTTCTCAGAGAACTTTTGTGTGACCGTGTATATGCAAGACAAGCTTGAGCGGCATTCCGCTCGTGTGTACGGGGCATAACTCTCCGTGTACACTGGTACATACTGGTGCACCAGTAAAATCCCTTCCTTGTTCTGATGTTGGTATGATTCTAGTAGTCTGGGATGTGGTTCTGATAATATTAGGTCAGGACGTCCACCCGTAGCTTCTAACCCTCCATGTACATGAACCCTTAGCATAGTTGGCAACACACCTACACATCTGTGCGCTGAGATCTGCTGGGTGCATCAAGCAAAGCAAAATAAACAGGCTGCCTTAAAGCGGAGTTCCGGCCACAATTTCACTTTTTAAATATAAATACCCCTGTAATACACAAGCTTAATGTATTCTAGTAAAGTTAGTCTGTAAACTAAGGTCCGTTTTGTTAGGTTGTTACAGCATTTAGACACTTTATAAAATAGACATTGACTGGGGCCATCTTAAGTGTGGGCATCATGAAGCCAGACTGTATGACTTCCTGGATTTCAGCATTGCAGATCTCGCACATGCTCAGTGCTGCACAATCAGTGTAATAGGTTTCAGATCAGGTTTCAGCACCTGTACTGTCCAAGTCACATGATTCTTTGAGACTGGGGAGTGCACAGACTCCTGGAAAATTACACCCACTACATTCCCAGGAGTCTGTGCGGTGTAGGTTAGGAAGCTTAAGCACCTAGGTGCAGGAAGAGGGAAGATTAACTATTCTGCCTAGCAACAACACTTTGAAGGCATCTAAAAAAATATTTTTTTTTTCTTAAAGGACTAATGACATTTTTTTAAAACTACTGATGTAATGTTATATTTATGGGTGGAACTCCACTTTAACACAACATGCCCAAATAGGTTACTCTAACACAAGGTAATGTGTTGCGTTAACACACTAAATTAACCGAACTCAGTGTGAATGTTAAAGATCACGTAATAAGTCTGAATGACTGTTTTTAACAGATACAACTAAAGATATAAATAAAATGGCTTTAATAAATAAGGCAGGGGAGACTAATGCCCTGTACACACGATCGGTTCGTCTGATGAAAACGGACCAATGGATTTTATCATCAGATATCCGATGAAGCTGACTTTCATCAGTCTTGCCTACACATCATCGGTTAAAAATCTGATCGTGTCCAACGCGGTGACGTAAAACCCCACAACGTGCTGAGAAAAATGAAGTTCAATGCTTCCGAGCATGCGTCGACTTGATTCTGAGCATGCGTGGATTTTTGACCGATGGATTTCCCCACAGACGATCGTTTTTTTCTATAGTTTTTTTTAACCATGAGAAAAATTTAAAAAAGGTTCTATTTTTTATCACCGATGGGGCCCACACACGATCGGTTCGTCTGATGAAAACGGTCCATCGGTCTGTCCTAGGGCATTAGGCTGCTTTGCAGTTCATACAGAGATGTGAGCATGTCTTTGGTGATATAAACCTCAAGATATCTATGCACTTGGCTAGCTTCACAGCATATTTCTCTGCCCTTGCTCTGCCCCCCTTCTGAAAGTCGCTTGGTGTCTGCTCTCATTTATAAGAATTACCTGGCAGGAATAAGGCTGCCACAGGTTGTTCTAGACGATTGCTTTCTGCCTCAGAAAAGGAATGACCTGCTGGATATGACCGGCGTGTGACCGCTGCCTTCCAGCTGACCCTGGGTCTGCTTAACTCAATAGCACCTCGCGAGGTTAATAAATGGGGTCAGATGTCCCAGCTCTGCCTCCTGAGTCACCACACACATGCAACCTTGGAAAGCTAGAGCACAGTGGGAGAGCCATGCATCAATTCCTGCATCTTTTCATTACCATAAATCACCTACCCTCTGCAAAAGGACACAACACTAGTCCAAGTCAGAAAAAAAAGAAAAAAATGGTGTGCAATCCAGAGCCCACCAGAGGGCAGCAAACATCTTCTACACCCCAAATACATTTTATTTATGGAAAGTAAGAAAATTAACTTTTGCATTTTATGGAGATGTTGCCACATCCAGCTAAATACAATTAAAACAAGAAATACCGAAGTCTTCCCGTAATTAACACAAACCTTCTCTGTAGGCAGATAGGATACGGAACAAAATGAACGTGGCTATAAAAGCTCTTTCATCCACTAACTAAACTTCAGGACCCCCCCAATACATTTCCTCACCAATACTTATTACCCCAAATATATATCCCATTATGGAAGCTTTTCTTTCTAAGAAATGTGAAATCTGTGCAAGGCAGATGGACGGAATGAGAATGGCTCAATAAAAACTGCAGTGTCCACGAGATTCCATGAAATTAATTACAAGAGGATTGAGAAGGAAATGAAGTTGCAGCTGAATGCACAGGACTACAGTGCATTTTATTCCCAGACTCAGCATTCCCCATATAGCCTCATAAATCCATGTATTTCATATGGGAATAGACACCTTCCCTGCGATCCGGTCCAGCTAAGGGCACACATTGTAAGTTTAGATATAAATATCAACAGAGGTTCCTTAGACAGGGGTCAAAGTTGTCCCGAAAAGCTAGATTCCTCCATGTAGAGCTAGAGGCTAAAGAATTGTAAAGATACATTTTCATTCATTTCAAAGCAACTCCAGGTAACGACAAGCAAAATGTATTCCGTTAACTGCCAATGTTCTACATCAACGCACAGCCACTGAGCAGAGCTACTAAGAGGAAACTGTGTTTGAGATGAGTAAATATGGAAGAATTACTCCCTTCATGACCAGGCCACTCTTTGCGATAAGGCACTGCGTTATTCTAATTGACAATTGCGTGCTCATGCCACACTGTACCCAAATAAAATGTGTTAGCCAGATTCAGAGGGAGTTACGCCGGCGTATCAGTAGATACACCGTCGTAACTCTGAATCTGCGCCGTCCTAAATTTAAGGCCTTGTACACACGAGAGGATTTCCGCTGGAAACGGTCCGCCGGACCGTTTCCAGCGGATAAATCCTCTGGCGGATTTTGATCTGATGGCTGTACACACCATCAGATCAAAATCCCAGCGGAATACATCCGCGGTGACGTGCGGCGACGATGACGCGGCGACCCTGGAAGGTAAATACTTCCACGCATGCGTCGAATCATTACGACGCATGCGAGGGATGGGAGCGGACGGACTGATCCGGTGAGTCTGTACAGACGACATGCTTGCTAAGAAATTTTTATCCGCTGGGAATCCGTCAGCTGGATTTGTATCCGCCTGAAAATGTCCGCTAGGCCGTACACACAACCGGATCTATCTGCTGGAACTGATCCGCGGATCAATCCCAGCGGATCGATCCGGTCGTGTGTACGGGGCCTAAGTGTATTCTCAAATTGAGATACACTTAAATCTAGCTAAGATACGACCTCGGGCGCCGTCGTATCTTAGCTGTCTATTTAGGCCGGCCGCTAGGGGCGTGTACGCTGATTTAGGTCTAGAAGGCGTAAATCAGTGAGATACACCTATTCACGAACGTACGCTCGGCCGTCGCAGTAAAGATACGCCGTTTACGTAAGCCGTTTTCAGGCCAAAAGATATTCCACCAAAAAAGATGGCGCAGCCAATGTTAAGTATGGACGTCGTACCCGCGTTGAATTTTAATTCTTGTTTACGTTGTTTGCGTAAGTCGTCCGTGAATGGGGCTGGGCGTAATTTACGTTCACGTCGAAACCAATAAGTCTTTGCGCCGTAATTTGGAGCATGCGCACTGGGATATGTCCACGGACGGCGCATGCGCCGTTCGTAAAAAAAGTCAATCACGTCGGGTCACGATTCATTAGCATAAAACACGCCCACTCTTCACAATTTGAATTAGGCGCGCTTAGGCCGGCACATTTACGATACGCCGCCGTAACTTAGGACGCAAGTGCTTTGTGAATACAGCACTTGCCTCTCTAACTTACGGCGGCGTAGCGTATATGAGATATGCTACGCCTGCCTAACGTTAGGCAGGTCTACCTGAATCCAGCTATATGTAATTTTTTACATACAAACAGAGCTTTTTTTTGGTGGTTATAGATCACTAACACGGTTTTTCTTTTCTGCGTTATAAACAAAAAAGACAGAACATTTCGAAAAAAGAAAACATACATTTTTTACTTTCTGCTATACAGTGAGGGTAAAAAGTATTTTTTTCCCTGCTGATTTTGCCCACTAACAAAGAAATGATCAGTCTATAATTTTAATGGTAGGGTTATTTTAACAGCGAGAGACAGAATAACAATCAGCAAGATTTCGGGTTCCCAGGTGTCTTCTATACAGGTAACAAGCTGAGATTAGGAGCACTCTCTTAAAGGGAGTGCTCCTAATTTCAGCGTATTACCGGTATAAAAGACACCTGTCCACAGAAGCAATCAATCAGATTCCAATCTCCCCGCCATGGTTAAGACCAAAGAGCTGTCCAAGGATGTCAGGGACAAGATTGTAGACCTACACAAGCAGGTCTGGATTTACTCCCTTTGCCGCCCCAATGCTGGGTCCTTTAATGCCCCCACACACCATCCTATAGGGGGCTTCTGAGCCCTCCCCCATGTGATGGAATGAGGTAAAAAAAAAAAAAAAATTAAATTACATTAAAAATCACCCCACCCCCGCCAAATTCTATAGTGAAATACAGTACTTAGAACTCCGTCTGACTGTCTACATGTTGAATTTTAAAAGCAGCGGACTTCTGTCAGATTATCAAACCTGTGAGATCAGCAGGCTTGCCACTGCTTTTAAAATTCAACATGTAAACAGTCAGATGGAGTTCTAAGTACTGTATTTCACTATAGAACCTCAGTTTACTGTAAAAAATAAGTGTAAAACGTAAAACTCCGGGGGGTGTACAAAGATGTCTGCTTGTCCCTTTCTCACTGTATCCTTAGGATGGAGGAGTGCGGAGTGTAGCAAGATGGCAGTGATTCGTCACATTTGGCTACCCATCACGGTTTTAGTGTGCTGTTTTGTCATAAAAGTGTTGGAACGCATATGGCGGGGTCGCTCATGCGCAGTGCAAAATTTTTCAGCGAAACGTCACTTCTGGAGCAAACTGTGATGGGTAGCCATATGTGACGAGGCAAGGGGCGGATGCTTTTCTCAATACAGACTGGCCGGTGTTTTGCCGATGAAGGCCCCCCCCAGTGCATAAGGATCCCCCTGTACTGCTCAGGCGTGGCGCTTGCGCAGTACGAACCTTTAACATAGCCGCCGAAAATAGCCGAAGATGTAGAGCTGAGAGTCAGCTCTACACGGCGCCTGCGCAAGGACTATGACACATGCCGCACGCTCCAGATATTAGTGCTACTCTGCAAGGGTGATTTTATAAAGTACATGTCTTAGCGGGGCGTGTTAAAACAAATGGAGGGCGGGTTTTGCTATGTTGATGGGCGGGTTTTGCAATGGGGTCAAGTCATAAGCATAATAAGAATATACTGTGACAAGTATTGAAATTGGCCATCATTTTTAAATACCGCCTCTTTTGTGAGTTAAATAGTTTGTGCAAATCCACCCATCAACATAGCAAAACCTGCCCTCCATTTGTTTTAACACGCCCCGCTAAGACGTGTACTTTATTGCTAAAATCACCCCCGCCCCTTGCAGAGTAGCACTAGTATCGGGAGCGTGCGGCATGTGTCATAGTCATTGCGCAGGTGCTGTGTAGAGCTGACTTTCAGCTCTACATCTTCGGCTATTTTCGCCGGCTCCGCTCTGCGCTTGCGCAGTACAGGGGGTCCTTAGGCGCCGGGGACCCTTTTTCAGCAGGACACCGGGACGACAGGATTTTTTCACCCCCTGTTGCCGCCCCTGCACCCACTGCCGCCCCGAGGCCTGGCCTCGGTGACCTTGTCAGGTATCCGGCCCTGTACACAACGCTGGAATGGGCTACAAGACCATCGCCAAGCAGCTTGGTGGGGGGGGACAACAGTTGGTGTGATTATTCGCAAAAGGAAGAAACACAATATGCCTGTCAATCTCCCTCGGTCTGGGGCTCCATGCAAGATCTCACCTCGTGGAGTTTCAATGATCATGAGAACGGTGAGGAATCATCCCAGAATTACACGGGAGAATCTTGTCAATGATCTCAAGGCAGTTGGGACCATAGTGACCATGAAAACAATTGGTAACACACTACGCCGTGAAGGAATACAATCCTGCAGCACCCGCAAGGCCCCCCTGCTCAGGAAAGCACATGTACAGCCAATTTGAAGTTTTGCTAATGATCATCTGAATGATTCAGAGGAGAACTGGGTGAAAGTGTTGTGGTCAGAGGAGACCAAAATTTAGCTCCTTGGCATCAACTCAACTCGCCATGTTTGGAGGAGGAGAAATGCTTCCTATGACCCCAAGATCACCATCCCCACCATCAAACATGGAAGTGGAAACATTATGCTTTGGGGGATATTTTTCTGATAAGAGGACAGGACAACTTCAATGCAAGGGACGAATGACGGGACCATGTACTGTCAAATCTTGGATGAGAACCTTCTTTCCTCAGCCAGGGCATTGAAAATGGGTTGTGGATGGGTATTAGTGCATGACAATGACTCAAAACACATGGCCAAGGCAACAAAGGAGTGGCTCAAGTAGAAGCACATTAAAGTGGATGTAAAGCCACTCTCATCCTTTCTAAACTACTGCCATAGTGCTGATCTGTAAGGATATACACGCCTCCTGCATGTATCCTTACCTGTCAAATGTCTCCCCTCTGTCTGTTATAAGAACTGAAAAACTGCAGATTCTGTATGTGGATCTGCTGTCTGGAGCTCTGTGGGTGGAGTTGTGATGTCAGTAGACTCCCCGCCCACCTCTACACTCCCCTTGTCAACATGCATTTTGTCTTGTGTATTACTTAAACTAAATTCTGCTATGATCACCAACATCCAGTCAAAATCCAGAAAAGTAACCACATGACTTCAGAAAAGGAGTGGGTGTGGGAATTAAAAAATAATGCCCGTCTCCAGGCTAGTGCATGAGATATGTAAATAACCTGTCACTCACAGCAAGGGGGCGGAACAGACCAAGGTTTTTCTCCGTTAGTTCGTTTTATCTCACTAAACAATAAAAAAGGATTGCTCAGAGCTGGATTAACTCTTTGTGGCAAGACTGGGCATAGATGATAGGAAATCTTATACTCTAAATTGTGACAGCAAAAAAATAAAACCCAAATTTCGGGTTTACATCAATTTTAGGGTCCTGGAGTGGCCTAGCCAGTCTCCAGACTTTAATCCCATAGAAAATATGTGGAGGGAGCTGAAGGTTCCAGTTACCAAATGTCAGCCTCGAAACCTTAATGACTTGGAGAAGATCTGCAAAGAAGAGCGGGACAAAATCCCTCCTGAGATGTGTGCAAACCTGGCCACCAACTACAAGAAACATCTGACCTCTGCGATTGCCAGCAAGGGTTTTAACGCCATGTACCGAGTCAGGTTTTGTTAAGGGGTCAAATACTTATTTCACTCATTAAAACAAAAATCTATTTATAACTTTTTTGAAATGCGTTTTTCTGGATAATTTTGTTGTTATTTTGTCTCTCACTGTTAAAATAAACCTACTATTAAAATTATAGACTGATCATTTGTTTGTCAGTGGGCAAACATACAAAATCAGCAGGGGATCAAATACTTTTCCCCCTCACCGTAAAACATATCCAATAAAGTAAAAATCAAATTTCTTCATAAATTGGGTCCAATATGTATTCTGCTACATATTTTTGGTAAGAATCCCAATAAGCATATATTGATTGGTTTGGGAAAAAGTTATAGGGCCAGATTCACAGATATTTACACTTGTGCCGCATATCAGTGATACGCTACGCCGCCGTACCTTACCTGGCGGAATTTCGAATCCTCAGCGATTTCGTGCTGTAAGTTACGGCGACGTAGTTTATTTCTGGCGGCGGAATTCAAATCGGCGATTAGGGGGCGTGATTCATTTACATGAAGCTCGCCCCTGCGCCGATTGAACTGCGCATGCTCCGCTTCGAAATTTTCACGCTGTGCTTTGCGCGAAATGACGTCGCAACGACGTCATTTTTTGAACTTAGACGTGAGTTACGTCCATCCCTAATCACGGACGACTTACGCAAAAAAAATTTCGACGCGGGAACGACGCCCATACTTAACATGGCAAGTCTATCTATACGCCGCAAAATACCAGCTTTAACTATACGCCGGGAAAAGCCGACTAGTGACGACATAAGAGAATGCGACGGCTGCGCGTACCTTCGTGGATCGACGGAAAAAGCTAATTTGCATACCCGATGCGGAAAACGACGCAAACTCCACCCAGCGGGCGCCGAAGTATTGCACCTACGATCCGAAGGCGTACGAAGCCGTACGCCTGTCGGATCGAACCCAGATGCCGTCGTATCTTGGTTTGAGGATTCAAACTAAAGATACGACGCGGGAAATTTGAAAGTACGCCGGAGTATCAGTAGATACACCGGCGTACTCGCTCTGTGAATCTGGCCCATAGTGTTTACAAACTATGTGTTTTGCAACAGCTGGAGGTCTGCTAATTGCATATCCCTGCTATATAGCAATCAGCGACTTATAGCGGGACTGCCATATTGCGGTGGCCAATTGGACACTAACTGACACTTAGGCCCCATACACACGATAGAATCCATCCGCTGAAAAATCCCAGCGAATGGGTTTCAGCAGATAGATCCTATGGTGTGTACACTCCAGCGGATCTTTTTCTGCGGATATATCTCCCCTGGGATGGATTCCAGCAGATAAATATTTGCTGACATGCTAAACAAATCTATCCGCTGGAATCCATCCCAACGGATGGATCCGCTGGTCTGTATAGACTCACCGGATCCATCCGTCCGAAGGGATCCCCCGCATGCGTCGTAATGATTCGACGCATGCGTGGAATTCCTTATATGACAGCCGTCGCCGCGATTATGACGCGGCGACGGCGCGACACGTCATCGCCAGAGGATTTCGGCGCGGATTTCAATGCGATGGTGAGTACACTCCATCGCATGGAAATCCGATGAAATCCTCGAGAGGATTTATCCGCGGAAACGGTCCGCTGGACCGTATTCGCGGATAAATCCTCTCGTGTGTATGGGGCCTTAGTGGGAACCAGTGACACTAATACAGTAAGCGGTGCTAAAAATATACACGGTCACTGTAATAAGGACACTGGCTGGGAAGGGGTTAAAAATCAAGGCGATAAAAGGGTTAAATATGTGCCTAGCCAGTGTTTTTTGTGTACTGTGTGAGGTGCATTTAGTAAGGGATGATTTGCAGGAAGAGAAAATCCACCACATCTCTGCTGTCAAAACGGAGCTCTGCCTTGTTTATTTAGTCAGAGCTCTATCCTGTGTGTATTACTGACGATCGCTGGGTGCTGGCAGACATCCATTTGCCGGCACCTGCTGAGGTGAAAGTGCAAAATATATGTGATTCTGCACAGAACAGCCGCCCTGCAGTGGTAAATCTGCTATAGGGCAGCCATTGAGTGGTCAATAAAATCAGTGTGTATTATATACTCACGAACAAATGTTTTTACAAGCTCATTAGAACAAATCCAGGAACAGAATGCTAGAATTTCTGCAAATCATCTCAACACAACACAAGGAGGAGTTGCACATGTCTGGAAGGCCAACGCGTTTTGGGGGACATGCCTTCTTCCTCAGAGCCAAATCAGGACATGTCCCTCGAAAAACACGTTAGCCTTCCAGTTGTTACCTTTCTTTCACTCGCCCTTCCATCTAGATTGTTAGCTCTCATGAGCATGCTCCTCCTAGTCAGCTTGTATCAAAATAAAATATAAGTATACTGGCTCTAATATTTTGTAAAGCACTACTCAAACTGATGCATTTGTCCCTGAACACGCTACGGCATTCAGCCCCATCCAACCACAGCCTGCTATAGACTCTTAAAGACTGCAGGCAGTGTTGCTAGACGCTGCATCTGTGCCTTCCTGGTACATTAAAACAACAGGAGTGTCTATACCTAACTCAGCTCCGAGCAAGTTATACTCACCCATCTGCCCTCCATTTCTTCACCTCTGCACTGCCAGCTCATGCTCAAAGAGTGAGGTTTTGACAAAGGGGCCACCCCCCAAAATAAATAACCACGCCCATTGACACCACACATGATATCATCATGGCCATTTTGTGGGCCTGCAACACTTCCCTGCTGTACACAGTGGTTCTCACCCATATGATATATTACACTTTGGGGCAGATCCTCAAAGAAATTACGCCAGCGTATCTGTTGATACGCCGCGTAATTTCAAATTTTGCGCGTATCCACCAAACAAGATACAACGGCATCTGTGTAAGATCCGACAGGCGTACGCCTTAGTACGCTGTTGGATCTAAGATGCAATTTTCCGTCATTCTTTTACGTCGTTTCCGTTCTGCTTTTTTCGGCGTATAGTTAAAGCTTCTATCTGGTGGCGTACTCAATGTTAAGTGTGGCCGTCGTTCCCACGTATAATTTAGAAAATTTTACGTCAATTGCGTAAGTCGTCCGTGAATGGGGCTGGACGCCATTTACGTTCACAACGAAAACAATTACGTCCTTGCGACGTCATTTGGAGCAATGCACCCTGGGAGTTTTGACGGACGGGGCATGCGCAGTTCGTTCAGGGCGGGGACGCGCTTCATTTAAATGAAACACGCCCCCTACTCGCTGCATTTGAATTCCGCGCCCTTATGCCACGAGAAATACACAACGCCGCCGTAACTTGCGGCACAAATTCTTTCAGGATTCAAACATTTGCAAAGTAAGTTACAGCGGCGTAGCGTATCTCACATACGCTGCGCCCATGCAAATGTATGAGGATCTGTCCCTTAGTCTGCTGCTTTTACTGGCTCTTCCTGGGGTTCCCCTGGTCAACCTCCTGGTTCCAAGCACCCTGCATCATATAAACACGGGAGGGCTTGCTCGCCATTGATCACCTAGAAGATTGCCATCTTCTGGAGACTTATTGATATATTTTTTATGTCTTTCAAATCTGAGTGCATATTTATTGTTTTTCATTTTACCAATATGCAGGGCAGGACTTAGGGTGGTGGGGGCCCCTGGGCTTGAGTGTTGAAGGGGCCCCCTGGAGCAGAGTCCTCCACACACCGCTCCGGTTCCTCCTGCTTCCGTGCAGGAAAATTAACCCTTTTGCGGGACTGCGGGAAGAAGCTGTCTGTGTGGGAAAGTCCTGCAGAATCCGTGCATGTTGGGAATTTTGGGGCCCCTTACACAGGTGCTGCCACCTGAAATTGAGAAGCGGGGGGCTTTACAAAAAAAATAAGAAATAAAGAAAAAAATAAATATATATATATATATATATATATATATATATATATATATATATATATATATATATATATATATATAAAGGGGGGTAGCCATCCGGGGCCCTGGGGACCTCTGGGCCCTTCCTTAAATAAAAAGAAGAAATAAACCTCTGGGCCCTTTAATAAAAAAATTAAACAAATAAACATTTATAAAAAATACATAAAAAAGGGAGGTTGCCTCTGGGCCCCTGGGGACCTCTGGGCCTTTTAATAATAAAAAAAATATATAAACAAAAATAAAAAAATGAACATTTATAAAAAATAAATAAAAAAAGGGGGGGTTGCCACATGGGGCTCTGGGGACCTCTGAGCCATTTAATAAAAAAATATGTATATAAAAAAAATGTAATTTTTTTTATAAAAAAAAAAAAGGTGGGTTGCCATCCGGGGGCCCTGGAGACCCCTGGGCCCTTTAATAATAATAATAATAATAATAATAATAATAGTAATAATATATATATATATATATATATATATATATATATATATATATATTGTAAAATTTGGGGGACCAGCTTGATCGCAGGACACAGGCTTCTTAAATCAAAACTATGGTTTATTAAACTTAAATGGCTTAGCAGCAGCAAAAACAAAAGAAATAACAGTCTCACCGACTTGTACAGCTCAGAACTGCTATCGCAGTTAAACAGTCCTTCCAGGTAAGTCCTTCAGTAGCAGGTTTTTAGGCAGGACACTGCCAAGTCCTTTCACAGCTTTTCATAGCTTCCACAGCTTCCACAGCTTTCCTTGTCCACCATTCACCATGCATTGGACTCTCCTACACTCCTTCACTCTCACCTGCACTTCCTGTCTGCTTTAAACTACTTCCTTACACAGGTGCGTTAACCCTTTCCATTCCCTTAAAGGCACCACAGTCCAAACAGAGGGGAAATATAACGTCCTTCCAGGACCCAGCCATGGCGTCCTGTACATATCCCCCCCCTGTGCCCCAACGCCAAGGAGGTGGAGGCAACAGTGGAGCTCAAACAATGGACTCGGGAGAGGGCATCTGCATTTTGATGCAGTCTCCCGGGCCTATGCTCCACTACAAACTTAAATTCTTGGAGCGCCAGGAACCAACGTGTAATCCTGGCATTAGTCCCTTTACCCTGCCTCATCCATGTTAAAGGGGCATGATCAGAAATGAGCCTAAACTTCCTCCCCAAGAGGTAATACCTGAGGGAATCCAGAGCCCACTTAATGGCCAGACACTCTCTTTCAATAATAGCGTAGTTTTTCTCCGCTGGTGTCAACTTTCTACTGAGGAAGACTACTGGGTGTTCCTCACCACAAACAACCTGTGACAACACAGCTCCCAATCCTACATCGGAAGCATCAGTTTGGACAACAAACTCTTCTGAAAAATTGGGCGCTATCAAGACAGGGTGTTGGCACAGTGCTGACTTGAGCACCAAAAAAGCCTTCTCAGCGTCTGCATTCCACTCCACCATGACCGATTTCCGACCCTTAGTCAGATCGGTCAATGGAGCCGCCAATGTGGCAAAGTTGGGTACGAACCTCCTGTAGTATCCCACCATGCCCAGGAATGCACGTACCTGCTTTTTTGTGAGGGGGCGGGGCCAACTCTTTATAGCCTCTACCTTGCTGACCTGAGGTTTCACCACCCCTCTACCCACAATATAGCCCAGGTATTTCACCTCCTCCATTCCCAAAGCACATTTTTCAGGGTTTATTGTAAACCCCTCTTTCCAGAGAGAGTCCAGTACTGCCTGGACTTTGGGCAAGTGTGACTCCCAGTCTCTGCTAAAAATGACTATGTCGTCCAAGTACACTGAGGCATACTCCCGATGAGGTCGTAAAATCCTATCCATTGCTCGCTGGAACGTGGCTGGAGCAGTTTGCAGTCCAAAAGGCATTCTTTTGTACTGAAAACTCCCCTCTGGAGTAGAAAAAGCAGTTTTCTTTTTAGCAGCCTTAGTTAATGGGATTTGCCAATACCCCTTGGTAAGGTCTAATGTTGTGATATACCTAGCTGGACGTAGTCTCTCAATAAGTTCATCTACCCGGGGCATGGGGTAGGCATCAAACCGTGAAACTTCATTAAGCTTCCGGAAATCATTGCAGAATCGCAGAGTCCCGTTGGGCTTTGGTACCAACACAATCGGGCTCGACCACTCACTCTGCGATTCCTCAATGATCTCCAGGTCCAGCATCTTCTTTACTTCCTCTGAAACGGCCTTCCTTTGAGCCTCTGGGATGCGGTAGGGCCTGACAAAAACTTTGACTCCAGGTTCCGTGATAATATCATGCTCTATGATACTAGTTAGCCCCGGCAAGTCTGAAAACTTCTCTTTATTTCTCTGCAAGAACTCCTTTGCCTGCTGACTTTGGTATTTAGATAGGGTATTTGCTACTTGGACACTCTCCACCCCAACCTGTGGCTCAAGCCTTGCACTAGCCAGGGAGGTCACCGGTTCCCTGTCTGTCCAGGGCTTTAACAAGTTGACATGATATATCTGATACGGTTTCCTCTTGCCTGGCTGGTGGACTCTATAATTGACCTCTCCCACTTTTTCCACAACTTCAAAGGGTCCTTGCCACCTGGCTAAGAACTTACTTTCCACAGTGGGAATTAGCACCGCTACTCGATCCCCCACTTGGAAGTGCCTTATTTTAGCAGCCCTGTTATAGACCCGTCGTTGAGCCTCCTGGGCTTTTTGCAAATGCTCTTTGACTAGCGGCATCACGGTTTGGATCCTTTCCTGCATTTGGGAGACATATTCCAGGACACTCTTATGCTGAACAGGTTCACTTTCCCACTCCTCTTTAACCACGTCAAGAAGTCCGCGAGGTCTCCGCCCATATACCAACTCAAAGGGCGAAAAACCCGTGGAGGCCTGGGGCACTTCCCGGATAGCAAACAGGAGAGCTGGTAACAGGCAGTCCCAATCTTTCCCATCCCTTTGTACCACTTTCTTGAGCATAGATTTAAGGGTCTTATTAAAGCGTTCCACCAACCCGTCCGTTTGGGGATGGTAGACCGATGTGCGTAGCTGTTTAATCCGGAACAGCTTACACACATCGGCCATAACCCTTGACATAAACGGGGTACCCTGGTCTGTGAGTATTTCCTTGGGGAAACCAGTCCGTGTAAACATCTGGAATAATTCCCGGGCAATGGCCTTTGAGGAGGTATTCCGCAGGGGTAGCGCCTCAGGATATCGGGTGGCATAGTCAAGAATCACCAATATGTAGGAGTGACCTCGAGCTGACTTTACCAAGGGACCCACTATATCCATGGCTATCCTCTCGAATGGGACCTCAATTATGGGCAGAGGGACCAAAGGGCTCCGAAAATGAGTCACCGGAGCGGTCAACTGACAGGTCGGACAAGAGGTACAGTATCTCTTTACCTCTGCTTTCAGACCTGGCCAGTAAAACCGGTCGGTGATCCGTGCCTCCGTTTTTTCAACTCCCAGGTGTCCCCCTAACACATCGTTATGGGCCAGGTCCAGAACCTTTCGTCTATATTGTTGGGGTACCAACAATTGCTCTACCACATTTTCTCTCTCCTTGGTAACCCGATACAGCAATTCATTATATATTGCAAAGTGTGGCCACCTCTCATTCGCACCTGGCTCTTGGGGAACCCCATTTACTACTACCACTTGTTCCCGTGCATGGGCCAAAGTGGGGTCCTGCATCTGAGCAGTCCCAAATGCCCCATGGGGAACACCCAAATCCGGCAGCGCAGGGGTAGAGGCCACTTCCTCATCCTCTTCCCCCAGCATTACCTGAAGTGGGAAAGGCTCCTCCCCCTTAGTGTTTTGGTAGGTCTGTGGACCACATATCTTGACATCCTCAATAGTATCAACACTACTTTCATCACCATTAACCCAATCATTAGCATTTTCCCCATCTGGGTCCACATTAACGTTTGGCAGTTCAGGGTTATCCCTCTCAGCAGCAGGAACAGGGGGGCTAGTTTCTCCCCAGTCTCTGAACTGTTCTCCTTGTTCCCACAGTTTTGTAAACAATGGACAGTCTCGTCCTATTATAACATCATGCACCAAGTTCTTTATCACCCCCACCTCTTGAGTAACAGTGCCACATGCTGAGGAGATAGACAACGTGATGAGCGGGTACTCTCTAGTGTCCCCGTGAATGCATACCACCCGTAAAGTTTTTCTTACCGGACCGATCTTCCCAATCACTCTAGGATGAACCAGGGTTACCATGCTTCCAGAGTCCAACAAAGCCCGGGCAGGGAGGTGGTTCACTTGGACTTCACACTCAAACTTTTCCTCATCTAGGTCGAGGTGTGTGGTGCACACTTTGTGGGCACAAAAAGACCCCCTCCGAAGAACCCCGCATTCCATGGGCTCCTCTTGCAGTGGGCAGTGTGCCCGGGTATGACCCCAGGAATGACATCGCCAACATTGTACATCCCCTCCTCTCCGAACAGGAACAGAACGCTGCGAAGGTACCGGGAGTGTCTCTTGGCCTTCCGGGGTGTTTGTCCCAGGGCTCCTTGGAACATCCTTTCGAAGGGCAGCAGTTGGTCGAACAGGCCGTGGCAGACTAGGCCCTATGCGCTTGGTAGGTCCGAGCAGGTCCTCCACCACTGTATATCGTTCCACCATCTCAACAAGGAGGTTTGCTGTTTTGGGGTCTCCATGGCTGACCCACCGTTGGAGGTCATCTGGCAGGGACCTCAGGTATCGGTCCAGCACGACCCGCTCCACAATTTGGGGGCCAGACAACACCTCAGGCTGCAGCCATTTTTTTACTAGTTGCACCAGGTCATGCATTTGAGACCGGGGTGGCCGATCTGGACGATATTTCCATTGGTGTACACGTTGGGCCCGAACGGCCGTAGTCACCCCCAGACGAGCCAGAATTTCTGCCTTTAGCTTTTGATAGTCTTTAGCATCATCTGGTGGCAGGTCAAAGTAGGCTTTTTGAGGATCTCCAGTGAGAAAAGGAGCAATGAGGCCGGCCCATTGGTCCTGAGACCATCCTTCTCTCTCCGCTGTCCTCTCAAACGTAGCAAGAAATGCCTCTACATCATCGCTCAGGGACAACTTCTGTAGAAAATGGCTTGCCCTCACAGTCACCTGGTTGCCAGGGGCAACAGCCGCTGGCTCCTGAACCTGAGACAGCTGTTGCACCGCTTCCTTTAAGGCAGTCACCTGAGCCTGCATAACCCCTTGCTGGGCTGCTTGCTGGGCTGCTAACTGGGCCACCAACAGGCGAGTATTTTCTTGCTGCAGAGCCAGCGCCTCTTTGTGGTAAGTTTGCGCTTGTATGTTAGCCAGGGTCAGCTGTTTAATTAGCTCCTCCATTGCTTCAAATTTCAATGTTTGTGCAGCTTTAACCCAGGACATAAATTCAATGTACTGTCCCTTTAAATGTTAGTTCAATATAAAGTCCAATGCAACAGAAAAAAAAAACGTTTTTTTTTTTTTTTTTTTCCTCTTCTTATGCCTGTTATTCAGTCCTGCCCGCATTCGAGCACCAGTGTAATGTTTGGGGGACCAGCTTGATCGCAGGACACAGGCTTCTTAAATCAAAACTATGGTTTATTAAACTTAAATGGCTTAGCAGCAGCAAAAACAAAAGAAATAACAGTCTCACCGACTTGTACAGCTCAGAACTGCTATCGCAGTTAAACAGTCCTTCCAGGTAAGTCCTTCAGTAGCAGGTTTTTAGGCAGGACACTGCCAAGTCCTTTCACAGCTTTTCATAGCTTCCACAGCTTTCCTTGTCCACCATTCACCATGCATTGGACTCTCCTACACTCCTTCACTCTCACCTGCACTTCCTGTCTGCTTTAAACTACTTCCTTACACAGGTGCGTTAACCCTTTCCATTCCCTTAAAGGCACCACAGTCCAAACAGAGGGGAAATATAACGTCCTTCCAGGACCCAGCCATGGCGTCCTGTACAATATATATATATATATTATATAAAAATATATAAAAAAAGTCAAGTTCAATGGTAAGTCCGGCCCTGCCAATATGTGTTAATAGATGCTACACTTAGGTAGTGGCGTTGTTTTCTTTTGTAAGGGATGCATTAGATGAAGATTTCAAACTTTCTGCCATGCTACAGTGCAGGGGGAGGAAGGATTTGAACAGTGGATGCTGCAGCACCTCATTTGAAAAGAGAGAGCTTTGAAGCTTTGTAAACAGACCAGAAGCACACAGAGTTGCTGAAATGAAAAACACAGCAGGCCTAGGCATATTCTCCATGCTGATAGACAAACCCCAGACTGGACTATAGAATACTTCAAGATGTCCAAAGGGTACCCTTCAATTTAAAAGGGCAGACGGGCATACAGGCACTGCCCTCTGGCTTCTTTATCTGCCAGCTTGCCCATGAATACTGTATGAACTTTTGGCTCAGAGGATGTCTAGCAGACCTAGACACATTACATTAGATCTGTCAGACTGGCCAAATGTCATCCCATTTCTATGTATAAATTAAAGCTCTTCTGGATCCCAAAGAATATGTTACCCCAATATTTCATAAGCATGTTATGTGCTTGTTGTATCCAGGGCCGGATTTGCTCTCCCTGTCGCCCCAAGGCCAGGTTCCGCAATGCACCCCCTCCCCGCCAACCAAACTACCCCTACCCCCCAAATCAACAGAGAATGGCAACCGGATGGCAAATATTAGTTAGTTCAAATATTTTTTGTTTCTTTTTTTTTACTTTTTAATCACTTTTTTTATTTATTTTTTATTTGTAGCTTGTCATTTACTCTTTCTTATTATTGTATAATTTTCTTATTATTTTTAATATTATTTTTCTTATTCTTTACTTTTTAATTACTTTTTTATTTTATTAAATTAATTATTATTTCTTAGTATTTCCCCCACACTACATTTAGTCCTGCTAGAAAGCAACTTACCGCCATTAACTGTATGTTCCGGGCGTCGGGGGACTCCATGCTGCTGCCGCCCCTTGGCACCCTGCCGCCCCGAGGCCTGGCCTTGGTGGCCTTGTGGGAAATCCGGGCCTGGTTGTATCATGTACTTGTGTTAAAAGTATACAGTTAATTTTGCATTTCTTTCTTTATGTGAAATTACTGGTGTTCCTACCAGTCCCCATGTTTCCTTTTTCAAACTGACCACGATAGGCATGAGAGCACATCTATCCCAGCGTGGTGTGGGAGTACAGGCTACCCAGCCTCCAGTGGCTTAGACTTGTGCTGACATGTCCCCCTGCACAGCCATTTATTGTGAAGATCAATGTACTGATGTATCTCTAACCCAAGCTCTCTAATCCCCTTATGCAGCAGAGAAAAGAGGTTATGTGATCATTTAGTTTAAAATGTCAATGCAAGGAAAATTTTTACTGCTACAGGGCACAGGATCACGTGTATATATAGTGATACCATGCTTCTGGGTAGAGGGTGCGCCGCCGGCAGCTCGCTCCCGCGGTGATTATGCACTGCGGGAGCCGATCAGCAGGTTCCACAGACTCAACGTCCACCTGCTGATCATTCATTACACACGCAGAACGGA
The DNA here is from genome assembly GCF_905171775.1 of Rana temporaria. Classification (NCBI taxonomy): domain Eukaryota; kingdom Metazoa; phylum Chordata; class Amphibia; order Anura; family Ranidae; genus Rana; species Rana temporaria. Next base: position 50,513,533 of record NC_053500.1, on the reverse strand, counting down.
AGTCTGCCTATGTAAACATGTCAGATTGCTGTTCTCTCTGTACAGAAGGCATGGATCCTGTGTTCCTGCAAAGCACGGATATGGATTCATACCTTCCCTTAGTAAAAGCACCTCCCACACAGTGCACAAACAGTGGCTAGACACACAGTTAACCCTTTCATTGCCCCTGATGTTAACCTCTTCCCAGCCAGTGTCATTAGTACAGTGACTATTTTTAGCACTGATCACTGTATTAGTGTCACTGGTCCCCAAAAAGTGTCAGTTAGTTTCCGATTTGTCCGCCGCAATATCGCAGTCCTGCAATAAGTCACTGATTGTCGTCATTACTACAAAAAAATCATTAAATTCCATAAATATATCCCATAGTTTGTAGACGCTATAAATTTTGCACAAGCCGCTTATTAGGATTTTTTTTACCAATAATACGCAGAAGACATATTTATTGGCTTAAGTTGATGACAAAATTAGATTTTTTTTATTGGATACGTTTTATAGCAGAAAGTAAAAAAATATAGTTTTTTTGTTTGTAGCGCAAAAAAATAAAATAAAAACATCACCAAAAGAAATCTATTTGAGGGGGAAAAAAAAGGACATGCCGTATATACAAATTTTACCACAAAAAAATGGGAAAACGTATCGACTCGAGTATAAGCCTAGGGTGAGAAATGCAGCAGCTACTATAAGTGGGAAAGAGGGTCAACAATGCTCATCTGCAGCCTCACTGTACCCATTTGCAGATGCACTGTGCCCATTTGCAGCCTCACTGTGCCCATCTGCATCCTCACTGTGCCCATTTGCAGCTTCACTGTGCCCATCTGCCGCCTCATGTACCTGATCCCCAGAACACTGACACTGTGACATGCAGTCTAGTCAGCGGTCATCCAATGTAACAAAGCACTGGCTCCTCCTTGTCCTTGTCTGTGACGGAACACTGATTCAGTTTCCCAGCAGTGAGATCAGTGTTCCGCCTATCACAGACGAGGACAAGGAGAAGGCGGGGCTTTGTTACACTGGACAGCCGCCGACTAGACTGCATGTCACAGTGCCGGGAGATCAGGTGCATGAGGCTGCAGATGGACACAGTGAAGCAGGGAGAATCGAGTATATGCCGAGGGGGGCTTTTTCAGCAAAAAAGAATGTGCTGAAAAACTTGGCTTATACTCGAGTATATACGGTACATTTTATTTGGGTACAGTGTCACATGAACATGCAATTGTCAGTTAAAGTAACGCAGTGCCGAATCGCAAAAAATAGTCTGGTCATGAAGTGGGTAAATTATCTGGAGCTGAAGTGGTTATACATGGGGCCTATAGTTTTTCATTTTTCTCTAAACTGTTGACAATTCTTGACTAGTAAGATAGCACAAACATATGACGCAGTCTACACCAACCACACCAGATGTCAACTGCTATCAGTTTTGAGCAGTACAGTGTTTTTGCGGATTTGTTATTTGTTGCAATGGGTTGATTCATTTTGCACATTGGTTTCTGCCTTATTAATTCTGGGTTGAAGTGACAAAATCAAGAGAGATGAATTTTAACACAGTAAACAACCAATATCCTCCAGAGATTTTTCACTTGCTGTACTCTAAGCACATTGTAAGAATCACTAGATTGACAACATGTTATATAAATCAATTACAATTGTTGTGTTCAGGCAAAGGAATGATATATATTACAAAGCACAATGAAATGATGTCTCCGCTGTCTTCTGCAAGATGATGACTGCCTCCAGTATAAGGCCAGACACTACATTCTACAAATGAAAGACTCTACGCCCGGCATTATTTCTGCAGTACCCACCCTAGAATGAAATCAGAGGAAAGTCCTAGATGTGATTCCACATCATTAGAGAGGTTGAGGTGAACTAAGGTGGTGGCAGGAAGAAAAGTGCAGTGGGCCATATTCTCATAGAAGTTACGATGGAGTATCTCAGGATACTCCATCGTAACTCCCTTTTTTGGCCAGTGTATCTATGCGACTGATTCTTAGAATCATTTTCGCATAGATACACTTAAGATCCGCCATCTGTAAGTCACTTACACTGGCGGATCTTAAATGTAATGACGCCGGCCGCCGCTAGATGGCATTTACGTGAAGGACTCATTTGCGTATGCAAATGATCCTTCTACGCCGATTCCCGAACGAGTTTGCGTCGCGTAACCGTCGCTAACGTCGTTTGCGTAAGCGGAAACTTACTCCTGCTATATGAGGAGTTTCCGCAAGTCCCACGTAGGCCATGTTACGGATGGCGTCGGGTCCGCGTCGTGTTTTTTCGTCGGGTACGTCGTTTTACTAAGTCGTTCTTGAATACGACTTTACGTCTATGACGCACACGTCGGCGTCATTGATGTTTTCCGCCGAGAACTGGAGCATGCGCACTGGGCTTTTTGAAGCCCGGCGCATGCGCAGTTCATTAGAATCGTGGGCGCGCTTAATTTGAATACAAGCCGCCCCCTTGGAGATCCGCCAGGCTACACCGGGCATTTACACTCTGCCGTTCCAACTTACGGAGCAAGTGTTTGGGGAATACAACACTTGCTCCTGTAAGTTGGGACAGCGGAGTGTAAGTGCCTTAAGCGCAGCCCGCAGATTTTTAGAGAGAATATGGGCCAGTGTCTTTACAATCCAGCTTTATACTTTTTTTTTTAAGGCACAATACAATACGTTTCCAAATGTACAAGAAAATAAAAACTTCATGCAGTAATTAAAAATAATAAAATCCTGAGAATTTTAGGGATAAAGGATTTTGGATGAGAAAACACCAAGGATATAATGTATCTGTAATGAAGTGTATCCCAACTTCATCATGTTGATGGTTCCTGTAGAGGCCTTCCCTTCACTGACGCCGATCCTCCTTATATTCTGAATTTAACTTGTGTGTGTGTACAAAGATCACGTCCCAGCTCTCTGACTTAAGTCGGCCATAGATGTATGGGCTGGCTGATTGTACCCATTTTATTGATCAATCAACTTGAGGACAACCAGCAGGTCAGATTTTTCATGCAAATACTGCCAGCGGCTATACCCCTTCTCTTTCCCCCTCCCCCCACTCTCGTGGTAAGCGCGGTAATACTCACCCCATCACTGCCAGCGGCTATAGCCACTAGCAAAAATCACTGTGTGTTCTCTCAACAGGGGGGGGGGGAATTGCCCCATCAATGGGAGAAATCTAGTGATTTGCTTTCTTGCAACCCATCTCTCCATTGAAGACCTCCTCTTCCACGCCCCTCCTACACTCACACAAAATGCTCTGAATAGGGGGTTCCTAGTATTCATCTCCCTCTCCTTCACTCATAAGGAGGATTACTACAGGAAACATCAGCCTGCAGAATATGGGATACAATTCAATACAGGCAAGTTATATCCCTGGTGCTTTTTCCCCCCCAAATATTTTTTTTCATCATTAACCACTTAAAGCGGGGGTTCACCCTCAGAGAGCACATTTTCCCCTTAGATGGATGCTCGTTTTCTCTAGGGGAATCGGCTATTTGTTTTAAAATATGAGCTGTACTTACCGTTTACGAGATGCATCCTCTCCGTCGCTTCCGGGTATGGGCTGCGGGAATGGGCGTTCCTTCTTGATTGACAGTCTTCCGAGAGGCTTCCGACGGTCGCATCCATCGCGTCACGATTTTCCGAAAGAAGCCGAACGTCGGTGCGCAGGCGCAGTATAGAGCCGCACCGACGTTCGGCTTCTTTCGGCTACGAGTGACGCGATGGATGCGACCGTCAGAAGCCTCTCGGAAGACTGTCAATCAAGAAGGAACGCCCGCTCCCGAAGACCCATACCTGGAAGCGACGGAAGAAGATGCATCTCGAAAACGGGTAAGTACTGCTCATATTTTAATACAAATAGCCGATTCCCCTAGACCGAACGAGCAGGAATCTAAGGGGAGAAAAAAAAAAATTTTATAAATGGGTGAACTCCCGCTTTAAGGACCGAGTCTGTTTTTCAGACTCAGGGGCAGATCCACATACAATTAGATGGGCGCAGCGTATGTGAGATACGCTACGCCGCTGTAACTTACTTTTGGCAGCTTTGAATCCACAAAGAATTTGCGCCGCAAGTTACGGCGGCGTAGTCTATCTCTCGCGGCGTAAGGGTGCGGATTTCAAATTGAGCGGGTAGGGGGCGTGTTTCGTTTAAAGGAAGCGCGTCCCCGCGCCGAACGAACTGCGCATGCGCCGTCCCTAAATTTCCTGCCGTGAATTGCGCGGTCATTGTTTTGAATTAGACGTAAATTACGTCCATCCCGCGATTCACGGACGACTTACGCAAACGAAAAAAAAAATTCAAAATAAACGCGGGAAAGACTGCCATACTTAACATGGCAGGTGTAACTATACGCCACAAAACAGCAACTTTAACTATACGCCGGAAAAAGCCGACTAGAGATGACGTAAGAGAATGCAACGGCCGTGTGTACGTTCGTGGATCGTCGGAAATAGCTAATTTGCATACTCGACGCGGAAAACGACGAGAACTCCCTCCAGCGGACGCCAAAGTATTGCATCTAAGATCCGAAGGCGTACAAAGCCGTACGCCTGTCGGATCTAACCCAGATGCCGTCGTATCTTGGTTTGAGGATTCAAACCAAAATACGGCGCGGGAAATTTGAAAGTACGCCGGCGTATCAGTAGATACGCCGGCGTACTCTCTTTGTGGATCTGCCCCTCAGTGTTTACACGTTAAAAGCAATTTTATTTGCTAGAAAATTACTTAGACCCCCCCAAACACTATACTTTTTTTTTCTAACACCCTACAGAATAAAATGGCGGTCATTGCAATACTTTGTGTCACACCGTATTTGCGTAGCGGTCTTACAAGCGCACTTTTTTAAAATAAATAAATATTTTGTTAATAAAAAAATAAGACAACAGTAAAGTTAGCTAAAAAAAATAATTATATTGTGAAAGATAAAGTTACGCTGAGTAAGTTGATACCTATCATGTCATGCTTCAAAATTGCACCAGCTCATGGAATCGCCTCAAACTTTTAAGCCCTGCACACACGGCAAGAATCTCGTCAGGAAATAAACGTAGTTTTCTCTGACGAGATTCTTGGCAAGAATCTCTTGCCACCCGAGTGTACAGACTCCCCTTAAAAAGAACCGCGGTTCTCTTGAAAGAAAAGAACGCGGTGACGTCATCATGTATGACGAGAATGTGCTTGTCACATTTGATGCCGTCGCTGCCATCTTGCTGCACCCTACCAATACCTAGGAAGCTACCGTGCATGCGTCAAAGTCATTTCGAGCATGCGCTGGTTTCCACGGTGACCAGGTAAGTATACACACTCTGGGGTTTCTCGGCAAGAAAACTGCAGAGAATCTCACAACGAGAAAATAGAGAACATGTTCTCTATTTTTCTCGTCTAGATTCTGGGCAGTTTTCTTGTCGAGAAACCTGCCCAGGGCTAGAATTATTGCTCTCGCTCTAACGATTGCGGTGATACCTCACATGTGTGGTTTGAACACCGTTTTCATATGTGGGCGCTACTCATGTATGCGTTTGTTTCTGAGTGCAAGCTCGTCAGGGCCGGGGCTTTTTAACCACTTCCATACAGGGCACGTATACACCTTCCCGCCCAAGCCAATTTTCAGCTTTCAGCACTGTCGCACTTTGAATGGCAATTGCGCGGTCATGCTACACTGTACCCAAACAAAATTGGCGTCCTTTTTTTCCCACAAATAGAGCTTTCTTTTGGTGGTATTTGATCACCTCTGCGATTTTTTTTTGCGCAACAACTAAAAAAAGACTGAAAATTTTGAAAAAAAATGTGTTTTTATTTTTTTCTGTTAATTTTTTTGTAAATAAGTAAGTTTTCTCTTTCAATTACGGGCACTGATATGGCGGCACTGATGGGCACCGATGAGATGGCACTGATGGACATCAATGAGGTAGTACTGACGGGCACAGATGAGGTGGCACTGATTGGCGGCGCTTGTATGCGGCACTGATGGGCACACATAGGCGGCACTGATGGGCACACATAGGCGGCACTGATGGGCACACATAGGCGGCACTGATGGGCACACATAGGCGGCACTGGGCACTCATAGGCGGCACAGATGGGCACTCATGGGCGGCACTTATGGGTGGCACTGATGGCTACTTATGGGTGGCACAGATGGGCACTGATAGGTGGGCACTGGGCATGGATGGGCACTGTGGGGTGGCACTGATGGACACTGTGGGGTGGCACTGATGGACACTGGGGTGGCACTGATTAACCTATGTTGCCAGTCAGTGCCCATTTGTGGGCACTGATTGGCATCTTTTTTTTTTAATGCTTTTTTTTTTTACAGCCTTTTTTTTTTTTTTTTTTTTTTTTTTTTTTTTTTTTCCGTTTTTTTTTTTTTTTTTTTTTAGCCTTTTTTTTTTGATCTGTCCTTCCCTGGTGGTCCAGTGTGGGCTTCCCTGGTGGTCCATGTGGCGATCCGAGGGGGGGCTGCGCTGATAAACAATCAGCGCGAACCCCCCCTGTCAGGAGAGCCGCCGTTCGGCTCTCCTCTACTCGCGTCTGTCAGACGCGAGTGAGGAAGAGCCGTCAACGGCTCTTCCTGTTTACATCATGATCAGCCGTGATTCTACACGGCTGATCACGTGGTAAAGAGTCTCCGTGAGAGACTCTTTACCGAGATCGGTGTTGCGGGGTGTCAGACTGACACCCCGCAACAACGATCGCCGCGATGCGCGCTCCCGTGGGCGCGCAGCGGCTCGGAATCCTGAGGACATCATATGACGTCCGGTCAGGATTCTACAACCACTTTGCCGCCGTCAATCAGTCATTGGCGGGCGGCAAGTGGTTAAAAAAATATATATTATTTATTTTACAAGATTTTATTTATTTTTAAACAGTTTAAAAAAAAAATGGGTCACTTTTATTCCTATTACAAGGAATGTAAACATCCCTTGTAATAGAAAAAAGCATAACAGGTCCTCTTAAATATGAGATCTGGGATCAAAAGACCTCACATCTCATATTTACACTAAAATGCAATAAAAAAAGAAATTGGCCCTTTAAGACGTATGGGTGGAAGTAGTAGTTGTGCGGCGGTCCTTAAGTGGTTAAACTGATTTTTTTCCCCATCAATAATTACAGCCGAAATCCCGCGATCGGGTCACAGAGCAGCAGAAAGGGGAGAGGCCAGTGTAAACAAGGCATCTTCCTGTTCTGCCTAGTGACAGGACAGTGATCGTCTGCTCATTCTCATCGGGAGCAGCGATCAGTGTCAGTGTCATGTCACAGGTAGCCCCACCCCCACACAGTTAGAACACATCCCTAGGACAGACTTAACCCCTTCCTAGCCCCCTAGTGGTTAACCCCCTTCACTGCCAGTCACAATTATACAGTGCATTTTTATAAGTGTGAATGGTCCCAAAATACGTGGATTCATTTACACACCTTTCAATGGTCCCAAAACAGCTTCAAAAGTATCAGATGTGTCCGCCATAATGTCACAGTCACGATAAAAATCGCTGCCATTACTAGTAATTTTGTTTTCATAAAAATGCCATAAAACTACCCCCTATTTTGTAGACGCTATAACTTTTGTGCAAACCAATCAATAAACGCGATTTTTTTTACCAAAAATATGTAGGGGAAAAAAATGACAGACCCCAATACCAACACAAGCGATGTTGGTGCGGCAATCTCCCATGCTGTTCTATTGAATTCTGACGACGGGGAGGTTTTTCCGCCCACCTCCCCCTTCACGTCAGCATTCACAGATCACTGCTTGTAGCCATTTGCTGAAAGCACAAATTGATTGCTTTTGATGATTTTCTAACGTGTCCCTTCGACAGAAGTACAGCAGTAAATATGTACATAAGTAGGCAAGATTTTTTATTTAAAAAAAAAACAAATGTGTTATACATACCTGCACTGTGCAGTGGTTTTGCCCAGAGCAGCCTCGATCCTCCTATTCTCAGGTCTCCCAGCGATGCTCCTGACCCCTTCCTCTTGCCAAGTGCCCCCAGAGCAAACAACATGCTATAGTAGCCCCAAGCAGGCTCGCTCCCGGGTTGTTGCTCTGTGTGTCCATTCAGGCACTGAGCCATGGTTCCTGCCCCCTCTCTCTTCTCATTGGCTCCAGCTGCTGTCTCAGCCATTCAGGAGGGAGAGTCCCCAGAGAGCCGAATCTCTCGTGGATCACGATGCGGCTCAGGTCAGCCTTATGGGGGGACTGCTACACACAGAAGGTTTTGCACCACCATGGATAGAATGCATGAAGTTAAAAAACCTTGAGCCCTTAGATCCTGTAACAGAATGTCCCACACTCCGCTTGAGTCCTTCCGTCATATACTGCTTCCTATCAGTCTGGATATAGATATCAGATATTCCAGCTGCCCTCAACACACAACGAGACGACTCTGAGACTTGTTTTTGTGCTAAACATGGAGTGTTTAATAGAACCAAGAATGCAACCTTATATACAGTTTAAAGAGGAGGTAACCAGAACATAAATTAACATGAGCTAATTAACTAATCATTTACCCAGACGAGGTGACTCCGAGATATGACCTTTCAAGGTAGACGTCCCGTCTCCTCTCACCTGCTATACAATACACATCATAAGTGTAAACACAGGATATCTTCACACAATAGCAGGGTCAATTAGCACAGAGAACAGAGAGATGGCTGGAGGTGACGGCATTAGCATATAGCATTATGAATGAGTGACTCTTACAATTAACCCGTTGAGTTCAGAATCAACAACCAATAAATATATTTACAGATATCTTGGGATATATTGTGGATAATAATTACATAGTCCAAGATATAATTTCTCAGTCATCCTATGCCCCTAGTGGACATAGGATGATTTTAGACATAAGAGGGTCAGAGTCTGTCACAGATCCACTTTAATATGAACGTAGGTCTCCCTTCTAGATTGTAAGCTCTAACGAGCAGGGCCCTCTGATCCCTCCTGTATTGATTTGTATTGTGACTGTACTGTCTTCCCTGATGTAAAGCGCTGCGCAAACTGTTGGCGCTATATAAATCCTGTATAATAATAATAATAATAACTAGAGGCATAACAGATTACTGAGCTAGCAACGTGGCCAAGCGTTTGTAAAAAGTTTGTGTAAAGTGATTCCATTTTATGAAATCTATTGTTACAATTACTCTGGGTGACTGTCCTTACACCAGGGATGGACTGGCCATTGGGACTACAGGGAGTTTCCCGGTGGGCCGATGGCTCAGTGGGCCGGGTTCAGTGACAGCAGACCGTTCCCCCCCCTCCGCTCCTCTGTCTCTCCCTTCCCGCAGCGCTCACCTCCTCTCCCTCCCCGCAGCACTCACCTGGGGGGAACAGAGAAGCAGGGGGAGGCACAGAGGAGCAGGGGGGACGACAGAGGAACATGGGGAAGGGGACAGACAGATGACTCAACAGCTATGGCCTGGGAGTTTCTCACTTCTGCCTAATCTTGTCCCATAAGGGGGAGCACCGAGTTTCCCCACTGGTACTGCCTATAAAAGTACCAGTACCAGCTGTTATACTCTAATAAAGTAGAATGGCTAGTGGCTAGTGAAGGGGGAGAGGGGGCTTGGGTGGCCGGGGGGGGGGGGGGGGGGAGGGGGGTTGCGGGAGTTGTCTGGCCGTCATGGGAAAGACCTGTCAAAGTGGGCCAGTCTGGATGAAGTCCAGGGCCAAATTTTTGTCCCAGTCCAGCCCTGCCTTACACTGACCTTTTACTGGGCATACCCCAGACTTTGCTATGCAATGTCTGAGGTATGGCATGTACTATACAATATTTATACTCCTATTTCATTGTTTAATAATTAATTTTGTACCTGGAAAAATTATGGATCATTTATTAAATGTTTTTATTTTTGTAAATGCATATAAAGCTGTCAAGTGCACTTGAACAGGAGCCCGAATCTTGGAAATAAATTGATACCGGCAAGAAATGTAAAAACTGACAAAAGGAAGCGGGGAAGCTTCCCCAAGAAAAAAGCAAGTATAAAGCGACCCCAGACGATATGTGAAAATACAAAAGTGTAAACTTCATTGGACTTAAAAAAATATCACATGAAAATTGGAAAACCTCAACCCAACACCAATATAACAATGTTGTTATCTTATAAAAAAAACAAACACACTAGACTCACATAGACATAATAGCACGTTAATTATGTAGCCACTCTCAGAGCTCTGTAGTGTTTAGATCAATATACAGTGGATATAAAAAGTCTAAACACCCCTGTTAAAATTTCAGGTAGCAGGGGTGTAAAAAAATGAGACAAAGATAAATAATTTCAGAACTTTTTCCACCTTTAACAGCTTGCCAACCGACTCACGCCGATATACGTAGGCAGAATGTCTTGGCTGGGCGAAACCCTGTATGGGTACGTGGTGCACTTTTGGAGCCGCCATGGGGCGCGCGGGGGACCCGATGCGCGTGGGCGGGCGGGTGCCATCGCCAGTACAGGGATTTAAACACACAAATCCCTGTTCTGTCAGGGGAGAGGAGACATATCGTTTGTTCCTACTTAGTAGGAACAACAATATGTCTGCTCCCCCAGTCAGTCCTATCCCCATACAGTTAGAACACATCTAGGGAACATACATTTAACCCCTTGATCACCCCCTAGTGTTAATCCCTTCCCTACCAGTTACATTTACACAGTAATCAGTGCATTTTTATAGCTCTGATCGCTGTATATATGTCAATGGTCCAAAAAATGTGTCAAAAATTTTCGATCTGTCCACCGCACGGCTAAAAATTGCAGATCGCCGCCATTACAAGTAAAAAAAAAAAAAATGTATGTATGTAAATCTTTCCCATAGTTTGTAGACGCTATAACTTTTGCGCAAACAAATCAATATATACCTATTGCGATTTTTTTACCAAAATGATGTAGAAGAATATATATTGCCTAAACAGTTAAAGAAATATTTTTTTTTTAACCACTTGCCGTCGCCGCACCGTCGAAATACGTCCACAAGGTGGCTCTGCTGGGCGAGAGCACGTAATATGACGTCCTCTCTCCCAGCCGCCACTAGGGGCGCGCGCGCGCCGCCGGAGGCGCGCACGTGCGCCCCCCGCTCGCCCCCGACTCCCGTGCGTGTGCCTGGCGGGCGCGATCGCCGCCGGGCACACGAGATCGCTCGGTACAGAGCGGGGACCGGGAGCTGTGTGTGTAAACACACAGCTCCCGGTCCTGTCAGCAGGGGAAATGCTGATCTTCGGTTCATACAATGTATGAACCGAGGATCAGTGTTTCCCCTAGTGAGGCCACCCCCCCCCCCCCCCACAGTAAGAAGACACCCAGGCATACTTAACCCCTTCCCCGCCCCCTAGTGTTAACCCCTTCACTGCCAGTGGCATTTTTATAGTAATCCAATGCATTTTTATAGCACTGATCGCTATAAAAATGCCAATGGTCCCAAAAATGTGTCAAAAGTGTCCGAAGTGTCCGCCATAATGTCGCAGTACCGAAAAAAAAAATCGCTGATCGCCGCCATTACTAGTAAAAAAAATATAATAAAAATGACATAAAACTACCCCCTATTTTGTAAACGCTATAACTTTTGCGCAAACCAATCAATAAACGCTTATTGCGATTTTTTTTTACGAAAAATATGTAGAAGAAAACGGCCTAAACTGAGGAAAAAAAATGTTTTTTTATATATTTTTGGGGGATATTTATTATAGCAAAATGTAAAAAATATTCATTTTTTTCAAAATTGTCGCTCTATTTTTGATTATAGCGCAAAAACTAAAAACCGCAGAGGTGATCAAATACCACCAAAAGAAAGCTCTATTTGTGGGAAAAAAAGGACGCCAATTTTGTTTGGGAGCCACGTCGCACGACCGCGCAATTGTCTGTTAAAGCGACAGAGTCCCGAATCGCAAAAAGTACTCTGGTCTTTGGGCAGCAATATGGTCCGGGGGGTAAGTGGTTAAAAACATTTTTGGGGATATTTATTATAGCAAAAATCTAAAAACATATATATATATTTTAAATGGAAATATTTTTTTATTGCATTTTATTGTAAATCTTTTTGACCCCAGATCTCATATTTAAGAGGTCCTTTCATGCTTTTTTTCTATTACAAGGGATGTTTACATTCCTTGTAATAGGAATAAAAGTGACACTTTTTTTAAAAAAAGAACAGTGTAAAAATAAAAAATAAAACATAAAATAAATAAGAATTTTTTTTTTTTTTTTTAACACACCCCTTCCTGCCGAGCTCGCATGCAGAAGTGAACGCATATGTGAGTAGCGCCTGCATATGAAAACGGTGTTCAAACCACACGTGTGAAGTATCGCCGCGATTGTTAGAGCGAGAGCAATAATTCTAGCCCTACCCCTTCTCTTTAACTCAAAACATGTAACCTGTAGAATTTTTTAAACATTGCCTATGGAGATTTTTAAGGGTCAAAGTTTGTCGCCATTCCAAGAGCGGGCACCATTTTGAAGCGTGACATGTTGGGTATCATTTATCTTTCACAATATAAAAAAAAATGGGCTAACTTTACTATTGTCTAATTTTTTTGTTCAAAACAGTGTATTTTTTCCCAAAAAAGTGTGATCATAAGACCGCTGCGCAAATACGATATGACACAAAGTATTGCAACGACCGCATTTTATTCTCTAGGGTGTTAGGGAAATAAATATATAATGTTTGGGGGTTCTGAGTAATTTTCTAGCAAAACAAATGTTTTTAACTTGTAAACAACAAATTTCAGGAAGAGGCTTGGTCCTTAAAAGCGGAGGTTCCGCCAAAAATGTTCTCCCTGTGTCTGCGTGTTTTTTCCTCCGGGTACTCCGGTTTCCTCCTACACTCCAAAGACATGCTGGTAGGTTAATTATATCCTGTACAAATTGGCCCAGTATATATGTATATACAGTATGTGTGTACGATTGTGTGTCCCAAGCGTGTCAAGATCCTACGGGGTAAGTGACCGCACCAGCCAGGAAGACACCGGCTGCAAAAAGCGCCTAGAGGCGATTCAGTTCGCATGTGTAGCGCTATATAAGTCACTCATTTATTCATTAAAAAATACAAATACTGCAGCTGCTGATTTTTAAAAAACGGACACTTACCTGTCCAGCACGCCCGCTATGTTGGCAGCCGAGGGCGAGCAATCACTCGTCCCTCGGCTGCACCCGCTGCCATCCTCTGTGAAGGAATCAGGAAGTGAAGCGTTTGCGCCTTCACTACCCGGTTCCTTACTGCGCATGCACGAGTAGTGTGGCGCGCCATCACTGGTCCCCTCTCTCTCCTGGGAACAAAGGGTTTCCCAGAAGACAGCGGGGGATGTGGGTAGGGGCGTGTCTGCTGGAGTACTATATTCTTGGAAGTGGGTGCAAATGCCTGTCTTAGACAGGTATCTGCACCCTCCTCCCCCCGAAAGGAGCCAAATGTGACACCGGAAGGGGGGGAGGGTTCCGAAAAGCGGAAGTTCCAGTTTTGGGTGGAACTCCGCTTTAAATAATTAAGCAATCACATTCAAACTCATGTTAAATAGGAGTCAGTACACACCTGCCATCATTTAAAGTGCCTCTGATTCACCCTAAATAAAGTTCAGCTGTTCTAGTAGGTCTTTCCTGACATTTTCTTAGTCGCATTCTACTACAAAATCCATGGTCCTCAGAGAGCATCCAAAGCATCAGAGGGATCTCATTGTTAAAAGGTATCAGTCAGGAGAAGGGTATAAAATAATTTCCAAGGCATATACCAAGGAACACAGTTCAAGTGGAGAAAATATGGCACAACAATAACCTTAGCAAGAACTGGACATCCCTCCAAAAGTTATGAAAAGACAAGAAGAAAACTGATCAGGGATGCTGCCTAGAGGCCTACAGCAACGATAAAGGAGCTACAGGAATATCTGGCATGTTATGCTGTGTGGTACATTGACAACAATCCCACTCACTTCCCGTGAGTGAAAAAAAAAATATATGTGTATATGGCCAGTTTAAGTGAACTTTGGCTGGATAAGGGACTTGGCTGCTACGCATACATGGGCTGATAACTAGCTTGTTCAGATTTAAAACAACCTCGTCTGCAAGACAACTGGCCAATGTATTGGTAGCTGTAGAAGAGTTTTACTCTAATTACTTCTTTCAGCTATCTTGCTTCCTATTTCACAGCTTTGTGAACAAACTGTCTTAACATTTTTGCTATAATTCCCAATTCAGAATAGACATTATGTCTGGTGGTCAGATCTATGATATCTAAAATGTCATTAAGCATGCACAAGAAACAAATGAGAGGTCAAAGCACATCTACCATTACTATATTCCTAAGCAATGTCTCTGTCTACTCTAGAGTATTTCACCTTGCTCAAAATACGGATGATGTCTCCACGCTGAAATGACAGCTCATCACTCTTGTCACTCGTGCAATCCCAGAGTCCCTGGTAATAATCTGCATAATTAATTATGGATCCGCCTGTTGGAAAAAAAAATTGTACAAAACACTTAATGCTGTCAAAGGCACTTGCTACAGTCATTTCCCATTTCACTTAACAGGGGTCATTTCTAAACACGAATATTCAACAATGAAAACAAATAGATCATTATATACAGTATATCATACATAGTACAGCAAAATGACATTCATTTTATAGGCAGATAATTTAAATTAAAAACCCTAACATACAAGTAAGTCTTTAAAAGCATGCTAGTAATATTCAGAAAAATGACAATATTCCCCCACCTTACAGGACTGTTTTATGTTATTTTGCATTTACAATTACTGTGCAGCAGAGGGCAGCCTCTTGTTCTGTGACAGCATTTCCAAAACTTTGATTTATCATGTATATCCAACAGAATAACTAGTGGTAGTTATTCATATTTAACTGCACGCTTTCTGTAATGTCAAAGACGTTTCACCACTTATGCAGGTAGAACTGGCAGAGAAAATGGCAGCAAGATGAAGCGGTCAGCACTTGTGGAGGCCATACTGAGATAGGAATGCTCCATAATGTGTATGTATGATGGGCAAAAGCTCCTGCCGCCTCCAAAGCTTAAATTCTGCTTTAGATTATAATTTGGAAGTGATTTTGGTGATTTCTGTAGGCAAAATAAGACATTCTCCAAGACTGGTGAAGGTAATCCTTAGTTTTAGAGCAAGTGTAATGAAGGCCATACCACAGTTGAAGGAAATGGGCATGATCCAATGACTTTGCCTCTGGTTTGGTCCTCAGGACGTTTATGGAGAAGCAGAGTGTAGGGATGCACTCAGGTGTGTTCAGATCCTAGTTCTAACCCACCTACGCTATTCTGCCAGGAAGTTGTTCTCCACCCCACAGCTCTTTGTATATGGGCAGTTACGGGCCGGGGAATGTCAACTTCCAGGCAGGATAGCTCAGATGGGTTCGGACCAGGATATCAACACACATGAGGTCATCCCTGGTGGGGTAGTCATGTTGCCGGATTTATAATTTGTCCAATTGCCTTGATAAGCCTCAGGCAGTAATGTCTTCAGCTATCTCATAAAAAAATAGGATTAATGACTTGCCTGTAAAAACCCTTTCTTAAAGTACAATCACAGGACACAGAATTGGTTAATTCATGGACTAGTGGTTAAAGCTCTACCTCAATTGGTAAAAGAATTAACCAACCTTGTGTTCTGTGTACGATAAAGAAAATACAAGTTATTTACATACTGTAAACACTATAGTAGTAGTTCTCCAGACTGTCAACTGAATGGGTCCAAGAGCTGCATCATAGCTTTATGAAGGTGTGATATTCCCGCGCTACCAATATAGAGGTAAAGGAGAAGGGTTACTGCTGCAAGCACTGGAGGTAATGTCAGAACCCAAAGTAAAATAGATAAAGAAAGGTAGTGCTGCGCTGCATCATAGCTTTGCTGCCTCTCGCTGAGCGTCTGAAAGTTTAGGCTGTGACTGGAAAGTACCTTTAAAGTGACCCACAAATATGGTACTGCACATATTGTCATGTTACTTGTGGGTCTTCCTGAACAGACATTGGAGGTGATGTAGAAGAAAAGCAAGGCTGAAGCCAAGGAGTGGCAAGATTCAAATGGCAGTTTTTGGTAAATGTCCTTCCTCATATGCAAGTGGCTTATACTTGTTGGATGATTTTAGGGAACCTTCGAACTATTTTTGAAATGTTAGCCTATTGCTAAATGGTGGTTGTCATGCAAAAAAATGTGTAATCTAAATTGTTTCCTTTGAAAATTTAAATAAAAATTTGCTTTCGGTACTGTTTTGTGTACTGCTTTTACAACAACTGAAACTCTTAGGCCTCGTACACACGATAGGATCGCCAGAGGAGAACGGTCTGAAGGACCGTTTTCATCAGTCCAAACCGATCGTGTGTAGGCCCCATAGGTTATTTAACCTTCGGTCAAAAAAATTAGAACTTACTTTAAAATTGAACCGATGGACGCCTAACCGATAGGTCAAAACCGATCGTTAGTATGCAAAAGCATCGGTTAAAAATCAACGCATTCATACTTTTTTTCAGCACGTCGTTGAGTTTTACATCACCGCGTTCTGACACGATCGGTTAATTAACCTATGGTGTGTAGGCGCGACGGACCATCAGTCAGCTTCATCGGTTAACCGATGACAACAGTCCTTCGGACCGGTCTCATCGGATGGACTGATCGTGGGTACGAGGCTTAAATTTACTTGAAAAATAATTCTCAATAGAAGTTAGCATAGCTTGTTAAATCCCTTATGGGATAAAAATGTACCCTGTGCATATAACAATTGTCCCCATTAAAATCGGTGGTGCAGAATGGAGAGGGTGCTGTTGGAGGCTAAACGCTTAGACATTTATTTGTACAAATGGATCAGATGAACCCCTTGGATGCATGGCAAGAAGGGTTACAGAATTCAGAGGGGGCTGCAGCTTCAGTGCTTCCTGTACCTCCTCTTGTCAGGGCTGGGCTTCTGTTATTACTAACAGCTCTCTTCTCGGTGCTCAAGGCTGCTCAGCTGGCAGTATATTACCAGCCCCTTTTTGCTATTTAAACTTTAAGCCGTAGCCACCCTGGCAGTATGATTATGTCAGATTTTTGCCACTCAAAGCGGTACAATTGTTTTGCAAAGAAATTTGCCGTTTTAAATTGTAGGCCTGTAATTTTTATTCATAACACACTTAAATCTGTCCAAACAAGAGTCTAGTAAATTTCCCGGGTATGATAAAGTTTGAAACACTAAATCACAAATTATAATATAATAACTATAAATAATTATAAAAAAAATAATAATATAATAATAATAAAATATATTTACCCACGATTCACTATCGCTCAATTCTGCAAGTGTTCTAATTTACTATTGCTGTTTTCTAGCTGTTCTAAAACCACTTTTGACGTAAAGGGACACTTTTTGATTTTCATGGGAAATGTCAAGTTTCCAGGCAGAAAGAACAGTATATATAATATAAAACTGGACAAACCACTAGGGACAAAAGGGAGGTGAAATTATTTCATACAGTAATGTAATCTGTAAGATTACAGTGTACTGTATGTGTTCTGAATTTAGTACTTTTTGAATTTGCTGCCAGGCTCCGCTCCCGTGCGTTGTGACGCTCGCAGGGAACAGAGCCTGACACACAGAGGCATCGGGCGGAGGACACAGTATGCTGCAATGCAATGCAAGTGTGGCTCGGGGTTACCGCTAATGGTAATTAAATTTAACCCTGAGCCACACTGGCGGACCTCTGCTGATTTCTGATCCTGATTTCTGGCTTCTGGCTTCCTGATTCTGGCTCATCTAAATACTTCCAAACCCTGGCTTCTGTTTTTGACTACGCGCCTGATCTGTGTTATTTTTGCTATTACATTAAACCTAGGTTCACACTGATGCGATAACCAGCGCGATTACAGCGCTGTTTCCCGCTTCACATATCTCCTGCAGGCAGTTCACACTGCCTTCTGCGAACCGCTGCGGGTGTCATTACATTGTTAATGACACCCCTATGTCGACTCACAGATCGCAATGCGAACTGTGAACTTACACAGGAATCAGATTGCATAGGTGAGAACACCATGTTTTCCGATCCTAGTGTGGGGAAAAACAAGTCCCTGCACTTTTTCCTGTGCAAATCACTCCCATCTGACAAACATCACATGTGATTGGCACCACAGGTGCTGGTGCGAATCACATCAGTTGTCTGTGATCGCACTGGTGTGAACCTAGGCTAAAGATGTGATTTTAACTGCATTTTCTGTCTATACCTGGTTTATGGTTCCTGAAATCTCTATAGGAATGCCTATAATTTGGGCTTCTGCCTGGGGTGGAGCTACAGTCAGCACTAACTAATACAAATTGAATTTGATTATCAAACCACAGCACTGATTTTAATGGGGACAAGTGCTATGCATACAGGGTCTTCTCTGTGTGTATCGACTTGCAATTCTTTCTTTTTTAATGATG
The DNA here is from genome assembly GCF_905171775.1 of Rana temporaria. Classification (NCBI taxonomy): domain Eukaryota; kingdom Metazoa; phylum Chordata; class Amphibia; order Anura; family Ranidae; genus Rana; species Rana temporaria. Next base: position 50,495,153 of record NC_053500.1, on the reverse strand, counting down.
TGCTAATTGCAATTATCCACAGTTACCAATAAGATTCCATCTTTTTTTGTATACAGCCTTTATAGCAAAGGTGTTTAATTAGCTCACAGGTTATTATATGTTTCTTTACTGTGTCAGACTGACTTACAATGTAAGCCTAAGGCCGCGTACACACGATCGATTAAACTGATTAAAACGGTCTGATGGACCATTTTCATCGGTCCAAACCGATCGTGTGTGGGCACCATCGGTTAGGTAACCTTCAGTTACAAAAAAAGACAAACTTGCTTTAAAATTTAACCGATGGATTGCTAACCGATAGGTCAAAACCGATCGTTAGTAGGCACAACCATCGGTTAAAAATCCACACATGCTCAGAATCAAGTCGACGCATGCTTGGAAGCATTGAACTTCATTTTTTTCAGCACGTCGTCGTGTTTTACGTCACCGCGTTCTGACACGATCGGTTATTTAACCTATGGTGTGTAGGCGCGACGGACCATAAGTCAGCTTCATCAGTTAACCTAGGACAACTGTCCTTCAGACCGTTTTCATCGGATGGACTGATCGTGTCTACGAGGCTTAAGTGTATTTATTTTTCACAAACTTTCCATACCTTCTAGATTTAAATCATAATCTTCTTCTTCATCACCTGTGAAAAAGAAAAGTTTAAAGATTAAGTCACAGCAAGTATCATACAACTACCAGACTGACCATTCCCCCACAATATTACACAGATGTCTATATCAAACAACATTTAATGGGGCCCATATTATTATAATAACAATTAATATTTTTATAATTATTATTCAGGATTTAGACAGAGCCAATAGTATGTGCAGCATGTTACAAAGTAAATACACAGTACATCTACAAACAAGAGGGCCCAACTTAATATTGGCCGACATTTGCTACTTGGGTGGCCTTGTCTACCAATCCAACATTCTTCAATTAAAAAAAAGTTTTGGCTGAACAGTGGCTGCATCTTATCATGCAACATTCAATGCAACGGCTGCCAGATTGCAAAAGGCAGAGAGAGAATTGTATCCACCTGCACTGTATAGCGTGGATAGAGAAATCTTTCTTGCAGACCACAAGTGTATGGCCAGCTTTACAATCTAAAATGGAGGGGCAACTGACACAAAAGGTAATAACCATGAGGAATTAGCTGATGGAGAATATATTTTTTTTAATGGGAGGATAGGGAGATTGGATATGCAGACCCAATTCAGCAGCCTTTGGATATCTGAGCTGACAGTGCTCTTTAAACATGAAAACTGGTTCAGGTAAATATTTTTTTAACCTTGTCGAAGAGGACTAGGAAGCACAGACACCTCTTGGCACCAAATACAATTTTCCACACAGGACTAAGAAACCTTGTGTTGCAAACTCCAGATCTTATGAAATGTATTAGGCCAGTGTAACTTTGGAGAGATCCGCATTGAGCAGGTGATATACTTGTGCTAGTGTTGGAGGTTTAGGACTCTTGCAATTTAGAAGTATAGTATTCCCTGCTTGGAAATGTAATAGCTTTGAGAGTCAGGAGTACAAAATCATTGAGAATATCTAAGAGACAGACTTTGGAGGTTCAAGGGCTAGTAAACCTTGAGGTGAATTGCCATCATGGAGAGTAGCGCATCGCAATAGTTAATCCCAAAAGCTGGTTAAGTCCAGAATAAATTATATATAGTAGAAGGAGAGTCACCACATCTATAACACTGAGTGTTGAGCATAGAGTACAACCCACATGGTGCAGCTTATCTGGGTTATAATGCAGATGATATATTTAAATTGCGTGAATTTGTCAGCTGTGCTAATGACATCTGTAAACCTTTTACCTGTAACTTCTTCCCAATAATAAATTTGAGCCATTTTGTATAGGAGTTCAAAAATGATTTTTCCCACCTTGCTTGTAGGTACAGTATTTGTAGAAAGCAGTCAACTTGGTTTGTTCTTTCATGTAGACAGATTGTTCCAGGGGGGAGGTGGTCAAGGAAAGTGATACGGTACCAATAGGCCTATCAGTATGTATTTAAAGGGGTTGCAAAGGAAAAAAAATGTTTTCCCTAAATAGCTTCCTTTACCTTAGTACAGTCCTCCTTCACTTACCTCATCCTTCCAGTTTGCTTTTAAATGTCCTTATTTCTTCTAAGAAATGCTCACTTCCTGTTCTTTTGTCTGTAACTCACCACCGTAATGCGAGGCTTTCTTCCTGTTGTGGAGAACGCCTCTTGAGGGGGCGAGCAGGAGTGTCAGGATGCCCACTAACACACAGCTCCTTTCTCTATCTGCAAAGTAGAGAGTGTCCTGACACTCCTGCTCGCCCCCTCCCCCCTCAAGAGGCTTTCTCCACACCAGGGAGAAAGCCTCGCATTACTGTGTGGAGTTACAGACAGAAGAACAGGAAGTGAGGATTTCTCAGAAGAAATAAGGACATTTATAAGTAAAATGGAAGGATGAGGTAAGTGAAGGAGGACTGTACTAAGGTAAAGGAAGCTATTTAGGAAAAAAAAATATTCCTTTACAACCCCTTTAAAGAAGAACTTATTGGACATATCTGTTTGAGCATGCAATGGATCAAAGGAAAGGGAGTGATTGCCAAAAAACAGATGTAAGAGGTGGGTTATGCCCTTGACAGACCACCAAACTGACCAGGTGAGCAAAAGGTTTCTTCAAGTATGGGGTTGTCCCACAGAGGAGTACAGGTTGAGATGTATGTAAGGTTGAGTGTCCAGCAACAATCAAGGCAAGGAAGGAACTCACTGAAAATCATCTAATGTAGAGTAACACAATGAGGCCTGTCCCTGAGGGCCTGGGAACTTGGGAAGAACCCAAGATCTCAATAGAGGGGCTGGGGGAGGCAGAGTGTAACAAAATAGTTAAAAACAAATTGGGAGAAGCTAGGCCGACCATCAGATATCATAGTTTTTTATTGGGGTATTTCCATACACAGGAGTGGAGCAAGATACCCGTATGGTAAAGCCAGGAAGACTCCACAGAATCATGGGTTGGAAATATGGTGCATCAACAAGTGGCAAGACCAGGGAGTAACACTACAGGGCCAAATGAGACAAACAGCAATGTGGCAGCCAATGGAGGGATCCAGGGTCCCAGTATAGTGTGAGATCCCGGCACAGCAAGGGACAAGGTAGCAAGATCACAGGCTCGTTGGCTTAGCACAAGGATCCTGCAAGCTGATTAGCAGAGTGAGGGGCCAGCAATATCTTCCAGATAAGGAGCGCTAGATCCTGAAAGGAGTTGGGGGGGTGGGGGTTGGATCCTGACCACAATTTTAGATCTCACTGCGTGGTTTGTGGTTAAACCGCTTCTCAACCAACTTCATTAAGTGGCCATGTCGCCTTAAAGTGTCACTAAAGGCAATTTTTTTTTCTTCAAAGTTTTAGTTTCTAGTTTTATAGTGGAGAGGCATTAGAACACATGTCAGGTTTTTATTGTTGTCTGATGCCCTGTTAGGAAGATTCACCCTCTCTATTTGTCTATGTAGGTACTAGTTCTGGTGACACCCCAGGATTCACTCACTTTGGATGGATTTCCCCACCTCTTCCCCTGACTTCTCTGTCAAGAGCAATGACACAACCATCCTCCCATCCATGCATGTCAGGGTGCTAGGTGTTTCGGCCCCACATCCAATCACATTCCAAAGCTTGCCGCCTCAACCTCTGCAACATCTCCAAAATACGTCCCTTCGTAACCTATGTAACTACAAAGCTCTTGATTCACTACCTGGTTATCTCTCCCCTCGACTACTGCAACTCCCTCCTCATTGGCTTACCTTTAAATAGATTATCCCACTTCAGTCTATCCATGAATGATGCTGCCAGACTTGGCTACCCCTCTCTGCAAATCCCTCCATTGGCTGCCACTCACCCAACAAATTCAATTCAAAATACTAACAATAACTTACAAAGCCATCCACAACTCTGCCCAACAGCTACATCACTAACCTAGTCCCAAAATACCAAATTATCCTCTTCGTTCCTCCCAAGACCTCCTGCTCTCTAGTTCCCTAATCACCTCCTCCCATATTCATCTCCAAAACTTCTCCCGGGCCTCTTGCATCCTATGGAACTTCCTACCCCAATCTGTCCGACTATCTCCAACTCTATTCACTTTTAGGCAATCCCTAAAAACTTTTCTTTTGAGAGAAGCCTATCCTGCCTCCACCTAACAACTATACTTTAATTTTCTTCATCAGCTCAACCCCCACAGTTATTAAGTTTTGTATCACTTGACCCTCCCGCTTAGATTGTAAGCTTTAACGAGCAGGGCCCTCTGATTCCTCCTGTATTGAATTGTATTGTAACTGTACTGTCTGCCCTAACGTTGTAAAGCACTGCGTAAACTGTTGGCGCTATATAAATTCTGTATAACAATAATAAAAAATAGCTGGTAGGGAAGATTTGGCAATCCTAGGTTATGATTTTGCCCAAATGAAGGAGGACATGGCAGAGTCTATGCGTTAAAAAAAATTAAATGGGTAAGAAATATGGGTGCTGCTTCTAGGAAAAATATATTTGGAGTAATGTGGCCTATAAAGTTCAGGAGAATAGAACTCCAGACCTGTAATTTAGATTCCATCTGGGCATCATACACACGAACGTTTTAACAGCGGCTTTTTTGAGCTTTCTTTGCTGCTTAAAAACGCCACTCCATGTTATTCAATGGGCTCATACACACCATGGCGTTTTTGAGCTGTAACAGGCATGGTCGTTTTTAAGCTCCAAAAAAAAACAAGGACCAGCGCGTTCTGAGGCTCCAGCGCTAGAGCTGTTTTGACACTGATGTTGAAAAAAGCTCAAAAACGTGAATTAGCGCTATACCAACATTTTTTAGCGTCTGCGTTTTTAAGCTGTAAAATGTTTATTATGTGATATTGCACATTGTTTTATACTTTTCCTTGGCATTGTGGGTAATTTGGAAGTGGAAAAAATAGCAGAGGGATATTTTTTTTTTTAAAACACGCCTTAGCGATAACGCTTACAAATGACGTTTAACGCGCATTAACGCCAAGTCAAAACGCTAATAAAATTGAGTTTTAAACACCATTCGTTACTAGCTTTACAGCCCGTTTTTTAAAACGTCCGTGTGTGTATAAGGCCTAAAAATGGGGGTTAAAATTGGAGGTACGAATTTAGACAAATTCTTCTGAATATGAAACCCCAAATATTTCAGATGGTCTGTCATTTGCAAATGGAATCAGTGTAAATAGTCATAGGAGCTTGGGGGACCTGGTGACAAAAGTTTTACCAAACAGAAGCTGAGGGAAAATCTAAAACAGGAGCATAGACAGCAATAAAAAGCTGACAGAAGTTTTAGCCATCCCATACTCTAAAACAAAAGCAAAAAAATAAACATTTTGGCTGGACATGTCTTTGTCATTAACTCAAGAAATAACGCTTTTCTTATACCAGTTCCTTTCAGAAAGCTGGACAGCCTCCAATCACACATCACAGACTTTGTTTGGCATAAAGAGGTCATACTTGGCAAGGTCTAAAGGAAGAATCCGGCCTTTTCTTATTTCAAAGATATTAACAGGCAGCCAGACTCGCTCAATTAATTCAATGGAATGCTCGTTCTACTTTGGCAAGACTGACAGAATTAGAAGTGAACCTGGTTCACCCCATGCCACTTCGCTATTTATGGTCCGTTCACAACAGCAAGTTGCAGTGATCGCACGGTTGCTGGTGTGTGCTGTGAAATGCAGCGAAACCATTACTCATACTTTCGGATTCAGAATGTTTTATTTTCAATACCGTTTGCTTGTGTGTGTCTTACTTTATAATTTCTGTTTTTGTAAAACTTTCTATGCATTGCCCACCTAAGGATATTAAATATATAATTATTAAATGGGTTTTTTCTTGGGTGTTTGCACTCTCTCTATAACTGATATTACCTTATTTAGCTAACCTGTAAATGCTAGTGTGTGGTGTGTGAAAGCCTGTGTGCCAGCTTGGCACCATGTTACACTCTAAATATGAATGTCACATGCTCCAATGCCACGTACACAAGGTCGGGATTACCGATAACAAATGTTCGATGTGAGTTTGTCATAAAATCCGACCGTGTGTATGCTCCATCGGACATTTGCTGTCGGAATTTCCAAAATCCACGCATGCTTGGAATCAAGCAGAAGAGCCGCACTGCCTATTGAACTTCATTTTTCTCAGCTCGTTCGGAATTTCCGACAACATTTGTGAGACCGTGTGTATGCAAGACAAGTTTGAGCCAACATTCCGTTGGAAAAAAATCCAGAGCTTTATTTTGGTGGTACTTAATCACCACTGAGTTTTTTATTTTTTGCCAAACAAAATTTTGAAAAAAAAAAAAAAAAGTTTGTCTTAATTTCTGTATTTCTTATGAAATTTTGTAAATAAGTAATTTTTTCTCCCTCACTGATGTGTGCTGACGAGGCTGCTCTGACAGGCACCGATACGGCCGCTTATCGTCTCTCCTCTGCTCACGCGATGTCAGTATGAATAGAGAAAATGACCGGCACTTCCTATTTACACTGTTATCAGCTGTGGTTGGACACAGGTGATCACATGGTAAAAAGCCTATGTAAAAGGCTCTTTACCGTGATCAAAGATGTACCACACCACCAATTGCCACACGAGCGGCATGTTGTGAAGGATGTCATATAACTTCCAATCACAATAATTAAACCATCGTCCGACCTTCATTTTGGCTGGGCAGCATGTGGTTAAAGGAAGATGAAAAATAAACTTGCTGTAGTAAAGTAAAAGTAAAAAAAAGTAAAGTAAAGTAAAAAAATTAACGATGCCACCACATTTAATGCCAATTCCCTAAAAATTGGGAAGCTGTGTAAAATTTACAGCCCCAATTCTAAAAAAGTTAGAACGCTGTGTAAAATATGCATAAAAACAGAATGCAATGATTTGCAAATCTCATAAACACTGATGCCGCGTACACACGATCATTTTTCGGCATGAAAAAAAAAATGTTTTTCGGCATGTAGAAAAAACATTGTTTTTTCCAACTTCATCATTAAAACGACGTTGCCCACACACTATCGTTTAAAAAAAATGCTCTAGCAAAGCACGGTGACGTATAACACGTACGACGGCACTATAAAGGGGAAGTTCCATGCGGATGACGCCACCCTTGGGGCTGCTTTAGCTGATTTCCTGTTAGTAAAAGACGATTCACGCTTTTCTGTCTGTTACAGCCTGATGAATGTGCTTACTCCATTACGAATGGTAGTTTTACCAAAACGAGCGCTCCCGACTCATAACTTGCTTCCGAGCATGCGCGGGTTTTTAACATAGTTTTAGCCCACACACTATAATTTTTTACAAACCGAAAAACGACATTGTTTAAACGTTGATAAAAAATGCAGCATGTTCGCGAAAAAATTGTCCTTTTTCAGAACCCGAAAAATGATGTGAAGCCCACACACGATCATTTTAAATGACATTTTTTAAAAAGTCGTTTTTTTAATGCCGAAAAATTATCGTGTGTACGCGGCATAAGAGTTTAAATTTAGTCTTTAATAAATCTGGTGGGCGTTTTTCAAGAGAGCTTTTGTAGGGTCAGGTGCAAGAGTAAACTCAGGAAAGGTGGACAGCACACAAAACACCTCAGCCCAAAAGGTCACCACAACAGGGCAAGACCATCAGATGTGCAAATGGGTTCCTCTATCCGTGAAACCTCGAAAACATTGTGGAAGATGGAAGAATCATGTTAATCCTCGCCGGTACCAGGTAACATCTGGTGAGGACTTTGTAGTTTATTTCTAGAGCTAATATGTTCACTGAGGAAGATTTAGTGCATTGCCAAATGTCAGCCCAATCCTCTGGGCCTAGCTGGATATTGAGGTCCGAGTCCCAGCGAGTAGCATATAGTGGAGGTGCAGAGGTAGGAGGGGAAGACAGATGCATGTCTAATTTAGATATTAGGCCAGGGGCCCTTGGGTCTGAAGAGCAAATATGTCTGGTTTGCGATTGTAAATCAGCTTGGCCTACAATATAGGAAGAGTAAAAGACATTTGAAAGAATCTTAATTCGGTCATATCAAATGTTTAAGCTGAGAAAATGAACCATATAAAAAAAAGGTAATTTTGAAATTGAGGGCAATAGCGCGTCTCAAAAAATTTGAGGAGATCATTTGCTGGAGTTTTGGGAGAGTTATGTTGTCCAATTCTTGCCTGCTATAGTATTCTAACAGCACAACAGTCCCAGGTCTTCTTTCATATTTTTAGTTTCAAGATGTGCCAAATATTTTCAATTGGTAAAAGGTCTGGACTGCAGACAGGTCAGAACTCTTCTACTACGAAGCCATGCAGATGAGCCGGCCGCTCCCGCCCCCTCCACAGCTCAGTGAGCATTGAGGTGGGGGGGGGGGGGGGGGGTTTGGGCAGAGCAGACATCTGCACAGGGAGAGTCGAGCGATCAGTGGTGTTTGGTTGTTTGGTTCTCAGCCTTAGAGCTAGCGGGTGAACCAATGCTGCATCCACCTAGGTAAGTACAATTTAAAGAAAAAAACTCAACTTCTCTTTTAATTTTGGCCTATCAAATTTCTAAAATAGGAGCAAGCCTGAAAGAAAGCACTTTTATTACAGTAATGATTAAAACCTGTGTGTCCTCATCGATTTGAGCCCAGCTACAGGCATTCCCTCTTTAAAAATGGAGAAGGTGAGAGGAAATCTACCCTTAGGAAGGTGAAATTTACTCCTGTAATGCCGTGTACACACGATCATTTTTCGTCTTGTAAAAAATGAAATTTTTCAGCATCTAGAAAAAGTTTTTTCCAACTTCATCATTAAAACGACATTGCCCACACAAGATACTTAAAAAAAATGCTCTAGCAAAGCGTGGTGAAGTACTACACGTACAACGGAACTATAGAGGGGAAGTTCCATTCGGATGGCGCCACCCTTTGGGCTGCTTTAGCCGATTTCGTGTTAGTAAAAGACAATTTGCGCTTTTCTACGAACGGTAGTTTTACCAGAACGAGCGCTCCCATCTCATAACTTGCTTCTGAGCATGCGCAGGTTTTTCACGTCGTTTAAGCCCACACACGATCATTTTTTACAACCCGAAAAACTACATTGTTTAAAACGTCGTTAGAAAATGCAGCATGTTCGAAAAAAAAAAAATGTTGTTTATCAGAACCCGAAAAAAGATGTGAAGCCAAACACACGATCGTTTTAAATGACATTTTTTTAAAACGTTGTTTTTTACATGCCGAAAAATGATTGTGTGTACACGGCATAAGAGTTATCATGGGAAAACGTTTCCACTGAAGCTTTATCACCAATCCTTGTTTCCAAAATCTTCAAAATCTAACTGTCACAGGGACAGAAAGTGAGGTAAAATCTTCTGAACAGGGGCACAGGAAGCAATACAAACATTACAGAGGTGTTAACCCTTCTTTATGATATCTATCCAGAACTTTAAAAAAAATTTGGTTGGAGTTACAACTAAAATGGACCTGTTCCAACTTACATACAAATTCAACTTAAAGTGGAGTTCCACCCTATTTTTCAACTTATCAGCATTAGTTTTAACACTGCCCCTTTAAATACATTTGGGATGTCTTTTTTTTTTCTTTTAAAAACTCACGTTTTTATCCCTGAGTGTCTTATTCCCCCGCCGCGGCGGAATGGCCCCCCCCGCCGCATCCAGCGCTGCTATGCCTCCTGGGATATGTGTGTCATCAATCCCAGGAGGCTGGCCTCAACATCGCAGCCGTGGATGAACATCTCGGGGGGCGGGAGGGAGGGCAGTGCCGCCCATAGAGGTGGTGTCCTTCCTCTTCTCCCTCTCTAACTCCTCCCCCGTCCTAGCACCGCCCCCGTCCGTCCGTCACCGCCGCCAGAAACCCCCGCCCCCCCCCCCGCCGTCTGTCTCCGGTGCACGGAGATACAGATCATCAGACAGACAGAGCGGATCTCACTCTGTCTGATAGATCTGTATGTGAGAGCACCGAATGTAGTACAGCCCCGCCTCCCTGTACATTGCAACATCGCTCTGCACTGTGTGTTACAATTCTAGTGCAGGGAGGCGGGGCTGTACTACGATCAGTGTACTCACATACAGATCTACACAGACCAAGATGTGCTCTGTATGCCTGATCATATGTACCTCCCCCACTCTGCACTGGGCACTAATTGTCACCGCACTGATGGGCACTAATTGTCACCGCACTGATGGGCACTAATGTCACCACACTGATGGGCACTAATTGTCACCGCACTGATGGGCACTAATTGCCACCGCACTGATGGGCACTAATTGTCACCGCACTGATGGGCACTAATTGTCACCGCACTGATGGGCACTAATGTCACCGCACTGATAGGCACTAATGTCACCGCACTGATGGGCACTAATTGTCACCGCACTGATGGGCACTGTCACCGCACTGATGGGCACTAATTGTCACCGCACTGATGGGCACTAATGTTGTCACCGCACTGATGGGCACTAATAATGTTGTCACCGCACTGATGGGCACTAATGTTGTCACCGCACTGATGGGCACTAATGTTGTCACCGCACTGATGGGCACTAATAATGTTGTCACCGCACTGATGGGCACTAATAATGTTGTCACCGCACTGATGGGCACTAATGTTGTCACCGCACTGATGGGCACTAATAATGTTGTCACAGCACTGATATAAGGCACTGGTGCCACTGCACAGATAATGAACTGGTGTCACCGCACTAATGGGCACTGATAATGCACTGGTGGGCACTGACATTTGGGTCTGGTTGTGGTTCTGGGCCGATGCGGGGTGCTGTGCCGGGGATGATGCGGTGGGCTGGGGCCGATGTGGGGTGCTGTGCCGGGGATGATGCGGTGGGCTGGGGCCGATGCGGGGTGCTGTGCCGGGGATGATGCGGTGGGCAATGTTATGGTGGCAATGTGCTGTGCTGGGGGAAGAAGGAAGCAGGAGGAACTCAGCACAGCACAGGGATGGTGGGAACCCCTCATAATGGGCACAGCGGGTGTACAGACCCAGGAACTCAGCACAGGGATGGTGGGAACCCCTCATAATGGGCACAGCGGGTGTACAGACGAGGAACTCAGCACAGGGATGGTGGGAACCTCTCATAATGGGCACAGCTGGTGTACAGACCCGGGAACTCAGTGCAGGGATGGTGGGAACCCCTCATAATGGGGCACAGCGGGTGTACAGACCCAGGAACTCAGTGCAGGGATGGTGGGAACCCCTCATAATGGGCACAGCTGGTGTACAGACCCAGGAACTCAGCACAGGGATGGTGGGAACCCCTCATAATGGGCACAGCTGGTGTACAGACCCAGGAACTCAGTGCAGGGATGGTGGGAACCCCTCATAATGGGCACAGCTGGTGTACAGACCCAGGAACTCAGTGCAGGGATGGTGGGAACCCCTCATAATGGGGCACAGCGGGTGTACAGACCCAGGAACTCAGTGCAGGGATGGTGGGAACCCCTCATAATGGGGCACAGCGGGTGTACAAACCCAGGAACTCAGCACAGGGATGGTGGGAACCTCTCATAATGGGCACAGCAGGTGTACAGACCCAGGAAATCAGTGCAGGGATGGTGGGAACCTCTCATAATGGGGCACAGCGGGTGTACAGACCCAGGAACTCAGCACAGGGATGGTGGGAACCTCTCATAATGGGCACAGCGGGTGTACAGACCCGGGAACTCAGCACAGGGATGGTGGGAACCCCTCATAATGGGCACAGACCTGGGAACTCAGTGCAGGGATGGTGGGAATCCCTCATGAAGGGTTCCCACCATCCCTGTTCTGTGCTGACTTCCTGTGGATGTACTCCTGCTGTGCCCATTATGAGCGTACGAATCCGAATTGAGTTTCGGGCACAAAATACGAAATAAAGGCTAATAATGCGAAACGGAACTAAACAAAATGAATTTATTGACAGTGCACATGTCTAGTATATGTATACACACCACATATATAACAAGAGATATATATCATCTTGTTATGTAGATATATCTGCACAGGAACAAATTATTTATTATATTTACTGGTTCCTGGAAGGAGGAGGGGAGGAGAGGTTTGCATAGATAAGGGGCGGTAACTTCCTCTGACACTCCCGTTGCTATTGAAACCTGATCTGAAACCATTACACTGCTTGTACAGCACTGAGCATGTGCGAGGCTGAAATCCAGGAAGTCATACAGTCTGGCTTCATGATGCCCACACTTAAGATGGCCCCAGTCAATTTCTGTTTTATAAAGTGTCTAAATGCTGTAACAACCTAACAAAACGGACCTTAGTTTACAGACTAACTGTAGTAGAATACATTAAGCTTGTGTATTACAGGGGTATTCATATTTAAAAAGTTTTTATTTTTAAAATTGTGGCCGGAACTCCGCTTTAAGAACAAACCTACAGAATCTTGTTCCTAACCCGGGGACATGCCTGTATTTCTAATCCATTGTTTATTTTATTTTTTTAAACTCTTTAATGACTGGTATGGTACCAATGGATTGGCATGAATCACAATTAGCACCTATATTCAAAAAAGCAATCAACATACTCACCCAGTATATTTACAGCATAAGTTTGCGTTCTATACAAAACATCCCATAGCAACAAGGACAAGTACTGTAGATAAAGAACCTTTCAGGCAGGAAGCTTTCTCAGCTGGAGAAGAAAGGCTAAGGCCGCGTACACACGATCGGTCCATCCGATGAGAATGGTCCGAAGGACCATTGTCATCGGTTAACCGATGAACCTGACTGATGGTCCGTCGCGCCTACACACCATCGGTTTAAAAAAACCGATCGTGTCAGAACGCGGTGACGTAAAACACAACGACGTGCTGAAAAAAACGAAGTTCAATGCTTCCAAGCATGCGTCGACTTGATTCTGAGCATGCGCAGGTTTTTAACCGATGCTTTGCATACTAACAGTTTTCACCTATCGTTTAGGCGTCCATCGGTTCAATTTTAAAGCAAGTTCTCATTTTTTGGACCGAAGGTCCACACGATCGGTTTGGACTGATGAAAACGGTCCTTCAGACCGTTCTCCATTGGCGATCCTATCGTGTGTACGCGGCCTAAGCCAAGTGACTAAACCTTGCTGTGGCACCCCTGTAGTATTTATCATCATCATATAATCTTTCACCAATAACAACCATATATCAAGCAGAAGAGGCCAAACTATTTTTTCTGAGGGACTTTGTGGCCCTCTTCAGTGCCAAAGCACCTGCTTCCAACTTGACCCTACTAGAGAGGAGGGGGCTTACATCCCTTGGTAGGGTGTTGAGCATACAAGACAGCAGAAAAGGGAATATGGACCATGGTCATAAATACATCCGGAGTAGGATGCAGGGCAGTGTACAGAGGTCAGTAGTAGGTAGTACTGGGATCAGGAGGGCAAGGTATAGGGGTGTCAGGAAAGCACAGTACTGAAAGGTCAGGAGGGTACAGTACAGTGGGATCAGAACAGCTGGGCATGGCGTGGCCGGAGAGTAAGGGGGTGTGGTGCTGGGGCATCAGGAGGGCTGGTTGTCAGGAGGGCATCAGGAGGGTGGGTGTCAGGAGGGCATCAGGAGGGTGGGTGTGAGAAGGGCATCAGGAGGGTGGGTGTGAGGAGGGCATCAGGAGGGTGGGTGTGAGGTGGCCATCAGGAGGGTAAGTGTGAGGAGGGCATCAGGAGGGTAAGTGTGAGGAGGGCATCAGGAGGGGCTGGGTGTCAGGAGAGCATCAGGGGGGTGGGTGTGAGGAGGCCATAAGGGGGGTGGGTGTGAGGAGGCCATGAGGAGGGTGAAGAGGCCATCAGGAGGGACTGGGTGTCAGGAGAGCATCAGGGGGGTGGGTGTGAGGATGGCATCGGGGGGTGTCAGGAGGGCATCAGGGGGGTTAGGTGTCAGAAGGGCTGGGTGAGAGGAGGGTATCAGGGGAATGGGTGTGAGGAGGGCATCAGGAGGTGTCAGGGGTCTGGGGTGGAGAGCACAGAAGTTTTTTCAATGCAGAGTGATCAGGGAGGAGAGATGGGGATGACAGCGGAAGAGAAAGAGCTTGGGGTGTGCTTGGAGAAGAGCCCGAACCCGCCAGAGCGATTCTGGAGGCTTTTCCCGCCCCGCAGCTGCAAGTATGCAAGTGGCGGGGGGCTTCCTCGGCAGCCTAGGACTCATGTCTGTGCGCCACACACACACGGAGCTCAGGAGAAGACCAAGTGGCAACACTGGGATGTGTACGCAAGCTACCTATCAGCGGTCAACAGGTAGCTTGCAATCGACGGGTTGCCGACCCCCACCATAGACACATTCCTAAACCTTGTGGACAGCATTCCCAGAAGAGCTGAAGCTGTTATAGCTGCAAAGGTTGGGCAAACTCAATATTGAACCCTACAGACTAAGACTAGAACGCCATTAAAGTTCATGTGCAGGCGTCCCAATACTTTTGACAATATTATATATATATATATATATATATATATATATATATATATATCCATACATACATACACACGAAACATAAATTCCCTTCAAAGTAAAAGAAGGCTATATGCTTGGCTAGTTGCAGTTTATATAGTAAAGGATATTAACAAAGGTGAGATACCATGTATTTAAACACTGTGAACTGTGCACTGATTCACATTACATTGCAGCCCCCCTTCCTGGATTAGAGCCCATCTCAAGTCTAATGCCTGTATACTGTTGTCTCTTGCTAACCAGGGGCAATCAATGAGAATTAGGTCAGCTTTTTATAAGATACAAATTGGACCCCATGCAGGAGGGTCAGCGGATTGGCGGCTCTGCCACCATTAGAGAGGAACATCTCTCCTAAATAAATCAAGACATGATTGTGGAGCTCTGCGCCCGCCAGACACAAACTCATTCACATTGATTTGAAGATAAATTATTGAAAGTGGCTTCGCTCACTTTCTGCATTTATAAGAACAACAAAGTGAGTGTATTGGCAAAAGAGACAAAAGGTAGGCACTCCTTGTCCTTTTCCCTTTGACTGACATGTCGCTTAATCTGCCAGATATCTTTTTTTAAGCAATGAATACATTTCAATAATACGTCTAGGAATACGAAAAGCGACACGCATATTACACAGTTAAACAAAGGCACAGAATTCAACTCATGAATTACATTTTGCCTTTAATAAAAAAATAAAAACTGGTTTAACTTTGAATACACAAACACATTCTCTGAATTATGGCACATGCTGGATGGTGAAGGAATGGTCGCCTTTGTTGGCAAATGGCACCGATTGGCTGGAAAAGGTTGAAAAGCATAACTCTTGTACAGAGTAACTAATAAAGAATTCAGCAACGGCTGTTCTAAATGAACGTCTGCCTGCTTTCCTGGTCTGATGTAAATGGCTCTGCAGGAACCTGCCTGGTCCCAGCGCTCTCTCTTGTGCACAAACATCCGCTCCTGTACCAGTCTGTCTGGAACATGATCTCCTCTGTGCTGTTGAGAGAGACTTCTTAATGTTTCCTTCTTAAAAGTCACATGGCCACTTGCACTCCACAGAAACCAACTTGCAAGGACCTTGTGATGGCCCAAGCTAATAGAGGCATTCGAGAGAAGGGTGAGAGTGCAGACCACAGGCACCTGGTGGGCACATTAACAAACTGGATGAGTCAGCTTTGTTTTAGTCTAAACTACTGGATGTTTCTTATTTATTATGCTTCACTTTCCAGCTCTTAGGCCTCTTTTGTCATCTTCAGCTTTTTTATGATGTGATGCCTTCTGCTGGATATCATCTGGCTAGAGAAGAATAAAGCCCAATTCGGATATTAAAAGGATCAAATGACCTCTTTTTCCCTGTTCAATCATAAACTACCATATACTTGAGCACTTCACAGACAAAGGGATGGCAAAAGAGTGTCCGCAATGACAATGACACATACTACATTCAATGAAATGTCCTAACCGCGAGCTGCCCAGTATACATATATAAACGTCCTGGGCAGCAGGTGGTTATAACAGTATCATAGCTGCAGCTGTTGCCTGATCACTTTTACAATGCCCCTTTACCACCTGCCACCATTTCTGTGCTCTCCCATTCTACTGGGAACCCAGGACCTCTGTGCACAGAGGAGATGGACGAACATGTGTTCCCTGATTTCCTCTGTGACTAAAAAAAGCTAGGATTTTGTTACTTCTGATTTCAGTGCTTCCTGGTACAGCCAGGGAAGCATCTGATCACACTGATCTGTGTTTGATTAGAGGTTTTGAAGGGCAAACAAGATAACAGGGGTCCAATAGACCCCTGATGTCCCCATAAGAAGTAACTGTCACTGCCCAAATATATCACAAGGGTCTTGTTCACCATTTCTGATATCAATTAAGTAAAAAAAAAAAAAAAGTAAATAGAACTAATAAAAAATACAGTATGAAAAAATGTTTCAAAGCACCCGCCCCCCCCCCTTACTCACATGTAAACACGCACGCAAGTCCTGCATGCATATGTAAACAGTGATTGCACCACACATATGAAATATCAACACAAACGTTTGAGTGAAAGTAATAACTTTAGCACCATAGCTCTCATTTAACTCTAAACTGATAACCTTCTAAGGGCTTTTAAAGTGTCCTTCTATGATTTGGATGTCTCTTCAGACAGCTTGTCCGTCTGCGGTCTTGGTACAGTGGGAGTTTGTTACACTTCACATGGAGTACAGAGGTTGTAGCACCATACTTTTCTGTTATGGAAATTGCAAGTGGTTAAAGTAGACCTGTACGAATGGATATATGAAAACTGTTTTCCCACTCAGTAAAGTAGCTTATGTGTATGCAGGTGAAATACAGAGATAGTTCAGTACTGCAGTATGGTTATACAGACCCTGTTGAGTACAGCATTGAGATTACATAGGCACAGGTACAAAAGTGTAATCACATAGGTATCAGGTGTGTTTCTAGACCTTGGCACCCAGGGTGTGTGCCCCAGCCTTTCTACTAAGTTCCCCAAGTCTCCTTTGAAGATTATCTATTCTATGCAATATACAGTTTTGAAATGTTATACAGTATATGTATCTGCTTTTCAATTTATCCATTATTCATTTAGTCATCATAATGTGACATTACAGTTTTTAGATCATTTTTGTTCAGTTAAAAAGATATTAGTTTTAGATATGACCTATAGTGATTATCAGGGTAGGGTAGCCTACCAGCCCCTCAACATTTTAATTGGTGTGCCCAAAGATGCCCATAGACTAAAACACCCTTGGCAGGCACAGTTGAGTACAGCAGTGTGATAAGACAGATACAGTTGAGTACAGTAGTTTGGTTACACGTCAGGTACAATGTAATTACACAGAGACTGTTCAATACAG
Source organism: Rana temporaria (assembly GCF_905171775.1). Lineage (NCBI taxonomy): Eukaryota > Metazoa > Chordata > Amphibia > Anura > Ranidae > Rana > Rana temporaria. The sequence goes on along the minus strand of NC_053500.1, from coordinate 50,477,869 downwards.
CAATATGATTACACAGAGACAAGTCAGTACAACAGTATGTACAAACAAATGGTCACTGCCCTCACCTATAATTGGCCTTTGCAGCAAAGAGCACATGGAAGGGCAAGGCATGCAAAACAAAACCCAAAAAAAATTCCAAGCTCAACTTACTTACCAGCCTGCAACCAATGTAGTTACCTTGTCTAACAGTATGTGTAAGGCCCTATGCACATGAGATGCTGTTAAAAGTTGTTAAACATGGGTTCAGAGGCAGTTGGACACTTTTTCAACTGCCCCTGAACACATTCAATGTTATCCTATGTGTCCATGTCTCGTTTATTGCCGTTTTTAGGCAGTTGCATTTAACCTCGTTTTTCCAGAAGCAAAAAAATGGGTTCAGACGCAAACGTTTTCCACGTTTCAGATGTAAAATGTGGCTAAACGCGGCAAAACGCGGTACTGCACTCTCACCCTTCTTGTGGCAGATAACGTGGCAAGTGGACAATCCAAAACTTGTGGCAGGTGATGTGGCCAGGTGATGTGGCAAGTGGACACTCCACAACTTGTGGCAGGTGACGTGGCAAGTGGACAATCCACAACTTGTGCCAGGTGAGGTGGCAGGTGATGTGACCAGGTGATGTGGCCAGTGGACAATCCACAACTTGTGGCAGGTGACGTCGCAAATGGACAATCCGCAACTTGTGCCAGGTGACGTGACCAGTTGACGTGGCAGGTGATGTGACCAGGTGATGTGGCCAGGTGACGTGGCCAGTGGACAATCCACAACTTGTGGCAGGTGACATGGCCAGTGGAAATCCACAACTTGTGGCATGTGGCGTGGCAAGTGGACAATCCACAACTTGTGGCAGGTGATGTGGCCAGGTGACATGGCCAGTGGACAATCCACAACTTGTGGCAGGTGACGTGGCAGTTGACGTTGCCAGGTGACATGGCAGGGGGGACGTGGCAAGTGGACAATCCACAACTTGTGGCAGGTGACGTGGCCAGTGGACAATCCACAACTTGTGGCCAGGTGACGTGGCCAGGTGATTTGGCAGGTGGATAATCGGCCAGGTCACGGGTGACCAGTGGGAGGAGGCCCTTCAGTCCTTGACTACTTGTTCCCTAACGTGGTGCAAAAGGTTTTGCAACTGTACATATTGTTGAGGGTACACTATACTCCGGTGAGACTGCACAAGATGGGTAGGCGGGCGAACCCGTTGTGCTGTCGTTGCCAGCAACACGAAGGGGACCTTATACATCTCCTGTGGTGTTGCCCGAAGCTGCACAGATATTGGACTGGGGTGGTGGGGACAATCAATTCTGTTTTCCAGACCAAGGTTCCGGTCGATCCTATATGCTGCTTATTAGGGGTGCTGGAGGATGTAGTTCCCGAAGAGATGACCAGGGTGGCTGTCTCCAGAACATTGTTCCAGGCTAGGAAATTAATCCTAATGGGGTGGAAGTCTGCCTCTCCACCGTCTCACTCCTCCTGGGTCACTCACGTGGGAATGGCGTTGGTGATGGAAAAAACATATTTATCAGCATAGGGGTGTCCTGGCAGGTTTGCGAGAATATGGGAGTTATGGCTGGACACGCCGGGTTTGAGTCCCAGAGAACTTGTCATGACTAGGATTCTAAGGTGTCTATAAATGGGTGCTAATCGGATGTCACGAGGGTTTATATGTTGTATTACTGGTATTAAGGTGGGATGGCATGTATTCTTGTTGGAGGGGGAAGAATGACGACCGTGGGTGAAGTAGGGGACTTATATTATATGTCTTTTCATGTATGATGTACACCTTGGTGGAATCATTATTTGTCTGTGCAGTGGTAATGTTTCTGTTTTGTACCTGTTTATGAAACAATAAACATCTTTCCAAAAAAAAAAAAAAAAGTGATCTAGGCCTGATGTCACTACGGGTGGTCAGCAGTTCCTTGGTCCCAATCCACATTCATAGGAGCGCTGGGTGTAACTGGAGTGCTGGATGTACCGGGGTCTCAGGAACCTCAGGGAGTCACGGGGAAGCAGGGAGCCAGATGCGTCACTCAAGACAGCGTGCGTGTCAGCATGGAGCGCAACGTCCCGTTGTCGCACCGGAAGTGACGTGGGGAACCAGGCCAGCCAATGGAATGACACGTTTTACAGCCTCCGCTGTTTCATCAGATCCATAACGTCCATAGAGAACGGGTGTACTATATGCAGGCAAAGGTGCTGTGATTGGTCAGCAGCGCATAAACAAGGAGAACACACAAATTTAACAATGGATACAAGCTGTCAAAGAGCTGGGGACTCATAGATTAAATAGGCATGGGTCATGAGAGGAAACGGCAATTGTAAAAGACAAACTGGTAATTTAAAAAAAAAAGGAAGAAGAAATATACAGTTGTGTTCAAAATTATTCAACCCCCCAATGCTGTAAAGGGTTTTAGGGAATTTAGTGTACATTTGTAATTGTATTCAGAATGAAATCCTACAAGGACTTCTTAAAGAACCATATGCAACTAAAATGACATCAATTGGTTTTGTAATACAGTAGTAAATGTTTATTTTGTGAATTCTTCATTTACACAATTATTCAACCCCTTAAAGACTACCACTCTGAAGAACAGAGGTTCATTGAAGTGTTTTCAATCAGGTATTGAAAACACCTGTGGATGTCAGGGAGCAGCAATAAAGCCTAATAAGCACCAATCAGGCAGCTTTAATTTGACTGTGATACTCAGCTCCTTCTAGACATTTACTGGTGTGGTTACAAACATGGTGAAGTCAAGAGAATGGTCCGGGAAGACCAGAGAAGAGGTGATTACTCTTCACAGGAAGGGCAATGGCTATAAGAAGATTGCAAAGATGTTAAACATACCAAGAGACACCATAGGAAGCATCATTCGCAAATTCAAGCCAAAGGGCACTGTTGAAACGCTACCTGGTCGTGGCAGAAAGAAGATGCTGACTTCGACTGCTGAGCGCTACCTGAAGCGTAGAATGGAGAAAAGTCCCCGTGTGACTGCTGAGGAACTGAGAAAAGATTTGTCAGATGTGGGTACTGAAGTTTCTGCTCAGACAATACGGCGCACACTGCGTAATGAAGGCATCCATGCCAGAACTCCCAGGCGCACCCCCTTGCTGTCTCCAAAGAATAAGAAGAGTCGACTGCAGTATGCAAAAATCATGTGGACAAACCACAGAAGTTTTGGGATTGTGTTCTGTGGACTGATGAAACAAAATTAGAAGTGTTTGGGCCCATGGATCAACACTATGTTTGGAGGAAGAAGAACAAGGCCTATGATTAAAAGAACACCTTGCCTACTGTGAAGCATGGCAGGGGGTCAATCATGCTTTGGGGCTGTTTTGCTTCTGCAGGTACAGGGAAGCTTCAGCGTGTGCAAGGTACCATGAATTCTCTTCAGTACCAGGAGATAGTGGATAACAATGTGATGCAGTCCGTCACAAACCTGAGGCTTGGGAGACGTTGGACCTTTCAACAGGACAATGATCCCAAGCATACCTCCAAGTCCACTAGAGCATGGTTGCAGATTAAAGGCTGGAACATTTTGGAGTGGCCATCGCAGTCACCAGACTTAAATCTGATTGAGAAACTCTGGTGGGACTTAAAGAAAGCAGTTGCAGTGCGCAAGCCTAAGAATGTGACTGAACTGGAGGCTTTTGCCCACGACGAATGGGCGAAGATACCCGTAGATCGCTGCAAGACACTTGTGTCAAGCTATGTTTCAAGTTTAAAAGCTGTTATAACTGTAAAAGGATGTTGTACTAAGTACTAAGATTGAATGTCAATTGGGGGTTGAATAAAACTGATAATGATGTGAGCACAGAAAAGACATTTGTGGTTATTTCATTATGAATGTTATGTTATATTTGTCTGACCTACATGTGCCTCTTTGATTTAATTGTAAGCAGGATGACAGGATGATCAAAATCAGTGTCAAACTGGGCAAAACAATCAATTTCAGTGGGGGTTGAATAATTTTGAATACAACTGTATCTCTCTCTCGATCTCTCCCATAGCAAGAGGCTAAAAAACAATAATAATGGTACTAATGGGTAGTACGGGTAACAATACAAACGGTATAAAAAGATTAGAAGATTAAAAAACTAGACACCAATGATACGGACAATCTGTGATTATGTATATATAGAGTAAAAACGATCGATTATTAAAATCGATCGATTATTAAAAATTAGCCAATGAATGGTGATTTATAAAAAATGAACAATGAAGAAATGAACAGAGGTTATTAATAGAAAATGTTAAATGTAAATAAGACATGGCAGAAATAACCATGACAAGAAGATGATGGTAATAGTGATAGTGAATACTTAGAGCACTTTAGATATTTTAAATATTTCAAAGTATTTTAAAAAACCTAGACCACTATAAATGAGAGTGTGTACATATAAACATATATACACACATACATACATATATACGCACATATGCACATATACATACACATTCACCACACCCATGGCAATGTTGGCAATCTAAAAAATGATAATGAATAGAGACAATTCTCAGAAAATTATCAAAGAAAGTGTACCGATGTACATATATACGTACACACATATATAAGGGGAGAAATGGAAGTAGTAGTGCTGTATAATTATAAATAAATATACCGATCAATATAAATATAATATAGTATATTATATCTCTTGAAGATATATCAAAATAATACATCAACAGTACATGCATACACACACAAAAGGGGTCCTGTATCACCATGTGTAAGTGTTAGCATGTAATAACCATAACAAATATGCAAGAATTAATTAATCAAAATAAACTAATAAAATAAGTAATAATATCAAGAAATAAATTAAATAATATTACAAGTCTTAATCTCCTCATTGAGGCCATGGGGCGACATGGTATTTAACCACTTAAGCCCCGGACCTTTAGGCAGCTAAATGCCCAGGCCAGGTTTTGCAATTCGGCACTGCGTCGCTTTAACTGACAATTGCGCGGTCGTGCGACGTGGCTCCCAAACAAAATTTACGTCCTTTTTTTCCCCACAAATAAAGCTTTCTTTTGGTGGTATTTGATCACCTCTGCAGTTTTTATTTTTTGCGCTATAAACAAAAATAGAGCGACAATTTTGAAAAAAAAAACCAATATTTTTTACTTTTTGCTATAATAAATATCCCCCAAAAACATATATCATTTTTTTTCCCTCAGTTTAGGCCGATACGTATTCTTCTACCTATTTTTGGTAAAAAAAAATCACAATAAGCGTTTATCGATTGGTTTGCGCAAAATTTATAGCGTTTACAAAATAGGGGATAGTTTTATTGCATTTTTATTATTATTATTTTTTTTACTACTAATGGCGGCGATCAGCGATTTTTTTCGTGACTGCGACATTATGGCGGACACTTCGGACAATTTTGACACATTCTTGGGACCATTGTCATTTTCACAGCAAAAAATGCATTTAAATTGCATTGTTTATTGTGAAAATGACAGTTGCAGTTTGGGAGTTAACCACAGGGGGCGCTGAAGGAGTTCAGCTTCACCTAGTGTGTGTTTACAACTGTAGGGGGGTGTGGCTGTAGGTCTGACGTCATCGATCAAGTCTCCCTATAAAAGGGATGACACAATCGATGCAGCCGCCACAGTGAAGCACGGGGAAGCCGTGTTTACATACGGCTCTCCCCATTCTTCAGCTCCGGGGAGCGATCGCGAGGGGGCGGCTAGAAACGTTTCTAGCCGCGCCCTCGTCCCGGATCGCTCCCTGAGGCTTAGCGACCGCTGCATGTACCGGGGGGGGTCCCGAAAGGCAGCGACTGCGGGCACATCGTCCTGCCTGTCCGTGCCATTTTGCGGACGTATATGTACATGGGGCAGTCGTTAAGCGGTTAAAGAATAAATCCAGAAAGTTTCTTGTCTACAAATACATTGAAATCTTTCGACTGCAGTAGGGGTTTCGGGTATAGCCTTGATAACCCACACCTGCATAGCAGTGATATCTTTATGGTGGTGCGTCGCAAAGTGACGTGCGACACTATATTTGGGATTGCCTGCACGAACAGCACGACGATGTTCCTCAAATTTAGTGCGAAGGGCTCTAATCGTTCTTCCTACATACAGTAGGCCACAGGGGCAGGAGATACAATAAATTACGTACGTCGTGGAACAATTATAAAAGGAACTTAAAGGGTCACTAAAGGAATTTTTTTTTTTAGCTAAATAGCTTCCTTTACCTTACTGCAGTCCTGGTTTCATGTCCTCATTGTTCGTTTTTGCTTTGATGTTGCTGTAAATCCTTTCTGTTTTGGACACTTCCTGGTTGTCTGTTTCCTGATCACCACAGTACTGGGAGATTTCTCACTGTGGTGACTAATCAAGGAGGTGTGATTACTGTGTGTAAAACTAAACTGGATTGGTGCTGAGGAGTTTTAGACAAAGTATCACTGCCCTCTATTGGCTCACTGCCCTCTATTGGCTTTTTGTACATCAGAGAACCAGGAAACAACAGCAAAAACGAAACTAAACTGCAGGCACATTATATGATTGGTTTTTATCTATTTTTAATCATTTTTAAAAGGAATCAGTTAACTATTATGTCTCTATACCCTGTAAACAGTCATTTCAGCTAAAACATTTTTTTCCTTTAGTGACCCTTTAAAGTAGGGTTGTCCAGATACCGATACCAGTATCGGTATCGGGACCGATACCGAGTATTTGCGGGAGTACTCGTACTCGCGCAAATACCCCCGATACCTAAATAGAATACTTTCCCCCCCCTTTCCCCCCCGCCGCTGCTGCCGCATCGCGCCGCCGCATCGAGGGACATGGCTAGAGGGACATTGCTGCATATGTGAGGGACATGGCTAGAGGGACATTGCTGCATATGTGAGGGACATGGCTGCATATGTGAGGGACATGGCTAGAGGGACATGGCTGCATATGTGAGGGACATGGCTAGAGGGACATTGCTGCATATGTGAGGGACATGGCTAGAGGGACATTGCTGCATATGTGAGGGACATGGCTAGAGGGACATTGCTGCATATGTGAGGGACATGGCTAGAGGGACATTGCTGCATATGTGAGGGACATGGCTAGAGGGACATTGCTGCATATGTGAGGGACATGGCTAGAGGGACATGGCTGCATATGTGAGGGACATGGCTAGAGGGACATGGCTGCATATGTGGGGGACATGGCTGCATATGGGGGGGACATGGCTGCATTTGGGGACACATTTAAAAAAAGTATCGGTATTCGGTATCGGCGACTACTTGAAAAAAAGTATCGGTACTTGTACTCGGTCCTAAAAAAGTGGTATCGGGACAACCCACTTTAAAGTAAAAGTCTTATCATTAGCTACAAAATTCCTTTTTCCATGTGTAACATTGGAACAGGTCAGGCATACAGCCTTTTTGCACGGGAACATCCCTACTAGAGGCATGAGAGTAAGTTGTTTAAGCCTTATTTGTTTGGTGCTACCTGAAGATTTAATTTTGCTAGGGGCAACCTTACTTTTAATATTAGGAGCCCTACGATAAGCACATTTTGGCAAGGCGGTTATAGATGTAGAGAGATGAGGATCCTGAATCAGAATTGGCCAATGTTTCTTGATGATATTTTCCATTTTTTTTTCTCAAATAACTTTTTATTGAAAACAATTGCTTACAACATGCAAAAGCATGGGATATAGCATAAGGGAAGATGTACAAAGTAGGACACAAATCTGCAAACGTTACAGACCTTCAAGCAATGAGAAGTATGGTTTGTCGTTGCACTGTTTAAGCAGTAGTAAGCACATACCCGACGTTAAATCTGCTAAATCATAGAAGCATACATTAGAACTTTGCAAAACATTAAACCTGAGGTGAGTCACAAGAGTACTCATGGAAGAAAGGAGAAAAAAAAAAAGGAGAAAGAGAGAAAAGAGAAAAAGGAAGGGGGATAGGGAAAAAGGGAGAGAGAAAGGCGTCATCGAATCGGCTTGTTTAAGTGGTTATAGTGGGTTGTCCCGAAGGCGCCACGGCTCCCAGACAATGTCATGGGCTTCCAGCCTGTCCTGCATCCTGATTTTCCATTTTTTTATGTTTGACATGATACTGAGTGATAAAACTAGTAGTGGGTACCAAATTAGATTTTTGGGACTGAGGCAGAGAATCTAGTTCGTACATATTACGAGCTTCTTCGACAAGATTCAAAGGATAACCTTTAGCAATAAATGTATCCTTTAAATTGGCACTTAGTGATTGGTAATCTTCTAGTCTGGTACAATTGCGTCTGAGTCGATGAAATTGGCTTTTGGCCACATTGTTGATCCATCTGGGGTCATGGCAACTGGAATAGTTCCTGCGGAATGCCAATTACCATCTAAGGCTCCTCAGAAAAGTAAAACATCTATTCACGCAAAATAACAGGTCACTACTTGCCCAGGCTTTTATCCATTCCCGGTTAGACGGGGCAAACGTATTCCTATTGGGTGCCCCGCAGAAATGGGCCCATAAGCTCCAGGTGGTTCAGAACCACACTGCTCGCTTTGTACTCGGTCTAGCGAGACAAGACCATATTAGCCTGGCCAGGAGATCACTTCATTGGCTCCCTATCGAGCAGAGAGTGATCTTTAAAACGCTCTGTATCTTCTTTTGTGCATACTGGGGACAGGGTCCCAAGTACTTACACAGCTTGTCGGTGCACTATGAACCCTCGCGCCTATTAAGATCCAAGACCCAACATTTAGCCACAGTTATTCCATCTAAACTTTCTTCCATGGGAGGCAAACGACTCCAGAGTAGGGGTGCCATGCTGTGGAATGCCCTCTCCTTGGAACTCAAGATGACACCTAACCTGCTCCTCTTCAGAAAAAAACTAAAGACGGAGCTGTTCGTCCAGGCCTATGGATAAATGTATATTCTTTTCTCTCTCACAGTCCGCCCCCTCATTGAAGGGGCCACTTGCCTCTCTAATAACTATGATGTCTTCTACCCCTCCTCTAGTATCCCCACTGTTCCTTTTTTCTTTTATATTTTTTCTTATACACTTCACGGCTCTTTCCTCTTGCTCCCCTAAGGGCTGGATACCCTTTCCTTTCACCGCCCTCTCTTCTCTTTTCTCTCTCTTCCTCACCACGGATTGATTCAAAGTTACATCTCACCAGCGGCGCTTAGACGCTCACTTCACAGTGGGCATTTGGCGCCTAATTAAGCTCAAAAATCAATCAATCAATCAATAGTGGAGATAGGAGTTTACAGCTGTGGGTTTGGTAAAAAAATGTGCACTAATAATGTTGTTGTCATGAAATAACTCTAAATCTAAATAGCATATGGAGTAAGAATCCATGGCCGAGGTGAAAGTTAGATCAAAAGGATTGTTATTACAGTAGGCTACAAAATCAATAATGAAATCAGTAGACCCATTCCAAATCATAATAATGTCATCTATATAACGACCATAGAAGACTACATGTGCCGCAAAAGGGCTATTTTTGTCTATAAATCTAGCCTCCCACATACCCATTGTAAGGTTGGCGTGGCTAGGTGCAAAATTGGCACCCGTGTCCGTACCCTGCTTTTGTAAATAAAAATCACCATCAAACTGAAAATAATTATGTTCAAGGCAGAAGCGAGTGGCCAGGAGAATTAATTCTATCTGTTGTATATTTAAACTTGGGTCTTCTTTAAGGAAGTATGATACCGCCTCAAGTCCCACAGTGTGTGATATCGATGTATAAAGAGAGCAAACATCAAGAGAAACCCAATGATATGAGGGTTCCCAAGAGTAGGGTAGCAATAAGTCGATTAAATGGGTACCATCACGAATGTAAGACAGAAGGGCTTGAGCTAATGGCGGCCTCCAACTTACTCAACGTGCCATCAGCAAGAGCTTGTTTGATAATGTGGGATGATTCTTCTATAAATTTTGGTAAAGGATCCTGTTTTAATTTTTCATAAGTATCTTTGTCAGAAAGCAATTGTATGGGCTCTATCATATAATCGGTTTTGTCTTGTAGCACTATCCCCCCTCCCTAATATGCTGATCTAATAATGATGTCCGGATTCATGCTGAGGGATTTCAAGGCTTGGTATTTCAAGGGATTGAGGTTGTTCCTAAATCGAGTAGTTTTAGAGGAATCCGACTTACCGTATTTTCCGGCGTATAAGACGACTTTCTGGATGCAAAAACATGCATCCAAAGTCGGGGGTCGTCTTATATGCCGGGGACGGTCTCCGTGCTGCCAGCGTCAATGATTTAAAAGACGCTCCTTCTCCTCAGAGTGTTCTGTGATAGGCGGAACACAAATCCTCCCAGCAGCGCCACTGTTCTGTGTTCCTCCTATCACAGATGCCTTCTCATCCTCGGATGAGATGAGAAGACGTCCACGATAGGCGGAACACAGAACAGAGGCGCTGCTGGGAAGATTTGTGTTCCGCCTAACACAGGACAGTCTGAGGAGAAGGCGCGGCTTTCAAATCATTGACGCTCGCGCTCGCAGCACGGAGACTGTCACCGCCTGCAAAAAAGTGAGTGTTTGCAGTGATTGCACTGGGGGGCAAGTTCAGGCACAGTGGGGGAACGTGATGGCACAGAGAGAGGCAAGTGATGGTACAGTGAGGGGCAAGTGATGGCACAGTGAGGGGCAAGTGATGGCACAGTGGGGGGCAAGTGATGGCACAGTGAGGGGCAAGTGATGGCACAGTGAGGGGCAAGTGATGGCACAGTGAGGGGCAAGTGATGGTACAGTGAGGGGCAAGTGATGGCACAGTGAGGGGCAAGTGATGGCACAGTGAGGAGCAAGTGATGGCACAGTGGGGGCAAGTGATGGCACAGTGGGGGCAAGTGATGGCACAGTGGGGGAAAGTGATGGCACAGTGGGGGAAAGTGATGGCACAGTGGGGGCATGTAATGTAATGGCACAGTGAGGAATGTAATGTAATGGCACAGTGAGGAATGTAATGTAATGGCACAGTGAGATTTGAAAAAGCCTGTTTCTGTCAGCGGTCCTGGCTACCCCTCAGCTTTCAGAAAGACTAGTAAGAAGGGGGTAGTCTTATACAGTGAGTATATCCCAAAACCAAATTTTTTTCTGGAAAATTAGGGGGTCGTCTTATACGCCCAGTCATCTTATACGCTGGAAAATACGGTACATAAGTCAGTAAGTTCCTTAGAAAACTACCTGGTAAAAAGTGGAAAGATAGGGGCCTTTGGACTGGGTAGGGTAAAAGATAGACTTGGGTCTAAAAGAAGTATGGGCTATAGGGAGAGGAGATTGAGAGTATTGGGACCACACAATCAAATCATCCTCTTCTTCATCAGCATTCCAAAGGTCACAAAGATCTTGGATGGCCTGAAGATCAGCAGAAGTGTCTAGATTGGGCATCACCTCACATGACAAAATGGACTCAGTGGGAGCAGCTGAGGTTTTCATGTTGAAATATCTTTTCAACGTTAAATTACGGATACATTTATTGAGATCCTTAAACATGGTAAATGAATTAGGATAAGTGGTGGGGGCAAAATTAAGGTCTTTGGCTAATGAGGATTCTTGCGTATTTAAGGTGATAGAAGATAAATTATAGATTTTTACAGTTTCCGCAATTTGTCTGGGCGCGGAGAGTGAAGATCTATGTTTCCCCCTTCCTCCTCTCGTACCTCTTCTGTGTGTTTTCTTTTTATTTGGGAGGGTAGAGACTTTGGTAGGGGGACCTGCAATAAAAAAGAGGCAGGAATGGTAGCAGAGGGACCTCCAAAGGTGACTGTAGTGGTGTCATCATGGCAAGCCAATGCATCCGTAACAGGAATAACCAAATGCAAAGTATGATGGGAGGATTCCAATGTGATATTCTTAGTGGGAGAAACAGTCAGACTAGTCACATCGATACTACAAGTAGTTGGGGAGAGTTTTTTAGTAGAGGGCATAACTGTCTTAGATGTAGAGGATGTGGTGGAAATGGAACAAGTGGATTTAGGTACTAGATTTAATGACATAAGTGGTACAGGGGTAGAATGGGCCAAACCCCTTTTCCAACTGAAGACTATTATGAGTATAGTCATCCAGGTCTCTCCTAAATTTACCTAATTTATTTTGGATGAGAAAGTCCTCACTTTTTTTGGTGTTAATTTTAAAGGTTCTCAACCATTCAGTGGGTAGGGAAGAATGTCATGAATAAAAGTTGGAGATATTATCTATAGTTTTCTGTCGCAGAATAAGATACCGTTCATATCTGTGTTTAATAAGAATTTGAATCCATTTCTGAGTACAGAACTCAGCTATGCCTTCCTGAAGTCCCCTAGGGGGGATTTTGGATGAAAAATATTGTTTGAGAAAGAAGCAATCCCACCATTGTTGATTGGCTGAAATGGTAATATCTTCTATACGTCTCATTCTTGTACATGTGTCTTTATATTTGGTGTCAGACCATGATCGAGAATGGACGAGGGGACTAAAAAAATTATTAGGAAATAATGTATAGAATTCATCCAAGAGATCAAATTTATGTTTCTCTATCAGCTCTATGATATCCATATTGAGAAAAGAGAGAGAGAGAGAGAAGAGGTGGGGAAGGGAAAAAGAGTGGTATGTACTCATTATTAGATCAGCAGATAAGGGAGGGGGGATAGTGCTACAAGACAAAACCCATTATATGATAGAGGCCATACGATTGCTTTCTGACAAAGATACTTATGAAAAATTAAAACAGGATCCTTTACCGAAATTTATAGAAGAATCATCCCACATTATCAAACAAGCTCTTGCTGATGGCACGTTGAGTAAGTTGGAGGCCGCTTTTTACAAAAAATTTTTTTTTCAAGTTCCTTATCTATATCACTTGCCAAAAATCCACAAAGACTATAATAACCCACCAGGTCGCCCTATTGTTGCCTCTATGGACAGTATCACTACCAGTTTTTTCCTTTATATAGATAATTTTTTACAGCCATTAGCTCAAGCCCTTCCATCTTACATTCGTGATGGTACCCATTTAATCGACTTATTGCTACCCTACTTTTGGGAACCCTCATATCATTGGTTTTCTCTTGATGTTTGCTCTCTTTATACATCGATACCACACACTGTGGGACTTGAGGCGGTATCTTACTTCCTTAAAGAATACCCAAGTTTAAATATACAACAGATAGAATTCATTCTCCTGGCCACTCGCTTCTGCCTTGAACATACTTATTTTCAGTTTGATGGTGATTTTTATTTACAAAAGCAGGGTACGGCCATGGGTGCCAATTTTGCACCTAGCTACGCCAACCTTACTATGGGTATGTGGAAGGCTAGATTCATAGACAAAAATAACCCTTTCGCGGCACATGTAGTCTTCTATGGTCGTTATATAGATGACATTATTATGATTTGGGATGGGTCTACTGATTCCATTATTGATTTTGTGGCCTACTGTAATAACAATCCTTTTGATCTAACTTTCACCTCGGCCATGGAATCTTACTCCATATGCTATTTAGATTTAGAGTTATTTCATGACAACAACACTATTAGTGCAAAAAATGTATTCCAGTTGCCATCACCCCAGATGGATCAACAATGTGCCCAAAAGCCAATTTCATCGGCTCAGACACAATTGTACCAGACTAGAAGACTACCAATCACTAAGTGCCAATTTAAAGGATACATTTATTGCTAAAGGTTATCCTTTGAATCTTGTCGAAGAAGCTTGTAATATGTACGAACTAGATTCTCTACCTCAGTCCCAAAAATCAAATTTGGTACCCACTACTTGTTTTATCACTCAGTATCATGTCAAACATAAAAAAAATGGAAAATATCATCAAGAAACATTGGCCAATTCTGATTCAGGATCCTCATCTCTCTACATCTATAACCACCTTGCCAAAATGTGCTTATTGTAGGGCTCCTAATATTAAAAGTAAGATTGCCCCTAGCAAAATTAAATCTTCAGGTAGCACCAAACAAATAAGGCTTAAACAACTTACTCGCATCCCTCTAGTAGGGATGTTCCAGTGCAAAAAGGCTGCATGTCTGACCTGTTCCAATGTTACACATGGAAAAATGAATTTTGTAGCTAATGATAAGACTTTTACTTTAAGTTCCTTTTATAATTGTTCCACGACATACGTAATTTATTGTATTTCCTGCCCCTGTGGCCTACTGTATGTAGGAAGAACGATTAGAGCCCTTCGCACTAGATTTGGGGAACATCGTCGTGCTGTTCATGCAGGCAATCCCAAATATAGTGTCGCACATCACTTTGCGACGCACCACCATAAAGATATCACTGCTATGCAGGTGTGGGTTATCGAGGCTATACCTGAAACCCCTACTGCAGTCGAAATATTTCAACGTCTTTGTAGACAAGAAACTTTCTGGATTTATTCTTTAAATACCATGTCGCCCCATGGCCTCAATGAGGAGATTGAGACTTGTAATATTATTTAATTTATTTCTTGATATTATTACTCATTTTATTAATTTCTTTTGATTAATTAATTCTTGCATATTTGTAATGGTTAGTAAATGCTAACACTTACACATGGTGATACAGGACCCCTTTTGTGTGTGTATGCATGTACTGTTGATGTATCATTTTGATATATCTTCAAGAGATATATAATATACTATATCATATTTATATTGATCGGTATATTTATTTATAATTATACAGCACTACTACTTCAATTTCTCCCCTTATATGTGTGTGTACATATATATGTACATCGGTACACTTTCTTTGGTAATTTTCTGAGAATTGTCTCTATTCATTATCATTTTTTAGATTGCCAACATTGCCATGTGAATGTGTATGTGTATGTATATGTGCATATGTGCATATATATGTGTGAATGAATGAATGAATGAATTAAAAACATATATAGCGCGGCACATGCGAACTGAATCGCCTCTGGGCGCTTGTTGTTACTGTCTCTTGACATCAAAAGAGCAGAGTTTTAATCTGTCTTCTGAAAGTCAGGTGGTTTTCCTCCAACCGAATGCTGGTTGGTAAAGCGTTCCATAGTCTAGGACCTTGAAAAGCAAACCTTCTTTCTCCTTTGGACTTGTATTTGGTTTTGGGTACCTTGACCAAATTTTGGTCGGTGGATCGCAGAACGCGATTGGAATTGTGGGGTTCTATCTTGTCGCAAAGATATTGCGGAGCCTTCCCATGGATGCACTTATGTGTCAGGCAGAGTGCTTTAAAAGCAATTCTGTCTTTTACTGGCAACCAGTGAAGGGTTCTCAGCGAAGGTGAGATTGATTCCCATGTCTTTTTGCCAGTCACAAGTCTGTGTGTATATATGTTTATATGTACACACTCCCATTTATAGTGGTCTAGGTTTTTTAAAATATTTTTAAATACTGTATTTATTGGCGTATAACACTCACTTTTTTACCCTGAAAATAGAGGGTAAACTGTGCCTGCGTGTTATACGCAGGGGGCTGTGGAAAGTTTTTCCCTGAAACTTCCGTCTTAAAGTTAGGGTGCGTGTTATACGTCGATAAATACGGTATTTAAAAAATCTAAAATGCTCCAAGTATTCACTATCACTATTACCATCATCTTCTTGTCATGGTTATTTCTGCCATGTCTTATTTACATTTACCATTTTCTATTAATAACCTCTGTTCATTTCTTCATTGTTAATTTTTTATAAATCACCATTCATTGGCTCATTTTTAATAATCGATCGATTTTAATTATCATTTTAACTCTATATATACATAATCACAGATTGTCGGTACCATTGGTGTCTAGTTTTTTAATCTTCTAATCTTTTTATACTGTTTGTATTGTTACCCGTACTACCCATTAGTACTATTATTATTGTTTTTTAGCCTCTTGCTATGGGAGAGATCGAGAGAGATATATATTTCTTCTTCCTTTTTTTAAAATTGCCGGTTTGTCTTTTACAATTGCCGTTTCCTCTCATGACCCATGCCTATTTAATCTATGAGTCCCCAGCTCTTTGACAGCTTGTATCCATTGTTAAATTTGTGTGTTCTCCTTGTTTATGCGCTGCTGACCAATCACAGCACCTTTGCCTGCATATAGTACACCCGTTCTCTATGGACGTTATGGATCTGATGAAACAGCGGAGGCTGTAAAACGCGTCATCCCATTGGCCGGCCCGGTTCCCCGAGTCACTTCCAGTGCGACGACGGGACGTTGCGCTCCACGCTGACACGCACGCTGTCTCGAGCGGCGCATCTGGCTCCCTGCTTCCCCGTGGCTCCCTGAGACACTGGATCCCGGTACATCCAGCGCTCCAGTTACACCAAGCGCTCCTATGAATGTGGATCAGGACCAAGGAACTGCTGACCACCCGTAGTGACATCGGGCCTGCATCACCTTTTACATGCCCTTTTTACTTCTAATGTTTGTGAGTAGTCATTTGGCTGTCTGTGATATATTATTTATGTATTAAATCTTCTGCTTACTGCACTTAGATTGGCGCATCTCTTTCTCCTTCTACAGTATAGGAGTTGGACTACAGTACGGTTCAAGATTAATCCAGTACAGTACAAGATTATGAATATACTGTACAGAGTTTGTGCAGTGTAACTGCATAGACACAATCCAACAGTGTTATTACACTGGTGTGAATACACCAACATATCCTAGTACAGTGATGGCGAACCTTGGCACCACAGATGTTTTGGAACTACATTTCCCATGATGCTCATGCACTTTTCAGTGTGGTTGAGCATCATGGGAGATATTGTTCCAAAACATCTGGAGTGCCAAGGTTTGCCATCACTACCCTAATACAGCAGTATGATTTTACAGATACAGAGTAGTACAGCAGAGTGGGATTACTCAAGAGACAGTCCAGTACAGGGTTATCACTGCTTGAACTCATTCCAATAAAGCAGTGTGATTCTACAGATATAGTCCAAAACAGCAAACATCTTCAGTAACTTCTGGGTCACTAACTCGGAAATGTTTTATTTTTTATGCTCATGAAAAAAAAAATTCTCTGTGTTCATTGGAGGTAACAGCTCTGCTTTAGATCATCCCTAGCTGGGTATATTGCCACCTGCAGGTGTTGGACGCTAGGTGTGCTAAAAAACCAAAGCTCAGGGGGCAGCCTCTGCTGGTGGCAATAACCCCTTCCACAAGTGATGATCTATCTAGTTAGTGATGAGCTAAAGCAAAGCTATGTCTGCCAAAGAATAAAAAAGAAAAGCATGATCTCTGGATCTTGAGGCTAGCTACTCTGAGACTGGTGACAGAGGAATTTATGAAGAATTACAGGTTGTCATTAGGGAAGTAATTCTCTTGCGTGTGAAAGCCACTAAAAAACAACTGTTATATCAGTCCCAGCTGATTTTTGAGCAGGAGGAGTGGACTGGGAGACTATTGGCTTGGTTGTCTTAGGCCCTGTACACATGATCAGGTTCAGGTTCAGTTTCACCAGTCCAAACCTACCGTGTGTATGGCCCATCGGACTTTTGTCCTTCAGACCAAAGTTTTAAAACTTGCTTTAAAATCAGACTGATGGACTGATGACCGATCGGTCAAAACCGATGGTTAGTACGCAAAAGCATCGGTTCAAAACCCGCGCATGCTCAGAATCAAGTCGACGCATGCTTGGAAGCATTGAACTTCTTTTTTTTTAGCATGTCGTCGTGTTTTACGTCACCACGTTGGACTCGATCGGTTTTTGAACTGATGGTGTGTACGCACATCAGACCATCAGTCCATCAGTCCGTTTTCATCAGTTTGGACTGATCGTATGTACAAGGCCTTAGAAACAAGCTACTGCTATGCATATTCCATCCATCAGGGATTCTGATGGGACCCTGTTGACGGAACTGCAGGCTATCGATGCATGATTTGAGAGTTACGATGCTGGTCTGTACTCTTCTACCTCTGCTCGAGACTCTGAGGGATTGAACTCATATCCAGAGACTGTTGACTTCCTGATCCTATCAGCTTAGTCAAGACTAATGCTCGATGCCCCAATAATCCTGAAGGAGACTCAAAGAGCAATAAGCTCCCTGCAGGCTGAAAAGACCCCGGGGGAGGATGGTCTCCCCTCGGAGTTCTACAAAACCTATAGTGAACCCCTTGCTGAGAAACTCCAGGGGGTCCTGATGTCATCCTCAGATGCAGCTTCTCTTCCTACATCCATGCTGTGAGCTGTGGTGGTGCCGAAACTGGGTAGGGATCTATAATTTTACTTCTCATATAGGTCCATCTCCCTTCCAAATGTCGATGCCAAAATATTTACCAAAATCCTGGCTTCCCGCCTTAATAAAGTTATTCTCTCCCTAATCCACGGAGATCAAACAGATTTTATGTCAGGCAAGGGGACGGATATTAATTTACCGAGATTGTTTACAATGATTGCTTATGCGCAGGGCAGCGACAGCCCAGGTGTGGTGGCCTCTCTGGATGCTGAAGAGGCTTTTGACTTGGTGGAGTGGGACTATTTGTGGCAGGTGCTACTTAAATTTGTTTTCACACCCAAATTCATCTCTTGGGTCCAACATCTATACTCTGCCCCTAGAGCCAGAGTAAGGACAAATAACACACTATCTGAACCATTCCCACTCCACCCGGGTACCAGGCAGTGATGCCCCCTCTCCCCGGACTCTCGCACTGGCACTGGAACCTTTGAAAATACTTATTTCAGCTTCCTCTAGTGTCCAGGGTATACCAGTTGAGCCACTAGTGGAGAAAATATCCCTCTATGTCGATGACACTTTTTTATATTTGAGCAATACCCAACAGTCCTTAGCTGCTGCCCATATTATAAATACAGTTGGTAGGTATTCTGGTGTTAGGATAAATTGGGATACATCTGGGCTTTTCCCACTAGTCCATACAGTGCTCCCTCAAAACTTTTCCGGCTCCTCTCGCTTGGGAATCTTGCTTTTAGTACCTAGGGATTCTCATTTAGAGGGATCTTTCTGTGTAACTGGATGACAACCTTTACCCAATAAAAATGTTTGGGCGTGGAATCAAGCCTAATCAAGATGACCTTTCTCCCTACGTTTTTGTACATCTTTAGGCACACACCGGTACCGATTCCTGGTGCCTTCTTTACTAGACTTGAGCAAAACCTAACCTAATTTATTTGGGTGGGTTCTACCCCTAGGCTGGCCAGGACCACCCTGCAGCTCCCTATGTTTAAGGAAGATCTAGCTCTGCCCTGCTTTAAAAGGTACTATTCGGCAGTGGTGCTGGTAACTGTGCAAGAATGGTTTGAACAGACCAAGCCCACCCCGGCGGTTAACCTGGAGGCAGCGCTGTTAGGCTCCTAGTCAGATCTTAGTAACTTAGTATACAGAGGACCACATTCTAACTCTAATATCAACCCTTCAATGAAAACTAGCATTTTTGTATGAAGGCAGGTGACGACCGCCCTGAGGGAACCAGGCACGATCTCCCCTCATACCCTGCTATCGGGCAACCCTACCCTTCCACATCTTAGATCCATGCCAGACCCACAGTTATGGGCTAGGTATGGTATTAAAACTTTGCGCCATTATGCTTGAGAGCAGTCTTCTTCCTTTGAGCTAAAGAATAGATTTAAATTACCATCCTGGATGCTCTTCAGATACCTGCAGCTTAAACACGCAATACAGGCACAGTTTCCTGACTCTGTCACCTTAACTCCCCATTCGGTGGAACAACTTTTAATGGCACTCAATATTGATAGAGCATTGTCCTCAATTTATCTCACACTTAGGTTGGGAGAGGGAGCTAAATCCATTATATCAGAAATGGCAACAAGATATACCTTCTTTTGACAGGGAAGACTGGGATGAAGGTATCCAACAATATCTCCCTTTAATGATATCCACTAGAGACTGTCTAGTCCAGCTTAAATTTCTCCACAGGGTTTATTATACTGCTGAGAGACTGTCCTCTTAATACCACACCACTCAGGCCAGTTGTCCCAAATGTCAAACTGAAATAGGTGACTATATTCACATGGTATGGTCTTGTCCACATATTCAAAGCTTTTGGCGAGTGGTGGCTGCTGACGTAAATGCAGTGAGCACAGTATAAATAATACTGGACCCTGTGGTACTTTTTCTAGGAATTACGGAATATACTCGCTACTTCTACTCATCAGAAATTGTATTTTATACCACGTACTATGCTAGGAAAATGATACTTACAATATGGAAACTGTCGGAGGCCGCTACAGTAGCAGCCCGGAGGTCTATGATCAACGCAGTGCTTCCTCTCTATTCAACTCACATACATGGGTCGTAAATACCATAAAAAATGTAAGAAAATATGGTCGACCTGGGTGGCTGCTAAAAAACGTACTTTTTGAGTATTCCTGTATTCTCCTTTTGACTTAGGAAATACCCCCCCCCCCTTGTTTTTCCATCCTTCGACCCCTGTTTCCTAATCCCCATACCCCCCCCTTTCCCCTCCTAATGGCATATTCTCCCTAATGGGTGCTAGGTTTTAGTCAACTACTAAATCCGTTATGAAATATGCCCTACTATAACTCATGTCTTGAAGTTTATGTTTGGATAGTTCTAGGTGGGATGTATTCTGTTTTTGACTGGTGAATGTAGGTGTCTATGAAGTTTATATAACTGTATGATCATGTGTGTTACAATACAAGCTGTATTCTTTGTGTTATTTTCATGTATAACGTGATTTATTTTGTCAATACATTTTTACTGTTAGAAAAGAAAGAAAAAAAGAAAAGCATGTGGATCAGGAGTTTCCTCTGACTTTTGTAGCTGCATTCTGTCTCTACGCCTGTGATTCTGGCAATCTCCAGCATCAGTATTAATGCTACAGACAGCTAGGCAATTAGCATTTTCTCAAAGAGGTCAGCAATGGCAGCCTATTATGAATTTCATGATACATTTTATAGAAAAGCTAAATAAACACTGAAAAACATATTATGCAGTGAAGGCCTTGGGATGTGATGGACTCATAAATAATTTGGTGAATTTCCAGGACAATAATAGATACAACATCTATGTTTAACCTATAAAAATAGATACATGATCACTCATAATTACATATTTGTCTCACATACTGTATTTCTTGGCAGCTAGGTGGATTTAAATGTAAAATGCTTTTAAATGCTTTTGGTCTGGTGGTCCTGCCAGTAACACACTTCCTGTATTAGAGTGCAAAACTCATTCACTGTACTGTGAACTATGCTTGTTTTGTTGATACCGTGTTAATAAATTGATATATATCTTTTATCCCTACTATTTTGAGTTTATCTTTCTATACAGTACCAATATAGTCCTCTTGCCCCCTTTCCTCCTTGGTCTTTTGGGTCCTTGGGGCCCCTCAAGTCCTAACTCTATTCTAACTGATGTTTAGGATGATGGTACTACTATTTCTTTATTGTTTATACTAAGAGGTTCTTATTTAAATCATTCACTGTACTGTTTATTTGGAAGAGCAGCTTACTCATTCTAGGACTCTCTTCTAATTGGACTAACATGTTCTCCTCTCTTCATCTTCATTGCATATGAAAAAAGAGGTTTCGTAGTTTACAGAAGATCGATGTGAAGGCAGATACAAGTTAATCCTCAACAATACATATAATTCAAGGCCTAAAATGTGATAACTGTAGGGATGCTTAAAGAGACTCTGCTCCAAGCCACTCCTCTCCACTGCTGCTTGAAGCACTGGTGCCAAGTGCTACACAAGCAATCTCCACCCACAGATTACATGCTGAAAAAAGGAAGCCATCACACAATAAACCTGGATACTACTGATCACTCCAGTGCACGGTGGATTCTTTTTTTCAGGCTCTTGATAACTATGTAGTCATTTAATAGGGGTATAATCCACATTTCCCCCCCTGCCAGAGGAGTTCTTAGGGCATCGTTTTTTTTTTTCCTTTTTAATTTTTTAATGCTTTGCTTACATATATGTCTTTTGTAAGCCTTGCATTTTTTTATTCACTACTTAACTTTTTGGTATATTACTGTTTCCCCGAAAATAAAGCTCGGTCTTATATTAATTTTGGCAACAAAAGACCCAGAAGACCTACCCGGAAAATAAGACCTACTGTGGTTTTCTAGTATTTTACAAGCACTTTTACACAGGGGATTCCTGACATGTACCGTGTTTCCCCCCGAAAATAAACCCTGGTCTTATATCAATTTTGGCAACAAAAGACCCAGTAGGGCTTATTTTTGGGGTAAGTCTTATCATGCCATGTGTTGTCTTCTCTCCCTCTCTACCTGTCAGGAATACTAGAATCCACTCCATTACGGTATCGCACAATGCAAACTGTGTATGTTTCTGCAATCCAACTGTGCCACATACCTTCTAATAGCGCCGCTGTGCACATCAGTGACCCACCGAAGCTCTGCAGAGGGAGGCGGGCCCTAGATCCCCCGCTGACAGCTGAGAGGAGAGGGGGAGAGCAGCACGAGATCAGCTGATCGCCGATCGGCATTATTCCGAAGGTACTTGGCACAATTAGATCACACACACAGTTTACATTATACGCTACTGTAGGATTCCAGAACTTTTAACTAGGGCTTTTTTCAGGGTAAGGCTTATATTGCAGCGCTTCCCGAAAACCACAGTAGGTCTTATTTTCGGGGTAGTTCTTTTTTTTGGGGAAACACGGTATATACATTTTTTTTTTATTGCTCTTATGTATGCATGAATTCAAAGCGACAGAGTGAGCTTGCTAATGTATGTGTATGTATATGTATATGCATTTTGCGCATTTGTAAGAATTGTACTAGTCTGTTTTCTGGTGGAGAACACAGGTTTCAAACTAGAAATTAAGCTGGGGATTCTCACAAGCCTGTAATTTGTAAATGATAGCAGGCCATGTCTGTGTGATGGAACAGGGTGCTTGTGTCCTTGTTGTCCACTGTGCTCAAAAGTTTCAAGAATATAACTTTTTCCTTTTCAACCGCTACCAGTGACACTTGCCAACTGGCAGTACTGGCAATGTCTGAGTTATCTCTATGCTGCTCTCCTTTTTTAGTAGAGATAAACAGGAGGTTAAGAGAAAGATATTAACCCTCCTGATCGCTTGCAAAGCCACTCTCCTATAGTTGTTTTATGTGAGATTTGAACCTCATAAACAGGGACCTTACTGTTCAATTGTACTGAAAGTATTCCTACTGTCAAATAATCTTTGCTGATGTAAGGCAAGCTTCAATTTGCATGCTATGGGTTACTTCATTTTGCATATCAGCAATGGTATTCGCACTGCCCTATTAAATAAGGCCAAATGTGTTTGCTTAGGGTCCAAATCAGGGGTCAGAACAAAAAAAAAGCAACAGAAAGAGAACATAGTATTAAAGTGGATTTAAACTCAACATTTAGATCAGCTTCAAAGACTAGGGAGGCATGAGGCAATGTGGCTAGGGGTATTAAGCTGGCCATACAAATGTTTCTGTTTCTTTGATCAGCCAGCCAGCTGCTCAAAAGAAACTGTATAGATTATTGTATTGTGACAGCAGGACTTCTCTACTGTCAGAATACAATGATCAGCTCTGCATCTGACTGGCTGCAGGTGCTAATCGAACACAAATTTTCCAACAGTCCTGTTGGGGAGGAGTCCATCACTAGATTGAAAGGGAATGGCCATAGGTGGATCTAAATCTAGCCGGTCCCTGCTGAATTTCAATACATCTATAGTCAGCTATAAAATAACCATAAATATACATTTTTGGTATCACAAGCAGATCTTGTGGTGCTCTGAATCCACATCCCATGACATAATGCTGCTGTAGTTTTACACAGGGCCCTGATAGTAGCATTTTTCTATTAAAGCGATGTAGGCACCCACAATGCAGAGCCATGATAGACTGTGTGATACGAAGTGGGGTTGAGGTCACGTGATCAAGTACCAAAACACCACAGGATGTTATGGGTACAGCTTCTGGGTATGTACTGTATATGCACAGTATAGTAACAAATGTAATAGAAAATGTAGCGCTAGAATTAAGAGAGACTGAATCATACGATTGGCCTCAAAGTGCAACCAAAGTGAATATAAATAAATAAGTCCACATAAAAAGTCCATTCAAAAAGCCATAGAATGGGATGATGAAACCAGACGTGTAACAATATGGGTCATCACATAAACCTTCTTGTAAAGGAGTGAGGGAGAATACTCTTACCGGAACCGGTGGATCTACATATTAGGCAGATCGTTAGAGCGTGTGAAATCCCAATGGCAAGTCACATCAGCTTGTCTGAAGATTCTGGATGGACAAAACAGATAGCAGCTGGCAACTCTTTTAGAAGATGTCCCGAATTCAAAGAAAACTCTGAATTCACTGGATGTTCAAATGGTCCTCAGACGATGGTAAAGCAACTTCCGATCAAGGAATCCTTTTCAGGATTAAGGGATGGCACAATGGAGAAAACTCCACACAGCAACTCAATCAACTAAACATCGAAAGAAAAAAGTGGTGTACCAAGTCTGACACGTTTCGTACACAAGTACTTCAAATGGGGCACCCCACGATGCCCCAGTTAAAGTACTTGTGTACGAAACGTGTCAGCCTTGGTTCACCACTCCACTTATTGCCCTTTTTAAAAATTTTGCACTGTGATCACTTTTAAGCTTTGTTGGTTTTTCAATAAACCCACATTTGACCTGCACTTCTGAGCACCTTTTTTTTTCTTTCTTCCATGTTTGGTTGATTGAGTTGCTGTTTGGAGTTTTCTCCATTGTGCCATCCTTCAATCCTGAAAATGATTCCTTGATCGGAAGTCGCTTTACCATTGTCTGAGGACCATTTGGACATCCAGTGAATTCAGAGTTTTCCTTGAATTCGGTACATCTTCTAAAAGAGTTATCAGCTGCTATCGGTTTTGTCCATCCAGAATCTTCAGACAAGCTGAATCTTCAGACGTCACATGTTCGGCATTGGAGCAGTGTTCTATCAAAGTACCCAGGCCAGGAGGCAGGGCTGTATGTGACAGCGAGTGCAGGGAGCACTCAGCAATTCAAATGACTTATTATAGCCCCACACTCGCCAGCAATTATTTTCCCAATGCGAGTAGGCAAGTGGAAATTTTGAGGGCTGCACTACGCTATACATTTCCCAGCCTGCTAAACTTTGTACATTGTCTAAAATACCTGGATTTTTTAACAATTCAGTGTTTTGTCCTATTCAAGTAACATGCATACCTTTGCTACTCCTGATATATCATGCCTCCATCTAACTGCACTTTAATTTTCTTCATCAGCTCATCTCCCACAGTTATAACCTTTTGTATGACCCTTCTAGGTTGTAAGAATTTAACGAGCAGTGCCCTCTGTTTCCTCCTGTATTGAATTGTATTGCAACTGTACTGTCTGCCCTCACGTTGCAAAGCTGCGCAAACTGTTAGCGTTATATAAATCCAGTGTAATAATAAATAATAATAAAAACTGTATGACCTGCATAACTTAGGGTGTCTTAGAAATGTGACCTTTACCATATTATTTTACTGAAAAAAGGTGCCTTTTTTTTACCTATCTCAGAATGTTTTTTTGCCTTCCTCTGGAACAACTGTGGGTTTACAGTTCTGTCAATGGTGGTTTTCTATGTATTTTTTTTTTCACTTTCAATGATTTTCATTTTAAAGACTTTTCAGAGTTATAAAATTGCATAGTGATTGTTATTACCATTAGTAATTTCTATACCAACAGTACGTTAGTACGTTTACATTAGTAAGTTTACATAGAATAAAAATGGTTTGGAAAATATTACATAGTCATCATTACTTAGAACAGTTTTATGCTAGTGACTGTTAATTTAGAGAAAATATATGCAATACATTATATTCTCCTTGAAATTAAAGAAAAATTCAGAAAAGAGTAAAGAGAGAAGAAAGAAACAGCTCAGAGGAAGGAAGAGGAGGCGTCACAATCTCTGATGTGACCATCTGTATGAGAATGTCTAAGGGGCCTTTCACACAGGCTGATCAGACCCCAGTCTCTTCTATGGAGCGGCAGATGTCAGTGGACACATGTCCGCTGATATCTGCCACCATCAGATCCTGTCCACCAAAAACCGACAGATGGTGATCCTATTCCCCGTCCGTCTGGTGGATTGGATGGCATTGGATGGAAACAGACAGGCATTTGATTGCCCTATAGTGAAAAGCGGGAGTGAATCTGTGTCCGCTCTGCATAGCAGAGCAGACACAGACCTCTCACCCGCCTGCCCAGTGGGGATCAGTGGTGAGATTCCCTGCTGAGCAGGCGGATTCCGCTTAGCGGAGGCACTCAAGTGAAAGGGGCCTACTGAGAAATGTTTAAACTATCAGGTGGAAGGGAAGCATTGACATATTAAATCCATGGGGACCTATTTCTTTATTCTGTTGGTTGAACTAGATGGACTTAGGCTGAATTCACACTATAGGCAGTAACCAGTATGTTACTACATTGTAAAACGGTGGTAATCGCAAGGACACACAAAAAACAATTGTTTTCTGTGTGTCCCAAGCACACTGCAATGCAGCCCAGAGCTGTGCTGCAGTGAGCTGAGATAAAATGCAGACAGGCTGCATTTTATCGCATCGCACCACACATGCACACAGGATCGCATATCACTGTACAGCATGCTGTTGTACAGTGACATGACTGAAATGTACTTTTGTACACTTCAAATAAAGTTAAATAAAAATAAAAGGGTATGTATGATGCACTGAATCACGCACCATAACGCCCCGCCCCGCCCATTGCAGTCAACACGAACATCTGCCTGAAAGGAAACCGCTTAGGCCTTGTACTCACGGCAGGACATGTCCGATGAAAACGGTCTGCAGACCGTTTCCATCGGACATGTCTGCCCGGGGACTGCCCGGGGACTTCTGTTCGATGGCTATACACACCATCGAACAGAGGTCCGCGCGTAAACAATACGCGGGGCGTGTCCGCGGTGTCGATGACGCGGTGTCGCCGCGACAATGACGCGGAGACGTGGGCGGCCCGCCTTTAAAATGCTTCCACGCATGCGTCGAAGTCATTCGACGCATGCAAGGGATGGCGGGCGGCAGGACATGTACGGTAGGTCTGTACAGACGACCGTACATGTCCGGGCGGACAGGTTTCCAGCGGACTGTTTTAAAGCAAGTCCAGGAAACAGTTGTCCGCTGGAAACCTGTCCGATCCACCCGAAAATGGTCCGCTCGGGCCAACACACGGCCAAACATGTCTGCTGAAACTGGTCTGCGGACCAGTTTCAGCAGACATGTTTGGTCGTGAGTACGGGGCCTGAGGCTTACCTCTCCGGCAGCTGTCCGCTGTGTGTGAATTAGCCCTCAATGCAAAAATCTCAATGACCTTTTAGCTTAAGGGTGCATTCACACTTATGAATGCACCCTGGCAGCGATTACATGCGAGAACAACAGCAGGTGTTTCCATAGTTAGTTGTGAGTAAGCAGCCCCATTCAAAGCAATGGGTGGTTGCCAGCTCTCGCTGCTAATTGCGCTCACTTGCATGTAATTCTTCATGCTGCAATCACCTACGAGTGATTGGCCGTGGACGCAGACTGTCACGCACTTTGCAAGTGTGAATGCAACCTTTTAAGCATTTGTAACCAAATGGTTGTCATTGCAAAAGCAAATTATACTTAGTTGTTTTAAAATTGATAACCTAAAATAACTGTTTACATGCCTTGGTACAGAAACATATAAATGAAGCTGAAAAATGATGCTTTGTAATATATATACCACTCAACAGTAAAGAACAACATTATTAATAGAATCTTCTGCACGTGCAACTCATCCTGCGTAGGTTCTGACTCTTGAAGACACTTTCATCTCTTGGAGCAGGTAAAGTGAATCTTGAGCAGACTAAATTCCGGGCACTGTGCTAAGTGATACTGCCCCCTCCAAATGTAACAGGCCAGTAAAAGTATCTCAGTCCTGCTGTGCAACTCCCATAGGGCTCCAAAGTGATCTGTCTCACTTTCTTGCTGTGTTACGGGAAGTCTCCCTGGAGAAAGGTTTTTTTTTTCCTGCTGTAATCGCAGACAGTCTCAGTGCTCATCCACATTTATTGCCATTAATGGCTTCAGTCTTCTCGCTGTATTTGAGCTCATCTCCAAGACGACAGGAGGGCTCGAAAGGTCTCGAGCACAGAAAGAAGGTCAGCCCTGATAGATTAATATACTGAGATAGGAATCCATCTTACATTTGGTCTTTGTGTAATGCATGCAATCACATTGGAAAAAGAGTTGATTAGAATCGCATCACACAATGACTTTTTATGACAGTATATATTACAGCAAACAGAGCGGCGATGGCATGACAGTTATCCTAGTTGCGGGTCTCACTAAGAGCCCTAACATGTGAACATCTCTTTATAAAGATGATGTTACAGGCCTAAGCTGAACTGGTCAGCTTGAACAATCAGGGGACAGTGCTTCCCCTGGAAAATCCAATTGTACCAAGCATCCAGCTACCAGACAAGTACCCTCATTAATCTACTCTTTGTCTAATGTCTTCTTTCTCACACATCCTTAATATCCTTATCCTCCAACATGCACATACGTCTCCAAAATCATGTTATCCCATATTGGGTATCATAGAAAATGAAATGTGACATTTAAACCTTGTTATCTATCTTTCATCACCACGCTGCCTGTTTCTGCCTTTTCTCATTTTGTAATTTCTGTCCTTCTACAAGAAGAGTACTTGCACACGGTACTGATGTTTGAACATCAATATTCCTGGTTGCAAAGTCTTGCATTTATTTTGCGCATATTTGCACACACAAATAAAATAAATTCCAGCACCCAGAATGCAATTCACATTAATAATGCACACACGTGCTTGCTTGCGTGTATTTGTGCACATATGCACGTAAAACGCTGACCAGCCATGCACGTTTATGCACCTGTGTATACAGGTGCATTGAAAACAATGATCTCCACCTACAGTAAATATATATATATATAGTGCTCAGCATAAATGAGTACACCCCTTTTGAAAAGTAAGATTTTAATCAATATCTCAATGAACACAAAAACAATTTCTCACATTTTTACAAAACTGAGTTTTATAGAACATTATTTAGCTCATTACATGAAAGTAAGGTTAATAATATAACTTGGATTACAAAATCTTCAGTTTTACTTAAATTAGTTGATGCAAAAATAAATACAACCCACAACAAAAATTACTAGTATTTTGTATGATCTCTATGATTACAACATTTATCTTTTTCCATTCTTCAAGAACAACCTCCTTTAGAGACATACTTGGCCACTGAATCATTTTCACCCTGTTCTTCTTCAGAGATACAACAGTGGCCTTAGATGTGTGTATTGGATGATTGTCATGTTGGAAAAATGCACGACAACCAAGGGCACAGAGTAATGGTAGCATCTTCTCTTTCAATATAGAACAGTACATCTGTGAATTCATGATACCATCAATGAAATGTAGCTCCTTGACACCAGCAGCACTCATGCACCCCTACAGATGGACAATGTCATCACCATATTTACTGTAGGCACCATATATTTTTCTTTGTACTCCTCAACTTTGCAATGCCATACAGTTTCAAAAACATTTATCTTGGTCTCATCACTCCAGAGTACAGAGTTCCAGTTGTCTTCTTTTTCAGCATAGGCCCTGGCTAATTCTAGGTGGGCTTTTTTGTGCATGGGCTTTAGGAGAGGCTTCCTTCATGGATGACACCCATGCATGCCATTCTTCTGCAGTGTATACCACATTGTGCCACAGGAAACTATCACCTCACTTTGACTTTCGACTTCTTTAGCTAACTGAAGTGAACTTGCATGGCGATTTTCTTCAACTCTTCTCATGAGACTCCTATCAAGGAGTTAACTTCCGTGGACGGCCTGGACGGCTCTCTCTGAGATGGTTGCAGTTTCATCTTTGTAAAATTTTTGTATCACTTTTGCTAGAGTATTCCGACTGATAAGTAAAGCTTTTCTGATCTTCTTGTAGTCTTCACCTTCCTTGTGTAAAGAAATGTATTTTCTTTCTCAGGCCTTGTGACATTTCTTTCCCATGTGGTGCCATTGCTGACAGCATGAATAGGGAAGGTTTTTATTTGTTAAGTAAGACATGGGTCAAATTTTGAATGAATTTTCTTTTGAAAACCTTATCCAAGAATTTTCGTTCAAATTTCACACCATTAGTGGGCTGCAGTAACAGCCGATTTTCGTGCGGCCATCAAATTTGAGTAATCGGGCATGTTGGAATTTTTTTGAAAAACAAACGATTTTCTAGTCAATGATGGGAGAATCGTGCGAGAAATGTAATCGAAAAAAAAATGCGCATATGCATGAAAAGAAAATTCCTGAAAAGAAAAGAAGATTCCCAGCTACGAAAATTAATTTCTCTAGCAATATGAGGTGAAATTGAAGGCTTGGTTGGTCGAATCTCGAAATCAATGGTGGCACCATCGGATCACAAAACACACTAAATTTCTGATTATCAACAGAAAATTCTTTCGAAATTCGACCATGCATGGCCAGCCTAACGCTATTTTATAATCAACTGTCTGCTGGACACCTGTTTAATGAAAAATTAGACTCACCTGTAGTTGTCTAAAATTTAGCTTTGCTCCTAAGACATTCATTGGGGTATATTCATTTTTGCAACATGTTCTTGAATGAATTTATTAAGGAAAAATACATTTTTTGTGTGTGCAAATTAAAAAATCTTGGTAGCAATCAATGGCCTGCATTTGTGGGAGTATATTGTAGTATAGTCTCCCATAGAAAACTTTGATTCTGAAAGGAAAGTAAAGGTTTTCTGACAAATCTGTTGAGGTGTACTCATTTATGCTAAACACTGTACACCATAAATATATATAAAAAACTGTATACCTAAAACCGCTGTGTTTTCAGGCAGCAGTGTGCAAGAGCCCTTTTACATTTCTGTTCTGTTTATAAACAAAATCTGGCCATGCACCAATCAAAATTTTAAAAGGAAAAAGGATTGCACTAAATATTTAAAAATATGGAATTAAAACATATAAAGTCCATAGGTGCATCCACATGTGTTTGTGACAAACTGGAATCTTCTTCAGTGACTAGGTCCACCATCCATCACCTTGTGCCACTGTACCTCCACCAAAAGCTATAATAACTGCTTACCAGCTCCTGTTGACCCCTTATTACAGGGGGTCAGTCTGCACTTTTGGCTTAAAACTCAGCCTGGGCCTTTCTCCACATCTCAGATCTCATCCGCATACCGTATGTCACACGGTGAGGAAAAGGTAGAAAAAAAATTACCAGAAAAAGAAGAAGCTCCACATAGCATAAAGTCCTTGGTATATTTATTGAAGTAGTAAAAATGTTGCACTTACAACAGTAAATAGTAAAAAACCCACCATAAGTTTGGTGTGTTGGCCGTCACACAACCCGTCCTGCGGGACACGAAGAAGATGGTGACGTCAGTGCGTCGCTCTGCCCTATGCTTTTGTCACAAATTATCTCAACCAGGGGCACGGGCGGCCCATCAATTTTACACACCTCTCACCATCATATATACACTTCAAAACAACCAGGCCTCATTCTGAGCCTCGGTTGGCCATACTACCCCACATTTTCTCTGAAACCAATCAAAATGTGTCTGGTTTAGCAGAGTCCGGCTGAATTTTGAACAGTGTCTGTCAGTCCCTGTTTGATTGACTTCCGATGAAGGGACATGCTGGAAATGTTGTTAAAAAAAGTGCCAGATACACGTTTATTCCAACAAAAGTCAAGGGGACAATCAAAAAAGTTAGCCAATGCATTTTTGGGGTTCAAGAGCGCCCCCTTCATCAGGGCTAGAAAGAATATATGGACATCTCCAAATCAATACACTATCCCCTTCTAGGGTCATATTCAAAACCAAACAGCCAATAGTATTGAAAGTGTCAAAATAATACTGTATACAAAAACCTAAGACAAATATGAGAACATGAATAATAATCCATACTTTTGGTCAAGTGCCGAGTACCGAGATACCTTTACGATGCAATTTGAGGAAATATTTTCTTGATCAGCTTCTGCAGCCAATCAGCTGCAGATACCTGATCAGTGTATTTTGACAGCCGTTGGTGCAGCTGCAGAACACAATGCCTCAGGAAGTGGCTGAACAGAAAAAAACAGTGTATGACCAGTTTAAGAATCATAAAAAGATCAATCTATGGGACCACAAAATGTGTACCTCAAAATATGTCGGTATATGAGGGAAAGCCCAAAAATGTGTGTTGTTGTGGGTTTTGTCCCACTTTTATGAAAGGAATTATTATAATACATGATTTATACAGTGCCAATAGTTTGAAAAACGCTTTATATACCGGCAATTGAGATGGTATAGTAACAATTTAATCCATTACAGGAGCATTCAGAGGGCCCTACTTGTGAGAGCTTACAATCAAAAGGATTCTTAAAACTGTTACTGTGGCAAGATTTTGGCAGCATCACACAGCAGGCGTGTGTGAGTGTAAAACCCTACTACAGATTTAACTTGCTACTACAGGCTTCTAAGGTAAGACCGCAGTTGGCGCCGCGGTATCAGACTGAAAAGTACAATTAGTATACTATGAAGCCATGTGCACACCAGATGCAGCAAGTGTTCTTGCCTGTTCACCAAAACCCAATCACGGACTGTCTGCTCACCAAAACCCAGTCATGGACTGCCCGTTCACTAAAATCCAATCACGGACTGTCTGCTCACCAAAACCCAATCAAGGACTGTCTGCTCACCAAAACCCAATCACGGACTGTCTGCTCACCAAAACCCAATCACGAACTGTCTGCTCACCAAAACCCAATCATGGACTGTCTGCTCATCAAAACCCAATCACGGACCGCCCGTTCACTAAAATCCAATCATGGACTGCCTGCTCACCAAAACCCAATCACAGACTGCCTGCTCACTAAAATCCAATCATGGACAGCCTTCTTACCAAAATCTAATCACGGACTGCCTATTCACCAAAACTCAATCAAGGACTGCCTGCTCACCAAAACCCAATCACGGACTGCCTGCTTACCAAAACCCAATCACGGACTGCCTGCTTACCAAAACCCAATCACGGACTGCCTGCTTACCAAAACCCAATCAAGGACTGCCTGCTCACCAAAACCCAATCACGGACTGCCTGCTTACCAAAACCCAATCACGGACTGCCTGCTCACCAAAACCCAATCAAGGACTGTCTGCTCACCAAAACCCAATCACGGACTGCCTGCTCACTAAAACCCAATCACAGACTGCCTGCTTACCAAAAGCCAATCAAGGACTGCCTGTTCACAAAAATCCAATCACGGACTGCCTGCTCACCAAATCCCAATCACAGACTGCCTTTTCACCAAAGCCCAATCACAGACTGCCTGATTACCAAAGCCCAATCACAGACTGCCTGATTACCAAAGCCCAATCACAGAGTGCCCGCTCACTAAATTCCAATCACAGGTTGGCTGGGTGTCAACACTGATACTTATTGTGTATTGTGTCCACTACTCTCAGTCTATCATTAGCTTTGCATTTGCTGATCACGTTCAATTAATGCATGCAGTGTGAAATGCGTTCAGCAAACACAATACTGTCAATAAGTTCTGACAGCTGTGATCACAGTAGACATCAATGATGACTTCTCCTGACATAAAGGCAGCCTGCAGGCAAGATGTGGTGAGCTCAGCCCCCACCTAATGGGTAGAGGCATATATCCCTGCTTTATCTAGTGTGTACATGATGCTTGCATTTACATTCCTGGTTGGAGGAGTCTAGCAATAACTGATCAACCTTTACAGAAGCAGCTTATGATTATTACACTAAAAGTACAGATTAACAAAAGCTGAATATCTTGAGATAGTGAAACGCATCAAATATGGCTGTTTGTGCTTGTAAAGCATTTTTTCCCCCCTTTCTGTGAACCTCCTGCCTCCTCCTGTACAATGTTGGCTCTCAAACTCGGTGCAGGAAGCACCAACCAGCAGTGGCCAAAGGACCAGCAGTGCAGAAAAAAAAGCCTGCGGCACAGCTGCACATGGACTCTGAACAGTGACAAAGTGGACGGCGCTAGAGAAAAATCTCGCAGGAGCTGGGTTTTAATGTAGCAATTTGATTCAATTTTCCACTCTATAAAATTACCCATCACCGCTCCTTGCTGTCTAACAGACACCTTCACTCTTAATTTAACAATCTGATCCAATTCTGCCAGGGAAATTGGAAAAATTTATCACCTGTGAAATTTTATTTTTCCTCGGTTGTATCTGTTTTTGTAAAACTTCATTAACGACGATGACTTGCTGAGGAAATAATGTTTTCTTTCTTTTTTTTTCCTGATCTGCTTGGGACACGAGAAATAGCCCCAGCAGAGCCTGTAGGCTCATTAGCATAATAAAACAAAGAGAAGCTTACAATGAGCAAAGACAGCAAGCCTTTGGAAGGATGTGTGGGTGCAATGATGCCCTTTTGTATTATGGATAAGGATAACCTCGTACCTGGAACCACCTCATAGATATCATCATCATCCTCCATTGGGCTATCTGCTCTGTCCAGACTAATACGCTGACCCATAGAGGAAGAATTTAGGCTTTCCACATCATCATAGGACTCCTCATCATCTTCACATGGTATAGAGGCTGACAAGATATCTGGGCAAATATAAGAACATCTTATTAAGATATGTTAAAGGGATGGCTGTAAAGGACATTACATGTACATGGTTAAGCATGCCTATACTGTATATGCATAATTTTACCTATTTCTAGGGTATTTTCAGACCTCGAACATGAAAAGCGGTCCTCAAATATACTCGTCTTTCTCAGGAGAGCATGACACCATGTAGCCCATTTTAAAAAGTATGTAAACCCTAATAGCCAGATTCAGGTAGCTTTACGCCGGCGTATCAGTAGATACGCCGACGTAACTCTGAATCTACTCCGTCCTAAATGTAAGCGTATTCTGGAAACCAGATACGCTTAAATTAGGCTAAGATACGAGCGGCGTAAGTCTCCTACGCCGTCGTAACTTAGGGTGCAATATTTACGCTGGCCGCTAGGTGGCGCTTCCATTGAGTTTGGCGTAGAATATGCAAATGACTAGATACGCCGATTCACGAACGTACGTGCGCCCGTCGCAATTAGTTACGCCGTTTACGTTAGAGATACGCCAGCGTAAAGATAAAGTTGCTCCCTAGGTGGCGCATCCCATGCAAGGTATGGACGCCGGAACAGGCCTATCTTTTTACGTCGTTTGCGTAAGTCGTACGCGAATAGGGCTGTGCGTAAATTACACTCACGTCACAGGCATTGAGCCGACGTATCTTTGGGCGTAAATACGACGTGATACTGAGCATGCGCGCGCATGCGCCGTTCGTTCGGCCATGTATCTACATGGGGTCAAGCCTCATTTAAATACAACACGCCCCCTACAGCCTACTTTAAATTACGCGCGCTTACGCCGGCCTATTTACGCTACGCCGCCGTAACTTAGGAGGCAAGTGCTTTGTGAATACAGCACTTGCCTCTCTAAGTTGCGGCGGTGTAGCGTAAATACGGTACGCTACGCCCGCGCAACGTAGATCGGTCGTACAAGAATCTAGGCCTAAATCTATGTTTAGTCTCCTTGGTGTCATGCCTCATTGCTTTGTTTTCTTAAACAGAAAGTTTATAATTTAAAAAATACATTTTATTGCCCAACTTAAAGCTGTATTAAATTCCAAACCAATCCTTTGGTGTGATCACTGCATTATTTAATTTTTTTAGGCTTTTTTTTCTCTTTTTCACCTGGTGATCTGGCCAGTAACATACCTCCTGAATTAGTGTCCCCCACTGAGGATTAGGGCTGGAGACTGGACGGACTCGATCAGTCACTAATCATTGGTGGGTGATAACTTGGGTGAGTAGGAAGAGATCCATTCCAGTGGTTTATGCCCAATTTGAGGATGGTGACGATGAGCCCTCTTGGGGCTTGGATTGCTTCCTTTGGGTATGGCCCTTACTGTCGTTTCCATATGTAGACTTAGAAAGGTGAATAGAAAAATAGCGCCAGGTATCCAATAAGATAAAAGTTAGATGGCATGTTAGAAGACGTTTATTGAGAATAGCAGTAAGTACATTGAGCCAACGCGCTTTGGGGGAACAGGGACTCCTCCTTCTTCAGGGCCGTTGCTACATGCTAGTAGATTGGAAGAATTCCCAAACAGGTGTGTTAATGGCAAACAATCAGAGGGATGCCAGAGTATCAGTGTTGTTTGCAGAGGCAACATTGAAGGGGGCATTTGGAGCCACAGCATTTAAAAAAAAAAAACACTCTGGATGAAGGAGCGCAGGGGCACCTTTAGACAGCAGCATTCTTAATCTGGGGGGAAGGGAGTGTTAGATGCACTAGCAGATTTAGATCCACTAACAAACTGAAGACAGCAACAGTTTTGATCATTTTAAGCACCCCTGTCAGTGGTAAATTTCTGACTCGATGCTCTAAATACTACATTTGCAGAGGAGCTTGTTCTGTTGAAAAATAACAGACTTACTGGCTGGATCATCGGATGAAAATAATGTGAAGAAAGCCTAAAAAATAAAACAAATGCATCCACCACATCTAAGGTTTGGTAAACTGCAATATAAAATGTTTGCTTTTGGGTTTAATACCACTTTAAAGTACATGTAAACCCAATTCATAAAATTTGACTTGGGCATACATATCTGCAGTATTTTGTTATCTCTCTTCAAACAGCTAAGTCCCATAGCTCTCTCCTGACCCATTTCTCTGTTATCAGCCTGAAAAATTCTGACAAATTCTCTGACACATCAGATAAAAGCAACCAAAAATTTCTGTCAGGGAAGGTTGCTATAAATAGATTAGCAGGGAGCTGGCTCTGTTACAAAACACCTCTGAGAGTCTCTGCCTATGTGGAGAGGGGGTGTGTGCATTTCCTCCAATCAGTAATTTTAGCTATCTTGGCTGTATGCCCAGACATCACACTCTGTGTTAAACAGGAAGAGAAAATTTCCTAACAAGATCAGAACTTCCTAAACAGTATATGAAGCTGAAGACAGCAGATATACATGTAAAACCTATGTAGGGAGATTTGGTTCATCTCTGTGTATCATCTGAGGCTGTTCACATCACTGGGTGTATGGAGAGTTTACATCCACTTTAAGTTAGATAGACACTTTCTAGTCATTACTTATGCCCCCTTCTCAGGTATTTTACAATTTCTTAGACCTGATAACATTTTTAGATTTGATAGGCAGTCCAAGGGCAAACTGGGGGAGCGCACATTGCAGGCTGACAATGCTGCTGCTATTTGTGAGGCAGTGGTTTAGCATTGTCTGCCTGCAATAAGAAGTACTGTTACTGGCAGGATTTCCAAAAAATGATCTGCCCAAGAGAAATGTATACAGTGGGACATGACACAAAACATAATGAAAAATAGATAATTAAAATTCTAATTTGACTTGGTAATATAATTTTTTACCCTGACATGTGAATTAATATTCCACGTAGTTATTAGCATGTATTAACTTGTATTGCATATTATATGAAGCCTCAAAAATGATCTTGCCTAAGGCCCCGTACACACGATAGAATCCATCCGCTGAAAAATCTCAGCGGATCGGTTTCAGCGGATAGATTCTATGGTGTGTACATTCCTGCGGATATTTATCCGCGGAAATTTCCCAATTCCAGCAAATAAAATTTGTAGACATGTCTACAAATCTATCCGCTTGAATCGATCCCAACGGATTGATCCGCTGGTCTGTACAGACTCACCGGATCAATCCGTCCGAAGGGATCCCCCGCATGCGTCGTAATGATTCGACGCATGCGTGGAATTCCTTATATGACAGCGTCGCGCTCGTCACCACGTCATCATCGCGGCGACGGCGCGACACGTCAGCGCGAGGGGATTTCGATCCTATGGTGAGTACACTCCATCGGATCCAAATCCGCTGAAATCCTCTCGTGTGTACTAGGCCTAAAACTCTTGTGAAAGAACAAGGGGGTTGATTTACTAAAACTGGAGAGTGCAAAATCTGGTGCAGCTCTGCATAGAAACCAATCAGCCTCCATGTTGCATACATTTTTCAATCATATGAAATTCATAACCCCTTTCCATATGCCTTAAAATTGTAGTACTGTTTAAACACATCTTTTACACATATGCACAAAAGGGTGAAGTTGAACATACCTTTCACCAAGAACTGTATTTGGTCAACCCAGTCCCTGGCCTCTGCTGGGCTGGCAGCTGTAAACTGACAATTGAAAGATGATAAAAAGTATTAGCTAGGCATTTTGACCTTCTCTTTCGCTTTGAATTATAAGCACTGGTTATTACCTGATAGCTGCGGCTACCCGGTGACACAAGCTCAAAGCAGGAATCTCGACGAGAGTCTTTACGGATGTACGGAACCAGCTTAGAGCTACAATTCTTTATCAAGAAGCCTCCTTTTGGAACTTTTCCTATAATTGGATGTGTTTTATGTTAAAAGGCATCATCCTAAAGCATTTACACATAGTAATTAGGGCTGTTACTGATTAAAATTTTCGTGTTCGATTAATCGATTCTTTTTAAATCGATTAATCGACTAATTTTGATTAACTATAACGCATATACATTTTTCGGATCACCACAATATATAGTCCCCACTGTAATATCCACAGACATCTCCCCACTGTAATATCCACAGACATCTCCCCACTGTAATATCCACAGACATCTCCCCCCACTGTAATATCCACAGACATCTCCCCCACTGTAATATCCACAGACATCTCCCCCACTGTAATATCCACAGACATCTCCTCCCTGTAAAACTTTTTTTTTACCCGACGCAACTTTATTGTCCCGTCGCAATCCACAAAGCCCGACGTAACGTAATTTCGCGCGCTGCCCGTCGGGAAAATGACGTCACGAGCATGCGCAGTACGGCTGGCGCGGGAGAGCGCCTCATTTAAATTGTCATCGCCCCCTGCAGAAGAGGACCGCCTTGCGCCGGAGACATTTAAGTTACACGGCCTGAAATTTCTAGGTAAGTGCTTTGTGGATCGGGCACTTAGGTAGAAATCTTAGGTCAGTGTAACTTAAATGGGAAAAGATAAGTTAGGCAGGATTTTTGAGGATTTGGCCCAATATTTGCACTTGGTTTTCCAGTTAAGTTAAGCAATTTTTCTAAGAAGTCCTATCCCCGTACTATCTAGTGAAGGACCAATGTATACCCTATTTTGTTGCTCAACGTTTCCCTACTTCTCTAGCTCCCTTTTCTATGTGTCAGAAATATTCCCAAAGAACACTTACCGCAGGCAGAAAGATGTGGGGAGTAAACAATGTAGATAAACCATATTAGCACATAAGACTGTATTTAGCCCTCCTCCTCTCAAACCTATCATGTGGAATTCCTCCTTAGTTTATAATCACCGATATAGTGCCTTAAAAAAGTATTCATACCCATTGACATTTTCCAAATTTGGTCATGTTACAAAAAAAAACATAAATGTATTTTATTGATATTTTATGTGGTAGACTAACACAAAATGGCACATAATTGTGAAGTGGAAGGAAAATGATAAGTCAATACTTTGTAGAACCTCCTTTCACTGCAATCTTTTTGGGGATGTCTTTACCACCTTTGCACAGCTAGAGAGTGATTTTTTTCCCATTCTTCTTTGCAAAATAGCGCACGCTCTGTCAGATTGGATGGAGAGCGTCTGTGAACAGCAATTTTTAAGTCTTCCCACAGATTCTCAATTGACTTTAGGTCTGGACTTTGACTGGGCCATTCTAACACATGAATATGCTTTGATCTAAACCATTCCATTGTAGCTCTGGCTGTATGTTTAGGGTCGCTGTCCTGATGGAAGGTGAACCTCCGCCCCAGTCTCAAGTCTTTTGCAGACCAACAGCTTTTCTTCTAAGATTGCCCTGTATTTGGCTCCATCCATCTTCCCATCAACTCAGACCAGCTTCCCTGTCCCTGCTGAAGAAAAGCATTTCCACAACATGATGCTGCCACCACCATGTTTCACTGTGTTTTCTGCCACACATAGCGTTTTGCTTTTAGGCCAAAAAAGTTCAGTTCTGGTCTCATCTGACCAGAACACCTTCTTCCACATGTTTGCTGTGTCCCTCACATGGCTTCTCGCAAACTGCAAACAGGACTTCTTATGTCTATCTTTCAACAATTGCTTTAATTTTGCCACTCTTTCATAAAGAGCAGATTTGTGGAGAGCACAGCTAATAGTTGTCCTCTGGACAGATTTTCCCACCTGAGCTGTGGATCTCTGCAGCAATTCCATGGGCATCTTGGCTGCTTCTTTAATTCTCTCCTTGCCCGGTCTGTCAGTTTAGGTGGATGGCCATGTCTTGGTAGGTTTGCAGTTCTTCCATACGCTTTCCATTGCCGGGTGATGGATTGAACAGTGCTCCGTGAGATGTTCAAAGCTTGGGATATTTTTTTAGAACCTAACCCTGCTTTTAACTTCTACACAACAGCTGTATTTATACTGAAATTAAATTACACACAGGTGGACTCTAATTATTAATTGGGCGACTTCTGAAGGCAATTGTTTTCCATTCGATTTTAGTCAGAGGTATCAGAGTAAGGGCCCTTTCAGACGTGCGGACCGTATGTCCACATTTTCATCCATCCATTGCAGATGAAAACGGGACATACATGGGTCCCTATGTGATTGCGGGTGTCAGCGGATGACCATCCGCTGACACCCGTAATCGTCTGCCTCCGCACTGATCCGATTTTTCAGACGGAAGAAAATCCTATTTTTCTTCCATCTGGCGGATCGGATGAACACGGACATATGGTCCGCGTTCATCCGATCCCCCATAGGGGAGAGCGGAGGAAAGACAGGGCGGTCCCTGCACAGTGTGCGGGGACCGCCTTGTCAGCCAACGGCTCAGCTGGGATTTTACGGAGGATCCCCGCTGAGCTTTTGCGGACACATCATTACTGATCCGCCTGTGTGAAAGGGCCCTAAAGGGGGCTGAATACAAATGCACGCCACACTTTTCACATATTTATTTGTAAAAAATTTGGAAAGCCATTTATCATTTTCCTTCCACTTCACAATTATGAGCCACTTTGTGTTGGTCTATCACATTAAAAACCCAATAAAATACATTTATCTTTTTGGTTGTAACATGATAAAATGTGAAAAATTTGAAGAGGTATGAATACATTTTCAAGGCACTCTAGTTCACAAAGTCAAGTGATCAGTTACCTTTCTCACTGGAATAGTAACAAAAGCTCATGTTGGTGAGAACACACCACTTCTTCCGCCATTCTGACCCAAATAAACCATGGTCTGGAACAAAGAATAGATACAAGATTAGAAAATATTATCTTGCTCTTCTATTTGATACATTATTGTTACATTGTCCAGAGTTTATTGCCATAGAATCAAATCTTAAAACTGGGACAACTTGGTTGTGTTGGGAAGACAGGGTTACATTACAGGAAAACTATTAAATGTCCAAATGAAACACATTAAAAGTAAAAAAAAGTCCCTAGTTATAATTATATTTCATCACAGAAAAATGTAACATTTCAAACCACCAAAAAGCTCTGCTATGCTTATGCCGCGTACAGACGGTCGTTTTTTGTGATGAAAAAAAACAACGTTTTAAATCATGAAATAAAACGACGTTTTTGAAACTTCATTTTCAAAAACGACGTTGCCTACACACCATCGTTTTTTCACAATGCTCTAGCAAAGCTAGGTTACGTTCACCACTTTTTTCCATTGAAGCTCGCTTTATAACTAGCTTCTGGGCATGCGCGGGTTTAAAAACGTCGTTTTAAACGTCGTTTTTTGCTACACACAGTCAATTTCTGTGAAACAAAAAAACAACGTTTTGAAAAACGACACAAAAAATTCAAGCATGTTCGAATTTTTTTTTTGTCGTTTTTTTTGAAGACATAAAACAACGTTTTGCCCACACACAATCATTTTAAATGAAGTTTTTTAAAACGTTGTTTTTTTTCATCACAAAAAACGACCGTCTGTACGCGGCATTAGAAGCGCTTCATCAGCTCAGCACAGCCAAGTTTAATAAAAACAGAAACTTTTAACTTCTGGTGAAATTGTATTTTGAATAATACGAAAACATCACCAGTGCCTTTGCATACTGCTGTTAAGTAGTATACTTAAACAATTAATGCCAATGATAGATCATGTTATTAAGGACTTCATCATACTATGCTCATCTGTGGCATTACTGCCCTAATGCTAATGTACAATATTCTGCACATTATTGTGCGATGCAATAAAGTAGCTAATTCATTTTAAAAGAGCTGCCCAATGCACAGCAACAGAAAAGGGAACAATGTCGCTGTGGCAGATTTTTGCGCTGCCGCTTACTGTAGTTGGGTACCGGGGGGCCCATTCTACATCCATATGCATTACCACAATGCAATAGTGTGAAGAAAGCCTAAGGCCCCTTTCACACATGCGGACAGTATGTCCGCTGTTTCATCCATCCATTTACAGATGAAAACATACAATAAACATCCGCTGACACCCGATCTCACCGGTGTCCGAAATGCTTCGATTCTGCAGACAGAGGAAAATCCTATTTTTCCATCCGTCTTCAGAGCGGATCAGGTGAATACGGACAGACGGTCCGTGTTCATCCGATCCCCCCATAGGGGAGAGCGGAGATCTGACAGGGCTGTCCCTGCACAGTGTGCGGGGACCGCCCTGTCATCTGCCGGCTCAGCGGGGATCAACGGAGCGATCCCTGCTGAGCAAGCGGATACACATGTACGGAACCTCACAGGATCTGTACATGTAAAAGGGGCCTAAAAGTTACAACCATTACTCAAGGTCACCTCTTTCAAGAATAAAATTAACTTTTTGAAAAAACAGACCAAATTTTTGGTTCTTACATTTTTTATCTGTGATCACTGGCAACACACAGGAACAAATGTGTAAAAATGCAGAGTTAACATGATACAAACCTTATTTGTAATATAAGGATATACGCCAATCAGTCATAACATTACTGACAGCCTGATGGGTTGAAAGCAGAAAAAAATGGGCAAACGTAAGGATTTGAGCAACTGTGACAAGGGCCAAATTGTAATGGTTAGACGACTGGGTCAGAGCAACTCCAAAACTGCAGCTCTTGTGGGATGTTCCCCGTCTGCATCGGTCTGGATCTACCAAAAGTAGTAAAGGAAGGAAAACCATCAAACCCGAGGACAGGGTCATGGGTGGCCAAGGCTTACTGATGTATATAGGGAGCAAAAGCAGGCTGTGTAGTCCAATTAAATAGGAGAGCTGCTGTAGCTCAAATTGCTGAAAAAGGTGATGCTGGTTCTAATAGAAATTAGTCAGAATACTTTATTTTCTCTTCAGATGTAATAAATCTTTTACTTTTCACTAAAGATTTCCGTAGAGAGGAACAACTATGAGTTTTCTGTAATTTTTTGAGGCCTGGTGACCAACGGGGCTTAAAGGCTATGGTCACATTTTTTCTCTCTAAATTCCAGCTCCCTGTGTACCAATATAGCATTAATGTACTTCTTTTGCAAGAATAAAACAGCTTTCCAATAATTCTACACCAGCTTACCCAACTCTCTTCATAGCTGTCTAAACACACTGCTCAATTATTTCTGCTACCAGCTAAGGGTAGATGATGCAGGTTATGTGCTGATGAGATCAGCCAATCAACTCCTTCCTGTGTCATGACCTAAAGTCTGACCAGGAAGTAAGGCAGAAGTAATCGAGCCGTGTGTTTAAATGGTTATGAAGAGAGTGAGGTAAGCCTGTGTAGAATTAATGGAAACCCGTTTTATTTTTTGCAAAATAAGTACAATAATGCTATATTGGTGCATAGGGGAACTGGAATGTAGAAAAAAAAGAGGTGAACTTAGCCTTTAAAAAACAGTCAGAATATAGAATGCATCTGTTTGTTGTGCATGGGGCTGTGTACCCGCAGAACTGTGAGGCCCCGTACACACGACCGGTTTTCTCAGCAGAATCCAGCAAGAAATGGGAGACGTATTCTGCCAAGAAAACCGGTCGTGTGTACACTTTTCGCGAGGAAACCCGTCGGGAAACTCGTCGAGCCAAATAGAGAGCATGTTCTCTATTTCCTCGTTGGGCAATGGGGAAATTTGGCGAGTTTTCTGACAGCCGAACAAGAAACTCGACGAGCAAAACTATGTGTTTTGCCCGTCGAGTTTCTCGGTCGTGTGTACGGGGCCTCAGTGTGTCTATTCTGACCCATTTTCACAGCCAAAAGCACCTACAATGGGCACATAAGCATCAGAACTAAACCGAGGTGTTGACTTAGCCTCCAAATTCTCCAGATCTTATTCCAGTTTGTGGGATGTGCTGGAAAAACTAATTCGATCCATGGAGTGCCCAGCCTAACAGGACTTAAAGATCTGCCACTGACAGCTTGGTGCCAGATACCAAAGCATACCTTCAGAGGTCTAGCAAAGTCCATGCTCAATGGGTCGCTGGCTTTTTTGGCAGGGAGACCTACTCATTATTAGGTGGGTGGTCATATGGCTGATTGGTGTATATGTCTTCATATAGTTAACTGACCCCTAATATTGATCCCCCAGTATGAAAAGATGTGTATGCTTAGCACATTGTGCAGTGACTTAATTATCAATTTTTGTCAGAGAGGCCGTCTTCTGTATAATTAGAAAGCAGAGTGGAAAAGCCTATTCAGAACTGACAAGCCCCAATGAAGACAATAGAGTTGGTCTTTATGGAAATTCAGTTTCAGCACTCCATGGAGATGTGCTCTAAATACTGTTGGATGAAGCACTGACTCAGAGAACAGTCATGTAAATGACATTTTCTAAAAGTCTCCAGAGACTGGCTTTATAAATCCCCAACCTCCCCTTGCTGTTTCAGTGAACATGTCACAGACAAGCACAAAACAAC
The DNA here is from genome assembly GCF_905171775.1 of Rana temporaria. Taxonomy (NCBI): domain Eukaryota; kingdom Metazoa; phylum Chordata; class Amphibia; order Anura; family Ranidae; genus Rana; species Rana temporaria. Next base: position 50,433,107 of record NC_053500.1, on the reverse strand, counting down.
TCCGTAAACCAGCTGGCCCATGAGACAAACATTATTTCCCCACCTCATGGTATGCTGCACGATACACTGTAGCAAAGGAGAAGCTTTCGCATAAGCAAGCATGCGTATTACCACAAGCTTTGGCTGCAATAATGACTCAAACTGTAAGTAAACCCTAATGCCCTGTACACACGATCGGTTCGTCTGATGAAAACAGACCGATGGACCGTTTTCATCGGACGAACTGATCGCGTGTGGGCCCCATCAGTTTTTTTCCCCATCGGTAAAAAAAATAGAACCGGTTTTAAAATTTTTGTATGGTTAAAAAACCGATGTGGGGAAATCCATTGGTCAAAAATCCACGCATGCTCAGAATCAAGTCGACGCATGCTCGGAAGCATTGAACTTCATTTTTCTCTGCACGGCGTCGTTTTATGTCACTGCGTTGGACACGATCGGATTTTTAACTGATGGTGTGTAGGCAAGACTGATGAAAGTCAGCTTCATCGGATATCTGATGAAAAAATCCATCGGTTCGTTTTCATCAGACGAACCGATCGTGTGTACAGGGCATAACAATGAACTTCTCTTGCTTGCTCCCTTTTGTCTGCAAAATCTGCAATTTAAATTTTGATTACACACAATATTGCCAAAAGTATTGTGACACCTGCCTTTACCAGCATGTGAACTTTAATGACATCCCAAGTCCATAGGGCTCAATATTGAGGTGGCCCACCCTTTGCAGCTATAACAGCTTCAACTCTTCTGGGAAGGCTGTCCACAATTTAGGAGTGTGATTTAGGAGTGTGTCTATGGGAATGTTTGACCATTCTTCCAGAAACACATTTGTGAGGCCAGGCACTGATGTTGGACGAGTAGGCCTGGCTCCCAGTCTCCATTCCAAAGGTGTTCTATCGGGTTTATATTAGGACACTGTGTGGGCCAGTCAAGTTCATCCACCCCAAACTCACTTATCCATGTCTTTATGGACCCTGCTATGTGCACGTGTGCGCAATCATGTTGGAACAAGAAGGGGCCACCCAAATTTGGGAGCATGACATTTTCCAAAATGTCTTGGTATGTTGATGCCTTAAGAGCTCCCTTCACTGGAACTAGGGGGGCAAGCCCAACCCCTGAAAAACAACCTCACACCATAATCCTTCCTATACCAAACTTTACACTTGGTGAAATTGCAGTCAGGCAAGTACTGTTCTCTTGACAGCCGCCAAACCCAGATGCATCCATCGGATTGCCAGACAGAGAAGTGCGATTCGTCACTCCAAAGCACACGTCCCCACTGCTCTAGAGTTCAGTGGTGACGTGCTTTACACCACTGCGTCTGACACTTTGCATTGCACTTGGTGATGTAAGGCTTGGATGCAGCTGCTCAGCCATTGGAAACCTATTCCATGAAGCTCGCTACGCACTATTGTTGTGCTAATCTGAAGGTCACACAAAGTTTGGAGGTCTGTAGCTATTGACTCTGCAAAATGTTAGTGACTTCTGCACATTTCTGCATGAGTTGACCCCGCTCTGTCATTTTACGTGGCCTACTACTTTGTGGCTGAGTTGCTGTTATTCCTAGTTGCTTCCACCTTTGTTATAATACCACTAACAGTAGACAATGGAATATTTAGTAGCAAGGAAATCTCACAAACTGACTTATTGCACAGGTACTGTACCACGCTTGAATTACAACAAGGAAAGAGGCGCCTCTAATGCCGGGTACAGACTAGAGGATTGATCCGCGGATACGGTCCGCCGGACCGTATCCGCGGATAAATCCTCTCGAGGATTTCCGCGGATTTAGATCCGATGGAGTGTACTCACCGATGACGCGGCGACGTGCACGACGCTGTCATATAAGGATACCCACGCATGCGTCGAATCATTACGACGCATGCGAGGGAGGGAATCGAACGGATCGATCCGGTGAGTCTGTACAGACCACCGGATCGATCCGCTGAAGCCGATTCCAGCGGATAGATTTCTTAGCATGCTAAGAAATTTTTATCTGCTGGAAATCGGTCGGCCCGAAAAAAAAACGCGGAAAAAGATCCGCTGGGATGTACACACCAGCGGATCTATCCGCTGGAACTGATCCGCAGATCAATTCCAGCGGATAGATCCTCTCGTGTGTACGGGGCCTTAGAGTAGATGTATAGAAAGACACTTTAATATGCATACAGTTTCGATGAAATGCGTCCACTATTGGTGATGCCATCTCCCTGCTGCCATCTCTGCTCCGAGTTCCAAGCCTCGTTCTGATATCAAGTTTCTCCGCAGTAGCCAGCATCCATTCACACGGAGTGAAAACATCTCAGCAAGCGACGGAGCCACACAAAACGGAGAGTGCAGTCTGCAGGAGAGGCCACTTTGACTCCATTAGGTCCGATATGCTCTGTTTACTTCTACCAAAATGTGAGTGCATAAACTGTATGCCTATTAAAGTGTCTTTCTATACATCTACTCTTAAGCCCTGTACACACGATCGGATATCTAATGGAATCTAATTCGATGGATTTTTTCATCGGATATGCGACGAAGCTGACTTTCATCAGTCTTGCCTACACACCATCAGTCAAAATGCAACGTAAAACACTACGACGTGCTGAGAAATGCTTCGAGCATGAGTCGACTTGATTCTGAGCATGCATGGATTTTTGACCGACTGACTTCCACACAGACAATCGTTTTTTTCTATCGGTTTTTTATCCATAGGAAGATTTTAAAACATGTTCTATTTTTTTTCACCGATGGAAAACAAACTGATGGGGCCCACACACGATCGGTTTGTCCGATGAAAACGGTCCATCGGACAAACCGATCGTGTGTACAGGGCTTTAGAGGCGCCTCTTTCCTTGTTGTTTTTCTGCAGTTTTGGGAAACTGGTTTCTGTTCTTCTGTGACGACAGCCCTAAGAGCCCTTGAACTTTGTTACTGAATATATTTTTCCCTACACATTACCCCCTTTCACATAGACCTTGTGAGACTATGTATTCATGACACTAAGTGCTGTTAATGGGGAGATAAATGAGTCCTAGCTTTTGCACATACACTTCTATTTGTTACCACGCTTGAATTCACTGTTCTCCTGAGAGCGACCCGTTCTTTCACAAATGTTTGTAGAAGCTGTCTGCATTCCTAGGTACTTGATTTTACACACCTGAATCCAATGATTTGGAGGGGTGTCCCAATACTTTTGGCAATATAGTGTATCTGTTCAATAAGTGCAAAAGAGTATCTGTTGATTAAGAAAAATAGGACTTTTCCTCATTTTAAATCTTTTTGGTGGAACTCTTAAGAGACATAGACCTTTATAAAGGATTTGGACACTGGCAAACAAAAAACATTGATCAGCCTGGTATAACCCATTGCACTCCCAGCATGCATCAGTTTTGTAACAAAGCTATGCCCAGAGCAAAGGCATAACCACTGAGAGTGGGACAAGTGACCCTCAATGAAAAATAATAATTTTTCTCATTGAGGGACACAGGATTTAGAGAAAACTGGGATATTGAAAAATAGTCCAACTTAGAGGTGGTTAACGCAGCAACAAATTCTAACAGGCACACTACAACACAACAGAAAAAATAACTGGGCACTGCCTGCAGCTCAAAGAGGATCTTATGCCCAAAACTGAGGCCTGAGCTTCCACCCAGTAAAACTTAAAGGAATATGAACAGAAGACCAGGTGGTAGCCTTGCAGATCTTGTAAACAGTTGTCTCCTGCCGAAAAGCCCAAGAAGCACTCAAGTAGATCTAGTAGAATGTGCTTTGACATTGGAACCTGATCCCCCCCAAGACTATTGGCTCTAACAATGTCTGTGCGACTGAGAAATGGTAGAGCGAGAAGCTGGTTTCCTATCGCTCATCTGAGTTGACAAAAAGAGTTTGTCTTCCTAATTGAAGCAGTGGCTCCGATTTAAACTCATACAGCACAAATTACTAACAGACAATGAAAGAAGTACTAGAGTGGGAAGGAGCGATGAAAGTACAAAGTCCTGTTTGGGGTGAAAGGTTGAAACCACCTTAGGAAGGAAAGAGGTTTCTTGGCCTCAACACTATTGTTTTTATGAACAAGTTATTTACAAGATAATGCTGCAAATTCAAATACACACCTTGCAGAGTTGACGGCAACAAGTAAAGCAAACTTGAGAATAGGAGTGGAAAGTTAAACATTGTTGATAGGGTCAAAAGTTTTTTTGTTTTATTCCAAATTTTGATTCCATGGAGAGACAAGTGAACTACAAGAGGAATCACATAAGAGACACCCTGTACAAAAGTCTTAATCAAATGGAAGATTAAAAGTGCCACGATTTGTTACCTGATGGTACTCAGGCCAATTGCTGGTCCAGACCCAATTATAAAAAGGTCAGGTGTCATGTGCCTTACAGAATATTTTTCGGGATGAAAGTTTTTTCCCCTTGCACTAAGCAAAGAAAGTCTTCCACGTGTGATGGTAGCCCTTCTGGGAAGTGGAATTACTATCTTTAAAAGGGAAGTATGGGATTTTTATTTATTTTTTTAATCATACTTACCTAGGTGGATGCAGCATTGGTTTGATGCTGCATTTGTTCCACACCAGATCTAAGGTTGAGAACAGATTGGGTTGGATTGGATTGGAATTAATGCTTATAGAACGCCGAATGCGAGTTGTGAAACTCGCGTCTAAGCGCTTACCAACAAGCTGGGGGTATCCAGTTCAAAGGAGCAAAAAGAAGAAACTAGGACATCCAAGTAAAAGAGGGGAACAAGCAAGAAATAAACAGAAATATAAAAAGAAGGGGGGGGGGACACAAGGAGCCTATCCCTACTCCCTGACCATGGACCGCAGCCTGGGATTAAGGCAGCGTCCTGCTAAGAGCTTGGATGGCCAAATGTCTATTCGTAGGCTTGTAAAAAAAGCAGTGTTTTCAAGCCTTTGCGGAAGGCCATCAAGGAGGAGGATGCTCGGAGCTGATTCCAAAGAGAATTCCCCAGTGTTTGGAGCCGGTGGCCACCCTTTGAAGCTGATCGACTAGGTTGAATAATCACTAACATGGCGTCAGTCGAACGAAGCTCTCTGGGTGGACAGTAGTGTTGTGTCATATTCGATAAGTACATCGGACCTAGTTGCCAATAGGCCCGAAACACCAGACAGAGAGCCTTGAACTCGACCCGTTTTGCTATCGGGAGCCAGTGTAGATCCTTAAGCACCAGGGAGATGTGATTCCGCCTTGGGCAGTTTGTGACTAGTCTTGCAGCATGATTCCGTGTGATCTGCAATCGTTTTATCCACTTCTGTGGGAGTCCTAGAAAGAAAACATTAGAGCAATCTAACCTACAGTGGGTAGGTCCATGAACTAAGATCGGTTGTTATGAGTGAAAAGATTGTTAATTTTCCGTAATAATTGCAGATGGTAGTTGGCTGATTTTATGCAATATTTTGCGTGAGGTACGAAGCTTAGTTCAGCATCAAAAATGATACCCAGATTTTTAACCTGCTTAGCTGGAGTTGGGGCAGGGCCGAACGAGGATGTTCAGGCAGGTAAAAAGGTAGAGTTGGCCTGTGGGCCGATCAGCAAAAGCTCAGTTTTGTCAGTGTTAAGGCCTAGCCTGTTTGTGTCCATCCATTGTTGGATGTTAGATAGTCCCTTATTCAGCTGGTCAGGCATATTCGGTCCACTTGCAAGGTCTGCCAAGATCTGCGTGCAGATCAAACACGGCCAATAGTTTGGTACTTAGTGTTCCCTGAGCTGAGAGATGGTGACTGTCAGGTCTCGGCTCTGCCCTAACCCCCCCCCCCCCTCAAAGGGCTTCTGATACTCACCCCACATGGCCTACTCATAAATGAGTACTGCAGAGACAGAATCACAAGGGGCTGGACTTGGAAAGTGCTCCATGGCTAACAAACACAGTACACAAAGGTCTGGAAAGCACCACAATGCACAAAAATGGCTGGAAAAAATACTAAAACCTTTCAAAGTAGAGAAATGGTGTCCATCCTCCAAGGACACTAGCAAAAATTGAGGTATGCTGGGTGTGGGAGGGTTATCCCAGGCTGGTCACCGATTTTTTGTTCAGCCAGTTCAGTGTCCAAATTCTCCTGTAGGCAACAGTATGACCCATATGTTCCTGAATCCGGTGTCCCTCAATATCTCCTTTCAATAAGAAAGTCAAATACCTGTTAATTTTGACAGACATTTTTTGAGCTGATGACTTCCTGTGCTGTTTGCCTGTGCACAAGGAGGGGTAATTGGAATTAGGAGGGGGTTAGGAGAGGTCTGTGTCCTTTGTAACCCACTAGAAATTAAGTAGGCAGAGCGGACACTACATGCTTAGGAATTCAGAGCTGTGTTGTCATGTCAGATTAAGATATTGCAATTGCATTGCAATGATATCTGCAACCCTAGATTTCTGTATAATGCCTTAGGCTCTATAATCAGAAACACCAATCTTATTTTAATGGTTGAAGGATATGTAAAAAAATCTGCTTTCATCCTTCCTATCCTATACATATATTAAAGATTAAAAGCTGATCTTACAAAGTCAATTCCTCTTTCAACAGAAGGAAATTCTGCTAACTTCCTGTATCAACCAGATCTATTTCGTACAAAGAGCTTATTATTATTATTACTATACACGATTTATATAGCACCAACAGTTTACGCAGCACTTTACAATGTATAGGGGAACAACACAATTACAGTACAGTTCAATACAAAGGGTACAGGAGGGCCCTCCTCGTAGAGCTTACATTCTAAAGGGAGGGGGTGTTGGTACAAAAGGTAATAGCTGCATAGAATTTAATGGGGGTGGCTCAGGGATAGTGGTTAGGTGGGTGTGGGACAGACTTAGGGCCGAAACAACTAATCAATTATTCGACAACTAATCGATTATGAAATTATGGATTACAATTTTCATAATTGATTAATTGGCCAGTAACATAATGGGGTTAAAAAAACAAAAAATTAGTCCTTTATAGTACAAAAAAGCAAATCTCTACTGTAAATATTACTGTCACTGTCCCACAGTAAAAAAAATGAACCCCTTACAGTAGCGATTATTTCCTCTTATTTTTGTTTTTTTAACCCCCATTATGTTACTAAACATCTCAGGCCTGGGTTCACACCTCTGTTTTTTTGCAGAAACACACTACGGTTCATTTACATGTTTTCCTATGGGACACGTTCACATCCATGATTTTTTTTCAGCTGCTGCGTATTTGGAAAGGGAAAGGACTTTTTAACGCAAAACGTTGCTATTTTGTTTTTTTTGGTTCAATATACTTCAATGGAGAAGCTGCAGGAAAGCATGTAATGTGTTTTTGCGGCAATTTGTGTTTTGTAATCTGCCCCACAACAAATTGGCCCAAAAAAATGTAAATATTCAAATTTTTATTTTTTTTAAGGCTATTATCTGATTAATCGAAACAATAATCGGCCAACTGATCGATTATGAAAATAATCGTTAGTTGCAGCCCTAGATAGACTTCCCTGAATAAATTCGTTTTCAGGGATCTCTAAAGGTGGACAGGGTAAAGGCTGATTGGACATACTGGGGCAGGGAGTTCCAGAGGATGGGAGAGGCTCTGGAGAAGTCCTGAAGGCGAGCATGGGAGGAGGTAACAAGAGAGCTAGAGAGAAGGAGGTCCTGGGAGGAGCGGAGAGGACGATTTGGGCGATGTCTGCAGATGAGGTTGGTGATGTAGATGGGGGCGATGTTGTGGTTAGCATTTAGAATTTTACACAGTGGGGTAGGGGAAGCCAATGGACGGATTGGCAGAGAGGAGCAGCAGTCATGGATCGGTTAGTGAGGTGTATTAGTCTAGCAGCAGAATTCATAATAGACTGAAGGGGGGACAGCTTATGCTTCTCACACCAAAATTTCTCCCAGTAACACTATCTACTATCGTCATCACACCTCACCTCATATCTGTACATTCTATTACTGCCTGCTTATTTACCAACACTTTCTGTCTGCTCCTCTACATTAATTTCATCTTAAAGCTGTGGCAGTTCCTAGACCTGGTATCAGTCTTCTGCAGTACCAGTACATCAGGGCTGGAATGAGAGACGAAGGAAATGTACAAGGAACTCAATCAGTTTGTGTGCTGATAAGAAGCATGCTGATAGGAGGAGAGAGCAAATAGTATAGCGGCTTCTCCTGAGCTCTTCAGTTTTTTTTTCTGATCATCCCACTGGTTTGAACGGAAAAAAAAACTGTTAGTGTGTGCAAGGCTTAAATATACAGTATCTCATAAAAATGAGTACACCCCTCACATTTTTGTTAATATTTTATTCTATCTTTTCATGTGACAACACTGAGGAAATGACAATTTGCTACAATGTAAAGTAGTGAGTGTACAGCTTGTATAACAGTGTACATTTTCTCTCCCCTCAAAATAACTCAACGCACAGCCATTGATGTCTTAACCGCCGGCAAAAAAAGTGAGTACACCCCTAAGTGACCAAATTGGGCCCAAAGTGTCAATATTTTGTGTGGCCACCATTATTTTCCAGCACTGCCTTAACCCTCATGGGCATGGAGTTCACCAGCGCTTCACAGGTTGTCACTGGAGTCCTCTTCCACTCCTCCATGACGACATCACAGAGCTGGTGGATGTTAAAGATCTTGCGCTCCTCAACCTTCCACCTACAGATGCTCAATAGTGTTTAGGTCTGGAGACATGCTTGGCCAGTTCCTCACCTTTACCCTCAGCTTTTTTAGCAAGGCAGTGTTCATCTTGAAGGTGTGTTGAGGTACATGTGCGTGACTTATCTGTGGAAGAGATGGAACCAGGATGCCCTATGGGAAGAAGGCAAGCTGGCAGAGGCAGTGTGATGCTTTTGGCAATGTTCTGATGGGAAACCTGGGAAACTACCATTCATGTCCATGCCTTGATGGGTCCACGTTGTTTTGGGGGCAAATAGGAATAGGAGGACCTATCCAATATTAGACATGTGGTCATAATGTTATGGCTAATCGCTGTATGTATGTATATATCAAAAGTTCAGAATGCAACTAAACAAAGTTATGGCAAGAGCGATCACTTCCTGTGAACAATTATTAAACGCACGCATCGGCTTTACCTTTGTTTCTTTTTTCCAGATAACCTTGCTTCAAAAGTTTTTCAGGTTCTCCTGCATCTTCAGATTCTGAAATTAAAAGATTCCGATATTGTAAATAGAGAACCAGATGAAATATTAATTTAAAGAACATTTAATTATTTAAATTAATGTAAATATTAATTTAAGCAACTACTACACAAATTCAATTTACATAAACTAGTTTCATAAACCCAGTATATGAAAGTCAATAATATCTATTGTAACGGAACCCCAAATGGTACAGGGGTTAAAGCCGTTTAAGATCTTTCCATTCCAAACCCAAGACAGCTATCGACACTCCACAATCCAGCGAACACGACCCATACGGATTTCCCCAGAAACGAGACACAGCTCTGTTTGAGGTTTAAAATGGATAGATCCTTTAATGAGAAAACCAGGTTCTTATATACAGTAAGTAACCAACAATGAACAATGACTCAACTCCACCCACAACATGACACAAGGAGCCCAATACACATCTTTTAGGTAGACTTTCTGACACCAGCACGTGATCTAATTTACATGAGGTAATTAACTAATCATTTACCCAGACAAGGTGACTCTGAGATATGACCTTTAAAGATAGACACCTGCTATACAATACACATTCCTTTAGTAGACATAATTTACATGAGCTAATTAACTACAGCCGATAAGTCAGACATCTGACCTTTAGACTGTCTATTAACTTGCAATACACATTTATCATCAATAGCCCATCACACAATACAGGGTCAATTAACACCACACAATGGAAGATACTTCAGAAGCCATACTAGATTAATTTACATCACAACCAACGACATTAACACCTAACAGTCTGTGTTCCCACATTGAATGAGTCACTCTTTCAATTAACCTGTTGAGTTCAGAATCAACAAACAGTAATATTTCAAGATATCCTGAAATACATTGTGAATTATCATTACTGCCCCATCTCAGGTAGTCCAAGGTATCATTTCTCAGTCATCCTATGCCCCTAGTGGACATAGGATGATTTTAGACATAAGAGTCATCAGTGAAGCTGAAACAGGAGTATCTCATACTTTTCAAGAGCTTCTGGGTCCCACGGGCCATTCCGTTACATCTATCAATGTTGTTTATTATAGGAGTGCAAGCATATTTACCAAAGCCTCCTTGCCCACACCTCCAAACCCTGCCTGCCTCTAGCATGATGTCATGAATGACATAGCGCCTATAATTCAGATTCACTGTAGATTCAGATGTGAAACGCTGTAGAGTGGTGGCTTCTTATTGTCCTTGGCTGGCTCTGCAATCTTCACTGGGATGAGGTGATGACGTCTTTTTGTCATGGGGTGCGGTTCTACAAGTTGCAGTTAACCATTGCATGTGGTTTAGCTTCCCCAGCCACAGTGCTCCTATGTGTTTCTGCCTAGCCGCTTCCTTGCCAAACTCTGCATCTCAGAAGAGTGCCAAGCAAGCCGAGGACACCCAGACACTGATGCACACCACGCCGCTGGCCTCTCCATTCTCCAGTGCTTCCTTCTCACCACCCAGCAGCCTTCCCACCAATCTCTGCACAACACCAGCCACTTGCCTGCCAATCTCTGCTAAAGATGTTAAGACCTCCACAGATGACAAGGCGATACTTCCTCTGTCAAATGTGAGTGCTATATTTATTCATCACCACCAAAAAGCTGTTTCCAATACTTCACGCTCAGAGGCGCCCCTGCTTTTTTTTCGGATCTTCCAGAGGTTGCTGGGGGTTCCTTGAGATGTGGCTGACTAACCTCCCACCTGATAGTACCAGTATAGTTCTAGGGCCAACACAACTTGGCAGAGTCAGCAGCATAAAAGTGATATTTCTAAATCTCTATAAAGTTGGTATTCTGATCATCACTTGAAGGGTTGCATTATTCCCACTACTATCAATGTTTTTTTTTGTTTTTACAAAGGAACCCCAATGAACTGCTTTGAGCAGGGGTTCCTCTGGAGAAAAATAGTTTAGAAAGGCTGGTTTAAAGTGCATGTAAAGTCACTGTTCTTTATGGTAAAGTAGGTAAGGTTAACCGCTTGCCGACCGCCTCGCTTAGGAGTACAGCGGCAAAGCTGCTCTCCTGTCCTGGATCACATACTAGATATGTGATCCAGCACTTCTGGGGAGGGGCCACGCAAGCTGTGTTGTGATTAATCATAGCACAAGCTGATGAGCAGGTCCCAGCCAATGACTGACCACTAGCTTCCACTGATCGGCGAAGAGGATGACAGGACAGAGCTCGGTGAATGTAAACATTACAGAGCTTTGTTTTGTCAGGGGGGGTGTGCCAGTGTTTGTTTCCCTGAATAGCAGGGAATAAAGACCGCCACATCCCTTAGCAAAAACAGCACACAGTCAATGCACTAACTACTGTTAGGTACACATTTAACTATCTGCTCACCCTAGATGTTAACTCCTTCCCAGCTAGTGTCATTAGTACAGTGACAGTGTATATTTTTAGCACCGATTACTGTCAATGGTTCCACTTCCCATAAAGTTTTATGTCAGACTGACCGCCATACTATCACAGTCCTGCTTTAAGTCGCTGATCAACACCATTACTAGTATAAAAGAATAAAATACAATTTTAGTATATATACACCATAGTTTGTAGACACTATAATGTTTGTGCAAACCAATCAACATACGCTTATTGGGATTTTTTTTCACCAAAAATATGTAGCAGAATACATATTGGCCTAAATTTATGAAGGAATTTGATTATTTCGATTTTTTATTGGATATGTTTTTAATAGTAGAAAATAAAAATAATTTTTTTTTCTTAATTTCCGGTCTTTTTTCGATTATAGCGCAAAAAATAAAAAAAAAACAGTGGTGATCAAATACCACCAAAAGAAAGCTCATTTGGGGTGAAAATAACTTATATAAATTGAATTTGGGTACACCTAGCCCTAAGCCTATTAAAACCACACCCACCAGTCACTATTAGTGCTGACTTCCACCCCTGATGATGACCAAGCACGTCACTATTCTACTTCACATGGAAAAAAGGAAGACGGATCGCTGATGCTTTTTTCATAATCAAAGTTTATTGTACAGCCAGACACAAAGATGTTGTCAAGAATAATTATTGATTGTTTATTATGACCTTAATTTTTTATTATTACAATATGCTAAAATGTCTGTGACTGTTAGCTACCACAACAGTCTATCAAGTATGAAATGTACTTACATTGTGCCAAGCTGGACCAATATAACCCAAATCTTACCCGGAGTTCAGCTTTAAATTTAACCTGTACAGAAAATGCACGACAGCTGCCACCACTGAACTCTCCTTTTAAAGGTAAAGTTTGGGGTGCTGTTAAATTTACCCATTCAGTTGGGTCCCCGTTGGACTGCATGAGTTAAATGCTTGCTTGACTGGGAAGAGGGAGAAATAAGTACACATACTTACCTTATTCCTCTTTCTCTAATCACTTGGCTCTATTCTCCCACTGACCAATGCTCTGGAATTTGCCAGACCGTACAATGCAGGACTGCTGGTCTTGCATTGTATGTGAAGAGAACAGAGAGCTGCAATTGGCCATATGCAGAAGATGCTTTCTGAACCATGCTTGCTCTGAACTGTGCTCAGGCTTTTTTTAAATTATATTTGCAAATTATCCTAATAGGAAATATTGTTTTTAGATGGTTTTTATTGCCTTCTGCAAAACAGAAAAGAGCACATGCACAGAGGGACCACCAAGAACTTTACAATGAGCAGGTGGGATGGACGTTTCAGGTTTACCAATGTAGGCAGGGCTTGGATGGGTTCCTGCTGTTATTTGCAATGGGATTGTAAAAGATGGGTCCCTCTCCTGGTAAAAAGAGAGAGGTCAAAATCAAATAAGGAATTTCTATATTTCTTGGCAACAAAAAAATAATAATATTAATAGTAGTAATTACGGAGGACAAACTGACCTATAAATGAACCACATATATAAACATAATTAAAAAGGTCAGTAATTGGTGTCTGAACTTTTCATGTCACGCGTCTAGGAAAAAAACTGGTCATACACACTAGAAGGAAATGTAAATTCATTCTGATCCCCCAGCACCCAGGTCACTAGATTTACGATCCTGGCATCTCTCCGGACACAGAAGTGTTACAGTTGGGCAGCCAAGCAGTTAACAAAAAAAAAATTAGCATGGAAATTAAAATTCAAGGCAGCTTATTTAAACTGCGGTGCATATTTATGGAATATTTAGTATTCTGGTATGTGGCGTGCACAACATGGGAGGAAATATGAATATTACATTACTGTCCCCGAACCAGCATCCAGGACCCTGCTGGCAAGAGCATAACAAATGCCGCAGTAAAAAGTTTTATTTAGATGTTAAGTCTCCCGCCCGCAGCAGGATTTCGGAGAGCGTGCCGCACGCGACCATCACAACGCACTCAGGAATTGAATTACCCAGGGGGGAGACACTGCTGATGAGCTTTGCTGCGCTTATTTAATTTCATTTACTTTCAGTCCATTAGCAGCATGGGGCTTTCTGTATCCCCACAAGAATGTCACAGGCATGAAAACGCTGTATAAATTACAGAGAGATAAACCCTAAACTCACTGCTATACGTACATGTTGAGAGGTTCACTGAAAGGTCTGACCCCCTCTCCTCTATGCTTTTACTTTGTTTTTAAATATCAAAGATAAGTATTTTTTTTTACAGCTTTGCCAATTTTTGTTGTTTGGTGTGGAGATTAAAGGAAAACTCCACTGAATTATTTTTTTTCAATAATTCTAGGGTTCATCACTGGCCCACGTCCAATGCTCCATCAGTCCCCCCCCACCCAATGCTCCATCGGTGCCCCCCTTCCTCATCCAATGTTTCATCAGTGGCCCCCCGTCCAATGCTCCAGCAGTGGCCCCCATCCAATGCTTCATCAGTGGCCGCCATCCAATGCTCCATCAGTGCCCCCCCTGAAATGCTCCATCAGTGCCCCCCCTCCAATGCTCCATCCGTGCCCCCCGTCCAACACTCAATCAGTGGCCCCGTCTAATGCTCCATCAGTGGCCCCAATTCAATGCGTCCTCAGTGTCCCCCATTCAATGCTCCATCAGTGCTTCCTCATCCAGTGCTCCACCAGTGTCCTCCATCCAATGCTACATCAGTGCCCATCCAATGCTCCATTAATGCTTCCTCGTCCAATGCTCCATCAGTGCCCCCCATCCAATGTTCTATCAGTGCTTACCCATCCAATGCTCCATCAGTGCCCCCCCATCCAATGCTTCATCAGTGCCTACATGCAATATATCGTCGCTCTTTTACCCCAGACAGTAAGACTACTTATTCCTATTTTTATTATTTAGGGGGGAAAGTATTTTTACTTGCACATGATTAGATGATGGAAGTCAGCAGAACTTCACTTCATGTATTCATCACTGGGCACTAAACTATTTACATATGCTTAACAAGCAACACAAAGAGGAGATTTACTAAAACTGGAGCACTCAGAATCTGATTCCGCTGTGCATGGTAGCCAATCAGCTTCTAGCTTGAGCAATTAGGCTTTGACAATAAAACCTGGAAGCCGATAGGTTTCTATGAAGAACTGCACCAGAATTTGCACGCTCCTGTTTTAGAAAATCTCCCTCAAAAAACTTTAAAGTATAACTAAAGGCAAAACTTTCTGGTGAACCAAGGAATGTCTTGTGGGAATTACCTCTCACTTTCCGTTTGGCTTTGGGACAGGAAGTGAGGTGACACAATACCTCACATTATGGGGCAGATTAATTTTTTTAAACTTAGACGTGACTTACGTCCATCCCGATTCATGGACGACTTGCGAAAAAAAAAAAAAATGCAAATTTCGACGCGGGAACGACGGCCATACTTAACATGGCAAGTCTATCTATACGCCGCAAAATACCAGCTTTAACTATACGCCGAAAAAAGCCGACTAGAGACGACGTAAGAGAATGTGACGGCCGCGCGTACATTCGTGGATCGTCGGAAAAAGCTAATTTGCATAACCAACGCGGAAAACAACGCGAACTCCACCCAGCGGACGCCGAAGTATTGCATCTAAGATTCGAAGGCGTACGAAGCCGTACGCCTGTTAAATCTAACCCAGATGCCGTCGTATCTTGGTTTGAGGATTCAAACTAAAGATACGACGCGGGAAATTTGAAAGATTTTTCCTAGTTAAAGACATGGTCACATGTCTTTTTCCACAAACCTATATATTCAAGGATGTGGCACATATCTATTAGTGGGTGAATGATTACCACCCTAGGGCAACAGTAATCATAACAATACTCAGTATATACGCCAGCGTACTCTCTCTGTGAATCTGCCCCACTGTGTGTAATACACGGAGGAGTGATGCACTGCATCTAATAGAGAGATAGGGCACTGCTTGCAATAGAGAGGAGAGACCATGCAGAGTCCAAAAAGCAGGTCTTGATTGGCATTTTACTGGTTTCCCACCTTAATTTTTTATAAATGGAACTACCATTGGTGCAAGTGGTAAATGAAGCTCGGACTGCAACACATCCATTGTAAAGCACCTGGAGCCTCAACATTCTATTTCTGCTAATACAGTGGGTGACCGCGATATTGTGTCAATCTCGCTCCCTTTCTTGGCGAGATTGACCACCTACGAGCACCATCGCGGAAGCCAGTGCCAAAACGGCTTGCCGCGATGGGGAAAAAGCTGTCATAGAAGCGACGGGGATCCGACTTGGATTCCCGCCAATTCTAGCCGCGGCAAAAGGTATGAATCATGAGGGGGAACTCCACGCCAAATTTTAAATAAAAAAATTAAAAATTTTAAATAAAAAGCCGGCATGGGTTCCCCCCCCCCAGGTGCATACCAGGCCCTTAGGTCTGGTATGGATTGTAAGGAGAACCCCCCTATGCCGAAAAACCGGTGTGGAGGTCCCCCCACAATCCATACCAGACCCGTATCCAAAGCACGCCGCCCGGCCGGTCAGGAAAGGAGTGGGGACGAGCAAGCGCCCCCCCCTCCTGAGCCGTACCAGGCCACATGCCGTCAACATGGAGGGGTTGGGTGCTCTGGGGCAGGGGGTGCACTGCAGCCCCCCCACCCCAGAGCACCCTGTCCCCATGTTGATAAGGACAGGGCCTCTTCCCAACAACCCTGGCCGTTGGTTGACGGGGTCTGCGGGCGGGGGGCTTATCGGAATCTGGGAGCCCCCTTTAATAAGGGGGCCCCCTATATACCGGCCCCCCACCCTAGGTGAATGAATATGGGGTACATCAGATGTTGAGGGTAGGTACCGGAGCATGATGGGAATGTGACATCATAAGAGGCCTATATAAATCGGTGCGAGCCGCACACCCGGCATTACAGCGGGAAAAAACGTTGCCTCAACATCGGAAGAAGAGAAGAAGAAGGCAGAAGACGGCAAAGAAGAGCGGGCTGCGCCGCCGCTAGTAATTGAGCTAACACGAAGATAGCGGCGGCCAGCCCTGAAGGAGAAGGCACCGGAAAGCAAGCGGGAGAAGAACCGGGGAGCGCCGAGACGACAGCGGAGGAGATGGAAGAAGACCCCCCCGGAGAGTGGAGAAGACCCCCGGAGAGTGGAGAAGACCCCTGGAGAGCGGAGAAGACCCCCGGAGGGCGGAGAAGACCCCCGGAGGGCGGAGAAGAGAGCAGAAGAGAACCAGACGGCGGTGAAGACACCCCCCCTGTCGAAGAAGGCCCCCCTCGTAAAAGAGCTAAAGAAGAGAGGGGGGGCCCCGGAGCTGACTAATAAATTACTTTAAAAACCCTGTGTCGTGTTTTTTTTTCTTTTACACTTTGCCTCCAGGTGAATGGGTAGGAGTACAATGTACCCCATATTTATTCACCTAGGGTGGGGGGCCGGTATCTGGGGGTCCCCTTATTAAAGGGGACTCCCAGATTCCGATAAGCCCCCCGCCCGCAGACCCCGATAACCAACGACCAGGGTTGTCGGGAAGAGGCCCCGTCCTTATCAACATGGGGACAGGGTGCTCTGAGGTGGGGGGCCGCAGTGTGCCCCCCTGCCCCAGAGCACCCAACCCCCCCATGTTGAGGGCATGCGGCCTGGTACGGCTCAGGAGGGGGGGCGCTCGCTCGTTCCCACTCCTTTCCTGACTGGCCAGGCGGCGTGCTTTGGATACAGGTCTGGTATGGATTGTGGGGGGACCCCCACGCCGTTTTTTGGCGTATGGAGGTTCTCCTTACAATCCATACCAGACCTAAGGGCCTGGTATGCACCTGGCGGGGCGGGGAACCCATGCCGGTTTTTTATTTAAAATTTGGCGTGGAGTTCCCCATCATGATTCATACCTTTTGCCGCGGGTAGAATTGGCAGGAATCCAAGTCGGATCCCCGTCTCTTCTATAACGTGCGAGATGTCGGCACCCTGTCGCCGAGAATCAGCGCGATGCTGTCGTGCTGGAAACACATTCTCGGTGACAGGTACAGTATATCTGCTGTCATCTTCATGTGATTACAGTGCCTTGAAAAAGTATTCACCCCCCTTAAAATTTTCCACATTTTGCCATGTTACAACCAAAAAAGTAAATGTATTTTATTGGGATTTTATGTGATATACCAACATAAAGTGGCACATAATTGTGAAGTGGAAAGAAAATTATAAATAGAAAGAGTATGGCTCAACTGCAAACCTACCAAGACATGGCTTTCCACCTAAACCAGGGGTAGGCAACCTCGACCCTCCAGCTGTGGTGAAACTACAAGTCCTATGAGACATTGCAAGACCCTGACAATCACAGGCATGACTCCTAGAGGCAGAGGCATGATGGAATTTGTAGTTTCACCACAGCTGGAGTGCTGAGGTTGCCTACCCCTGATCTAAACTGACAGGCTGGTCAAGGAAAGCATTAATCAGAGAAGCAGCCAAGAGGCCCATGGTAACTCTGAAGGAGCTTCAGACATCCACAGCTCAGGTGGGAGAATCGGTCCACAACAATTATTAGTCGTGCACTCCACAAATCTGCCCATTATGGAAGAGTGGCAAGAAGAAAGCCATTGTAGAAAAAAAGCCATAAGAAGTCCCATTTGGAGATTGTAAGAAACCATGTGGGGGACACAGAAAACATGTGGAAGAAGGTGCTCTGGACCAAAATTTAACTTTTTGGCCTAAGAGCAAAGTGCTATATGTGATGGAAAACTAACACTGCACATCATCCTGAACACACCATTCTCACTGTGAAACATGGTGGTGGCAGCATCGTGTTGTGAGGATGCTTTCTTCAGCAGGGACAGGGAAACTGGTCAGAGTTGATGGGAAGATGGATGGAGCCAAATACAGGGCAATCTTAGAAGAAAACCTGTTAGGCCGCGTACACATGACGGGTCCAAACCGATGAAAACGGACTGAAGTTCAGTTTCATTGGTCCAAACCGACCGTGTGTACGGCCCATTGGTCTGTTGTCCTTCGGACAAAAATTAGAGAACTTGCTTTAAAATCGAACCGATGGACAGCTGACCATCGGTCAAAACCGATGGTTAGTACACAAAGGCATCGGTTCAAAACCCGCGCATGCTCAGAATCAAGTCGACGCATGCTCGGAAGCATTGAACTTCGTTTTTTTCAGCACGGTGTGTGTTTTACGTCACCGCGTTCTGACCCGATCGGTTTTTGAACTGATGGTGTGTACGCACATCAGACCATCAGTCTGCTTCAGCGGTGAACCGATGAAAACGGTCCGTCAGACCATTCTCATCGGATGGACCGGTCGTGTGTACGCGGCCTTAGAGTCTGCAATAGACTTGAGACTGGGGCGACCCTAAACAACGACCCTAAACATACAGCCAGAGCTACAATCGAATGGCTTGGATCAAAGAATTTTTAAGCGTTAGAATAACCAAAGTCCAGACCTAAATCCAATAAAAAAATCTGTGGCAAGACTCTGCTGTTCACAGACGCTCTCTATCCAATCTGACAGAGCTTGAGCTATTTTGCAAAAAAGAATGGGCAAAAATGTCCCTCTCTAGATGTGCAAAGCTGATAAAGACATCCCCAAAAAGACTTGCAGCTGTAATTGCAGTGAAAGGAGGTTCTACAAAGTATTGACTTGGGGGGGGGGGGGGGCTTAACTTGAGGGGGCTGAATACAAATGTACACCACAAATGAAAACTATTTATCATTTTTCTTCCACTTCACAATTATGTGCCACTTTGTGTTGGTCCATCACATAACATCCCAATAAAATACATTTACGTTTTTAGTTGTAACATGACAAAATGTGGAAAATGTAAAGGGGTATGAATAGCTGTAGCAAGCATTGTACACGACCAACTTAAAGTATAACTAACGGAACAGTTCTTTTTTTATGTATTAATGAAATGGGGGGCAGGGTAGAGCTGGAAATAAAAGGGTAAATCCAAATTTTTAAGTTGCCACAAATTCAGTTTTGAAATGGGAACACTTGTTCCTGTGACAACTAAGGAAGTGTTTACCTCACACTGCAAAGATATCCTTTCACTTCCTGTTAAAGGAGAAGTACAGCCAAAGCTCATTTCATTCTAAAAGCCCGCTGTCGTCTGACGTCACAGAGCCGGTCCAGGCTCGGGAAAGCTTACGACCATATGGTCGAGATCAGCGCATTTGCCTGGACTGACACCTGGTTCAGCCTCTCATGGAGCCGCTGAAAGCATTATCCGATCGCTCCCGCCCCCTCCACAGCCCAGTGCTCCAGTGAGCGCTGGAGGGGCAGAGCAAACAGCAGTGACTGACAGTCACCAGCACTCTGCTTAGGGAACTGTGAGAACCGAGTGATCGTGGTGTTTGATCGCTTGGTTCTCAGCCTTAGAGCCAGCGGTGGACATCCACCTAGGTAAGTAGGATTCTAAAATAAAAACAATTCCCATACTTCTCTTTTAAGTCTACAAAAATGAATTATTATGAAATCTCCTTAAGGAGATGACATGGCACAGATGAAAAAAAAAAATTACAGCGATTTAAACCCTCCCATCTTAAAGCAAAAAACAGTTTTGGCTTTAAATTTACTTTAATATTTAATTATGACACACGTAAAAAAGGATGAACAATCAATTCACTATTATTCGGTCTCATAAAGGTACACCAGACACACTGTACTTGTAGAAAATAAAGAGGAATGATAAAACTCTACTTTAAGCTCAAGAAGAGCATGAAGGACACAACTAAAGCCTGCCCGAAAATGGCAGCATTTATCATAATAAAACAAATACTGTAAATCTCTTGCTCTCTCTCCACAGCTCATTAGGCCAGCTCTGAAACATATATGCAACTTTGCAGGAGTCCTACCGGGTTAGTGAGTGAAGCTGTGAATTCCAGGCTTACCACAGCAGCTGGACGGCATGCATGAGGTTTTATGTATTCTGTGTTTGCTGATCTGCTATGTAAACAAGGCACCAAAAATGTGAAAAGAAGAGTACTCCTGAAATAGACATCAGACGGTTCTTCAAAGATTTCATTGCCAAGTAAAATTATATCGTGGCTTGTTAAAATTCTGCCTCGAGACATAGGAATACTATTCAGCAGATGTGATTTCCACACAGACTATGAGGCTTAGCATTACATCGCTGCTGTGTGCCACTTGCATCGAGTCACAGCTAATCATTGGGATGAAAATAAATGGATAAAGATGCTGGGTCACAACATCACACTTCTCAAAATCCAGTCCTTACAACCAAAACCTCCACACCCTTACAAACGTTCCAGGATCAGATTACCCCTTATACCAGGGGTCTCCAAACTTTTCAAACCAAGGGCCAGTTTATTGTCCTTCAGACTTTAGGAGGGCCAGATTGCGGTCTGCAGGGGCAAAAAATTTCCTGAGCCCGGCATCAGTGAGAATAAATATGGCCTCAAGGTTGGTGATCAGTAGAAGGAATAGTAGTGCCCCTTTTTATTAAGAGGAATTGTATACAATCATTGGTATCAGTGGAAGAAATAGTGCCCCCTTGTTGGTGTCAGTGGGAGGAATAGTGCCCCAAGGGCCGGGTTAAAAGGCTAGCAAAGGGCCACATTTGGCCCTCGGGCTGCAGTTTGGAGACCCCTGCCTTATACTATTAGAAATCACCATGTACACCACCTACCGACAATGCTACAACACAGGTCTATCATCATTGGCTATCAGTGCACAGACTTCATCAGAAAATTATCCACAAACTTATGTTGACCATACATTGTGTGGACCTCTGTCAGTTCCTGATAAACCAGCCAATATTTTCTTTGTGGCTGTTTTTTCCAGCCCCCTCCCACCCAAAATATAAATGTAAGAAAGAAGGGCAGAAATTGTTGGCTGAACAGCGGCTGCATCAAATTAGATGGAGCCGCTGTTTGGGTATTCTAAAAGCAGCTCGTGCCTATTTCTGAATACAATAGCCACATCCAGAGATTCACCCATCTGCACTGCATAGCATTGACTGATGGATTTGGATGTAGCATCCTCTACTTGGGTAGGTGCTAGAATAGGATTTTTGTGTACAGGTATGGTAAATTTAGACAGGCCTGGCTGCCAGCCAGGCCTGTTTTTTGGTTTGTGTGAACTGGGAGTGTTTGAGAGTAGCAACTGATGACTAACAGGCATCGTCACTGAGACCTCCCTTTATCTTCTAGAGGATTCTAGGAGGAGAGGAGAAGTGGCGCTGCTTGGGGTGTTCTAAGGTGTCCTGACCAATCCCCAATCTGGATTTGCAGGGGGCAGATATCCTTAAAGACCCAGGTTCAGCCCAGTTGGTGGGGAGTTGGTGGAGTTGTTCAGAGCTTGAAGATGGCGTGCTAGGCTTTCGGGGCCTTTGAGGGAGCACCCCTGTCTAGTTACGGGGGGTGACCTTGGGCCCTGGGGTCGGGTGTGGACAGAGTCCTTCAAGAAATCGTGAATGTTCTGGACAGGAGGCACAGGAGGAGCAGAGAGGACAGCAGGGGCTAGCATTGCTGGGCAAGTCTTTAAACAGAAGAACAACTGGTCGCAGCCAGGAGGGCTGGTGAGTGACATGCACAGTCGGGAGGATTGCAGAGACACACCTGAGGACTGGGAGCATGCAGTCTGGGATGGGTGCAGAGCCAGGGGAGTGTACTGTGGTGTCATAGGCAGCGGACTCGGCCAGCTGCAGACAGTAAGGTTTGCAGGGCCTGAAGAGGGCTGACTGGGAACATAATTTCCATCTGTAAGACAGCTAGAACTGGAGACTTTCTATTTTCTTGCTACATCATAGGGGCCCACAGCCCCTGCCTGCAAGGAAAGTGCTGGAGGAGACTGAAGTAGTAATGTGTATAGGGAGTGTACATACTTCGTCCCAAATTGATTGAAAAGAAAAAGTTGGCAGATAATGGACTTCATAGGCGTATTACAGTTAAAAAAAATGTCGGCTGACGTCACAGAGCCAGTACAGGCTCTGAAAGCATCCCGAGCATATGGTAGAGATCTGCCCACAGGAGCCTGGACTGACAGATGGCTCAGCCTTTCAGTGATCTGCTGAGAGCCTGTGTCAGCTCCAGACTGACAGTCCAATGCTCTCTGCTCACAGAAAGCTGAGAACTGAGCGATCAACAATCTTTAATTGCTCAGTTCTCAGTTTAGAGCCGGCAGGGGAGAGATGCAACACAAGATCAATGCTGCATCCACCTAGGTGAGTAAACATTTTTGATTTTAAAGTCCATACTATTTTAATCCAAACCCTAACACCAACGATAAAACCTATACTTATACAGTGCCATTAACCGGTTAACGCCCGCCGCATGTACATATACGTCCACAGAATGGCACGTACAGGCATTTGGGCGTACATGTACGTCCCCGCCTTTCCGCGGGTCGAGGGTCCGATCGGGACCCCCCCCCCCGGTACAGGCGATGTTCGGTAACCCGCGGGGAGCGATCCGGGACGAGGGCGCGGCTATTCGTTTCTAGCCGCCCCCTCGCGATTGCTCCCCGGAGCTGAAGAACGGGGAGAGCCGTATGTAAACACGGCTTCCCCGTGCTTCACTGTGGCGGCTGCATCGATCGAGTGATCCCTTTTATAGGGAGACTCGATCGATGACGTCAGACCTACAGCCACACCCCCCTACAGTTGTAAACACACACTAGGTGAAACATAACTCCTTCAGCGCCCCCTGTGGTTAACTCCCAAACTGCAACTGTCATTTTCACAATAAACAATGCAATTTAAATGCATTTTTTGCTGTGAAAATGACAATGGTCCCAAAAATGTGTCAAAATTGTCCGAAGTGTCCGCCATAATGTCGCAGTCACGAAAAAAAAACGCTGATCGCCGCCATTAGTAGTAAAAAAAAAAATAATTAATAAAAATGCAATAAAACTATCCCCTATTTTGTAAACGCTATAAATTTTGCGCAAACCAATCGATAAACGCTTATTGCGATTTTTTTTACCAAAAATAGGTAGAAGAATACGTATCGGCCTAAACTGAGGGAAAAAAAATTTTATATATATTTTTGGGGGATATTTATTATAGCAAAAAGTAAAAAATATTGAATTTTTTTCAAAATTGTCGCTCTATTTTTGTTTATAGCGCAAAAAATTAAAACTATTTGTGGGGAAAAAAGGACGCCAATTTTGTTTGGGAGCCACGTCGCACGACCGCGTAATTGTCTGTTAAAGCGACGCAGTGCCAAATCGCAAAACCTGGCCTGGGCATTTAGCTGCCTAAAGGTCCGGGGCTTAAGTGGTTAAAGAGACACATGGGATGTCCCACCTGCTGACTGAAAGGACTTCTTTTGTTACAGGTAAAAATGAATGCACAGTATTGGACAGTACTGGTCTCTAAGCCGGGAACAGAATTCAAAACTTCAAACCATCCGTGTGCATGAACACCTGAAGTGCAAATGTGCTCTAGAGCAGTGGTCACCAACCCTGTCCTCAGGGCCCACTAACAGGCCAGGTTTTATGTATTACCTTGAGGAGATGCAGACTAGAATACTGCAATCACTGAGCAGCAAATGATATCACCTGTGATGTATTTCAGTTATCTTGCAAACCTGGCTTGTTAGTGGGCCCTGAGGACAGGGTTGATGACCACTGCTCTAGAGTAAAAATCCAGGAGTCCGGGCGCACACATCAAGCCATAGAGGTGAATGGCTCTGCCAGGTAACTTGATGCTTTTTTTGCATCGGTATTTACACAAGCATGCTTTCCTCGAAGACTGGCTATCCTTGTTTCACATTATTAGATTTTTCTGTTTTGACCACACCTGTGTATTCAAGTTGGATGTAATGATCTTTTGCATATGCTAAGGATTCAAATAAATTGAGATAAAACAATCTGTGTGCTGACAAATGTCTTCGTATCTCAGTTATACCACAGTTTCTCTTTCCGTAATGTTCTGATACTCCTCTCTTCAGTTCTATTTTAGTTCTATCCCACCAGCTGGAAGACAATAGTTTGTGTTGTCGCAACATAGCAGGTGGCATCAGAGTGATTGTGAGTCATAAAACAGATGTCATCTTGTAATAGGTAAGTGATGCTCTTTACACAATGAAGGTAGAAATATGTCTCAACTTGAAATGGCACATACATACAAATTGGAAATTGAGGTCACAAAAGGTAAGCCATTGAGGCCTGACAAGATTGATGGTTTCACAAACTTTTATTTGTTTTTTAATTGCAGAATATTGAACAGTTAAATATCATACTGTATATTTATATGTTCTGAGTATTTAGTTGTTTGCCTGAAGCGCTTCTTTCACCAATAAACCTGATCACTTACAGCTCGCAACCTGCGGAATTATCATCCAATTGTTGAGGTCGCTACTCCCTCTTCATGTAAGCAATCTGCCAGTGTCTGAAAACATCACAGACCACTGGTGCCCAAGCTGCAACCCAGGGGCCACATGCGGCCCTCAGACTGTTTTCAGATAGTTTTTTTTGAGACATACATTTTTTGGGAACATAAATGTGGAATCATGGATTTGTAAAGAAGCTGTAATATTGGTGAACTATCATCTCCAGTCTCTGATCATCTCCTTCAGCATGTCTTCAGTGTGACAGTTTTCTGTAGTATTACAATCACAGATTATATGTGGCCTTTTGGGGATGTCAGGGGCCACACATGGGGCCCCTAAATGAAGAAAGTTGATAAATACTTTCTTAAATCAACAATATTCTGTAATGCAATAGATCCATATTAAAGCTGGCCATACACTGATCAAAAGTCAGCCAGCTGAGCAGGGGCCAGCCAAATTTCAATCGGTGTGCAGCAGTCCACACTTAACAGAAGTAGATCGTTTTTAACTTCTGTTAACCGGTTCCCGAACGGCTGACGCAGATATACTGCAGCAGAATGTCTCTCCTGGGCAAAATCCCATACATAAACGGCTTTGCCCAGGAGAGCCACCAGAGGGCATGCGAGTTCCGCCAGGGGCGCGTGTGCGCCTGCAGCACGGAGGGGAACCAGATGCGTGTGCCCGGCAGGCACGATCACCACCGGCCACGCGTGATTGCATGCTCAAGTGGCAGCACGGGGCTTTGTGTGTGTAAACACACAAAGCCCCATGCTATCAGAGCAGAGAAGACAGGTTGTGTGTTTCTACAAAGTAGAAACCACAATCTGTCATCTCCTATAGGGAGTCCCCTTTTTCCCCCCACAGTTGGAACACACAATAGGGAACACAGTTAACCCCTTGATTGCCCACGGTGTTAACCCCTTCCCTGTCAGTGACATTTACATAGTAATCAGTGTATATTTATAGCACTGATCGCTCTGTAAATGGTCCCAAAAATGTGTCAAAAGTGTCCAACCTGTCCGCCGCAACTTCGCAATACTACAAAAAAAATTGCAGATCACAGGCATTACTAGTAAAAAATAAATAAATAATAAAAACGACATTTAAATGCCATAAATCTTTCCCATAGTTTGTAGAC
Organism: Rana temporaria; assembly: GCF_905171775.1. Taxonomy (NCBI): domain Eukaryota; kingdom Metazoa; phylum Chordata; class Amphibia; order Anura; family Ranidae; genus Rana; species Rana temporaria. Next base: position 50,407,210 of record NC_053500.1, on the reverse strand, counting down.
GCTATACCGTATTTATCGGTGTATACCGCGCACTATTTTGCCCTGAAAATCAGGGCAAAATCGTGGGTGCGCGATATACGCCGATACCCGTTTTCCCGCTACGAGTTTGAATACTGCGCCGGCATATACCGAGTGCAGTACACCCGTGTATCTTCGGGCAGTCTCGGCGCCTCTCGTACTGACGTCCTGAGCGTACAGGATGTCAGCGCGAGAGTTGCCGAGCCTGCCCGATGATACACGAGTGTACTGCGCTCGGTATATGTCGGCGCAGTATTCAAACTCGGCGAGGGAAACGAGCGGGGAGGACGCCGCAGAAGGACGCCGGACCCGACGAAGAGGACACCCGAAGCCGCAGACGGACCCCGGACCCGACGAGGCCGCCGCGCAAGACACCAAAACTGTAAGTACAAAACATCATTTTTTTCCACAGGAATTCGGGCAACTTTAGGGGTGCGCGCTATACCCCGATAAATACGGTAACTTTTGCGCAATCAATATACACTTATTGTGATATTTTTTTACTAAAAACATGTAGAAGAATACATGTTGGCCTAAACTGAGAAAAAAATGTGTTTAAAAAAAAAAAACGAATTGGGATATTTACTATAACAAAAAGTAAAAGATAATGGCCCGGATTCACGTAGATCGGCGCATCTTTAGAGTGGCGTAGCGCATCTCATATGCGCTACGCTGACGTAACAGAGAGGCAAGAACAGTATTCACAAAGCACTTGCTCCCTTTGTAGCGCCGGCGTAACGTAATTTGGCCGGCGTAAGCCCGCCTAATTCAAAGTAGAAAGTAAGTGGGCGTGATCTATTAAAATTAAGCGTGACCCCATGCAAATGAAGGGCCGAACGAACGGCGCATGCGCGCGCATGCTCAGAATCACGTCGCATATACTCCCTAAGATAGGACGGCTTAATGCCTACGACGTGAACGTAACCTACGCCCAGCCCCATTCACGTACGACTTACGTAAACAACGTAAAATACGACGGCTGTTCCCTGGTCCATACCCTAACATGACTTACACCTGCTTTATGTAGAATAACTTTACGCCGGACGTACGCCTTACGTAAACAGCGTAGATTACAGCGACAGGTGCAAGTATGTTCGTGAATCGGCGTATCCCGGTCATTTGCATATTCAACGTGTAAATATGCGCCCAGGCTCCGACGGCGTAGGAAACTTACGTCGGTCGGATGAAGCCACAATTCAGGCGTATCTACCTTCAAGAATCAGGCGCATAGATACGACGGCGCATCAGTGCACTTACGCGGCGTATATAAAGATACGTCGGCGAAGTGCTTTAAAAATCCGGGCCATTGTGTTTTTTTCAAAATTGACGCTCTTTTTTTGTTTATAGCACAAAAAATAAAACCCGCAGATGTGATCAAAAACCACCAAAAGAAAGCTCTATTTGTGGGGAAAAAGGGATGTCAATCTTGTTTAAGTACAGCATCGCACGACCGCGCAATTGTCAATTAAAGCGACGCAGTGCCGTATCACAAAAAATGGCCCAGTCATTGGGCAGCCAAATCTTACGGGGATGAAGTGGTTAAACAAACATGCTGGAACACTATTCTTGATCAGTGGCTGCAGCCTATTAGCTGAAGCTGCCTGTAAGGGGGTAGGTGGGTGGTACTTCAGGCACTTCCCCTCCTCGTTGGGCACCAAGTGTGGGTCACATAGGAGGTCTACGCCAGGGTGGATTCTTCTGGGCTATGCTAGGCACCTTGGTTAGGGCCGCTGCCTTACACAGGAGTTATCTTTGCTTGAACAGACGACTGAACTCTAGGTGACTCACACACTTAATGTACACCACTACAAACATTGATGCATTTGGGAGGGACACGCAAAGCCAATGCCCTCTGCACTTGTCCAGCATATCTCCGCTACCTCACTCCCAGTTACGGAATGGGGTCCTGCCGTGCACATACCGCGGACTCCATGCACACACTTCCTTGACGCTGCCTCTTCTGTACCTGTGCACAGGCAGAGGATCTCTGCGGTGCTGATCTGCTCCTGTTGGTATAGTAGACGGTCTGCTCACAGAGAGAGTGCGGACAACTCCTCCTGCAAGAGGCTATCCTACCTGTCACATGTACACGCTTAGGTCAAGCAGCATGTAAAACCTTTGTTACCCTTGGTAACCACTTGTGTCTTCACACTGTATTAACTGTTGTACTGCTGTCTATATATCCCAGTGTGTCTCAACTGACCCAACTGTGAACTATGTGTGCCAGTTACTTGCATTACACCTCTTTGGCAAGGACAAAGTTTCAAAAGCTTTACTAAAAACTCTCAGCATACAGCCCAAAGTTCACAGTCTTTTCCCAACATCCTTAATCTCTAACTCAGGCTGCACAGGATAGAGTCCAGAGTTGGTATCTTTGGGCCACTTGCAGATCTTAGTGGTCCCATACACCGTAGAAGACTCTTTAACCAAAGTGGGTTCGGACTTGGCAGCAGACTGGACGGAGGGACTCCAGCAATGGCAACATGTACTATGCAAATCCCCCAAAACCAGACCCCTGTCCATATTTTTACAGCAAAGCACCGGACACCAGGGGGTCGGTCCCAAGAAAGCCTGCAAGAAAGACACGGGAAGCATGTTAACTCTAACCCTCCCGGCCAGGTAAGCATTAAACTAAACATGCTGATGGTCCCTCCAGTACAAAAAGTTTACCAGCCAATTTTCACAGCGGTGTATGAGCATTTACCCTTTCAGAGACAATTTTGAAGGGTATACTGTATATATACACACATGTATCAACCCTCACAGATCACCCACCAAGGTATGCCTATTAATCATTCAGTTGCAAGTCCACAGCACATGTGTGAACCCTTCAGTAACCAATCCCAATCATATATGTATTAACCTTTCGTTCGCATATGTACATTAACCCCCAATGGTCAGTCTCCAGCATATGGGTGTTAACCCCTCAGTGACCAGTCCCAGCTTATGCACATTACCCCTCAGTAGCCAGTCTCCAGCCTATGTGCTTTAACCCATCAGGGGCCAGTCCCCAGTGTATGCCCATCATAGAATATCTTTCACACTACCACTTGAGGGCAAAATAACAGGTTATTTTGAAAGAACAACCTCGCACCCACTGGTACTTTACTTAGTCCATACCTGTGTAAGCTCTATGTCGGATACTATCCTGGGAGCAAGGGGGGAATCTCACACTCACAGACTCCTCTATACCAGTTAATAACTGGGTATTGCTTGATGACTCTAATGGACCAAAAGAGCAGTGGCGGAAGTTCAGCAAAGAGAGAGAATCGGTGGTGGAGAGGTTGATCTTTCAAAAGAACCCTGAGAAAAAGTCATCTCCTTTCAAGCACTATGTTGCTCATTAAAGCCTCGGCTATAGATGATGGGAAGGAGAGGGAGTGAGGGGGGTGACTTGCTGCACTGACTCCTCAACTTGCATGTATAAATATCAGCTTAGGCTATTAAGCTGTGCAAACAGGCTTTTTACAACAAAGGAAAACATGAGATACTAAAAATATTGTGAAAGGGGGCCTTAAGGCTTCTAACTTACTGGCTGGATAGAAGAGCACATACAATTGATATGCAATATTTAATATTTATCACATTAAAAATAATTTTCTTAACTTTTCTAGTCCTAACTATAATACATTAAAAAAAATGTACAAAAACACTTTGGTTCCCTTTTGAATAAGTACTAAACTATTCTGTTGGGATACAAAACTAATCTAAAATTCTACCTTCACCGCCACAGAAAATTTAAAAAATAACTTAATATTTTTATGCATTTATTTAGATATATAACCTATTTTAAAATGCTTATCATTTCATTATATGAATTCCTGATATAATTCTGCATCTGCACTTTTCTGGTTGTGGGTTGAAATGAAACCCCCTTGCCCCCCAAAAAACTGAAAAAATACCATTCAGATTTCTGTCCATGTAGTATTACTCTAGTGAGGTTGCACTGGGCATCATTGACATTTCCTTTAGGCAAAGGAAGCTCCTAACCAGTTGCACATTTGAGGGCTTTGCAATTCAATTGGCTGAGAGACAACACAAACACACTAGTAACTGTAATAGTCATAATTCAAGGTTTCCCTTGAATGTAACTGTCTTGGGAAACCATTAAACTGATGGGTTTAGTTCTGTCCTATTGGCCATTTTGTTCTGTACACCTCAGGGCTTCCATGCTTCGATTGTACAGATCTCCCAAGGCAATCATTACAAAAGTACATGGGGTTAGAGCAGGGGTCTCAAACTGGCGGCCCTCCAGCTGTTGCAAAACTACAAGTCCCATGAGGCATTGCAAGGCTGACAGTTACAACCATGACTCCCACAGGCAGAGGCATGATGGGACTTGTAGTTTCACAACATCTGGAGGGCCACCAGTTTGAGACGCCTGGGTTAGAGGGATACAGTAAAGTAGAGATTCATGAACAGAGAGAAAGCAAGGTCAAAAAAAGCACAGGAAATATATTATGAGTTGAAAGAATTTGGAAAAAATTTGAAGTTTTTAGCATAAATGAAAGAAACACTTGTCCTACAATAGGAGTGGGCATTTAAGACTGCACCAGAGGGGTTCCATGCCTCAGTTGAATGCACAGAACAGAAGTATAGAGAAGAAAACCTTTATAACTGGTGGAGGGGGCATGACCAGCAGCACAAGTGTGCAGATAAAAATGAGCTCCTGCCAAAATGTAACCTTATACTTCATGCAGAAAACCAAACATGAATTCACCACACAACCACCACACCAAAGTCCTACACAGATGCCCAAGATGGCACGCAGCTGGCATTAAAATCATGACAACTCCGCATTATGTGTAGAACCCCTGGCGGCCACTATCCGAGGGAATGCTAGTATTAAGGGCATTATGGTCAGAGATCGGGAGTGCAAAATCTCGTTGTTCGCAGATGACGTGATTTTGACTCTGACCCAGCCTAGAACATCCCTTCCGAATCTCCACGCGGAACTCGATCGGTACGGCGCTCTTTCGGGATATAAAATTAATGCGTCAAAATCGGAGGCGCTCCCGCTTAACATGCAGATTGGTGAAGCGACCCATCTGCAAATGAACTTCCCCTACACGTGGAAAACAACCGCCCTAAAGTACTTGGGTGTCTATATTACCCCGCGCTTTGGCACACTTTATCAGGAAAATTTCCCCCCGCTCTTCCGCTCCATCAGAGCCCTCCTGTTACAGTGGAGAAAGCATCATATATCTCTCCTGGGGAGAGTCGCGTCGGTGAAAATGACTATCCTCCCAAAGGTCCTATACTTGTTCCAAACACTACCCATCCAAGTCCCGTATGCCCACCTGAGAAAACTCCAGACAGATCTGTTGCAGTTTACTTGGAACTACAAGCGTCATAGGATACCAAGGTCAGTCCTGGCGGCGGCGCGTACGGATGGAGGCCTGGCCTTCCCAGACCTTGTCAGGTACTATCAAGCAGCCAAGCTGCGAGCCATAGCCTCTTGGTTTACACTGCGTTCATATAACAAGTGGACGGAAATTGAGAAGCTATGGCTGGCCCCAGTTCACCCCAATAGTCTCCTGTGGAGCGCAAATGCGGACGTAGACCCCGATCGCATGCTTGGCCCAATGTCGGTGCTCCGACGGATGTGGCGTAAGCTAATACCCCACCATAGGCTGACCTCCAGTGGCTCGCTCCTGACCTCTTTTGCCTGTAACCCCAAGGTGCCGGACAGCCTCACCCACCGCATGTCATTCCCGTGGACCTCTAGGAACCTCTTCCACTTTGGCAATCTGGTTGACCCTTTGACCCGTAAATTACGCTCCTTTGCAGAACTGCGCTCCCAACACGGTCTCCCGAACCGGGAATTCTACGGGTATCTCCAAATACGCCATTATGCCTTGTCGATAGCTCCAAAATTGCAGTTCTCCCCCCCGACCCCGTTTGAGCGTTTGATTCTGGCGGGGTCGGCTCAGAGGGGATTGATCTCGGGGATATACTCTATACTGAATGCCTGGCCCATGGAGGCGAAGGGCAAGCATGCATACATGATTAAATGGGAAAAGGCCCTGGGCGAGGAGATCCCTATGGAACAATGGCACGAGATCTGGGGGCAGGCGGCAAAGAGCTCGATTTGCACATTATACAAAGAAAACATTTATAAAATACTGTGTTTCTGGTACATGACCCCGGACGTCCTCCATGCCATTTATCCCACTAGCTCGGACCGCTGCTGGCGGTGCCTGGGGGCGAGGGATACCCTCCTCCATGTATACTGGGAGTGCCCACTGATTGCTCCTTTCTGGGACTCGGTCCGGCAGCTGCTGGAGCGGCTCCTAGAGAGGAAGATCCCTTCCTCCCCAAAATATTTCATCCTGGGACTTCCTCCAGTAAGACTACCGCCTCCATATAAGAAACTGGCCCGACACATTCTCACAGCAGCCCGCTGCCTGGTGGCGTTGCATTGGAAGCGTCGGTCTCCCCCTCCCCCTGAAGCCCTATACGCCAGGATTAAAGACGTGGAGATCATGGAGGGGATGACGGCCAGGTTACGGGATCGGCAGGAGGCTCACGACAAGGTCTGGGAACTGTGGCACCGCCGGGAGGATCCACCCTGAGAAGGTACATGGGCCGAAATGACGACACTCCCTCTCTCCATCACTCTCCCTTTCTTTTCCCCTCTTTTCTTTCCTTTTCTCTTTGAAGACCCCTAGTGTCTCCGGTTGCTTTGATACCTAGAAGTTAAGTCTACTGCTTAGTATAGCCATAACATGTGGTTAGTCCGGAAGGACAATGGCCAGCTTGCACTTCGCCATGTTGGCGGCACTGGTTTAATAGGCAAGCTGGCATACTTGCAATTGCTAGGCAGAGATAACAAGAACGCCCTAGGCTACTGTTAAGGTGTTTATTCTTTATGTTCCCCCTGCGGGCCTGGGGCTCTATGTGGCTGTATGTTATGTACATTTGAACCATTGACCAATAAAATTGTTATTGATAAAAAAAAAAATCATGACAACTCAAAGCATTTTCAAAGTAATGGGATTTACTAAAACAGGTATCAGATCCATTGCACACAGCCATCATGGCTTGTAAAACTCCCCCCCCCCCCCCCCAACAGTAAAAACAGAGGAGGTCAAAAAAGACGTGGGTTTTTTGAGAAAGGAACTTCAAATAGAAGAGAAAGGTTCTTTTAATTAAAAGACCAGCTCTGTTCCCTACTAGTGCATGTATCTTCCATCACAAAAGGCAGAGAATTGGGCATAAAAAGGATGATATAAGAAATAAGTTTAGATGAAATAACATGTACAGTATCTCACAAAAGTGAGTACACCCCTCACATTTTTGAGAATATTTTATTCTATCTTTTCATGTGACAACACTGAAGAAATGACACTTTGCTACAAAATAAAGTAGTGAGTGTACAGCTTGTATAAAAGCCCTTTCTCACTGAGTCGCGGGCAGCGTTGGCGGTATTTTAGCAGAGCTTTACCGACGTTTTATTGTCGCTATTTTGCCACTATTGGAAAGCTTTTAACCCCTGCTAGTGGCCGAAGAAAGGGTTAAATGCGACCAAAGCGCTTAGCAGGTGCTTCGGCATAGGTGCCCAGTCATTTTTATGGGCAGGGGCGGTGTATAGACCGCTCCTCCACCGCCCAAACAGATGCTGCTTGCAGGACTTTTTTTTTAAGTCCTGCCAGCACACGGCCCCAGTGTGAAAGCACTTGGGCGTTCACATTGGGGTGGCAGGGGTGGCATTTTTTCAGGCTCTTTGCATGCGCTATTTTTAGCCCTTTAGCGCCTGAAAATGCCTTAGTGTGAAAGGGGTTAACAGTGTAAATTTGCTGTCCCCTCAAAATAACTCAACACACAGCAATTAATAGCTAAAACGCTGGCAATAAAAGTGAGTACACCCCTAAGACTCCTTAGTGTTACAAGGTCTCAGGTGTGAATGGGGAGCAGGTGTGTTAAATTTGGTGTTATCTCTCTCACTCTCTCATACTGGTTACTGGAAGTTCAACATGGAACCTCATGGCAAAGAACTCTCTGAGGATCTGAAAAAAGGAACTGTTGCTCTACATCAGTGGTTCTCAACCTCTCTAGTGCTGTGACCCCTTGATAAAATTTCCCAAGTTGTGGGGACCCCTAACAGTAACATTTTCATAGCGTGGGTTGTCAGCACCCAAGGCAAGACAAGTAATTTGCACCCCTAACCCACATACTTTTCATATGCGAGCACTATTCACGCATGTGATCGCTTCTGCACGTGACAGGACAGGATGCGTTCCTGACTCCTAACTTTTTTAGCTGGCTCCTAGATTCCAAGCAAATTTGTCAAGCCCTGATGTAATCATCCATCCTCTGTTCACCATTCTACAGAAAAGGCACCAATCTATTTTTTATAGTTAAAAGCAGTAGTAAACCACATCCTTTAAAAAGTATGCAAGACAGTAGTAGAATGTGTTAGTATGCATTGCATACTAGCACATTCTGAAATACTTACCTTACAAACAAAGCCCTCCAGTGGCGCGTTGTCACCGATGACAGGGCTTCCATCTTCACCCAGTCTTCCTTCTGGGTTTGCATGCTCTGACCGTCTGATTGGCTGAGCCACAATGACATCACTCCCGCACATGCGCGTGGGAGTCACAGCCGTCGCATGAAGCTCTGAAGGGATGGCACGAGTATGCCCTCCCATTAGAGCGCATGTACCAGTGAGGTCACCGGCTGCATGCAGTATGAATATTTCCTAAACAGTGCAAGTTTAGGAGATATTCTAAAGTGAAAAATAAAGGCTTTACTACCACTTTAAATACACAACAAAATAAGACATTAATCTTCTTTTAAAACAGTTACAACTGTGCGTATAGTGGCTCTCCCCTGCGAAATGTGATGGTTGTCTATGCTTGGGCTATACTAAACATGTCCCCCGGTGCCTCTCCCTCCCCTCGGCACCCTTCCCTTTCTCCCATTTGTGTTTGTTCTCTGTTCCCCCCCTGGCCTCTTACCCTCCCCTCCCTTCCTGATTGTTGTGGCTTTGTTGTGAAGTCATAGGGGCAGATCCTCGTACAGCGGCGCATTTATGCTACGCCGCCGTAACTTACTTTTTCTTTAATCCACAAAGAATCTGCACCGTAAGTTACGGCGACGTAGTGTATCTTTGGCGGCGTAATGGCACGCCATTCAAATCTCTGTGATGGGGGCGTGTTTTATGTAAATACGTCGTGACCTGACGTAAACAACGTTTTTTTTAACTGCGCATGCGCCGTCCGTGGGGGTATCCCAGTGCGCATTGTCGAAATTAACTGGGAACAAGCCAATGCTTCCGACGGTGACGTCATTCTACGCAAATCCCTATTCGCGAACGACTTACGCAAACGACGTAAAAATTTCAAATTTCTACGCGGGAAGGACAGCCATACTTAACATGGAGTACGCCTCATAACAGTAGCTTTAACTATACGCTGGAAAAAGCCGAACGCAAGCGACGTAAAAAAGTGCGACGTACGTTCGTGGATCGCCGTAACTAGCTAATTTGCATACTCAACGCGGAATTCGACGGAAACGTCACCTAGCGGCCGGCGAAAACTTTCAGCTTAGATCCGACGGCGTACTAAGACGTACACCTGTCGGATCTAGCCGAGATGCCGTTGTATCTTGTTTTGAAGATACAAAACAAAAGATACGACGCGCAAAATTTGAAATTACGCGGCGTATCAAGAGATACGCCGGCGTAATACTTTTGTGGATCTGCCCCATACTGTTTTTGTCTTTGGATTTGAAAATGAAAATAAAGATTATACAAAAAAAAAACAGTTACAACTGGTGTTACTGTGTTATGCATCTGACAGACATTAAAAAACAGCATAGTATGTCACTATAATTGTATACTGGTCACAAGGAAAATGATTAGTAACCTCAAGATGACACATTACATGTGATCAGCATAGAACATTTTCTTCTTAAAGAGACCAATCATTGTCTTCACAGTCTGTCATGCCCGCAGTCAGCAGCCTGTTGTGCCAGAGTAGAAAATTGTACATGTGGACATTTTCAAACTAATGAAACGTAAAATACTTAAATTGTGACGCAAAACAATACTGAGCATATTCAGTTTTGGCTCACCCCTCTCTCGTACTTTTCTATTTGTTAATAGGGTTAACTACAGAAATGGGCCAATAGCAAAGATTGGGAAGGGACAGGGGCAACCATAACTTTATTAACTGAGGTCACTAATAGAGCTACTATGAATCAGAGCTTGGGTGTAGTCTACAAGCCAAGTAACAGCATATGTGTTGGCACATTGTTAGAGATATATTAAAGTAAACTTTTTGTTCTGCGAAATCAGGTGTAATAGCAAATTACTCTTGCTGTTGTTTTTATAATTTTTATTTTCTGTGCTTCCTCCTCATAGTCCCCCCAGCCGTGGGTGCCCCCTGTGCCTGCTGCCACTTATGGAGTCCTGACAGAGACTCCAATACTTGTGCGCTCCCATTTAGAACTATGAACAGCTGTTTCTGAGAACAGATGTGAGTAACAGAGTTCTTGACTCTAGCAGGACTCTACGGCACAGATTCACGTAGAGGGCGCATCTTTTGGCCGGCGTAGCGCATCTCATATGCACTACGCCGACGTAACAGAGAGGCAAGGCCAGTATTCACAAAGCACTTGCTCCGTAAGTTACAGTGGCGTAGCCTAAATGGGCCGGCGTAAGCCCGCCTAATTCAAAGTAGGCAGGAAGTGGGCGTGTTGTATTAAAATGAATCGTGACCCCCATGTAAATGAAGCGACGAAGGCACCAATATGCTCAGAATCACGTTGAATTTACTCCCTAAGTTCCGCTGGCTCAATGCCTACGACGTGAACGTAACCTACGCCCAGCCCCATTCACGTACGACTTACGTAAACGATGTAAAATCCGACGTCCCTACCCTAACATGACTTAGACCTGCCATTTGGTGGTTTATCCTTATGCCGGACGTACGCCTTACGTAAACGGCGTAGATTACTGCGACGGACGTAAGTACGTTTGTGAATCGGCTTATCTCGCTCATTTACATATTTGACGCGTAAATCAATGGAAGCGCCCCTTGCGGCCAGCGTAAATATGCGCCCAAGATATGATGGCGTAGGAGACTTACGTCGGTCGGATGGAGAAATTCAGGTGTATCTCCTTTGCAGAATCAAACGCATAGATACGACGGCGCATCCATGGACTTACGCGGCGTATCATTAGATACGTCGGCGTAAGTCTTTGTGAATCCGGGCCTACAGGTCCTCGAAGGCACCAATATACCATAACTGGAGTTGGGCAATGTGGCCAATGGGCAGTATAAGGAGGTATACTGTGTCTCACTGTGCTACTAGTGCAAGCAGTTTTAAGTAAGTCTATGGGGGTTCATAAGGGGTTTGAGGCTTGCGGAGTTCAGGGAAGTGGTACTGGACAGGGTGGGGTTAAGGGGTTGACAGTACAGATATGAAATCGAGGAGAACAAAAAAGAGAGGGGAAAGGGTAAGATCCCCTCCATCCTAGGCTTCCACAAATTTCTGTACCTACTGGAGGTTTTTACTGGAGAGGTGTAAGAACGGCATCTAGCAGCAGTTTAGGATTGGAAGTAGTGGTGGACCAAGTCCAATAGCACCATACCCAAAAGAATTTATCTTGAGTACCCTTGTCATCACCAGGGGCGGAATGACAACTCATGGGGCACCCGGGCAATAGAAGATTATGGGGCCCCCGGGCAATAGGAGATTATGGGGCCCACAGGCAATAGATTATGGAGCCACACAGTATACACACACACATACAGTATACACACACAATATACACACACAATATACACACACAGGGGTAGATCCACAAAGAAATTACGCCGGCGTATCTATTGATACGCCGGCGTAATTTCAAAATTTCCGCGTCGTATCTGTTTTGAATCCTCAAAACGCGATACAACGGCATCTCGGCTAGATCCGACAGGCATACGTCTTCGTACGCCATCGGATCTAAGATGCAATTTTCCGGCGGCCGCTAGGTGGCGTTCCCATCGTAATCCGCATCCAGTATGCAAATGAGCTATTTACGGCAATCCACGAACGTACGTCGGCCCGTCGTTAAGTATGGCAGTCCTTCCCGCGTACAATTTTGCATTTTTTACGTCGTTTGCGCAAGTCGTTCGTGAATAGGAATTTGCGTAGATCGACGTCACCGTCGTAAGCATTGGCGGGTTCCGGTTTAATTTTGAGCATGCGCACTGGGATACCCCCAGGGACGGCGCATGCGCAGTTCCAAAAAAACGTTGTATTAACATAAAAAACTTCGTATTAACATAAAACACGGCCCCATTAGATCCATTTGAATTCCCCTAGTGGCATGGAGCCCTCGGCAGTGCCTGAGTGCCCAAATGGTCAGTCCGCCCCTGGTCAACACCACCTCAAAAAAGGTGGAAACAAACTCTATCCCAAAATGCAATGTTGCGTGTCTGATCATGCTATACAGATGCTGGATGTTTTTTCAAATTATACAACTTTGTGGAAGACAGATTTGTATCTTCTATTGGAAAGGTTTCTGGGGCACTCCTGGAGACTGTTTAGTTATGTTAACATGTGACACCGCCCCCTGTGGTGCTTAGGGGTATGTCACAGTTTATTCATACTTAACCTGCATGTATACCACATCTCCCTTGATCATTTGAAGATAAAGGTTCCACCTTTGAAAAATTCATTGCATGCTGCTGCATCCTCACTGGATCTGATCCCTATCCCAAAGCCTCATACACACGATCTGATTTTTATGTGGATTTTGGTCCGAAGGGGCAATGGTCGTGAACTTGTTCTGCGTACACACGGCAGAAGATTTTCAGCCAACATTTACCAAATCACATGGTTTTTGAGCTCTTTACCGCCAGCCTTTGGGCAACTTCTGCTATTTTTGTCTGATCTTTAGCATTGGTTCTGAGCATGCGTGTTTGTACTTTGGATTTTAGTCTGATGGATTTGTGTACACATGATCGGATGATCCTCTATCGGACATTTGTTGTCGGAAAGTTTGAGAGCATGCACAGCGAACTTTTGTCTATTGAAAAAACGAAAACAATTGTCCGATGGAGCATACAGACGGTCGGATTGTCCGATAAAACACGTCCGTCGGACCGCTGTTGTCAAAAAGTCTGATCGTGTGTATGGGCCTTAATACTCCATTTAGGTCTGCATGTAAATGGGCATGCAGCTCAACCAGATCTGCACTGATCATGGCTGATAGCACAATACCCACTATCATGTCCAGTCTTATCCAGCATCATTAGTTATTCTGTTCCAGTGTTTGGCTTTTATTGCTTTAGAAGATTCACAGCATGGACAAGCTGGATGAAGCAGATAATACAAATGGATCCCACGTGTGGTATTTATCTTCTCCTTTAATTTTTATAGTCACTTGCTTATCACAAAACATACCACATTACAGAGGACCAGTTTGGGTACTTTTGTAAAATTTTAAAACATGATATATGGCGTAATTCCCCTTTAAAGAGGAACCCCAGATATTACTTTTTGGTTTAAAGTAATGAAATAAAGATTTTGGTCAGCAAAATAAATTGGAAATGGGGTCTTCCTTGGTACTCTCTCTGCATACGGGCAAACAGGTATATACTGAAGCTAGAAAACAACATGTTAGAAAAACCTGCCTTTATTTAGTCATTATTTTTTTATCATCCTTCGAGTAAAAAGTGTCAATTATAATTTATAGTAAGAGGGACCTTGTTTCAGAGCTTGGACATATGCCATCATTCTAGTCATTCTCCACATACATTATTCTCACCCCTCTTCTCTATTCCTTTTATTTTTTTTAGGATCAGAAGCCAAAATCATAAGCTATTATAAGAACTACTTTATGTCTGAAATGATGTCTTAAAGTGTAGTTTCCATCCCAAATTTTTTTAGACATAAAAAAGAAAAAAAAATGTTTTACTCATCTGGAAATGCCTGTTGCTATGCGGTCCCACGAAATCTGCCTTTGGAATCACCTAGGATTCTGACATCATCTCCCTCTAATGCTCCTGGGAAATGTGTGTCATCATTTCCCAGGATGCAGTGCGCTACCCAATTATCACTCCCCATCCAAGACTTCCAAGAAGTAAGTGCTTGTGGGCTTCACAATGCCCACAAGCAAAATGACAACGGTGTGGACATAGTTCTATAAACTATCTTTTTTTTAATAACTATGCGGAGCGGCGGCGGATTGTAAGTTTGCCAGTTTCAGCAGACATGTTCGGTCGTGTGTAGGCCCGAGCGTGCAGGATTCCAGCAAACATTTGCCCGCCGGGCCTTTTCCCAGCGGACAAATATTCCTGGACTTGTTTTAAAACAGTCCGCTGGAATCCTGCCCGCTCGGACATGTTCGGTCGTCTGTACAGACCTACCGTACATGTCCGAGCGCCCGCCATCCCTCGCATGCGTCGAATGACTTTGACGCATGCGTGGAAGCATTTAACTGGCAGGCCCGCCCACGTCGCCGCGCCATTGTCGCGGCGACACCGCGTCATCGTTGCGGCGACACCGCGGACACGCCCCGCGTATTGTTTACGCTCGGATTTCTGTACGATGGTTAGTACAGCCATCGTACAGAAATCCCCGGGCAGACATGTACGGTGAAAACGGTCCGGCGGACCGGTTTCATCGTACATGTTTGCCCGTGTGTACACGGCCTTAGACTTCTTTTGTTCAGCCTGCAGAAATAAGTGGGTGTATGCCCGGCTTTAGTCCTGGGCACCAATACTTTTAACACAATATTGTGTTATTCTGGGTAAGTGGTTTCAGGCAATAAATAAGCGTATCATGAGGGGGGCATGAGGAGACCCGCCATAGCTGATCTTCAGAAAATGCTAGTTAACTGGCCAGTATGCAGACTTGCTGGTTGCAAAACTGGCTGAGTGATTGACCTGGACAAGTACAGTATACAAATCAAGGAAAAGTCAGAGAAAAGTCAGAAGTCCCTATCTGTATACTTGTTCCAGGTCATTGCCTCTAACTATTAAAATGAGTCGGTCAGCAAGTCTCATGACAGACTTCTGTTTAGGCTTATGATCATGGATTAGGAAATTAATGTAGAACAAATGTTACATTTTAAAAAATCGGCCTGTACACGTGTGTGTGTAAATGTAAGTGCCATCATTTATGTGTGTACTTTATTCATTCTTGTATTAAAGATGTGTAGACTCCAGAGAGAGACAGATTATTTTGCCCATGTACAAATTATTAGGAATATGCAGTTAAGTTTTGGACACCTGTTCACAAAAAGCATATCGGGGAACTGGAGAAAATCCAGAGAAGGGCAACCAAAGTGATAAGAGGCATGGAGGAGCTCAGCTATAAGGAAAGATTAGAGGAACTGAATTTATAAAGGGGGGGATATGAATAACATGTATAAATACATAAGCAGTCCATATAGTGAACTTGGTGTTGAGTTGATAACTTTTTGGGTCTAGCATGCAGGCACTGCTGGGAAGATTGATCTTCTGTTAAAAAATGCCTGCATAGATCCAGCCAGATGTCACTGCATCACCAGCCATTAACATAAGGGGGCACCACTTATGCACCACTGACCACCAATGTAAAAGGGCACTTCACCACTGACCACCAAATTAGGAAGACCCTTGACCTATGACTACTAAAGGAGGTACCTAATCAATTTCCACCAATGTCAGGGGACACTTCATCACTGACCTCCACAGATGTTACTGATGGAAGGGGGTGCTGCTCTGACCAGTCTGCAGCATGCATACCCTAGATCATGGGTGTCCAAACTTTTTTCAAAGAGGGCCAGATTTGATAAAGTGAACATGCGTGAGGGCCGACCATTTTGCCTGACATTCTTTGAACTATTAAAATGCAGTCTAAGTGTGTTCGTTCGAGCACTAATACACAGCCCAACAAGAATTATCTTGCCTTTGTGGCTGTGTGTGGTGAAGAGATGAGCTTATGTGTGTTATTTGGATATACCGTATTTATCGGCATATAACACGCACATTCACTTTAAGAGGGAAGTTTCAGGGAAAAAAAACTTACATTTTAAATAACTGTGAAGCAAAATAAGTGTCAGTGCCCATCAATGCAGCCTAATCAGTGCCCATCGGCAGCCTCACTATTACCAGGAGTGCAGCCTCACCATTGACATCGGTGCAGCCTCACCATTGACATCGGTGCAGCCTGACTGATGCCCATCTGCAGCCTCGGAGGGGGATAGGCAGGGTGGCGGGACGACCGCCGACAGATTATATATAGGAGAATCTCCTGTTTACATGGCGGCCTCTTTAATACAAAGTCCCGCCTCCTATGATAGACAGAACAGTCATTCAACGGCAGCCCAGGAGACAGGACTTCCAATTACAGATGCCACCGAGTAAACAGGAGATTTTCCTGTATGTAATCTGATTGCGCTCGTCCTGCCCCCACCCTGTCCCCTCTAATGCAGCACTGATAAATACAGTATATATCCTTTGTGGACCTGGGGGCCACAAAAGATATGTATATCCAAATTACCAAGGGGGCCACAATAAACCGTTATGTGGGCCGAAATTGGCCCACGGGCCGGACTTTGGACATGCCTGCCCTAGATCACATACGCTAAACACAAATCCAGCCCTCCAGGCCTTGTCTTGTGGCCCTTGCACCAAGTTTTGCAGTCGAAACATGGCAGAACTCCTCTACAACCATCTCCTGCTCTCATCTTCCACTGCTGCTCCTTGCTACTTGTAAACACAGAAGCCTTCTGCGTTGACAAGGGAAAGTTTTTCTCAGGGGCTCCCAAATTTAAAGAACCCTGCATGCACACATGGCGGGGACAGATCTCCAGAGAGGTAGAAAACGATCTCCCTGCAAGGCACACCACCTACAGAAGGAGGTACTAGAGCCAGCCCAGGTAGGTGAGAGAGATGCAAGGAAGCTTTGAGGTGTGGGGGGGAGGGGGGGTTGAAGTTGAACACCTTGCACTTTGTACACAGCATACACCTGAACTCTGCACCTAGTACACCCTTAACCCCTTCCCTACCGTGTCATTGTAAAATGACGTCGGCAGGAAACCTTTCTCCCTCTGGGTGGATGTCATAAGACGTCCTGGGCTTCCCAGGCGGCTAGGGGCACCAGGCACCCGCGATTGCCCGCAATCACGGCAGGACCATGGATCTGTGTGTGTAAGCACACAGATCCATGTCCTGTCAGAGGAGAGGGGACCGATGTGTGTTCCCAATACAAAGGAACACAAGTTGGTCTCCTCCCCTTGTGAGTCCCCTCCCCCTACAGTTGGAATCATTTACTAGGGAACATATTAACCCCTTGATTGCCCCCTAGTGTTAACCCCCTCCCTGCCAGTCACATTTATATAGTAATCAGTGCAGTTTTATAGCACTAATCGCTGTATAAATGTGAATGGTCCCAAAAAAGTGTCCGATGTGTCTGTCGCAATGTCACGGTCACAATAAAAAAATCGCAAATCGCCGCCATTACTAGTAAAAAAAAAAAAAATGCCATAAATCTATCCCTTATTTTGTCGATGCTATAACTTTTGCGCAAACCAATCAATAAACGGTTATTGCGATTTTTTTTACCAAAAATATGTAGAAGAATACATATTGGTCTAAACTGAGGAAAATACCACCAAACGAAAGCTCTATTTGTGGGAGAAAAAAAAACAAAGATTCATTTGGGTACAGTGTTGCATGACCGCGCAATTGTCATTCAAAGTGTGACAGCCCTGAAAACTAAAAATTGGTCTGGGCAGGAAGGGGGTGAAAATGCCCTGTATTGAAGCAGTTAAGCTCTGCATTCTATACATAACGCATCCTTAAAATCTGCACTCTGTACCTAGCGCACCCCTAAACTCTGCACTGTGTATGTAGGGTAATCCTGAGCTCTGCACCCTGTACATAACGCCCTCCTGAATCCTGCACTCTGTACATCGTGCACCCCAGTTAGAACTGGCCCTTTGAGGGAAACCACACTGCTGTTGTGGCAGACAAGGAATTTGAGTTTGACATTCCTGCCCTAGATATATTCCTGACTATATTCCTGACTGTAGTACTTTGTAAGGTGTGCTGTTAATTAACCACTTCTTGACCACGCTATAGCCGAATGACAGCTACAGCATGGCTGGCCAGTTCTGGGAGGGTGCCATATGTATTGTTGTTCTCGGCGCATCGAGGCCTACGGGTAACTGACTGCGTTTTGTACCATTTTGTACTTTTAAGAATTTTAATAAATAAATATGACGTCCTCCTATGATCGCGCCTGCTGCAGCATGTGAGCGGCGTGCTCTGTGATGGCTGTATCCTTAGGACACAGCTGATCACAGATCATTGTAAAGGGTCCATCACAGCGGCCCTTTATCATGTGATCAGCTGTGTCCAAACCAACGCTGACAGAGAGGGGAGCTGATAACCAGCTTGTGTGAACGAGACAGCTACAATGATAATCAGGGCACTGAATAACAGTGTTCTGATTATCAGTGCAGTCCCAACAGTGCCCACCGGTGCTGCCAATCAGTGCCAATCAGTAATCATCAGTGCTGCCAATCAGTGCCTCCTCATCAGTGTCACTTATCAGTGCCGCCTATCAGTGCCCTTCAGTGTCGCCCATTAGCGCAGCCTCATCAGGGCCTCCTCATCAGTGCCCACCAGTGCAGCCTCATCAGGGTCTCCTCATTAGTGCCCACCAGTGCAGCCTCATCAGCGCACATCAATGAAGGACAAAAATTACCTGTTTTAAAATGTTGTTATAAAATGTTATAAACTATGAAAAATGTCCAAATGTTTGGTCTTTTTTAGTTTTCGCAACAAATAAAAAACCCAGTGGTGATTAAATACCACCAAAAGAAAGCTCTATTTGTGTGAAACAAATGATAAAAATGTCATATAGGTGCAGTATTGCATGACTACGCAATTGTCATCCAAAATGTGACAGCGCTGAAAGCTGAAAATTGGCCTGGACAGGAAGGAGTTAAAAGTGCCCAGTAGGCAAGTGCTTAAATATACAGCCTGAACAAAGTGATGCTATATAATCCTCTACCATTTCCATTCAAGTGGAAATATAAAATTGACACAGGCAATCTGTGCTAATTCAGATTCTGCAATTCAGCCGGGGTCGACACGGGGGAAATGAGGACCAGGTCTAGCCAGATCTATTTTTTGTCATTTTTGGAGCAGACCAGATGCAGCAGGAAGATGCGGCATGACAGATTGATGTGTGTGTAGTGCTAAAAGGAAGTGACATCACAAGCCCCATTTTCTGATAGTTTCTCTTCAGTTAGAGTGGAATATGAGTATCCACCTTTCACTAGTACAGATAAAAGCATCAGTTATCAGGAAAGGTGGGGTTTATGAAAACCTGTGTCCGTCTGTCCTCACGCCTACACAGATAAATACTCTTATCAGCAGGCGCACAAACAGCCGCACACCTGCACTGTGCAGTCCGATTCCTACCCTGACACTGAACTCTGACTAATCTTTTAAGAGAAAAAGTCACAATGATTAATTTCACATCTTAATTAATGCAAACAAACAAGGAAGGGGATGGAATGCTGCCAGTGACAGCTTGAGGAGGTGATGAAGAGCAGAGCACATCTGACGGGTGCCTGGCCTTTCATGTGAGGACTGTAGCCTAATAACATGTAAATATCATCAACTTCACATCACAACCTATCCAAATATTTTCATTTCTGTGGCTCAGCAGACACTGTATGTAGCCTAATCCCAGGCTCTTTCTGTGCAGGCTGGGGGAGCTGGAGATCAAGCAGAGCCAGAGAGAAAGGCCATCAAGGCACTGGAAGTAGGGACACTGGGGGGGGAGATACTGTTCGAGAAATACAGTACATGTACTATTATGTGATTGGGGGGAGAAACGATCTACATTATCAGGGTTTAGAAAGAGAGCACACACTGACAGGAGAAAGGCCCATACAGAGTGTGATGAGCACCTCGGAAAAAACAGGGAACAGATGTTTGGTATGCTGAAATCACTGACGTGAAGCAATGCAGGAAGGTTAGGAACATTAGAAAGACAGAGAACTCAAAAAGCAGAAAGATCGGTCAAACAAGCAAAGGATTGTCAAAAACACAAGTAGAAGATGAAATAAATGACCCCACACTCCTAACAAGGAATACTTTACCTTATCTATGAAAGCGGACTTTTAATACACAGGGGCCTCCGAAGGTTTATATGAAGCGTTAGGCCGCGTACACACGGTCGTTCCAAACTGAGGAGAATGGTCCGACGGGCCATTTCCATTGGTTCACCGCTGAAGTGGCCTGATGGTCTGATGTGCGTACACGCCATCGTTCCAAAAACCGATCGGGTCAGAACGCGGTGACGTCAAACACACGACGTGCTGAAAAAAAAAAGAGGTTCAATGCTTCCAAGCATGTGTCGACTTGATTCTGAGCATGCGCGGGTTTTGAACCGATGCTTTCTGTACTAACCATCGGTTTGGACCGATCGGGCAGCGGGCCATCGCTTCGATTTTAAAGCATGTTTTAAAATTTTGGACCGAAGGACAACAGACCGATGGGCTATACATACGGTCGGTTTGGACCGATGAAACTGAACCTCGGTCCATTCTCATCGGGTTTTGTCCGACTGTGTGTACGCGGCCTTATACATCCTTTTCCCCCACTAAGTTTTCACATGACTTAGCACCTATACAATTCTGGACATTTCATTCATGTGCCAAAATAATGTACGAGGGCAGTGCCAGAAATAATTCAAAAGTGGGCATAACTTTATTAACTTACACAGGTCGTACAAATGTTACATCTTGGCAGAATAATGGCCTGTACACACGATCCAAAAATCGGACGACAGATCGCCCGACTTTTTTAGTTTACTAGTCGCAAGTAGAAATTGAATAGGTTACTAAAGTCCTGAAAATTCTCGTACGACAGACACAAATAAATAAAATCGGAAGCGATTTCATGTGTTGTAGTGTATTTGTATTGTACTTTTGGACAACAGCTGTACTGACTAAACTAAAAACGTACGATCTGGTATCGTACAAGGAAAGTTTTTGTGCTCGTCTGATCAAATAATATTGGATGAATTATCTTGATCGGCTCTCGAAAGCTCTGTACTAATGATCTGATTATTGTAAGATCACGTCGAAATCTGTATTTTTCGTCCGATTTTCAGATTGTGCGTACGGGCCATTACTCTTGCTCTCTAATAACTCATCATCTTCTTTTTCATTACCAGTAAATAATGGATACAAAGCAGAAGCATCAGTGGTGTGCCATCACAAAGTTCTTGATGAAAGAGCAACATCCACAGGAGACTACAGAATGTTTACAGAGATGTCTTTTCATTGGTGACTCTTGTCAATGGTGTAATCTCCTTAAACATTCTGTAGCCTTCTGTGGATGTCAGATAGGCTGCCCCCCTCCTTCATCAAGAACTCAATGATGGAACGTTGCTTCTGCTGAGGAGGAGGAGGAGAAGAAGAAAAAGAAAGAAGGAAGAAGAAAAAGAAAGAAAGAAGGAAGAAGAAGAAAGAAGGAAGAAGAAGAAGAAAGAAGGAAGAAGAAGAAGAAAGAAGGAAGAAGAAAGAAGGAAGAAGAAGAAGAAAGAAGAAGAAGAAGAAGAAAGAAGGAAGAAGAAAGAAGGAAGAAGAAGAAGAAGAAGAAGAAGAAAGAAGGAAGAAGAAGAAAGAAGGAAGAAGAAGAAGAAGAAGAAGAAAGAGAAAGAAGGAAGAAGAAGAAAGAAGAAAGAAGAAAGAAGGAAGAAGAAAGAAGAAGAAGAAAGAAGGAAGAAGAAAGAAGAAGAAGAAAGAAGGAAGAAGAAAGAAGGAAGAAGAAGAAAGAAGAGAGAAGAAGAAGAAGAAAGAAGAAGAAGAAAGAAAAAAGAAGACGAAGAAGAAGAAAAAGAAGGAAGAAGAAAGAAGGAAGAAGAAGAAGGAAGGAAGGAAGGAAGGAAGAAAGAAGAAAGAAAGAAGAAAGAAGAGAGAAGAAGAAGAAAGAAGAAGAAGAAAGAAGAAGAAGAAGGAAGAAGGAAGAAGAAGAACGAAGGAAGAAGGAAGAAGAAGAACAAAGGAAGAAGGAAGAAGAAGAAAGAAGGAAGAAGAAGAAGAAGAAAGAAGGAAGAAGAAGAAGAAGAAGAAGAAGGAAGGAAGGAAGGAAGGAAGGAAGGAAGGAAGGAAGGAAGAAGAAAGAAGAAGAAGAAGAAAGAAGAAGAAGAAGAAAGAAGGAAGAAGAAGAAGAAGAAGAAGAAGAAGAAGAAATAAGAAATAAGAATAAGCAAAAAGAAAAAAAAAAAAGAAGAAGAAAGAAGAAGAAAAAAAAAAAAGAAAAAGAAAGAAGAAGAAGAAAGAAGAAGAAGAAGAAGAAGGAAGAAGAAGAAGAAGAAGGAAGAAGAAGAAGAAGGAAGAAGAAGGAAGAAGAAGAAGGAAGAAGAAGAAGAAGAAAGAAGAAGATGGGAAAGATTATTTTTCTTGAATCATACTTATCTAGGTGGATGCAGCATCACTCTGATACTGCATCTGTCCCCTGCCGGGTGTAACACTGAGAATTGAGCTATCGAACATCAGTGACTCCTTGGTTCTGACAGCTCCGTAAACATCTGGCTGCCAGGCTGTGTGAGGGCCTATCCAGAAGTAAGAAGGCAGCGTGGCTTGCAATCCAACCAATAGTGCTCAGAGGTAGAAGGGGAGCTGTCACCACTAAGGGACAACCACCTTTACCAGGGACCACAGTGAGTAACTGAAGCAAGTCCAGAAGCAGTATTCCCACTAAACGGGCACGATGGAGAATCTGGAAACTTCAGGTGGTGATCAAGTCAGGGACCCAACCGGCAGAGGTGACGCTTGAAGAGGAGCTTTGTGTGTCAAGCCAGGGACCGAGCCGGTCAGCAGAGGTGAAGCTTGAGAAGTATCTGGAGTGCCAAGCTAGGGACCCAGCAGGAAAGCGTGGGAAACACTTGAGGGAGATACCACCGCGAGGATTGGAGGAGCTCAAGGGATTCAGAGTCAGTGAATCAGTGGGTCTAGTGAGAGACTGGGACCTCAATGTTATAGAACAACAAGAAGCAGTTGTAGTGAAGCTGAAGGAATTGTTATGTTTGAGTTAGGAACTGTTAAAGACTGTTGCCATAGGAGACAGCATTCCTGCATGTGGAGATGTGGCACCTTGCTGGAGCCTTTCCCTGCACGGCTGTCCTCCTGTTGAAGTCTCAGAGTCTGCCAATTGAATCTACAACTACCTAAGGGTGTCCTGGCCATAACCCTCATTTGCCCAAAAATACAAAAAGGACTGTTAAGAGAAACAAAACCTCTTTTACATCCAAAAAGTGTCTGTCGCCCAATGACTTTCACCATCTTTTCACCCACTATGCCTCACAACCCACTACACATTGAAGGTTGTCAACTATCTTTGGCCTTAGAGGTGCTCATTAGACTGGAAGAGGCTAAAGACTTTGCTACATGTATATTGTGCATTCACAATCTAAGGTCCCAAAGTCACATTCATACATACACATACTAGGCCAATTTCAGTCAAGTAACATAAAGGCATGTCTTTGGAGTGTGGGAGGAAACAGGAATACCCCAGAGGAAACCCATGCAGGCACAGGAGGAACATGAAAACTCCAGGCAGGTAGTGCCGTGGTTGGGATTAAAAATGACAATCCAAGTATATGTAAATATATTGACTTTCATGCTGATCGGTGGTAACAAAGCCAGTTGATACATGTTTTTGCATGATAAAGCAAATACTTCTAACCAATATGCTGTACCATGCAAACACCTTTGCCGCCATTGCCTGCAATGTGCTGGTCACTCGGCTTTGGTGCAGTCATTGAGAAAACCCCTGTTTCTGTTCTGCACACATCAAAAGGGAAAAGTGGAGAAAAGGCATTTTTTTTATCAATACAAGGCTTCCTCTAATTTGCAGAGGGGGAGATCATGACATCACCTGCCCGCCTCTCCACCTTTGTATTCATTGATAAAAAAAATGTTGATGGCAGAGCAGGATTTATTCAGACTCGATTTTGTACCTATGTTTTGTCAGATTAGGCGACCTGTCAGAATGTGTAACGGAAGTGAAGTTCCGTCGCCGCCATCTTGCTACACCCTGCACTCGTCCACAGTAAGGATACAGTGAGAAGGGGGCAAGCGGACATCTTGTTACACCCACCAGAGTTTTGCATTTTACACTTATTTTTAACAGTATACTGAGTTTATATAGTAAAATACAGTACTTAGAACTTAAAAGCAGCAAACTTCTGTCAGACTAGCAAACCCATGAGATCAACAGGCTTTGCCGATGCTTTTAAAATTCAACATCTAAACAGTCAGACGGAGTTCTAAGTACGGTATTTCCCTATATAACCTCAGTTTACTGTTAAAAATATGTGTAAAGTGCAAAACTACAGGGGGTGTAACAAGATGTTCGCTTGCCCCCTTCCCACTTTATTCTTACTGTGGACGAGTGCAGGGGAGTAGCAAGATGGCGGCGACGGAGCGTCACTTCCTTTACAAATTCTGACAGGTCGCCTAATCTGACGAAACACTGGCAGCAGACAGGAAGTGTCATGTTACATGATATTATTTTTATTATGTACTGTCTCTTTAATCCCTATCTAGTTTGACTCTTGTGGCATTCCTTAGTTTGCATGCTGCTCAGTCTCCTCCCCCTCTTTTCTGTATCAGTCATTTTAATGCTGTAATTCATGTGACCTGTATGTTTCTTCTACCTGCATGGAAGAATCGTTCTTTTACCTGTTGTAACTTGCATTCTACGGATCATACGACGAATAAACATCGCCAGATCTTCTTTCATGTGAGTTGTGACTGAGTAAGCTATCTGGAAAGGTGATTTGGGATGGATAATCTCTTCAGGGCAATGAGCTCCATGTGCTACTGAAAAATACATTCATAGCCTTTGCAGCCGATTCAGAATAGTAAAAGAACGTATCCAGCAGCCTGCACAGAGATAACTGCGTCACAGAACAGATCATAGTGAAGTGTAACTGTGTGTATTGCATGAGAATTCTGCATACAACTCCAGCACAGCTTGTTACAGCTCCTCACAGTATACAGACACTCTTCACTGCTACAGTCAAGCCTGTGTACTGCAGGCCATCATGAGTGGAAAGGGCTCAGTGTGTGATGAAACACCACAGCATGCACCACACAGAGAAAGCCAGGATGAGGACCCAGAGTCCACTGCATTGACCAAACGCTCTGTGAAACCCACTTGGAAGGTTATAGAGAACTATGAATCCATGAGAACTGAACTAGCAACCAGTTTGAAGCAGATTTGGGATAAAATCCTCACCCACATTGATGTGATTTCATGTCCCAGCCATGAGGTACTGCAACTAGAGGGCGCCATAAAGCATCTCTCTGCTTCATACGAACTGTACCAGACTACAAGCAACAAGTATAAAACTATTCTGCAAAGCATCAACACTGAGGAGTCCTTAGAGCAACTTAACAATGCCCAGCTTCTTAATGAGGAAAGAGAAAGCTTTATCCAGCGAACTAAAGCAAAGGCAGAAGCAAAATTAATGCTGCCACGGGACACTGTATCTCACAAATCTGTATCCACTAGACGTTCTAAAGGTTCCTCTAGATCCCGAAGTTCAAGGCACTCAACGCTTAGTGAACAGCTAATGAATGCCCGCGCCGAAGCAGAGGCTATCAAGGTACGGGCCGCATATGCAAAAAAGAGAGCAGAAATGGAAACCGAGGCAGCGCATCAAAAGGCAGTAATGGAAACCGAGGCAGCGCATCAAAAGGCAGTAATGGAAGCCGAGGCAGCGCATCAAAAGGCAGCAATAGAAGCTCAAACGGCACGTCAAAGGGCAGCAATTGAAGCTTTAAAGGAACAGAGCAACTACGAGGCAGCTGCAGCAAAACTAAAGGTTTTGGAACAAGCTATCGGTGCAGATGAAAATGCTAGCGAAAGGGTCAGCGTCAAGGCAGATGTAGAAGATCCTTTTGAACGCACTAAGAACTATGTTCTAAACCACAGCAGTGAACACTCAATTACCTCCACGTTTCACGGCAACGCAAGGACTTCACCACATCATCAGGTAAAAGCTGTTCCAGCCACTTCCTACATGCAAACCCACCCCAGTGCAGCTCCCGACTGTCATGCTGATCCCGCATATGTCACAAAACGGCACACTAATCCGCAAGCAAGTCGCCAGCCTCCTGCTAACAGTACTGTTCCAGACCTTCACCCAACAATTCAGCTGAATGCCCTTGCTGCACCATATCTTCCCACGTCTCTTTGCAACGATACCATAAACAATGCTATCCACAACAATCAACCAGCAACCTCCTATGTAAAGTCAGAGGCAACAGAGGTAGTAAAGTACTTACTTCGACATGAGCTCGCCAAGTCAGGCCTAGTAAACTTCGACGACCATCCTGAAAATTATAGAAGCTGGAAAGCCGCTTTCAAAACTACATTAGGCGGTATCGGTTTTACTGCCGATCGTGAGCTGGATCTGCTGATCGGGTTGCTTGGCCCACAGTCAACAGAACGTGTCAAGAGCCTCAGGTCAGTTTACATCGACAATCCAACTGCAGGTCTCACCGCAGCATGGGAGCGTCTAGAACAGACTTACGGTAGTCCTGAAGCCATAGAGAATGCATTGCTCAAACGATTGGAAAATTTCCCAAGGATATCTGGTAAGGACAATATAGAGTTCCAGAGACTCAGCGACCTTCTTCTCGAAGTCCAGCTTGCCAAAACTGACCCTAAGCTACCTGGCCTCAGTTACCTGGACACTGCTCGAGGAGTTAACCCTATCGTTTGCAAGCTTCCGCATGGCCTACAAGAAAAGTGGATCCAAGTTGGGTCATCATACAAACGGGAAAACAAGGTTTCCTTTCCCCCGTTCTCCTACTTCTGCAATTTCGTCAGGAACATTGCTGACACCAAGAACGATCCTAGTTTTGCATTCAGCGAGTTCAATACTCCCTCACCTAAAGGTGACAACCTACATACTAGCTACAGGAACCGCAGAGGTCCCGTGTCTGTTAGGAAGACAGACATTATTCCCACTCCCGCCCCAAACAAGAGCGGCAAGATCGAAAACCCAAACCGATTATGTCCCATCCACAAGAAGCCTCATCCCCTCAAAAAATGTATCGGTTTCAGAAAGAAGCCCCTACAAGAACGAAAGGAACTCCTAAAGACTTTTGGGGTATGTTATAGATGCTGTGCTTCCACCGATCACTTTGCCAAGGAATGTAAAACTCCTATCAAGTGCATAGAGTGCGGTTCCGAGGACCATGTGCAAGCACTCCATCCCCTTGAGTCCAATCCTTCACAACATGCAGACCTTCCTCCTGGGCAGAACCACAGCGGGAAGAGTACAGATCACGTACCTAATTCCACCATGGTATTTTCTTCGTGCACTGAAGTCTGTGGGGAAGACCACTGTGACAAATCTTGCGCTAAAATATGCCTAGTGAATATTCATCACAAGGATCAGCCAGAAAAGACTTTAAGGGTGTATGCTATCTTAGACGATCAAAGCAATCGATCGCTTGCACGATCCGAACTGTTCGATCTATTTTGCACAAAAGGAGAGGTTCACCCTTACACCTTAGGCACTTGTAGTGGAACTACAGAGGTTTTTGGAAGAAGGGCTCATGGATTTATTGTGTCTTCCCTAGAAAATAACCTACAATTACCCTTACCTACACTTGTAGAGTGTAACCAGATACCAGCCAACAAAGAAGAAATACCTACACCAGAAGTTGCCTCCTACCACCCTCATCTAAGGTCAATAGCCAGTGAAATCCCACCACTTGACAAAGATGCTAAAATCCTTCTTCTGCTGGGAAGAGATATTCTAAGGATCCACAAGGTACACAGGCAGGTCAGCGGACCTCCAGAGGCCCCATTCGCCCAGTACCTGGACTTAGGCTGGGTCATCATAGGCAACGTCTGTATAGGCAAAATGAAAAGGCCTACTAACATTTCTTCATTCAAGACAAATGTATTGCCAAATGGTCGTAATACTCACTTTGAGCCATGCCCACATCACTACTGGGTAAAGGAGAAGGTAACTAGCTGCAAGTTGCAACATTGCAACACAAACCTTTCCCGCACCTACGATGACAGCTTTGGTTCTACAGTTTTCAACGTAAGCAGTGAAGACGACAAGTTGGCTCCTTCGGCAGAAGACAAAGAATTCCTTAAAGTAATGGACAATGAGTTCTTTCAGGAAGATTACAATAGCTGGGTAGCACCCCTACCCTTTCGCCTCCCGAGAGAGAAGCTACCAAACAATCTACATCAAGCAGTCAAAAGATTCTCCTCCTTAAAGCGTACCTTAAGCAGGAAACCAGAGATGGAAAGACATTTTGTGGACTTCATACAGAATATCTTTGACAGGGGTCATGCCGAACCCGCACCCCCATTGAAAGAAGGAGAAGAATGCTGGTACCTCCCTTCCTTCGGTGTGTATCACCCACGAAAGCCAGACCAAATCAGAGTTGTCTTTGACTCCAGTGCCCAACATGAAGGCTTCTCACTTAACGACATGCTCCTCACAGGGCCCAACTTGAACAACAACCTCATTGGAGTCCTAATTCGCTTTCGTCAAGAACCTGTAGCGGTGATGGCCGACATTCAACAAATGTTCCACTGCTTCATCGTCAAGGAAGATAACAGGAATTACCTCAGGTTTCTATGGCACAAGGACAACGACATCAACAAAGAGGTAATTGATTACCGAATGAGGGTACATGTCTTTGGGAACAGCCCTTCCCCAGCTGTAGCAATCTATGGACTAAAAAAGACAGCTCAGCTTGGAGAAGCTGAGTATGGATCCGATGCTCGTCAATTTGTTGAAAGGAACTTTTACGTAGATGACGGGCTCAAATCCTTTCCTACTGCTAAAGAAGCAATTAATCTTCTTACCAGAACAAAGGAGATGCTAGCTGTAGCAAACTTGAGACTTCACAAAATTATATCTAACAGCCAAGAGCTAATGAATGCATTTCACCCTGAGGACTATGCCGCCAGTGTGAAAGACCTTGACCTTGGGTCAGACACACCCCCTATACAGAGAAGTCTAGGTCTGCTGTGGAACATCAAGGCAGACACATTCACCTTCCAGGTGTCAACCTGTGACAAACCCTTCACCAAGAGAGGAGTCTTGTCCGTAGTGAACAGCATCTACGACCCACTGGGATTTATAGCCCCAGTCACCATCCAAGGTAAGATGTTATTAAGACAGCTTACTACCGATAACCTAGATTGGGACACTCCGTTACCTGTTGAGAAACAACAAAGATGGGAGAAATGGAGAGGTTCTCTGAAGACATTAGAACAGCTCCAAATTCCACGTTGCTATGCCCCAGTCTCTATCTCAGCCGCTGTCCAGAGGGAAATCCATATTTTCTCTGATGCATCAGTTGAAGCTATAGCTGCAGTGGCCTATTTGAAGACCTCAGGAGTTAATGGAGACATACACTGCAACTTTGTTCTAGGCAAGACAAAGCTAACACCAAAACCCGCACATACCATACCCAGACTTGAACTTTGTGCAGCTGTGCTAGCAGTGGAAATAGCTGAAGTCATAATGAGTGACTTAGGCAGGAGTACCGGCTATACCCGCTATGGCGGGGAGAATATCACTATCACTATTGACTGTGCTACTGTTGAAGTCCCACGATTACAAACGATAGACTGCAGGACTCAAGCCATCTGTTTTTTGGACGTCATGTTTCATTGTTCATTTACTGCATACCTTCTTGTGTTTGCGGGTATCTCGTATCTATGGTTTACACACCAGTTTTACCTTTAACGTTTCTTCCCCTACAGGTTCAAGTTGGACTTATCTTTATATATGTAATAGACTTTGAAATCTAAAGATTTCAGGCGGGGAGTGTCATGTTACATGATATTATTTTTATTATGTACTGTCTCTTTAATCCCTATCTAGTTTGACTCTTGTGGCATTCCTTAGTTTGCATGCTGCTCAGTCTCCTCCCCCTCTTTTCTGTATCAGTCATTTTAATGCTGTAATTCATGTGACCTGTATGTTTCTTCTACCTGCATGGAAGAATCGTTCTTTTACCTGTTGTAACTTGCATTCTACGGATCATACGACGAATAAACATCGCCAGATCTTCTTTCATGTGAGTTGTGACTGAGTAAGCTATCTGGAAAGGTGATTTGGGATGGATAATCTCTTCAGGGCAATGAGCTCCATGTGCTACTGAAAAATACATTCATAGCCTTTGCAGCCGATTCAGAATAGGAAGTCTGAAACACAGTGCTGCATACTGTATGTAGCAGATGCTACATACAGTATATACAGCGTTGACAGCAGCCACATTAACCACTTAAGAACCGCCTAACGCCGATATACGTCGGCAGAATGGCACGGCTGGGCACAATCACGTACCTGTTAAATGCCCAGCTGTGGGTCGCGGGCGCATGCCTGTGACCCGGTCCGAAGCTCCATGACCACGGCCTCGGGACCCGCGGACCCGATCGCCGCCGGAGTCCCGCGATCGGTCACAGGAGCTGAAGAACGGGGAGAGGTGTGTGTAAACACATCTTCCCCGTTCCTCACAGTGGCGCTGTCATTGATCGTCTGTTCCCTGATATAGGGAAAGGCGATCAATGACGTCACACGTCCAACCCCGCCCCCCTACAGTTAAAAAAAAAACACATATGAGGTCACACTTAACCCCCTTCAGCGCCCCCTAGTGGTTAACTCCCAAACTGCAATTGTCATTTTCACAGTAAACAATGCATTTTTATAGCACTTTTTGCTGTGAAAATTACAATGGTCCCAAAAATGTGTCAAAATTGTCCGATGTGTCCGCCATAATGTCGCAGTCACAAAAAAAATCACTGATCGCTGACATTAGTAGTAAAAAAAAAAAATATTAATAAAAATGCAATAAAACTATCCCCTATTTTGTAAACGCTATAAATTTTGCGCAAACCAATCGATAAACGCTTATTTTACCAAAAATAGGTAGAAGAATACGTATCGGCCTAAACTGAGGAAAAAAACTTTTTTTATATATTTTTGGGGGATATTTATTATAGCAAAAAGTAAAAAATATTGTTTTTTTTTCAAAATTGTCGCTCTATTTTTGTTTATAACGCAAAAAATTAAAACCGCAGAGGTGATCAAATACCCCCAAAAGAAAGTTCTATTTGTGAGAAAAAAAGGACGCCAATTTTGTTTGGGAGCCACGTCGCACGACCGCGTAATTGTCAGTTAAAGCGACGCAGTGCCGAATCGCAAAAAGGGGCCTGGTCCTTTACCTGCATATTGGTCCGGGTCTCAGGTGGTTAATTAGTAGAAGCAAATAGCCTGTTTGGGCCAGCTTGGTCTTGTCCCTCATCAGACTCCCCCCCCCCCCCTTTGACAGGCCACATTACATGCAGTGTTTACTATGAAACAACTTTTCCCAAAAGAGGAGGATGGATGAAGTGGTGGGTCCCCATCTGGAGCGCGACGGAAGCCTCAGAGCTATTAACTAATTGGTAATGCTGCAGCAGGAAGAGGACAGGGCATCCCTGCACAAAAGATTTCTACAAGTTCCGGCTGCCTGCATGACTTGGGAAATACTTCAATACAGGTAAGCTAGGTCACTAAAGCTCTAGAAACATATAGCTAGATTCAAGTACATGGCCGCAACTTTGCGGCGGCATAGCTTAAGGCATTTAAGCTACGCCGCCGTAAGTTAGCGAGGCAAGTACATGATTCACAATGTACTTGCCTGCTAAGTTACGGCGGCGTAGCCTAAAGCGGCGGGCGTAAGGGCACCTAATTCAAATGTGTTTGAGGGGGGTGTGTTTTATGTTAATAGTGCTTGACCTTACGTTTTTTACGTTTTTTTTCTAACTGCACATGCGCCGGGCGCCTACATTTCCCAGTGTGCATTGCGGCTAAGTACGCCGCACGGGCCTATTGATTTTGACGTGGACGTAAACGACGTAGATCCCGATTCACTGACGACTTACGCAAACGACGTAAACATTTTGAATTTCGACGCGGGAACGGCGGCCATACTTAACATTACTATTCCAACTAGTGCCTAGCTCTAACTTTGGGCGGCCTATCTCTAACGTAAACAGCGTAAAAGTACTGCGTCGGCCGGGCGTACGTTCGTGAATCGGCGTATCTACTCATTTACATATTCTACGCCGACCTCAATGGAAGCGCCACCTAGCGGCCGTCCGAAATATTGCAATCTAAGATAGGACGGCGCAAGCCGTCCTATCTTAGATATGTTTAAGCGTATCTCTGTTTGAGCATACACTTAAACATAAGTCGGCGTAGATTCTGAGTTAGGTCGGCTTATCTACTGATAAGCCGGCCTAACTCTTACTGAATCTAGCTAATAATATATATTTTTTATTTTTTTTACTAAACTTCAGCTTTAATACTAATGACACACTTAGACAAACTTCATACTACTGACACATCCATTCCTATGACACCTAAACCTACTTAGAAATTTTGACACATCCATGCCAACCTAAGCTGGTCATACACTGATGGATGTAAAAAAATAAAATCAGAATCCTTCCTGCCGGGCTATTTTATTTTGCATCGGACTGGATTCAGCTGAAAATTTTCACCTGGCTCCTTCAATTTTATAACCAATGGATGTTGGGCGGGAGGGGGCTGACAGGGCCACCCACAAAGCATATTTCCGCCAGTTTGTTAGGAACCGGCCATAATCCGTGCAACGTATAGACAGCTTTAGAGCTTTAAACACATGTCTAATTAAATAGAACTTAAAGTGATACTAAACACACACTGTTACATAACATTTACATAATTTCTTCTCTGTCTGTATGTGGATGATGGCACTGTAATTATTTTTATAAAAAAAAAAAATCTAAAAGTACCTTTTTTCGAATCAACATACAGCTGTCACACGACACTACCTGCCTGGAGTTTGCATGTTCTCCCTGTGCCTGCGTGGGTTTCCTCCAGGTACTCCGGTTTCCTCCCACACTCCAAAGACATGCTGGTAGGTTAATTGGCTTCTGTCTAAATTGACCCAAGTATATGAATGTGAGTTGGGGACTTTAGATTGTAAGCTCCTTGAGGGAAGGGACCAATGTGAATGTACAATATATATGTAAAGCGATGCGTACATTGACGGCACTATATAAGTACCTTAAACAATAGTGATAATAGAAGGAGCTTCTAGTCCTCTGCCCCTGGTCACATGTTCAGAATACAAAAAAACAGCCTTTGGAATACAGAGTAAAAATAAAAAAAAATATATCAATACAGTAAAACCTTGGTTTGCGAGCATAATTCTTTCCAGAAACATGCTTGTAATCCAAAGCACTTGTATATCAAAGCATTTTTTTTTACAGGGTATAAAAGAGAAGAGAGGCACCTCTAAGTGTAGCAATAAGTTGCTAAATGTTGTACTTTCATTAAATGTAACCATATTGCTACACTTAGAGGCGCCTCTTTTTTATACTCAGTTGTGACATGAAGTTACTCTTATATCAAGACATCGCTTGTATATCAAGGCAAAATGTATTAAAACATTTTGTTTGTCTTGCAAAACGCTCTCAAACCAAGTTACTCTCAAACCAAGGTTTTACTGTATACGGTTTCAAATTGTCATACAAATATAAATTTGAAATCAAATCTTTTATTTTTGGGCAATAACATGGTGTGGGCGGATTTCTGCCAGTCACAGGCTGTGTCACACCCCTCCAGCCTGTGTCTTAGAATAACAGGGAGGTGAAGCCTCCATCAACCTATATGTAATATCCTGCCCCCATCGTATTTAGCTGATTAGTGGACTTAGAGTGGGCTGTCATTTACCACTGTGTATACACCCACATGTGTGACTCTATAGTCACATTGGCTGCGATGTGACAGGGAGGAAATGTTCAGGCTAGAAATACACTGAAAACTGAGTATGTGCATTAGCTGCCAACACTTCTCTGCAAAATCCCCAAATGCAGTGGGGACATGGACAGGAGGGCAAGATAGAGAGCAGAAAGATCACCATTTTTTGCAGAATACAGAAAATGAATCTCATAGTGACGGAGTATGAGCATTATTGATAGTTTTTAATGATGTGGGTTTAGTGACACTTTAACTGCTTGCCGACCAGCCACCGCAGTTATACGGCGGCAGGTCGGCTCTGCTGGGCGAGAGTACGTAGCTATACATCACCTCGCCCAGCAGCCAATAGGGGCGCGCGCGCCCCCGACTCCCATGCGCGTGCCTGGCGGGCGCAATTGCTCGTTACAGAGCGAGGACCGGGAGCTGTGTGTGTAAACACACAGCTCCCGGTCCTGTCATGGAGAGAAATGCTGATCTTCTGTTCATACAATGTATGAACAGAAGATCAGTCATTTCCCCATGTCAGTCCACCCCCCTACAGTTAGAACACACCCAGGGAACATACTTAACCCCTTCCCCGCCCCCTAGTGTTAACCCCTTCACTGCCAGTGGCATTTTTATAGTAATCCAATGCATTTTTATAGCACAGATCGCTATAAAAATGCCAATGGTCCCAAAAATGTGTCAAAAGTGTCCGAAGTGTCCGCCATAATGTTGCAGTACCGGAAAAAAAACGCTGATCGCCATTACTAGTAAAAAAAAATATTAATAAAAATGCCATAAAAATACCCCCTATTTTGTAAATGCTATAACTTTTGTGCAAACCAATCAATAAACGCTTATTGCGATTTTTTTTACGGAAAATATGTAGAAGAATACGTATCGGCCTCAACTGAGGAAAAAAAAATAATGTTTTTTTATATATTTTTGGGGGATATTTATTATATAGCAAAAAGTAAAAAATATTCATTTTTTTTCAAAATTGTCGCTCTATTTTTGTTTATAGCGCCAAAAGAAAGCTCTATTTGTGGGGGAAAAGGACGCAAATTTTGTTTGGGAGCCACGTCGCACGACCGCACAATTGTCTGTTAAAGTGACGCAGTGCCGAATCGCAAAAAGTGCTCTGGTCTTTGACCAGCAATATGGTCCGGGGGTTAAGTGGTTAGAGTTTGAACATAACCTTATGCAGCAGTTCTAATGTGTTCTTTTACTTATTACAAGATGTTGCAAGCTTTCTTCTGTATTATTAGAGCAATTAAAATAAAAAGTTTCTACTGTTTTAAAAAAAAAAAAAGGCTGTTAAAAAAAAAAAAAAATTGGAATGAAAGATAAAGAATTTATCTAGTAAAGTACTGTATATAGATAGCCAAAGTATTCCAAAACGATAAAACCATTCAAATATGGAAACCCACTATAGAAAAGCATAGATTCAAAGAGAGGAGAAGTAAAGGGTAGAGAGAGGAGCAGGAAATGGTCAGGTGAGAAATGAAAGCAGAGCGAACAATGTCAGGGCAATCAAGGAGGACATGAGAAACCACAGCCAGGGGAGCAAGACTAGATGAAAACAGTGACAGGAGCAAGTACAGACAGGAGATGCTTTGTGGGAATGGTGGCTTTCCAGAGACAGGTGTAATGGTCCTGACAACAGGGAGACAGAGGGCACAAACAGGAGCATGTCTAGTTGGCGAGACCGAGAGGGAAAATAAATAGATCAGAGTCTAATCAAGGGGCCCATCCTGCCGCCGTTCATAGGCGCTTGATAAAGATTCACACGCTGTTCAAATCTGTTCACTTCTAAGCAGTGTTAATTTTGCCAACAAAAAATTTCGTACACTAAGGGCCAGATTCACAAACAGCGGGCGCAGCGCAACGTAACCGATTTACGTTACACCGCCGCAAATTTTCTGTCTAAGTGCCCGATCCACAAAGCACTTACCTGGAAATTTGCGGCGGTGTATCGTAAATCCGTCCGGCGCAAGACGGGCCAATTCAAATGGGGCGGCCACCATTTAAATTAGGCGCGCTCACGCGCCGGACGTACTGCGCATGCTCCCGTCGCAAAAATGCCGACGTGCTTTGCGTGAAATTACGACGCACCGACGTTTTTGTGAATCGCGACGTGAAAAAAGAGTTACGCCGGGAAAATGTAAAAATAATTCAAAAGCGACGCGGGAAAGACGGGCATACTTTAACATGGTGGAGTAATTTTCCACGTTGTAAAAGGTGCCCTATCTTTGCGACGGAAAACTAACACTCGCGGCGACGTAACGACGGGAAATATTTTTGTGGATCGCCGTAACTCCTAATTTGCATACCCGACGCTGGTTTACGACGCAAACTCCCCCCAGCGGCGGCCGCGGTACTGCATCCTAAGATCCGACAGTGTAAAACTATTACACCTGTCGGATCTTAGGGATATCTATGCGTAACTGATTCTATGAATCAGCCGCATAGATAGAAACAGGGATACAACGGCGTATCAGGAGAAACGCCGTCATATCCCTTTTGTGAATCTGGCCCATTATTACCACTATTTTAGTCAACAATGAAAACTACAATGGCATTAGGCTATAAACAAAAAAAAAAGAGTGACAATTTTGAAAAAAACAACCTATGTTTTTACTTTTTAAAATAATAAATCTCTCTAAAAAAAAAAAAAATCTTCATCTGTTTAGGCCAATATATATTCTTCTACATATTTTTGGTAAAAAAATTAAAATAAATCGCAATAAGCGTATATTAATTGGTTTGAGCAAAAGTTATAGCGTCTACAAAATAGGGGATAGATTTATGGAATTTTTATTATTGAATTTTGTACTAGTAATGTCAGTGATCTGCCGGTGATTTTTAGCTAGACTGCGACATTGCGACGGTCAGATCGGATTTTTTTTGGGACCATTGACATTTATACTGCGATCATAGCTAAAAATAGCCACTGATTACTGTATAAATGCCATTGGCAGGGAAGGGGTTACCACTAGGGGATAGGGTTGCCACCTGTCCAGGATTCACCCGGACAGTTCGGGTTTGGGATCTTGTGTCCAGGTTTCAGTCTGCCTGAAACCCGGACACATTATTCAGACTGGGCTGTGGCTCCCCAAGTAACTGAGGTAGTCACACAAAAATCTGTTGCCATTCGGGAGATGCGGGCCGCTGTCTGGGGGCAGGTTTGGCATCACTGAGGGGCAGTTTGGCCACACCCACGGTTTGCCGCAGCGCGCTGCATTACCACGGTCCTTGAGGCACCAAAAAGGTGCCCCAGGTCTTTTATTATACTATTGTGTATACTACGGAAAAAAACGTGCCCCGTGCCGCTAAAGTGTTCGGGTTTGGCTTGAAGAAAAGGTGGCAACCCTACTAGGGGATGATCAAGGGCTTAAAGGAGTTGTAAATCATTTTTTTTTTTTGCTGAAGTGACAGGGTATAGAGACATAATAGTTAACTGATTCCTTTTAAAAATGATTAAAAATAGATAAAAAATCAATCATATAATGTACCTGCAGTTTCTAGTTTCGTTTTTGCATGTTGTTTCCTGCCTCTGTGCCTTACAGAGCCACAGAGCCAATACAGGGCAGTGATGGTTTGGAAAACGAAACTGATTGATGCTGTGGGGTTTTAAACACACAGTAATCACACCTCCTTGAAGTTAGTGACCACAGAGAGAAAGCTCCCAGTACTGTGGTTATCAGGAAACAGACAACCAGGAAGTGTGGAGATCAGAGAAGAATTACAGCAACTTGAGAGCAAAAACAAACAATGAGGACATGAAAACACTACGGAGAGGTTCCTGCAGGGGAGGGGGGTGGACTGACTGGGAGAAGAGATAGATCGCTGTTCCTGATCACTAGGAACAGCAGATCTCTCTCTCTACTCCCCTGTCAGCACAGGGATCTGTCTGTTTACATACACAGATCCCCATTCTGGCTCTCTGAGTAGCGATCACATGTGGCCACCGGACATCGCGGCCTCCATCCACAAGCATCGGCTCCGGCATCGCGCGCCCCCCTATAGCTTTTTAAAGTGGCCGACGTACGATGATGGCGATTTGTGCAGGCGTGCCAAACTGCCTTAGTACAACTGTCGCGGCTGGTCGGCAAGCAGCTAAACATGCCCTCTGCTATTAAGAAGCATTGGGATTCATATCATTTTGGGGTTCTATACTGCAGTGGTCCTCAACCTCAGTTCTTAAGTACCCCCAACAGGCCATGTTTTGGGAATTTCTCTTAGATAAAATAGCTGTCCAAAATACCAAGCCATTGACTCTGATTTACCTATGCAATTTTTAGTGCATTTTCAGTTATGCAAAAACAGACTACAGCCCATTTATCATGGTTTCCTATGGGTCACTTTCACATCTGTGCATTTCATGGAAAGGGCCAGGGGCTTTTTCTGGCTTTTGGTTCCATAGACTTCAATGGATCAAAAACATGTATTGAAAAACACAAAATGCACCTGGAATGTGCAAACTGCAACCTGCAGGTGTGAAACAGGCCTTAAAGCACCTGTGCAAGATAAAGGAAAACCTGCAAACATGGCCTGTTGGAGTCATCTGGTTTAAAGTGGTTCCAAAGCCTTAAGGTTTTTTTTTTTATCTTAATGCTTAATGCATTCTCTTCATTAAGGCAAACAACCTTCTGTGTCCAGGATCCTCCCCCTCAGCCCTCCTTATATTTACTTGATCCTGATTTCGATCCATCGCTGTGCATGAGGGCAGCGGCTCTCTCCTCACTGGGTGGATTGATAGCAATGGACGCCATTAACTCCTGCTGCTGTCAATCAAATCCTATGACGAGGGAGTGTGGGGTCAAGGGGCAAAGCCCCGCTGTCTGTGTCTATGGATGCAGGCAGTGGGGCTCAGAAATTACCCTACACAAGTACCCACCTAACAAGCGACTTACAGGGGGTGGGGGTGGGTACTCGGAAGGAAGGAGGAGCAAGGAAGACCGGGGGGGACCTTTAGAAGAGGAGGGTCGGTTCTGAGCAGGTAAGTATAACATGTTTATTATTTAAAAGATAAATAAAAATAAAGGCTTAAAATCACTAATCGATTATGAAATTACTCGATTACCATTTTCATAATCGATTAATCGGATAGTAACATAATGGGGTAAAAAAAAACTAAAATTGACCCGTTAAAAAGAGCAAATCGCTACTGTAAATAATACTTTCACTGTCCAACAGTTAAAAATGAACCCCTCAGGCCCCGTACACACGGTCGTTACAAACCGATGAGAATGGTCCGACGGCCATTTCCATCGGTTCACCGCTGAAGTGGCCTGATGGTCTGATGTGCGTACACACCATCGTTCCAAAAACCGATCGGGTCAGAATGCGGTGACGTCAAACACACGACATGCTGAATAAAACTAAGTTCAATGCTTCCAAGCATGTGTCGACTTGATTCTGAACATGCGCAGGTTTTGAACCAATGCTTTGTACTAACCATCGGTTTGGACCGATCGGGTAGCGGTCCATCGGTTTGATTTTAAAGCATGTTTTAAAATTTTGGACCGAAGGACAACAGACCGGTCGGTTTGGACCGATGAAACTGAACCTCGGTCCATTCTCATCGGTTTTGTCCGACCGTGTGTACGCGGCCTTACAGTAGCTATTATTTGCTAATTTTGTACTTATTTTTGTTTTTTTAACCCCATTATGTTACTAAACATCTCCGGCCAGGTTCACACCTCTGTGTTTTTTGGTGCTTTTTGCAGAAACACACTACAGTTCATTTACATGTTTTCCTATGGGACACGTCCACATCCATGATTTTTTTCAGCTGCTGTGTATTTGGAAAGGGCAGGGATTTTTTTTAACGCAAAATAGTGCTATTTTGTTTTTTTGGTTCAATATACTTCAATGGAGAAGCTGCAGAAAAGCATGTAATGTGTTTTTGCGGCAATTTGTGTTTTTTAATCTGCCCAACAACAAATTGGCCCAAAAAAATGCAAATCACCGCACAATTCCTTTTTTTTTAACGTTATTAACCGATTAATAGTTTAATCAAAACAATAATCGGGCAACTAATCGATTATGAAAATAATCATTAGTTGCAGCCCTAGTTGGCGGTAAAGAGCTGAAAAAACACGTGATTTGGTGAAAGTTGGCTGAAAAAGTGTTGCTGTGTTATATGCATACCAAGTTCCCGTCCAACGCCCATTCGGAGCAAAATGCATGGAAAAGTCTGATGGAAGTCCGATCGTGTGTATGAGGCTTTAGACAGATGATAATGGGCACCTGTACTTTTAATTCACTAAAGGACAAGAGGTGCAACAGGTAGGTATTAATGTTCTTCTTATGCAGTTTTAAAAATAATAACAGCAATAGTTCATTGTGTTAAATAAAAACTATTTACAGTTTTGTGCTAATACACCCAATTCATTTCTTAATTTGTTGTTAAAAGTGTCATCTTAAAATACTTATGGTTCTTGCCTTGTGTGTGTTTTTTTTTTATTAGGTTAAAAAAATGAAAGAGGTGGGGGCACCCATTAAAAGTTTACCCTGGGCCCACTTAAAGGGGTTGTAAAGGTTCATTTTTTATTTTCTAAATAGGTTACTTTAACCACTTGATTACTGAGCCTGTGCGCTAAATCGCACCTGGACGCATTAAATTCTATTTTTTCTATTCGTACCAAACTGCATGTAATGAAATCACAGCTAAACGCAGTGTGTGAATGGGGCCATAGGAAAGCATTGTGTACTTTTAGCTGCGGTAGAAAACTAGAAAATCCGCAGCTAAAAGCACCATTCTATCCGTCCGTGTGAAAGGGGCCTAAAGCGGCTTTAAATGACAGTACAGTTAGGTTTAGCACAAAGAAAATGCTGACTACCTGGCTCTCCTGTGTATGTCAGCTCAATACATTTCTCACACACTATACTCTCTTTAACCGCTTGCGGACTGCCTCACGCACTTATACGTTGGCAGAATGGCACGGGCAGGCAAAGCAATGTATATATACGCTGCTTTGAATCTGCCGCCTAGCATTCTCCGTGACCGTGCCTGCGGATCCCGCAGACTCAATGTCCGCCGGTGTCCCGCGATCTGGTCACCGAACAGCAGAATGGGGGGATGCCTTTGTAAACAAGGCATCTCCCTGTTCTGCCTAGTAACAGGACACTGATCGTCTGCTCCCTCTCATCGGGAGCAGTGATCAGTGTGTCCTGTCACAGTAAGCCCCGCCCCCACACAGTTAGAATCACTTCCTAGGACACACTTAGCCCCTTCCTAGCCCCCTAGTGGTTAACCCCTTCCCTGCCAGTCACATGTACACAGTAATCAGTGCATTTGTATAGCACTGATCGCTGTATAAATGTGAATGGTCCCAAAATAGCATCAAAAGTGTCCGATGTCTCCGCCATAATGTCGCAGTCACATAGATGATCGCCGCCATAACTAATAAGAAAAAAAATATTAATACAAATGCCATAAAACTATCACCTATTTTGTAGACGCTATAACTTTTGCGCAAACTAATTCGTAAACGCTTATTGCGATTTATTTACCAAAATTATGTAGAGGAATACGTATCGGCCTAAACTGAGGAAAAATTATTTTTTATATCTTTTTGGTGATATTTGTTATAGCAAAAAGTAAAAAATATATATATATTTTTTAAATTGTCGCTCTATTTTTGTATATAGCACAAAAAAATAAAAACCGCAGAGGTGATCAAATACCACCAAAAGAAAGCTCTATTTGTGGGGGAAAAAGGACGTACATTTTGTTTGGGAGCCACGTCGCACGATCACGCAATTGTCAGTTAAAGCGACGCAGTGCCGAATCGCAAAAAGTTGCCTGGTCATTTGGCAGCCAAATCCTCCTGGGCTGACGTGGTTAAGCACTCTAAAGAAGGGTATAAGAATCTATTAATCTGAGATGGGGCCCACTTTTATTGTGCTCTGACTCTTGCATGA
This sequence comes from Rana temporaria, assembly GCF_905171775.1. NCBI lineage: Eukaryota > Metazoa > Chordata > Amphibia > Anura > Ranidae > Rana > Rana temporaria. Next base: position 50,365,474 of record NC_053500.1, on the reverse strand, counting down.
AGACCTAAGATCTTTTAACTTTCAATACTTATGTCTGCATGATGTAACAGAAAACAATGCAAAGACAGGTGAAAGGAAGTGCCGCGAGGTTACTGCAGACAGGCACAACACAGATGGAAGGGATATCTAGTAATAGAGAGGAAATGGAGCAGGGGAAGAGGAAAGCTACACCAAAGTGCAAATATTTAACGGGAAAGTACACAGCCAAACAAAGTACAACCTACAGCTACCCGAACCTGTGCCAACATTTGTCCTGAACACTCTATGAATTCTTTCACCAGTGCTTTAACTATTTGAGGTATTTAGTAAGAGACATAGTGAGTTTTTTGAATTTGTAATTTTCTGTCACAATTTTTTGGAAGATGAAGAAATTAAATACAAAACATTTTTTTATTTTTTCTACATACATACATTTTTATTTGCTTTAATTTTCTTATTTTTTTTATGAGGAGGTGATTAGTGATTTTTCATAAATACCATCTATTCACATGCCATTGTGATAACTGTGATTGGCCACAGCTATCACATGGTACAGGTCAACTGTGCTTGGCCCCTTTACTATATGATCGCTATGGCCATTCACAGAGATCACAAGGGTACACAATGAATGGCTATGAATGAAAGTAATTGTGTACTGACATTGTGTATTGACATTCACAGTGATCACATGGTACCAGAGCCAGTCTCGGTACAACAATCTGTCTTCTGATGTGTCCGGTGGACACAGCGGATGACAGATCGCGTGGCAGCACGGTGTTGGGTGTGCAAGAGGCTGCACCCAGGATAACACTGCTCCTGTCCAAGGCCCTCGACTTTGGAACACTTTGCCAACCTCTATTCGGTTGGAGGAGAACCACTTGGCCTTTAGGAGAAAGATCAAAACCCATCTCTTCTGAGCTCAAGGGAGAAGTGGTCAAACAAGCGCCCAGAGGCGATTCAGTTCGCATGTGTAGCGCTATATAAATTTTTCACTCACTCACTCCTGCTTGTCCATAATTTTACAACAGGCCAGGTGGGAAATAGTTAATGATGTATGCGTTTTTAAACTTTATCAATGTGCATTAGACCATTTTTTTTTGTGTTTTTGCACACTGATGCAAGCAAGCATTTTATATTTGATTTGTTGTATTTTTTATGGTCTAAGGAAAAAAAAAAGGAGGGGGGGCAGCATATTTATAAAGCAATGAATATGACTCTCACCAAACATTCACTGAATGTGTATCTTCCTGGTACATGTTTTTAATTACATTTATCAATTCATCTACAGGAAATGGTCAGTGAAAGTCACATTCACTGCATTATACATAAACCCCAAATCTCTGTATTAATCACACTATACAGCATTTCACTGTTTACATTCTTTTCAGTGGGGCCGTAAAGCAGAACTTCACTCAAAAAGTCCTGCTGGTTCACTTCCTCCCCCCAGCCTGTAAATCATTCGGTGAGAATGGTGTCCCTTGCCCCGCCCCCTACCCGGATACATCACATGTCCCAGCAAGCTGCAGGACTATTCACAAAGTGCTGCACGAGCTTGCGCATGTGCAGTGGGAAGCCAGCTGGCTCACAGCTGGCTCTTGTATCCAAGATGGCAGCACAAGGCGACCCACAGCTGTAAGAATTGGCTGTGGGAAGATAGCACTGGACCCCAGGTATTGATAAATACCTGATTTTTAAAAGTAAGTAGCTACATTATCTGGCTTCCTACGACTGACCTAAGTCTCCTATGCCGTCGTATCTTGGGTGCATATTTACGCTGTCCGCTAGGGGCACTTACGTTGATTTCCGCGTTGAATATGTAAATGAGTAAGATACGCCGATTCACGAACGTACCTACGACCTTCGCAGTAAGCTACGCCGTTTACGTAAGGCGTACGTCCGGCGTAAAGTTAAACCACCAAATAGTTGGTCTAAGTCATATTGGGTATGGACGTCGGAAATGCCGTCGGATTTTACGTCGTTTGCGTAAGTCGTACGTGAATGGGGCTGTGCGTAGGTTACAATCACGTTGAAAGCATTGAGCCGACGTATCTTAGGGAGTATTTGCGACGTGATTCATGGGCGATACATGGGGTCACGGTTAATTATAATACAACACACCCACTACCTGCTTTTGAATTAGGCGGGCTTACGCCGGCCCATTTACGCTACTCCGCCGTAACTTTGGGAGCAAGTGCTTTGTGAATACAGCTCTTGCTCTCAAAGTTACGTTGGCGTAGCGCAAATGAGCTGCGCTACGCCCGCTCAATTATACGCTGCTCTTTCTGAATCCGGCTAACTGTCTTTCTTTTATTATTACCCCTGTGAAGCTATTTTTGCAATATTATGCCCGGTGTTTGTCCTTTTGCTGGATGTGGCATGTTACTTTGGCTCCAATTGCTGGATTTGCCCTTTGAATACATTGCACTCTGACTTGTGTTAGTCCTTTTTTGTGCAAATGCGTAGTATACATCATGTCCTTCGGGACAACACTATGCTTACTATTGATGACTACGCGCCATCATTTTGCGTTACGGTCGCGATGACGTCATTACGCCCGGTCATTCTTCTGCACATGTGCGGGCATCCGAATTACACTATTTATCGCTGCGGCGGCTACCGGTGGACAGATGTGACGGCTCGTACGGCGGAATTATATGATCCCTCTCCATATCTGACAGGTACAGCAGAAGCTCTTTCCTTGCCAGGCTCTTTGTGGTGATATTGGGTTATTTATCCCCATACACAAATAGATTTTATGCGGTTTTGCTTTCCTAGGCATACCCCTGAAGTGGGAGAACTGTACCCTCCACTTTTAATTTTGGGTTGCTTATACCAGTATAATTTAATCTGATCCTGGAATTTTGGATACGCCGACCTTCCCTTTGTACCTTTCCTCTTCTTTGCGGATTTTTTTTTTTTTTAAATCAGAAAAGTTTTTATTGCTCATAGAACAAACAAGAAAACAGCAGTATGACATCTCATACAAGGTATAAACAATACACTACACATACAACTCTTCGTCAGATACCAAGCATGTATGCATCCTACCCTATATTGCGTCCTCCCTTCCCACTCTTCCATATCTAGCGAATTTAGTTACCTCCTAACAATCTCATCTGGACGAGCTCCACAGGGCTCAGGCCGGGTGTGGCTAGCCATGGATCCCATATTCTGTCAAACTTGCCCACCCTACCCCTGTGCTGATAAATGTACCTTTCCATCACAAGCATCTTGCCCATATGTGTCACCCATAGTTTAAACGTGGGGGGTGCCTCCAGTTTCCACTTCAGGAGAATGACCTTCCTGGCCTGGAATAAAGCTCTATTGAGTGCTATTCTAGCTATCTCCTCCGACACCACCCCCTCCAGTACTCCGAGCAGGCAATAGACTGGTTCTAAGGGAACGGTAGTCTGGAAGACAGAGTTGAGCGTGTCCATGACCTCCCTCCAGAACCTGTGGAGTTTGGGGCAACGCCAGAGCAGGTGAATCAAATCACCCGTCCCTACCCTGCACCTGTTGCACATGGGGTCAGGGACCCTGCCCATTTTAAAGAGTTTCACTGGGGTGTAGTGGACCCGTAGTAGGATATATAGTTGCGATATTCTCTGTGCGACGTTAAGGGAGCAACTATTGACCACCTGCAGTGCCTCCTCCCACATGTCACCTGTCAATGGCCCAACGTCCTCCTCCCACTGATCTGCCACCTTCATAGGATGTCCCTCTAGAAAAGAGTCAAGCAGCATATTATAGCACAGTGAAATAATGCCCTTGGTCTCCGAAGTGTCCCGTAGGACGCGGAAGACCGGAGTGGGGGACTGAGCCCACTCCACCGCGCCCCCCTGGGCCCTGATTGCATGTTGCAGCTGGACATAGTAAAAAAGCATGTTTTGTGGGAGCGCAAATCTGGACCTTAAAGTATCAAATGGGAGCAAAGTGCCCCTATGAAAAATCTGTTTGAGTAGGCTAATACCCCGATGGCTCCACCGGGGGCCCTGATCTAGTTTGGCTAATTCCGTGTAATTGTCGTTATCCCATATCGGGCTGTATTCAGTAAACCCTGTGACCCCCTGGAGCTGCCTCGCCTTATTCCACACCTTCTGGGTAAGTGCATATGTGGGCATTTTCCTATTGGGCTTCTGGAAGTGCTGAGCCTCAAGTCCCTCCGGAATCGACCGGGCCCCAGTGCCAAACAGTAAAAGCCTGGCCGAGGAGCCGGCCGGGGCCGGAGACATGGCACCAATTAGGTGCTGTAGCTGCGCAGCTAGGTAGTAGATCCATGGGTTGGGGAGTGCCAGGCCCCCTCCCTCCTTGGGCCGCTGCAATTGCTCCAGCTTTATCCTGGGCGTTTTGGTGTGCCATAGCAATTGTCTAAAGAGTGAGTTTACCACTCTAAAAGTTTTGAGAGTGATGACTATCGGGGAATTGTGGAGCAGGTACAGCAACTGTGGCATCAGGATCATCTTAATGAGATTGGTCTTACCCGCGAGGGACATTTGCAGCCTATTCCATATATGGATCTTGTCTCTGAACCTGGTCAGTAGGGGAAAGATATTCAAGTGACTATAATCAGTCACTATGGGGGAAACATGCACCCCTAGGTATTTAAAAGAGGACACTACCGGGACAGGGGTTGAGGGGCCACCCTCGGACTGAGGAGGTCCGTCCAAGTACATCAACGCGGATTTAGTCCAATTTATGGTGAGGCCAGAAAAATGTCCGAACCTCTCCACAAGGGACATCACCTGGCTCAGGGATTCATCTGTATCTTCCAGAAACAGGAGCATGTCGTCGGCGTACAACATGAGTTTCTCATGCATGTCTCCATATCGGAAGCCCCTAACCGCTGGGCAGGCCCGCACCAGGGCCGCTAGGGGCTCAATCGCCAAGGCGAAGAGCAGGGGGGACAGGGGACAGCCCTGCCTGGTCCCCCTGCCCAAAGCGAAGGCAGGAGACATCCGGTCCGACAGCCGCACGGCCGCCTGGGGCGCGTCATACAACAGTCTCACCCACCTCAAAAAATTAGGGCCGAAGCCAAACTTGGCCAATATCACCCACAGATACCGCCAGCCGACACTGTCGAAAGCCTTATTGGCATCAAGTGACAACAGTGCCCGTTGGCCGACGGTGTCCGATGGGGTCTGCATGTTTAGGTACAGGCGGCGAAGGTTGGTCGCGGTGGAACTACGTGGCATAAATCCCGCCTGGTCAGGGTGGATTATGGATAGAATAATCGTGTTAACCCTCATGGCTAGTACTTTGGCTAAAATTTTAACGTCGCTCTGCAGCAGGGAGATGGGCCTGTATGAGCCTGGGTCTAGAGGGTCCTTGCCTGGTTTCAACAAAAGAATAATGTTTGCCCTTGTCATGGAGGGGGGTAGCTTCCCCTGTTCAAAAGCAGCATTAAAGACCTCTAGGAGTTTGGGGAGAATCTCCCCCCCATATTGGGTGTATACCTCCATAGGGATCCCATCGTCTCCCGGAGCCTTACAGGTAGGGAAGGAGGCAGCCGCCTTCGTCAATTCGTCAAGGGTGAGGGGAGCGTCCATTGCAGCTCGGGCCTGTCGGGACAACATCGGAAGATCCACGTCTTCTATGTAGGTTTGTAGCTCACTGTCAGGGTAGTCGTCACAGGGTTTATACAGATCCATGTAGAAGGTCGCCAGCACGGCAACTATCCGCTCTGGATCGTTCACTAGCCTCCCCTGAGAGTTGCGAATTGCTCCTATGGCCGGGGACGCCTGTTGGGACCTGGCAATCCTGGCCAAAAGTCTCTTCTTTGCGGATTTAATATACTGGTGGGTGTTTTTGCCTTTCTTCATAGCATTTTTACCTGGCCCTGCCCTGCAATGAAAATTTTTATTTTATTAGCTAAATTAAATGTCAGTCATCTTGAGGTTTGCCGATTGGTTATTGGAAGTTACGTAGTGCCTCGTTTACTGCCGTTGAGAAAACCTGTCTGCATTAGACAGTGATGTAATGGCGGACAAACGGTATCAGAGTGGCACGCTTAAAAGAAAAAACATTTTTTTGTTTAGGTGTTTGTTCAGAATCGTGATCTCTATTTTTATTCTCAGTTTATACAGAATTGTGTAGCTCTAATACACAGCTTGTGTATGTATCATTTTGTTCTATTTAAAGTAATGTATAGAAGGTAGGGCCCAAAATTGACTCAGGCCTAGGGGCTCCCACCACCCTAAGTCCTGCCCTGGTGACTACATCCCATCAGCTACACCACTGTTCAGACCGTGGTGGCCTATCTATGATCTTTAGTGTGGATTAGGAAATCTATAAATATATTGATAGCCTTAGATCTGAACTGGACCAATTTACTTCTATTATGACCCCAGTATTTGGTGTGCTGTTCCTTTGGAAGCCAACTGTATCCTTCAGCTGAGTACCACGTAGATGTGAATGAAGTCTCAGGACTATGCATGGTCCATTTACATCTGACTGCCCACAGAGCAGAGTGGGCTGTGTCCATGTCCACTCTGCATAACCGAAACGGGCACAGACTTGTCATATGACTGCTCTGCTCAACAGGGGATCAGAGGATGGGGATCAGAGGATGGATCCCCCAATGAGAAAAAACAGATCTGGCCTTTGTAAAGGGGCCTTACAATGTGGCATGTAGCATACTTTTAGTCACCGCCCTGAAGCAAACATACAGTAAGAGTGGAAGGATAAGTTCACCTTTTGGCCGAAAAATAAATGCATTTTTTTTTTGCAAGTAAAAAAATTAGCATTTATTATTTTTTGTTGTAGAAGCCTATTAAGCATTTCACTAGCGATCGCTGATGTCATGCAGGACTTCTGCAGGCCTGTCCATGTATTTGTGTGCTCGTATGGGCAAGCAGTTACTTACTGACAGGAATAATCAAATGAACTACCTCAGTACCATTGTAGTTCATTAAAGGATCACTAAAGGAATTTTTTTTTTTAGCTAAATAGCTTCCTTTACCTTACTGCAGTACTGGTTTCATGTCCTTATTGTTCGTTTTTGCTTTGAAGTGGCTGTAATTCTGCTCTGATCTCCACACTTTCTGCTTGTCTGGCTCCGTATAACCATCATACTGGGAGCTTTTCACTGTAGGTCTAAGCTGTCATTACTGTGTGTCTTAAACGTAACAGAACCAATCAGATTTATTTTAAAAACAAAACACTGCCCTGGATTTGTTTGTTTTTGTTATGTGTGTCTCTCTAGTTCACAGGAACATGAAAACAGTTTAAAAGTGAAACTAACCTACAGGCACATTATATGATTGATTTTTTATCTATTTGTAATCATTTTGAAAAGGAATCAGTTAACTTTTATGTCTCTATACCCTGTAAACAGTCATTTCAGCAAAAAAAATAAAAATAAATTCCTTTAGTGACCCTTTAAGAACTACAAGCAGACAGCTGCAAAGACTGTCAGTACTTGTAGTTTTTCATTCACAGAACACTGTTGGACCCTCGCACAGACACTTTTTTTTTGATAGGTAGGGGGATCGGGGTGGGGGTTTGGGAGCAGGGTTCTTTCGTAACATGTTACAACCTAAATATGGGTGTAACATGATATGAAAGGTGAGCCTATCCTTGAAGTCCGGATTTAATGTTCATTTCAGAACAGAGATTTAAAAAGTACCTAAAAGGGACACTAATTTATATTCTTATTCTCCAAATATAACCCATGCACATGTAATCTTTTTTCATGATTTTTTTTTTCTTACAGTGTTTATCTGCATCATTGTGACATCTTCAGTGAACTCCCAACCCTCTCTTTTTTCCCCCCTTACTTCTGTTTGTTCTGAACAGGATGTGCACGTTAGTTGCAGTCATGTGCACTGCTCTATGCATACTACAAATCCCATAGTTCATAATCCATCCTGGGAGTGAGCAAGAGAAGGTGGTTGCGTTCCTACATACAATGGGGCCATAGAGAACGAACGTAGTCACCCTTTAAAAGGGAAATCTGATCACAATGGATCCAAAACAGAACTTTTTCTGCTCCACGCAAACCGAAAGACAAAAGCTGAGACTTCATGGACACCACCCACCATCCTTGGACAGACCATTACCCCGAGCACCAAAGCCAAAAGTCTCAGAGTCATCTTTGACTCTGAGATGTCGATGGATGCACAAATAGGATCAGTAGTGAGCGGATCTCACCATCTCCTCTGCCTGTTGCGTAGACTCGTCCCCTTCATCCCAGAATAGGACATAGCAGCAGTAGTAGGAACAATCATCAATTCCCGACTCGACAACGCAAACTCCCTCTACATAGGACTACCTAAATACCAGATTTTGCACCTACAAGTTGTCCAAAATACGGCAGCCAGACGGGTAACGGGAAAAAAACGTGGGGATCCATCACCCCATCCCTGAGGACCCTTCATTGGCTTACTATAAAGGATAGGGTCACATTCAAGACCCTCTGTCTCACCCACAAGTGCACACAAGGAAACGCACCTCAATACTTGTGCGAGAAAATAAAACACTACACCCGCAATCGCGTTCTCCGATCAACCAACCAAAACCTCCTCCACATCCCCAAGTCCCGCTACAAATCAAAGGGAGAACAAAGATTTGCAGTCCAAGGACCACGGCTATGGAACGCTCTACCCACAAACATTCGCATGGAGGAAAACCATCGGGCCTTCAGGAAAAACTTAAGACCCATCTCTTCTGAAGGATCAGGATGACACTGGATGGAAATAAGCGCCTTGAGGCGATTTAGTTCGCATTTGTAGCGCTATACGAGTTATTCACTTACTCACAGTAACAAAAGAGAAAAGGAATTTGGAGGAAGCTTAGAGCAATGGAAGGGACTTTAAAGGGTCACTAAAGGAAAAACATTTTTTTTGCTGAAATGACTTTACAGGGTATAGAGACATAAAAGTTAACTGATTCCTTTTAAAAATTACTAAAAATAGATTAAATTCAATCATATAATGTGCCTCTAGTTTCATGTTTCTGTGAAGTAAAGAGACCCACAGAACAAAAACAAACAAATCCAGGGCAGTGTTTTGTTTTTAATCTGATTGGTTCTGAGGAGTTTTAGACACACAGCTTGGACCACAGTGAAAAGCTGCCATGAGATTTTTCATAAGGAGCCAGACAAGCAGGAAGTGTGGAGATCACAGCAGAATTACAGCAACTTCAAAGCAAAAACTAACAATGAGGACATGAAACCAGTACTGCAGTAGGGTAAAGGAAGCTATTTAGCTAAAATAATTCCTTTAGTGATCCTTTAAGTTATGAATACATACATGAATAGCATTTTACTTTTGTTTAGTGTCTAGTTTAGTGCCATTTTAAGTTACTGGATCATCACCACCATGGAGCCTTCATTCATTCCAGAAAGCGCCACTGACATCATCATGCCAGCGCCATTCTCTGCATAAGTAGGGACTGCCCCACCTGGAAAAGACACCAGGATGAAGAGGACCCTGCATTGTCCCATGCTCAGTCTGAAACCTTGGAAAAGATAAGTATTAATAAAGTGTACACTGCCAGTGGGAGACACAATTTTGGGTGGGAAGCACAAAGTCCAAAGTTGGGATTTGGCACCATAACAAGTAGGTATAAAATACCTTCACAGCATATAGTGCTGTTTTAGAACCCAAAGTTGGCTGGTCACATGATTATACTCAAGGGTACAGGTAATCTGGTTTGTGCTAAAGAGAAGGATCTACCTTAGCAGAGATCATGTGACCAATACTTAGTTTGTACACGACGCACCACCATGTGATCTTGAAACAGTGGTTTCATCCACTAAGGTATTTCATGTCTTCTGCACAGCCTAAGCATGCCGCCAACCTCCCATGTGACAGTGTTCAGGCCTAGAGATTGGCTGCTCATGCATGTAACAATCCGCTGATTGGTGGATTTCAGTTCTTTAAATCATTGAGGCTTAGCATCACATGTGGGCATTACCTAGGGCGGTCTGCATGCAAATCCAGTCCACCTAGTTATTCTGCAGACTGACATCCACCCATGAAGGCATTTTGATATTTGCATCTCCCATACCTCCCAACATGTGGAGATGGGAACGAGGGACACCTACTAGCAAATGTATGCATGCATAGGACACGCCCCCCTGCCACACCCCCTTAAAGGGGAATTACCACAAAAAAGGTTAATTTAATCCACAAGTGTTTTTTTTTTACCACTACTATTCCTTTATATTGGCTTTTACGATTTACAAAGGCAGCAATTTAGAATTTGGATGAAATATATAGCACTGGGAATCACTTTTTGAAAGATAAAAAGTGCATTTTATATAAATCTATATAGATCAGACCAAAATGAGGGACAAATGAGGAGAAAAGAGGGACATTGCTCCAAATCAGGGACAGTCCCTCGAAATCAGGGACAGTTGGGAGCTATGATCTCCTTCCAAGAGCCAGCTTGCACCAGGGCTGGGGGCTCCTGAGGGGAGTACTAAGAAGCACAGAGACCCAGTGATGACATCAATAAGTCTAAAATAAGGCATGTAATGAAAATAGAAAGCTTTTATTAATCTTCGGTAGCAGCGAAGATTAAATGTCAGCTTTAAAGTGGAGGTTCACCCGGAAATGTAAATTTTTAACATTAGATTCATGCTCATTTTGTCTAGGGGAATCGGCTAGTTTTTTTAAAAACAAAGCAGTACTTACCGTTTTAGAGAGCGATCTTCTCCGCCGCTTCCGGGTATGGGCTGCGGGACTGGGCGTTCCTATTTGATTGACAGTCTTCCGAAAGGCTTCCGACGGTCGCATCTATCGCGTCACGATTTTCCGAAAGTGGCCGAACATCGGTGCGCAGGCGCCGTATAGAGCCGATTTCGGCTACTCGTGACGCGATAGATGCGACCGTCGGAAGCCTTTCGGAAGACTGTCAATCAAATAGGAACGCCCAGTCCCGTAGACCATACCCGGTAAGTACTGCTTCGTTTTTAAAAAAACTAGCCAATCCCCCTAGACAAAATGAGCATGAATCTAATGTTAAATTTTTTTTTTCGGGTGAACTCCCGCTTTAAGGCTACAGTCATATCTCAGCATGCATTTTACATGCATAACCATTTATTCCTATGAAAGATTGGCTTTGCTGGAAACTATACCAAAGATATAGCAAACAGCATTTTTTTGATCACACCAAAACACGCATATGTTAACCTAGTCTTATCTGTGTCCATATCACATTACTCTGATTTAAGATATTAACTTGTATCATGCTCCTGAAATTGAATGCAATTCCAAGCACAGAAGACCTAAATACAACCTCTATTGTAGGGATAATCAACATATCACTCAATAAGAGGTATCACACCATCTAGATATGGGGTATGGCACATGTTGGCTCACACTCCTTCCACAAGGGAGCAGTAGAAGATCATGCTTGGGCGTAATGATGTTTCCATCCCCCACTCTATCGCTACCTCCTAGCACCTTTCCTAACTTCTCAGTCATTCTTCTGTTCATATATTTGAAATGCCCAAGAACTGACCCCTTCAATGGCATTATATTATAATGATAATCTCTATTCTAATCACTCTCTGGGGGAACAAAACCCAAACATGAATGCATTTAAATCCTTAAAAAAAAAAAAGATTGAGGTGGCACGGGCTACTAACACCAAACAAGAAATAATAAAAAAGCAGAAAAATAGATTGGACCGCAGGCAAGTGACTGAATATATAGAAGATCACATATACTATATTCATCCACCCACTTGGAACCTTAGAAAACAAGGAGCTTGCAATCTTAGGTCTTTAATTCTGAGATATGACCTTATGGTTGTGAATGAACTTTGAAAATCCCCCAAATCTCCCAAACACTGCAGAGTAGCCTTCTAGAAGGCAAATACAGCATGCAGCGAGTTACAGTATCTCACAAAAGTGAGTACACCCCTCACATTTTTGTAAATATTTTATTGCATCTTTTCATGTGACAACACTGAAGAAATTACACTTTGCTACAATGTAAAGTAGTGAGTGTAAAGCTTGTATAACAGTGTAAATTTGCTGTCCCCTCAAAATAACTCAACACACAGCCATTAATGTCTAAAACGCTGGCAACAAAAGTGAGTACACCCCGAAGTGAAAATTTTCAAATTGTCAATATTTTGTGTGGTCACCACTCTTTTCCAGCACTGCCCTTAACCCTCTTGGGCATGAAGTTCACCAGAGCTTCACAGGTTGCCCCTGGAGTCCTTTTCCACTCCTTTATGATGACATCACGGAGCTGGTGGGTGTTAGAGACCTTGCGCTCCTCCACCTTCCATTTGAGGATGTCCCACAGATGCTCAATAGGGTTTAGGTCTGGAGACATGCTTGGCCAGTCCATCACCTTTACCCTCAGCTTCTTTAGCAAGGCAGTGGTCATCTTGGAGGTGTGTTTGGGGTCGTTATCATGTTGGAATACTGCCCTGCGGCCCAGTCTCCGAAGGGAGGGGATCATGCTCTGCTTCAGTATGTCACAGTACATGTTGGCATTCATGGTTCCCTCAATCAACTGTAGCTCCCCTGTGCCGGCAGCACTCATGCAGCCCCAGACCATGACACTTCCACCACCATGCTTGACTGTAGGCAAGACACACTTGTCTTTGTACTCCTCACCTGATTGCCGCAACACACGCTTGACACCATCTGAACAAAATACGTTTATCTTGGTCTCATCAGACCACAGGACATGGTTCCAGTAATCCTTGCCCTCGGTCTGCTTCTCTTCAGCAAATTGTTTGTGGGCTTTCTTGTGCATCATCTTTAGAAGAGGCTTCCTTCTGGGACAACAGCCATGCAGACCAATTTGATGCAGTGTGCAGCGTATGGTATGAGTACTGACAGGCTGACCCCCCACACCTTCAAGCTCTGCAGTAAGGCTGGCAGCACTCATACGTCTATTTCCCAAAGACAACCTCTGTATATGACGCTGAGGACATGCACGGAACTTCTTTGGTCGACCACGGCGAGGCCTGTTCTGAGTGGAACCTGTCCTGTTAAACCGATTTATGGTCTTGGCCATCGTGCCGCAGTTCAGTTTCAGGGTCTTGGCGGGAGCAGAGAGCAGTAAAACCAAATTTAACACACCTGCTCCCCATTCACACCTGAGACCTTGTAACACTAACGAGTCACATGACACTGGGGAGGGAAAATGGCTAACTGGGCCCAATATTCACTTAGGAGTGTACTCACTTTTGTTGCCAGCAGTAGACAACTGCCTCCTGACCATCGCACGACGATATACGTTGGCAGAATGGCACAGACAGGAGGATGTGTATATATACGTCCCCTTTAAGAATCGGCATTGTGGACTTGCGCGTGCGCCCACCCGCCACTGTGAGCCCAACTGCAGGTCCTGCGGACTCGATATCTGCGGGGATACCCGCGATCGTCTCATGGTGATGAAGAAGGGGGAAATGCTGATGTAAACAAGCATTTTCCCAATCTTCCTAGTGGCAGGACACTGATCACAGCTTTCTGTAATCGGAAGCGGTGATCAGTGTCGTGTCACACATAGCCCATCCCCCCTACAGTTAGAAGAACTCCCTAGGAAACACTTAACCCCTTCAACGCCACCTAGTGGTTAACCCCTTCACTGCTAGTGTCGTTTTCACAGTAATCAGTGCATTTTTATAGCACTGATCGCTGTAAAAATTACAATGGTCCCAAAAATGTGTCAAAAGTGTCCCTTGTGTCCGCCATAAAATATAAATCGCAGATCGCCGCCATTACTAGTAAAAAAAAAAAAAATATTAATAAAAATGCCATAAAACTATCCCCTATTTTGTAGACGCTATAACTTTTGCGCAAACCAATCAATATACTTTAATTGTGATTTTTTTTATCAAAAATATGTCGAAGAATACGTATCAGCCTAAACTCTGAAAAAAAAAAAAAATTATAGATTTTTTGGGGGTATTTATAATAGCAAAAAGTTAAAAATATTGCTTTTTTTTTTAAATTGTCGATCTATTTTTGTTTATAGGGCAAACAATTAAAACCACAGAGATGATCAAATACCACCAAAATAAAGCTCTATTTGTGGGGAAAAAGGACATCAATTTTGTTTGGGAGCCATGTTGCACGACCGCGCAATTGTCAGTTAAAGCGACGCAGTGCAGAATCGCAAAAAGTGCTCTGGTCTTTGGGCAGCGATGGTCCGGGGCTGAAGTGGTTAATGGCTGTGTGTTGAGTTTTTTTAAGGGGACAGCAAATTTACACTGTTATACAAGTTGTACCTTAGAGTAAACAATATCACTCATCCAGCGCTTAGATAAAACAATATTAAAATTGATTAAACAAGCTGCTACAATAATAATAAATACATATTTATCAGAAGTCTCAATAGGATTATGCTCCAGTAGGACTCACATGTCACAGGGTGAATACAAATATTCTGTGTTTAATACACTGAAGAGTGCTGCTTAAGTCTTATGGATGACTGGACATGGACTTTTTAGACTTGTGATATATATATATATATATATATATATATATACATATATATACATATATATATATATATATATATATATATACATATACACATACACATACATACATACATACATACATACACACACACACACACACACAAGATATACTGTCACTACTTTACATTGTAGCAAAGTGTAATTTCTTCAGTGTTGTCACATGAAAAGATATAATAAAATATTTACAAAAATGTAAGGGGTAGGCTTACTTTTGTGAGATATGAAGAGTGCTCTGAAAATTGACAGCACTATAGAAGTAACGAAAATAAAACACTAAATTAATAATAATAAAGGCATTTTACCTTGTTCACTATTTACAATGTTATACTAAATAAGAGTAATAACGAATCATGGACTTGCAAAACTTTTATTATATTGTCTATATTGGACAACCAGTCAAGCACTGCACAAACTGATGGTGCTATATAAATCCTGTGTAAAAATATTATAATTAATTGTCCTTGATAAACATCTGATACACTTTGAATTTCAACTGCTAGGCTTACACCCAATAAAAAAGAAAGCATTTTATTGTAAGTGCTGTTTAAATCCTGCACATTTTTCTTTGGCTAAACAAAAACAGAATCACCA
Organism: Rana temporaria; assembly: GCF_905171775.1. NCBI lineage: Eukaryota > Metazoa > Chordata > Amphibia > Anura > Ranidae > Rana > Rana temporaria. Next base: position 50,350,450 of record NC_053500.1, on the reverse strand, counting down.
ATATGTTATTTCCAATCCAAGATTTGATAATCCACCACAACTAGTTAATTTTATGTACAAAAACACTGTTAAAACACTGATAAACTGGCAAAAGCCAAAAGCATCCTCTAAAGACAGCCAGAAATGATAGTTTTTTGAATGACAGTGGAAGACAGTTGTATCGCTTCGTAGAATTCTGCTAAACAAACACACCAATCTTAATGATGAACAATTTCTAGAAATTATAAAAAAAAATGAATTGTTAAAAATCATTGTAAGTTTCTTTTTTTTTCTGTTCCTGGATATCATTTTTACATTTGTCTGACCCTCGTTTTTATTGATTGGATGAAATTGCTCTGCCATAAGAGTAGTATAGAATACAATGTGAACCAAAAGATCAAATGGATACAGGCAACTTAATTCCTACTGTATGTTTAAATTAGACAGATGAAGAAGACTAATAACAGCAAAGAAGAAAACAATCTTCTGACCAAAGAATTATGCAAGTAATGGACATTTAAGTTATTTTTTGAATGCACTGGTATATGTTGAATTCATCAGTGAAAACATATTATTATCCCAGTTTCCCATGACTCTGGTAATCAGATATTCTCAAATAAGATTGAAAATAGGATGTATTCCAGAGCAATTTAAAAATACTTTTTTATTTATTTTCTCTGTAATGTTTTTCATTACATAAGCTAATAAGATCATTTAATTGGTTTTCTTTTTGATCAAACACAAAGACGTAGACTTGATTGCAAAGGGTCCTTGAAACAGTCTAGGACCCCAGTTGATGCTGTGTACATTGCAGATTTTATTTTATTCAGCGGCATGGGCAGTGTGCCCTCACAAGGTAGTCAACTCATTCCTATAATCATTGACACACATGAATTACACTGTCTGCCTCTGGCAGACTAATTTCCAGAGAGTAGTTGAATGAACCCAATAAGCCACAGATCCTGTACAAGGTTGTTGCATGACTAATTAATCAAATGAGCCGACAACCTTGATCATACTAAGTGCAGGTAATAGCAAAGATCTCAAGTACCAATACAATTCAAAAATTAAGGTTTTCGAATTTACTGTCATTTTCTTTTTTAGGTCCACTGAGGGACACAAGAATTCTGAAACAAACTGGGCTATACTGCCATTTTCAGAAGGTTTGGAAACTAAAAAAAAAAAGAAAAGAAAAGAAAAAAAACATTGCAGGCAACCACCTCCTCTACTCTGCATGGCTCAGTTTTGTGAGCAATCAGTATATAGGGAAAAACTTAAAAAAATTCACACATCCCCTTGATGGTGCAGAAAGAAGTGGAATCTATATAAAGGGCCGAAGTTATTAGGCTGCACGCATGTATCCTGAAAAGTACTGTATATAAGTAATACAAACTGTTCAGAAGACATTGGATAACAGTCATCTGATATACAGGTGAAACTCGAAAAATTTGAATATCGTGCAAAAGTTCATTTATTTCACTAATGCAACTTAAAAGGTGAAACTAATATATGAGATAGACTCATTACATGCAAAGCAAGATAGTTCAAACCGTGATTTGTCATAATTGTGATAATTATGGCTTACAGCTCATGAAAACCCCAAATCCACAATCTCAGAAAATTTGAATATTGTGAAAAGGTGCAATATTCTAGGCTCAAGGTGTCCCACTCTAATCAGATAAATAAGCCATAACACCTGCAAAGGGTTCCTGAGCCTTTAAATGGTCTCTCAGTCTGGTTCAGTAGGAATCACAATCATGGGAAAGACTGCTGACCTGACAGTTGTGCAGAAAACCATATTAATAGAAAGTTATGTGGAAGGGAAAAGTGTGGAAGAAAAAGGTGCACAAGCAGCAGGGATGACCGCAGCCTGGAGAGGATTGTCAGGAAAAGGCCATTCAAAAGTGTTGGGGACTTTCACAAGGAGTGGACTAAGGCTGGACTCATTCCATCAAGAGCCACCACACACAGACGGATCCTGGACATGGGCTTTAAATGTGGTATTCCTCTTGTCAAGCCACTCCTGAACAACAAACAACGTCAGAAGCGTCTTACCTGAGCTAAAGAAAAACACACCCGGTCTGTTGCTCAGTGGTCCAAAGTGCTCTTTTCTGATGAGAGCAAATTTTGCATCTCATTTGTAAACCAAGGACACAGAGTATGGAGGAAGAATGGAGAGGCACACACTGCAAGATGCTTGAAGTCCAGTGTGAAGTTTCCACAGTCTGTGTTTATTTGGGGAGCCATGTCATCTTCTGGTGTTGGTCCACTGTGCTTCATTAAGTCCGGGATCAAAGCAGTCGCCTACCAGGAGATTTTGGCGCTCTTCATGCTTCCTTCCACAGACGAGCTCTATAGGGATGCTGACTTCATTTTCCAGCAGGACTTGGCACCTGTCCACACTGCCAAAAGCACCAAAACCTGGTTCAATGACCGTGGGATTACTGTGCTTGATTGTCCAAGCAAACTCGCCTGACCTGAACCCCATGGAGAATCTATGCAGCATTGCCAAGAGAAAAATGAGAGACATAAGACGGAACAATGCAGAAGAGCTGAAGGCCACTGTGACGGATCTCGGATACCCCAGGTGTGCGCATCCGCCAGACCTGTGTCTCCTGTCCTCCAAACGCACTCACAGCCTGCAGATTCGCCATAACCAGCCCTTAACCCCTCAATCACGAGACAAGCCACACAGGTTTTGAGGGTTAAACATGCAGAGCATAAAACTGTTTATTAAATACAAGACATACACTTTTACACACAGTTAGGGACACTCCCCTTAGCTTTGTCATAGAGGGGAGGGGACAAGGAACAACCAATGGGAACTGAACACTTGTACATTGAAATAGAAACTACAGATAAACATAAAGGGATTATGGTAAGCAGGCAGCCTCTCAATACACATCCCCTGTGGAGAGACGTCTCCAGTCCAGACCATTGTCTATGTGCCATGAACCAACACAATTAGACACAGCAACAAGAGGGGGGGGGTGGGGAAGAAGGGATGTAGCATTACATTACATTATCTCAATGCCAGCTAATCTGTGGATAAGAGGCCCGCCCACAGTCCCTTCCAAAACACACAGTGACAGTGGGTTCTGTCACAGCCACTATTGAAGCATCCTGGTCTTCCATAACACCTCAGTAGTGCCACAGGCTGATAGTTTTGTAGCAAGCAATGAACTCCCAAAAAGAGAGGGGACGGACCTCTGTGTCCCGTGATGTACTCAAAGAAATAGATTTTACCGATAAGTATGAAGAAAAAAAAACAATTTTTATTCTCGTACATCATGGGATACAGAGCAGCCATGCACATTCTACCTGGGATGTCCCAAAGCAATCCCTTTGAGGGGAGGGAGACACAATGTATGAATACCACCATTATATTTATACAGCAGCCTGTAAGACTATGGCCAAAAGCTGAGTCCTGCGCTGCCCTAACATCCACCTGATATAACTTTGTGAACGTATGTACCGAAGACCAAGTAGCGGCCTTGCAAATCTGTGCCGCTGACACCTGATGGCAAAAAGCCCAGGAGGTTCCAACAGCCCTGGTAGAATGAGCTCTTACCCCAAAGAGAGGAGCTTTACCCTTCAGACCATAGGCTTGAGTAATTAACTGGCAAATCCAAAGTGAAATGGATGCCTTGGGGGCTGCTTGACCCTTCTTGGGGCCTTCAGGCAAAACAAGAAATGCATCAGAACTTCTGATGCTTGCAGATCTCTCAAGATAGACTGACTACACCACATCCAAAAAGTGAAACTGTTGGCTAACCAGGTTGAAAGAAAAAAAGAGGGTCAAACACTATTTTGATTCAAATGAAAACCAGAAACCACCTTAGGCAGAAAGGACGGAATAGGGCGTAGCACCACCTTATCATGGTGCAAAATCAAATACCAAAAGGCTGACTGAAGAAAAGAGAGAGACCTCTCCCTACCAAATATTTGCGAGGATGCCAAACCTCTGGCCTCACACCAAACAATGTAGGCCTTCCAGACCCTGTGATAGATCTGCCTGGTGACTGCTTTTCTGGCATTCACCAAAGTAGATATCACTGGTCTAGAAAAAACACAATCTCCTGGCCTCAATAGCCATGCCGTCAAATTCAGCGAGTGTAAATTCTGGTGGAAGAGCCAGAGCGGAAGCATCGAAGGCTGGTCGACTGCTAACCTCACTATCTCTGGGTACCATGCCAGAGCTACCACAATGACAGACATCCTTTCCTTCATGATTCTGCACAACAGATGCGGCAGGAGAGGAATCTGTGGGAATGCATAGATTAGGGAGAACTGGGTCCAGGGAACTACCAGTCCATCCACCGCGATTGCGAGGGGGTCCTTTGCTCTGGAAACAAACTGCATGCTTGCAGTTGAACCTGGATGCCAACAGATCTACATCCGGCATGCCCCATCGCTGGCAAATCTGCATAAACACCTTGGGGTGTAGAAACTATTCCCTGGATGTATCTGTTGGTAGTTGATATAGTCCGCCTTCCAGTTCCCCACTCCCAGAATTTAGAATGCAGACAGCATTGGCACATGCTTCTCTGCCGAAGACAGCACATGACTGACTTCCATGTGAGCCAGATGACTCTTGGTGCTGCCCTGGTGGTTGACAGAAGCCACAGTCATGGCATTGTTGGTCTGCACCCTTAATGGGTGACCCTGAACATGAATGTCCAAAAGATAAGCGTGAGATGTATTGCACATAGCTCCAAGATGTTGATGGACAATGTCCAGGGTCCATTTACCCTTAAATGTGGAACCTTCCATGACTTCGCCCCAGACAGTGAGACTGGCATTCGTGGTCACTACCTTCCAAACCACTGGAAGAAAATACCTCCCTTGTACCAGATTCTGGTCTATTAACCAACAAGTGAGACTTCCTTTGGCCTTGGGGGTTATGATCATTCAGGAATCCAGAGTCTGCATCTTCTTGTTCCATGCATACAGAATGTTCTGCTGCAAGGCCCTGGAATGGAACTGGGCATAAGGAATTGCCTCAAATGAGGCCGCCATCCTTCTCAGTAGACTCAGTAGAGTCCAAATCCAGCGAGTCCCCCTCCTCAAAAAGGCACATATACAGTCATGCCAAAGAACATCTAAATGATTCTAAATGAAGGATTGGGAGAAAGTGCTGTGGCCAGATGAGACCAAAGTTTTGCTCTTTGGCATTAACTCGAATCGCTGTGTTTGGAGGAAGAAAAATGCTGACTATGACCCTAAGAACACCTACAGTCAAGCACGGAGGTGGAAACATTAAGCTTTGGGGCTGTTTCTCTGCTAAAGGTACAGGCTGAATTTGCGGCATTAAGTGGCCAATGGATGGGGCCATGTATTGTAAAATCTTGGATGAAGACCTTCTTCCCTCAGCCAGAACACTGAAGATGTGTCGTATATGGATCTTCCAGCATGTCAATGACCCAAAACATACCGCCAAGGCAACAAAGCAGTGGCTCAAGAAGAAGCACATTAAGGTCAGGGAGTAGCCTAGCCAGTTTCCAGACCTTAATCCTATAGAAAATTTATGGAGGGAGTTTAAACTTTGAGTTGCCAAGCGACATCCCAAAAACGTAAGAATTTAGATGTGTGTTTGATGTGTGCAAACCTGGTCACCAACTACAAGAAATGACTTACGTCTATGCTTGCCAACAAGGGTTTCTCCAAGTACTAAATCATGTTTTGGGGATCAAATACCTATTTTACTCACTGAACTGCAACTTAATTTATAGCATTTGTTCTATGTGTTTTTTTCTGGATTTTTGGTTAATATTCTGTATCTATCATTTAATATACACCTATCATAAACAATTATAGACCCTTCATTTCTTTGTGGGCAAACTTACAAAATCTGCAGGGGATCAAATATTTCCCCCACTGTACATGTGGGACTTCACGTAGGCACCGCTACTACAATGATTGTTGCTAGCTTCCGAGTCTCATGCCCTGCTGCTTACTGAACACCTGCTTGGCACAGGCTCTATTCAGAGAACTCCTGCTATTTTTCTCGTCACCTCTCCACTTCATCCAGTGGTGCCCATTTTAGTAATTTTTAGCTTCCAGGGGGATTGATCCCACAGGTATGGCACATTACATTGGTCCAAGCTGTATAAATTGCCATCCCTAGAATTAATTTTTAACATTTTATCATTTTAATAAGAAAAACTGTTTTTTGTTTGGATGGCTGTATGTTCCCCTTTGCATATAAATATATGTATGTGTGTATATATATATATATATATATATATATATATAAAGAGAGAATGATTTTTTATTCTGCTTCAGTAACACTATGCGGCTGTCATTCTGTACTCTGTGGCCAGCAAACTCAGAAACTGTACAGTTTTCCTACGCCAGCAGTTAGCGCCACATGAAGGGGCAAAGATCAATCCAATTTCTTCCTTGTGGCAAATGTTGTCGATGCAATTCCAAGGAGGGTTATGTACAGTTTGTGTCAACAAGATTCCCTGTTGATAAGATAGCAAAACACCAGATGCTGGTCAATGGGGATTTAAAGGCATTTCTATTTAGGAATAGATGTATGTCAAATATGTAAGTCATGGCTCATTACAATGTTTGTAATCACATTGGCAAACATGCACAAATGTCAGTGTACGTGGGGTTAAAGTGGACAAACTGTAAAGTTAGATCAACCTTAATAACACAGTCAAGGACTACAAACACTGATTAGCGGTGTGCAATATCTTTCCTGCCAGCTGTAAAAAAGCAGGTCCTGCAGTGCTCTAGCTCATGGGGGCATTAGTGGTAGGTTGATGAAAGCACATAAACCCAAGGTAAGTATAGTAACAAGTCCTAGTTGCAATCTCGGAACACCCAATAAGAGGATAGTGTGCGACTGGTCTAAACTACATGGCATGTTCACCATGTCAGGAGCCTGGCGGACAAGATGGGTGAACTAGAGATACTGTTGTACAAGGTAAATTTGGATTTTGTGGGAATTTCAGAGACATGGGTCAACAGCTCTCATTATTGGCTGACAACCATTCAAGGGTATACCCTTTATCACATGGATAGAGAAGGTAAAAAAGGGGGAGGGGAATGCCAATATATCAAGAATAATGTAAAAGTGAATGCGAGAGATGACATCACTGAGGGAGGAGGTGGAATCCTTATGGGTAGAGCTCCAAAAGGATGACGCTAAGGGGAAAATAATACTGGGAGTATGCTATAGGCCCCCTAACCTGAGGGAGGAGGGGGAGACGGATCTTTTATCACAATTTGGATTAGCAGCAAGGATGGGAAGGGTTATCATAATGGAGGATTTTAATTATCCAGACATAGAAAGGGCAGAGGGAACCTCACCAGTTCCTAAATGTCTTGCAGGAAAATTTCATGGTTCAGATGGTAAATACACCAACTTGAAATAAAGCGTTACTGGATCAACTGATTACCAACAATACAGACCTGATCACAGATGTGGAAATATGAGGAAATTTAGGAAACAGCGATCACAGGTCAATTGGTTTCAGTATAAATCACACAAATAGGAAACATAAGGGGAATACAAAGACACTGAATTTCAAAAGAGCCAACTTCCCTAAACTACGAACCTTGCTAGAGGGCATGTATTGGGATAACATCTTAGGAACAAAGAACACAGAGGTGAGATGGGTTTGCTTTAAGAGCATATTAAATAAGGGTATAGGCCAGTGCATCCCATAGGGTAATACATTTAAAAGAGCAAACAATAGTCCTGGATGGCTTGACTCCAATGTAAAAATGCATATAAAAGCAAAGTAGAAGGCCTTCAAAAAATACAAGGTTGAAAGATCATTATCAGCATTCGGACTTTATAAAGAATGCAACAAGAAATGTAAGAGTGCAATTAGGGTGGCTAAGATAGAAGACGAAAGACATATAACGGAGGAGAACCCAAAAAATCCCAAGAAATTCTTTAAGTATGTAAACAGTAAAAACAGGGAGGACAGACCATATTGGCCCCATAAATAATGACAAAGAACATCTGGTTACAAAGGATGGGGAGATGGCGAAGGTATTGAATTTATTCTTCTCCTCAGTCTTCACAAGGGAATCGGGGGGCTTTAGTAACCAAAACTGCAGTGTTTATCCTCATGACACATCACAGGAAGCGCTTCCATGGTTAACAGAGGACAGAATTAAATTAGACTTGGGAAACTTAACGTTAAAAAATCACCGGGACCAAATGGCTTGCATCCGAGGGTACTTAGGGAACTTGTCAAGTAATTGCCAGACCATTGTTCCTACTGACCTGACTTTCTACTGACTGGAATGGTACCAGCAGATTGGAGAAAAGCCAATGTAGCACCAATATTTAAAAAGGGCACAAAATACATCCCTGGGAATTACAGACCAGTTAGCCTAACATCAATAATAGTAACTACGTAACTATGTAATAGTATGCAAGCTCTTGGAGGGGATGATAAGGGACTATATACAAGATTTTAGTAATGAGAACGGTATCATTAGCAGTAATCAGCATGGATTCATGAAGAATTGTTCTTGCCAAACCAATCTATTAACCTTCTATGAGGAGATGAGTTGCCATCTCAATAAAGGAACACCCGAAGACATGGTGTATCTGGATTTTGCAAAAGCATTTCACACAGTTCTCCATAAACGTTTACTGGACAAAATAAGTTGGCATGGACCATAGGGTGAGTACATCGATTGAAAACTGGCTAGAAGGGCGATTTCATTGAGTGGTGATAAATGGGGAGTACTCGGACTGGTCAGAGGTGGGTAGTGGGGTCCCCCAGGGTTCTGTGCTGGGACCAATCCTATTTAATTTGTTCATATATGACCTGGAGGATAGGGTAAACAGTTAAATCTCTGAATTTGCGGGCGATACTAAGCTAAGCAGGGCAATAACTTCTCCACAGGATGTGGAAACCCTGCAAAATGATCTGAATAATGGGGTGGGCAACTACATTGCAAATGAGGTTTATTGTAGAAAAATGTAAAATGCATTTGGGAGGCAAAAATATGAACGCAATCTTTACACTGGGGGGAGAACCAAGCTGCTGCTAACAAATCAAAGAGAATATTGGTATGCATTAAAAAGGGGATCAACTCATGGGATAAATAATAATTCTCCCGCTCTACAATGCTCTGGTCTGGCAACACCTAGAGTATGCTGTCCAGTTCTGGACACCAGAAAATGGAGCGAGTACAAAGAAGGGCAATGAAGCTAATAAAGGGTCTGGAGGAAAGGTTGCGAGTGCTGAAATTATTCTTTCTGGAGAAGAGACGCTTGAGAGGGGATATGATTTAAATTTACAAATATCGTACCGATGATCCCACAATAGGGATAAAACTTTTTTGCGGAAGGGAGTTTAACAAGACATATGGCCACTCAATAAAATGAAGAAAAGAGGTTTAACCTTAAACTACGTAGAGGGTTGTTTACTGTAAGAGCGGCAAGGATGTGGAATTCCCTTCCACAGGCGGTGGTCTCAGCATCGATAGTTTCAAAAAAATATTAGATAAGCACCTGAACGACCACAACATACAGGGATATACACTGTAATACTGACATATAATCACACACATAGGTTGGACTTGATGGACTTGTGTCTTTTTTCAACCTCACTTATTATATGGGACCTGAAGCCACCATGTTGGGAATTAATCTACAGCAGGTCTACACTAGGACTAGTAATATCAGCAAAATCTTAATTTACCTTCTCTGCAACTCTGCCGGCAACTAAGCTGCAGAAAAACGTCTGAGCAGCAGAAAACTGTCACTGAGTAAGACCCAAAATTGGAGTACCATACGGCCTGCTGTGTAAAGACAACAGTGACTTTTCTGTACACCCTTAGCTTGCCTCACTAATGCTCTAACTCTTATCAAATAGGTCTAACTTTCCAAAGTAAGTCTGCTATAAAGCATAACACATGAACCTTATATTTAAGATCTTCCAAGATACTTAAATTTCAAGGTCTTTTGATTTCCTTTTCAAGGATAGCTTCCCTTCCCCGCATAGTAACAGACATGAAACCCTTAGAAGCTCCTGTGGTCGAATTTAGCTGGAAGTGACTCTTTTAATGAAATTTCATGACAAAACAACCAGGGGATCCCAAGGGCAGATCAGATATAGACAGTCAAAGCCATGCAACTCTTTATTCTTCCTGTAACGTCATGTTTGGGTCCATGTCACAGAAGCAGCCTATCAGCAAATAGGGTTACTTATCGCATCAAATTAAAAGTACTGAATCTATCACATAGCCTTTGGGGAAGCTGCTGGACTTTTGCCTACAAATGATTAGGGGTATCGCATGCCACACTTTTCAGATATTTGTAAAAAAAATTGAAAACCATTTATTATTTTCCTTCCACTTCAAAATTATGTGCCACTTTGTGTTGGTCTATCACATAAAATCCCAATAAAATACACTTACGTTTTTGATTGTAACTTGACAAAATGTGGAAAATTTTAAGGGATATGAATAGTTTTTCAAGTCACTGTATATAGATAGATAGATAGATGGGACTTTCTTCTTAAGTTGTGAATGTAATACATTTTTAATGTGGTTGGCTATTAGGAACTATGGACATTTCTCAGAAAAATTCATACAACATTTTTCCTAGTCCATATACTATAATTTGGAAGGTTTGAGACTGGTACTAGAACACAATCTCTTGTTTAGAAAAATCCACTTCTACACAGACTCTAGGTACATCCTTGGGCAGGGCTGTCTTAATGAGAGGGCACACTTGGGCACTGCCCAGCGGGCCCAGCTGCATTGGGGGCCCCTGCACTTTCCCCAAAGCAGCTGGTCCTTGAGCCCATGCTGCCCCGAAATTGGGGACCCCATGATGGCACTGAGAGTGGTAGATACACAGGGGGGGCAGTCTGCCTCCTACCTACTTGATGTCTGTTTACCTTCCCTGTCATCATTGTAGGGGCCCCAGAGCATTACTTTGCACAGGGGCCCATAATGGTATTAAGACGGCTCTGTCCTTGGGCAGCTTTCCTGCTAGTCTTTTTGTCAGGTTCCTGGAGAAAAAGATAATCTATGTTTGTTTCCATTGTACAGACATGGTTATGATATGCAGAAATTTTCTTATTTGGAAAGGAAACACCACCACTTTCCCCGAATGTGGGATTTTTTTTAGTCTGGTTATTTACCTTTGTTTATTCCAATCCAGCAGGGAGAAAACACATGCTATATTTCCAAAGTGCACATCCCAGGCTTATTCTCAGTGGATTAACCACATCACACTTCTGTGCATTTGCTCAGAGCCTGATCAGCGGTTGGTTAGGCTGGGTGCGCAACTTGTCTTCCTTGGATATCCCCAGGAGGTACTCGAACAGGCACTCAAAGCAGCCTTTAAAATATTCCAGAATATGCAAGTTTAAAAAAAAGATAATTCCTGAAGTTCAGCTTTAAACTGCAGTAATAAATATTACATATTGGGATTTATTTTTCTTTTTAACGCATGGGTATACTTTGCATTTGTATGGGCATACATAGCAATAGTAACTTTTTTAGCCATAAATAAATGCAAGTTTGTAGTTTAAGTGATGCCTTTTTATGTCCGACGTACATTTTTAAAGATGCCTATCCTTGGACATAATACCCGGAGAAGGGAAAGCTTGCATTCAATAACCAATAAAAAGGTATCATCTGAACGACAAACATTTTGTAAAGGAATATAATTAGGTGGGAATGTAATGCGATGGTGATATCATTACTTTCACTTGCAATAACTTGCCATCTGATTTGGTATATTTATTTATTAATTATATGCATTAAATTGCCTGATAAAGGTATCCTGTGTGGTTTGAAAACATTGGTCTGTGATGAGGACTATGGTCTGCTGATGTCTGAATAAAGATTATATATTTCAAGTAAAGTGTAAAGTTCAAATTTTGATGGCATCATCCATTTGATCACTTCAGCGCCTGTCCTAAAGTATATGTGTGTCGGATACAAGGATAAGCAATTATTCTGGCATGCGTCTTTTTTCTAAGAGTACCTTCTGCTTACGCATTTTTTCATTATGGATTTGTGAAAGGCATATGGTAAGTCTTTAACTCAAACTGACCCTTTTGTTTGTGCCAGTCTTATGGCTCTTTCACACGGAGCAGATCCGTATTGATCCGCTCCATCAGCCCGTTTGGCTCAGCGGGGATTCCTCCGTTAATCCCCGCTGAGCTGTCGGCGGACAGGGTGGTCCCCGCACACAGTGCAGAGACCGCCCTGTCTCTCCTCCGTTTCCCCCTATGGGGAATCGGATGAATACGGACCGTGTGTCCGTATTCATCCGATCCGTTCCGCCGGACGGAAGAAAAATAGGGTTTTCTTCCGTCCGCAAAAGTGGATCTTTGCGGACGCAGATGGTTGCGGACGTTAGCGGATGCATCATCCGCTAACGTCTGCAATCCCATAGGGATACATTACAAGTCCGTAAACGGACTTGTAATAAACGGACCGTTTGTCCGTCCGTCCGTACGTACGTACGTACGTACGTACGTGTGAAAGGGCCCTTAAGCTTGCCATACACGGACTGACGTTTTTTTGGTTCAGCTAGGACCGGACAAATTTTGATCCATTCTATTGTCAGGGATGTTGTACTGCCCTGTTGAATTTTAGCTGCTTGATCAGCAGTTCTGGCTATAGCCTACAACGCTGATCAACATATTCTTACTGCAGGGAAGTTCCCACACTGTCAGAATACAATAGCTTAGCAGGGAGAATTCCCCCATCCCTCAAGTGGGTGGATTGTGGAGTTGAGTCAGTTTTTTTCATTCAACCTGCTTGTTGCTGCCTTAGGGAAATCATACTTGAACTTCCACTGATTTAGGGAATGATATGGTTAGTTAAAATTAGTTTGTTATATGTCTTTAGGGGGTTGTAAAGGTTCGTGTTTTTGTTTTTCTAAATAGGTTACTTTAAGCTAGTGCATTGTTGGCTCACTAACCTTTTCCTTCGATTTCCCTTCTAAATGTTTTTTTTCTTTGTTTTCTTGGTCTGAATTTCTCACTTTCTGTTCCTCCTCAGTAAGCTGTTCAGTAAGCTGTTCTAAATTACTTTCCACCACTTGGATGATGGTGGAAAGCTTACTGAGGAGAAACAGGAAGTGAGAAATTCAAACAAAGAAAAAAAACATTTAGAAGGGAAATGGAAGGAAAAGGTAAGTGAACCAACAATGCACTAGCTTAAAGGAACCAATTTAGAAAATTAAAGGACAAACCTTTACAACCCCTTTAAGCACTTTGGTAGCAGCATTTAATAACTTCAACCACCAATTTGAAAGAGCGATTACGAAAGACCTATTGGACCTATTAATTAGGTTAGAGTGAACCTTCATTATGTAGTGGAGCCAGAACGCTACGGGGAACATCCAGTCAGTGATGATGGTTGATAAAAGGTATAACATGCTAATGGATCCATCAACAGCTACAACAATGAACTAAATCTTTCAAATTTTACTCTATCCTGAAGTGCATTATACTGGGGTGTTGTTCATTCAAACAGAGAAGATGTACGTAAGGGCTGTAATGAAAGTAATGCAAAAGTGAGTAAGTCGTTGGTTGTAAGTTGGTAGAGTAACTCTTCCTCGAAAGTAACTACTTCTTTTTCATAGCAGGTAAATAATGGATTGCAAATGGAAGCAACGTGCAATCATTGAGTTCTTGACGAAGACTGTTCAATATCCACAGAAGGCTACAGAATGTTTACGAAAATGACATTATTGACAGGAGCAATGTCTTGTCATTAGCAACTCGTCAGTAGTATCATCTCCATAAACATTTTGTAGCCTTCTGTAGATGTCTGACAGCCTGCACCCCTCCTTCGTCAAGAACTCAATGACTGCATATTTTTTCTGCTTGGAATTCATTATTTACTTGCAATGAAGAAGAAGAAGAGTTAGGCCTCATACACACGACCGAACATGTCCGCTGAAACTGGTCCGTCGGACCAGTTTCAGCAGACATGTTCGGTCGTGTGTAGGGCCGACCGGACAATTTTCCGGCCGACCGGACAGGTTTCCAGCGGACAAATGTTTCTTAGCATGCTAAGAAACATGTCCGCTGGAAGCCTGTCCGCCGGACATGTCCGATAGTCAGTACGACTCATCGGACATGTCCGCTGGCCCGAGAACCCGCGCATCGCGTCAAAGTGATTCGACGCATGCGTGGAAGCATTGAACTTCCGGGTTCGCGCACGACGCCGCGTCATCGTCACGTCAACGCGTATTCTGTCCGCGCGGAATTTGGTCTGATGGTGTGTACAGCCATCAGACCAAATTCTCCCAGCGGACATGTCCGATGAAAACGGTCCGGCGGACCGTTTTAATCGGACAGTCCCGTCGTGTGTAAGAGGCCTCACTTTACTGACACGTGAAATTTCAGCGACCTAAGTCAATAAGTAAACATATGCCCATTTTTGCACTACTTTCGGTACAGCCCTTGTAATATAACTACTGCATTCCAAGTCAGTGGCTTAAATAATGCTATAAATATCTTTAGACATAGCAAATATATTAGAAAGTTTACATCTTATGCCATTTTTCAGTCTAGTTCTGAATCATACAGGGAATTCCCACTCCAAACATGATAAAATAAATGTGCAGTCTCCATTTAAATACACTGGCTGTGTGCGAGGTGCGCATTGAAGAAATAAACCATGTTCCATTGATCGCTTCAATTTCAGTAACTTGTTCAGGCATTGATCTTTCTCATGCCATCAAGAATGGGATTAATAATACAGCATGCCATTGATTACTGTAATACTGCTGATCATACCTGCCACTGGCGCTACTCAGAGAAGCCTTGTCTCTAATAGTCTCACTAGAGGACAGTAAAGGGGAATATATCATTACTAGATTCCTACTTAGCTTTAAGCAAACCTTCCCTGCTCCTGTGGGACTACGCTTAAACAGTTTTGTAAAGTACTAGCAATCCACCCAACAGAAAAATATATATTTACTATGAGTCTCATCCTGTGATTTATCACAGTTTGGTAGAATTATGTTTCATTCTCAGAGCATAGAGTAGAAAATTATAAAATAAAGGTAAGAGAGCTGTCAACAGACTTATTCAACATGTTCACATGAAATTTGTCAGTTTTAAATAATATATTAAAAAATCAACCCAGGCAACAATAAGGCTCCATGCACACTAGCGTTCTTTTTTTAAAGTGGAAGTTTAGCTAAAAACTAACTTTAAGTCTACTGGCTGCCACATTCTGAGACTAATCTATCTAACACCGTGAAGGAAAAATCACTATACAGTACATACCTTTTCTGCAGCCAATCCAGTCTGGTCTCCAGCAGTGGATGCTGTGTAGAAAAGACAGCCGACAACGGCTGGGAAGTGATGTCACCTATAGACTTACTATGGGGCTTGAGTTGTCGGCTGCCTCTCCTGCACACGCCTACACAGAGAAGCCACTGCCGACAGCTCAGCGTGGGACCAGATCAGCTGCAGAAAAGGTAAGTACAGCGATATTTACTTTACAGGGCAATATAGATTTGTTTTAGAATTTGCATATAAAGAAATTAGTGCTGTTCTGCCAAGTTAAATGTGCATCCTGCAAAACCAACAAAACAAATACAACTTCTGCAACTTAAAATGAATAATGCAAAGTGTGCAAATCTGCACAAATTTATATCTTACAAAGCCAACAAATGAATAAAGTCTGTTATTTCAAAATAAATAATGCAAAATGTGCAAATCTGCTAAATAAATATATGCTGTTGTTCCTATAATCACATGAAAAATCTGCAATAGTGAATACAGATATAAATCTCAAAATTCACAATGTTATAATAGAAGTGATAAATAATTATTTTTCATTCAGTTCTGTACACTACAGTGGCTTTTTGATGTAGTAATCTGTGTTGCGACACACCTTGAAAAAAGTACTACGTACTAGGGATGTCCCCGGTACCGATACCAAGCATTTCCCTTTTACTTGTACTTGGGGGAAATGCTCCGATGCCTCACCCGATACCTGGGCAGTCAGGGTGATCGGTGCGGCAGGGGAGTTGCAAGTCTTCTCCGTTCTGTCTCCCCCCCCCCCGTGCTCCGTGTGCTGCCTTCTCCTTCTTCCCCCCCCCGCCATGCTCCGTGTGCTGCCTTCTCCTTCTCCTTCCCCCCGTGCTCCGCGTGCTGCCTTCTCCTTCTCCCCCCCCACCGTGCTCCGTGTGCTGCCTTCTCCTTCTCCTCCCCCCGTGCTCCGTGTGCTGCCTTCTCCTTCTCCTCCCCCCGTGCTCCGTGTGCTGCCTTCTCCTTCTTCCCCCCTCCAGTGCTCCGTGTGCTGCCTTCTCCTTCTTCCCCCCTCCCGTGCTCTGTGTGCTGCCTTCTCCCCCCCCCCCCGTTCTCCGTGTGCTGCCCTCTCCCCCCCCCGCTCCGTGTGCTGCCCCCTTCGTGCCATCTTCTCCCCCCTCCGTGCCGGAGGTAGGAGCCGCTAATTCCGGCTCCTACCTTTTCCGAATGGACAGAGTCAGTGATCACATAACATAACTGAGCATCGTAACCTGTGTTTACGATGCTTCAGTTTGTGAATGGAGAGGAGCTTCTCCATTCATTTTAACTGAGGCTGCAGAGAAAGGGACTGGGGAATCTGTGTCTTTAGTCCCTTTCTCTGTCTCAAAGAGGAGATGTCAGAGGTATGTTAAGACCCCTGACATCTCACCAAAGACCCCCAACAGGGCTGATAAAAAAAAATTGCAATAAATAAATAAAAAAAAAAAAACACACACACACTGATAATCCACCCCCCCCCCCAAAAAAAAAGTAAAATAAAATTGTAAAAAAAAAAAAAAAAAATACTGCCACTGTCACATGACAAAAAAGTATCGGTATTCGGTATCGGCGAGTACTTGAAAAAAAGTATCGGTACTTGTACTCGGTCTCAAGTAGTGGTATCGGGACAACCCTACTACGTACAGTACGTTTTGCAGCAAACACCACCAAAATGCGGTGTGAACAGACTGCAAAGAAAGCAAAGTGCCTTGTTTTTGCGTTAGGACTGCACTGAGAAAGGCTACCAAATGAAGCTCAAAGTAAATGGTGTTAAGGGGTCCTTACAAAATACATGCAGACAGATCCTAAATTTGTTTTTACAGTGCTTCTGGGCATATACCAAACCGTCCTCTCCGCTCTTCTCAAGACCTCCTACTGTCAAGCTCTCGTCTCCTCCTCCCATGCTCGTCCCCAGGATTTCTCCAGAGCCTCTCCCACCCTCTGGAACTCCAGAGTCACTACCTCAACCTGTCTGGCTATCCCCTACTCTTGCTACCTTTAGGCGATCCCTGAAAACTCACCTCTTCAGGGAAGCCTATCACGTCTCCAACTAATCTTTTACCACTTCCATCAGCTCATTCCCCACAGTTACAACCCTTTGTACCACCTGCCCCACCCTATTAGATTGTAAGCTCTTCTGAGCAGGGCCCTCTTAATCCTCTTGTATTTTATTGTATTGTAACTGTATTGTCTCCCTTTTATATTGTAAAGTGCTGCGTAAACTGTTGGCGCTATATAAATCCTGTATAATAATCATAATAATAGCTAGAGATCCTTCACTCACGAGGCTGGGGAGTTTTGGAACCAAGCAGAAAATAAGGGTATCATCTGTTAACCTCCCTGGCGGTATGATTCTTTCAGAAAAAACATGCTGAAAGCGGTACCATTATTTGCAAGGAAATTTGGCGTTTTATATTGTAGGTCTGTAATTTTTAGAAATAACTCACTTAAATCTGACCAAACAAGATTCTAGTAGGCATCCCGTGTATGACATTTTTTTAAAAACAAAATTATAAATTATAATATAATAAATAATTATAAATAATTATAACAAATAATAATATAATTATAATAAAAATTATTCAATAATGTAATCAAATCAAAATCACTGAAATTTGCTCAGTTGCAGAATTGTTGCTGTCATTATTTTTTTTTTTTTTATGACGAATTTCCCCAGAAATCGCTATCGCACAATTCTGCAAGTGATTATAATTTATTAGTTTTTGCTGATCTAAAACCATTTTTGACATAAAGGGACACTTTTGGTTGCTATGGACAATCTACAGTTTGCAGGGAGAAAGAAACGTTTTTATTATATAAAATGACATGCATGAAACAGGACAGACCACTAGGGACAAGGGGTGTGTGTTTTTTTTACATACAGTACTGTAATCTATAAGATTACAGTATACTGTATGTAAAGTGTTTGTTTACTTCGTCTCCGTCCCCGTGCGTCGTAACGTCGCAGGGAACGGAGATCGGCGTCACACGGAGGCACTGTGTGAATCGAGCGAGGTCCCGCTCGCTCACACAGCGCGGTGGCATCGCT
Source organism: Rana temporaria (assembly GCF_905171775.1). Lineage (NCBI taxonomy): Eukaryota > Metazoa > Chordata > Amphibia > Anura > Ranidae > Rana > Rana temporaria. The sequence goes on along the minus strand of NC_053500.1, from coordinate 50,332,162 downwards.
GGATCCAGGGACAAGGTAAGTAAACCATGCCTGTGGATCTAGCGAGGCAAGCCCGAGTCTGACTCAGGGTTACCGCTCGCAGCAGGAAAATCTAACCCCGAGTCAGACTCTGGAATACCGCCAGGCAGGTTAAAGGGATTAAATAAACAAGGTCATCAATAAACACTAACTGAAAATGTGAAAAATCACATGAAATAGTGAGCTGCTGCATACATAGGCTGTGTTATGCTTAGGGGTGTAAAATCAATTTTTGGAGAGGAGGGGATGGAATAAAAGATTTAGGTTTGAAGTTCTAACTTAGAACTATTGTTTTCTTTTTATTAACTATATGCTAAATGTACAAATTCCCATTGTGTGTTCTTTTTTCAAAACCTTGTTTCTATTTATAGTTTTTAATTATAAATGTATATGATGATCATATTTGCTTATTATCAATGCAGTCTGTGCTAGCTGGACCCTGATAATACTCTTATCTCTCTACTAGATTAAGGCTGGCCACACATTATACAATTTTCTTGTACAATTTTCCATTAGATTTACCAAACCATACAATATGAGATCAATTGTAAACACTTTCAATTTGAATGTAATCAGGCAGGCCCTTGCACTACATAGTTGAAGGTATTTTGTATTATGTATGGCCAGTTGAAGACTCCTTTCACATGGAGTGGTGTCCCCTCCAATCAGCAAGGGATCTATAAGCTGTTGTAAAAACATGAGATTGTGATGCATTTTTACTTCCCCCAATTGTCCCCTCTTAAAGCGGAGCTCCACCCTAAAGTGGAACTCCCGCTGATCGGAACCCTCCCCCCTCCGGTGTCACATTTGACACCTTTCAGGGGGGAGGGGGGTGCAGATACCTGTCTAAACACAGGTATTTGCACCCACTTCCAGCCACAGACTGCGGGCAGGACGTCACCTCCCCCCCCCCCATTGTGCTCTGGGAACACTCGGCTCCCAGAGCACAGCGGGAGCCAATCAGCAGGCGCAGAGCAACTTGCGCATGCGCCTTAGGGAACCGGGCAGTGAACCTGGAGCGCTTCACTTCCTGGTTCCCTCACTGAGGATGGCGGGGGGCAGCAGAGTGACGAGCGATCGGTTTTCCTCTGCTGCGGACAGAGCTGGACTCCAGGACAGGTAAGTGTGCCGATAGTAAAAGTCAGCAGCTGCAGTATTTGTAGCTGCTGACTTTTAATATTTTTTTTTTCAGCGGACATCCTCTTTAAGCTGGAAAGGCAGGAGACAGGGGAGTAAACATGTTGCAGCCCGATGCAAAGCTCACTTTTGGCGGGTAGTGCTGAACAGGGTTGCCAACCTCCCACAGTATATTTTTTCTGAGAAAACATGGAAAATTTACTGGTGGAGCACATTTTTTCTGGCAACCTGAAAAATGAGAGAACTCCTACTGAAACCCAACACAGTGAATATTTAAACAGTATAAACATGATATGGAAATATTGACAATACCTATAACAAAGTCATTTACATTTAAAGATTTCAACACAGCATGAAATCATCATCCCCTGATATTTACTGGCAGTTGTAAAAAAAATCACAGATTTTTACAAACTGTCAGTAAATTTACTGGCGGTTTTCAATCCTGGTGCTGAACATGACCCATTCAACTAAATGGGGCAACATGTGCAATGCATACAGTTGCAGCACAGTGGTGCGGGTTTATGGGGGTTATAACAGGTAGTGAGGAGGCGACACAGTGCATAGACATAGAGGCGACTTTATGCTTTATGATCAAGTTCTTCTGCGTTTAGATGTATTTGCCTCTACATGCATTTAGATACAATTTTTTACAATTAAATATCCTCTCCAGCCTGACTTGCATACACACGTTCATGCAAAAAAACGTCCGACCAAAGCGCGGTGACTGGTTTTGCTGATCCTCATGTTAGTAAAAGTTTGGTAAGAGACAATTCGTGCTTTTCATGCGCTGCATTAAACAAGGCAATAATTTACAGCGTGACGAATGTGCCAGCTCCATTCTCTCCAAAGAGAGCTGGTTTCAATTTTTTTGCGGGCAGTTTTTTCGTTGAGAAAACTGCTAGGGAGCATACACACTTCCGGTTTTCTCGACCAATATAAAAAATGGCAGTTTTATCGTTGTGAAAAACGGTCGAGTGTACGAGGCATTAGTCTATGATTAAGGTCACATGTGGATGCTCGTCTAAAATAATGTGATTTGATCAAACTGAGATGTACCCCACTGATTGTGTATAGGGCATTTTTATTAAATTAGATAATTTTTTAAAATATTTTAACATGTTTTTAAAAAAAAGGAAACCAGCCCTTTCTCCCCGGAAAAAGACTTATAAAGCCGAACATGCTGGTAGAACTTTGTTAAATTTGGTGAGGCGACCAAACCGGGAATATGTCAATGTTTCCCTCATTGGAATATCATTGATTAGTTTAATCCAAGATAGGTAGGTCAGGAGTAAGATAGCAATCCACCACTGAGCAATACGTTTGGGGGCTAGAAAAATACATCTATGGATAGGTATTTGTTGTGTCGAGGAGATCAATGCTGCATCCATCAAACTCAGAAACTACCCCTCTCTGCCAATCCTTCCACTGGCTTCGGCTCACCCAACTAATGAAATTCAAAATTCTAACAACAACTTACAAAACCATCCTCAACTCTGCTCCCAGCTACATCACCAACCTTGTCTGAAAATGCCAACCAAATCATTCTTTGTTCATTCCAAGACCTCCTGCACTCTAGCTTCCTTGTCACCTCCCCCTATGCTTGCCTCCAGGACTTCTCCCATCCTCTGGAAATCCCTACCCCAATCTGTCTGATTATCTCCTACTCTGTCCATATTTAGGCCATATCTGAAAACCCTTCTCGTTAGAGAAGACTATCCCGCCCCCACCTAGCAACTGTACGTTTGTTTTCTCTATTAACTCGTCCCCCACAGTTATCACCTTTTAAAATGTATAATCCCTTTTGGATTGTAAACTCTAATGAGCAAGGGCCGTCTGAATCCTCCTATATTAAATTGTATTGTAACTGTACTGTCTGCCCTCATGTTGTGAAACGCTGCGAAAACTGCTTAAGCCTATGAACACAATTTTAACTTCAGCCATCTTAACAAATTACAGTAGTTCTAGGGAGTTCCAGATCACTGCATGGGTATGTTAATAACTGTATCTATGACTCTAAAGCAGGGATGCTCAAACTTTTGAAGAGTAGGGGCCACCTAAGTGATTTGGTTGTGGCCCACAATAAAATTAAATGGTTCAGAATTAAACAAAAAAAAAAATTTGAATAGCATGATGAAGATTTTAAACAACAACACCGTGGCTAAGTAGTGGGCACTTACGCTTAGCAGCACTAGGGTTGTCGGTTTGAATCTCAACCGTGATACTACCTGCCTGGAGTTTGCATGTTCTCCCTGCGCCTGCGTGGGTTTCCTCCCACACTCCAGAGAAATGCTGGTAGGTTAATTGGCTCCTGTCCCTGGTATGTGTATGTATGAATGTGAGTCAGAGAGCTTAGATTGTAATACACTTGAGGGCAGGGACTCATGTGAATATACAATACACAGTATATGTAAAGCACTGCGTAAATTGACGGTGCTATATAAGCATCTGTAATAACTAAACAATCAGGATCATCATTTTACATGGGACTAATCCCTGATGTATGTTTACCCACTGTTTAATCACAAAAATCTATTTTTTTTTAACCAGATCACCATTAATCCCATTTTCGTGCTGAGGTATAACCAGAAAAAAAAACTCTGAACCAGTGTTGCAGCCATTACTTGAATAGCCAAAACAAGGACTGTGGACTATCTAAGCAAAAAAACAACAGACCAGGGAAATGCATGCCCTAGTAGTGCAATACACTTCTTTATTAAGAAAAAATAAAATTACACATAATGCACTCACATGCTCCTGGAATGACACTAAGCTCAACACACAACGGTGAGACTTCCCTTTTCAGCACCCAACAGCCATGTGACACTGACAGAGCCATAGAGCACCCACTAGAGCCGGGACAAGGGGTGGGCAGGAGGGTCGGCTGCCCTGGGCACTGTGGTATCAAGTAAGGTGGGAGGGTGCCGTACTAAAATTGGGGGGAGGAGATAGGTGTTGGAAGAGGGAAGTTAGCATGGGGTGTCAGGGGGTAAGAATTTTTCTAGAAGGGGTAATTTGGGGGTGTGTGCTAGGAGTGGTGATTTAGGAGGATCTGTGTTTAGAGGGGGATGGGGGAAGAGCATTTGTGCTAGGAGGGGGGATTGGGAGTTTTTGTGCTGGAAGAGGTAATATAGTGAAGGGGGGGGGGCATTGTGCTAGGGGAGGTTTTGGGGGAGCCAAGATTTGTTCTGGGAGGGGGATTTTAGAAGTGGGGCAGATTGTACTAGGAAAAGGGAGGATTTGTGCTTAGGGGGTAATCGTGCTTTTTTTTTGGGGGGGGGGGGGGATTTTTGCTGACACAATGTCTATGCATCTTGGGGAAGGGAGGGGTACAGTTTGGCATGTTTTCCCTGGGCTCTAGATGACCTTGTCCCGGCACTGGCACCAACTGTGCTCTGTTCATCATAACGATAATGACCATGAGCACACAATGGAAAGTCTGGGGACTGCACCTTAGCCTGTGTGATATGCTAGTATGTCATTGTGTGTGCACAATTGTGTGTCTGCTTACCTGTGCATCGCCACAGGGATTACTCTTGCTGTGCTATCGTGGCACCAGCATTTAGTTTCTCGCTCAGGCTGCAGCGCCAGCACTTACAGAGGGAGGGGAGCCGTATTACAATGGAATCCATCCACCAGGGAAAGCAATCAGTGAGTAGCCGGAACTTTAGTTTGTGCAGGTACACTGGTGCAGAGCAGCATGCGCGCGGGATTGTCTGCCTGCACCCGAAAATTGAGAAAAAGTCCCTCTTCTGCTCTCCCCTTCTGGGCCCCTCTGTTAACCTAATGGGGCCCAGGAAATTACTATATGCATTGGTAACCAAGTGGGTTCAGCTTAATAAAGTTATTTAGCTAGTTTGTTTTTAAATCTTCTCGGGCCCCTCATGCTGACCAGGCCCGGTAAAACAGGGCTGGTTGTACTGCCCTATCAGCGGCCCTGGGTGTCACTAAAGGCACCTCTCCCTGTGTCTTTAACAAAAAGAGCTGCTGCAACCAAGAGGAATATTTGCTCAAGTCCACTAAGCGGAACTTAGTGATGTCATAGACACAATGCAAAAAGATATATAAACCAGCTTGTAACACAAGAAGACATCTATAAAAAATATATCGAACTATGAGATAGTGGTCAGAGCATTTACTTCCTGCACACCACTAGTGATTTACTCCACCATATGATCTTGGTGTTGCTTTTCAGCCTGGTGGCAACATTGAAACCATGTGGTGGAGCCACTAGCAGTGGGCAGGTAGCCTTTTCTACTGCTACCAAAATACACTGGATATTATTACTCTGCACCATTTCACTAGATTGTGTACCTGATTAGAGATTCTGGTAGCCATTCCACAAACTGCCTTTTTATGTTAACTATTCCACATGAGGAAGACGTGTGTAATCCTATCCATTTTCTCTCAGTGCACATTTTTTTCATCTCACAGCAGCAGAATGAACCCACCTCAGAAGTCATGTTTCTAGATAAGTGCATAGGAGAGATGTCCCATGAGCTGGAATACCTTGAGTTGTCTTGCAGCTGCCATTTAAAGGGAAAAGGAGAAATGATACCCAAGACTTTAAATGTTGTTATTATTTGTTTAAGTATGCTTCCCGCCAGCATTTCCATTTAATGTCCACAGCTGCAACGTGATTTTTTTTATTGGTTTCGCCAAAATAAGGCTCATGAGAGCAGCCATGTTGTGTTCAGTAAAAAAAACAAAGTTTTCAATACTAATGCCCCTTTGCCATGATTAAATAGATTGATGTTACGCATGACTAATGATAGCAACATAAAGCGTTTCCTAATTACACTGGCACTTATAAGCAATTTTACTGCATGAGAAATTCATTTTTCACTTGAGACATGTTTACACACCCGGCTGCACCAATGAGTGCTAGCACCGCTTGGCCATTCTGCTAATAAAAAATCTGATCTATACCATGGATACAGCACAAACTGGGGTAAGCAATTAGCATGCAATTATTTGTGCATTATTACATATAAACTTTGTTTCCTGTATTATTATTAAGCCAACTGCCTGTAAAGTGTACCCTTACAGCTGACGCTGTGCACAACTGCTTATTGCAGCACCTGTATACCACATATCACAAGTCCTTGCGGCAACTGAAATTTTAGGAAGTCCTTCTAGATGCATAAACTTATTTGTAATGTACTCAGAAGTTTGAAACCTTAAGCCTCGTACACACAAGGAGAATATAGGATGAATGATCAGCCTTTTATTTATTTTTTTGCATACTAGTCTCATATGGAAAATTAAGAGGTTACTAAAGTTACTAAATTACTAAAGTTACGAAAATTCTCGTATGACAGAATACAACTTCAGAAGTGATGTAATGTATTATATTGTAATGTATTCTTTCATTTCCGAGTATGACCAAGTCCTCTCTCCCCACACAATCAGTGTGTGAGGAGAGAGAAAGAGAACCTGTCACCAGTACTGTCACACAGCCCATCTGGATCTGTCACACAGGCCCATCACCAGTACCGCCATCACTACCGCCACACAGCCCCCGCCATCAGTACCATCACACAGATCTGTCATCAGTGCTGCCATCACTTTTTTGTGACCTGTATCGTGAAAAACCCTGGCCTTCCCACAGAGTTAATCAAAAAGTCTACAAAGTGGGAAATCCACATTCATGAGGAATGAGGAAGTGTTGGCCATAAAGTGACGAGATAAGAAAGATGTTCACACAATGTCTACCATCCACAATGACACCTTGGATCTACGATCCAGGGATAAAGCAGGAGCCGAGCTATCCCGCTCCTCCCGCTGTGGCCCTGGATCTGAGTATCAGAGTGGCCTGGAGTCACATGACCCACCTAAAGATACATCACAAAAAGGTATTTAGAGGCTTAATTTCTAACAATACACTGTGCAGGATGACAGCTTAACCACTTCAGTACAGGGCACTTGTACCCCTTCCCACCCAGGCCACTTTTCAGCTTTCAGTGCTCTCACACTTTGAATGACAATTACTAATACTACACTGTACCCAAACAAAGTTGTTATTTATTTCACACAAATAGAGCTTTCATTTGGTTGTATTAAAACACTTCATTCCCATGCAGGATGGAAGCTAAAACGAGAGGGGCTAGCAACGATTTTTTTTTAAATGTTAGTATTTTACTAACAGCAGCAGGGGAGTGGGAAACAGACACAGACTCCCGAGCTGAAAGGCAGGGAGGGGAGGGGGAGGGGAGGGGGGAGAGGACAGAGGCGAGATGATGGAGGCATGTAAACTGACCATGGTGTCAGGGCTCAGCAGCCATGATAAACCGTGGTCAGTTTACAGCGGGGAGGGAAGAAACTTGCAGGATCAGCCAGGGTTTTTACAGCTTTCAGAGGGGCAGGTTAGACAGCACAAACACTGTGCTGTTTAACCTGCTATAAGGTAACAGGATATCTTTATTTTTTAGGGTTACAAACACTTTAAATGAAAAACATTCGTTCTGGTATCGTACGAGAAAAATTTTCATGCTTGTCCTTTTGGATAATTTCACATGAACTGTTGTGATAAGCCCTTGAAAACTGTATTTTTGGTAAGATTTTCTCATTATTTTCATGATTTTTTCATTACTGCAAACAGGGGACTAATTGTAGGACTGATCATCTTCAAGCCTAAAGTCTTAGTTTTGCCCACATAAATGTCGTTCAACCGAGTTTCTACGGATACATTCATCCCCTGCATAATAGATTAATATAATGTTAACTAAATTTAGTCACAGATCACATGTGCTTCAAAACTACAGTTTAGTTTTTTGAGAGCATTTTTAAAACAGTTAACTTGTTCTGAATCAAGAACTGTATGTCGGGTTAATACTTTTAATGGTTAGCAGCAGCCATCACAGCATGCCTTCAGGCATGTGACTTATTTATCAGACCTATAACAAAAATAAGAATGAGCCTCGTGCCTTGAATGCTTGCAGGAAAGCTGCCAATTAAAGCTTTACTTCAGGCATTAATTGTAAGTTCTGTATTAACCATTAAATGCAATTAATACAAGAACCAAAACCCATCTTGAGAACAACCTCTTATAATGCCCTCAACAACAATATTTGCATTGCAGAGCAAATAATAGTCTGCTATTACAGAACATGCTGACGAAAGAAGAGAGAAGAAAGATGTCCTTATAAGTCTACTGCTGCTCTTTCAATGTCTAATTACAAGCTGGGAGGTGACCGAGCTGTATTACTTAACCAAAGTAAAGAAAAGTGTGCACACTGATCTGGCTGTAATACTAAAATCTAAGGACTGGTAGGAGAAAGATTTTCACACATTCAAATCCGCTTCCATATTTGTGTTTAAAGTGTGTCTTACTGTTTACCCAGAGATCACCTTTAAATGTTTTATTTTTTTTTTGCACCAAATGTATAGTTTTTTTTTTTTATAATTCTATAGCCATCATAGAGCCACACCTAAAATGTAATGCTCTCCAAGGTGGAAAGCTGAAATAAGTAGTAAGGTTGAGCCTGAAAGAAGTAAAGCAGAATTGCTGCTATACCATTTTCTTTTGCAGTACACAAATATATATTTCGACTGTAAAGTTAGCTTTTTGCCTAAAGTTATTAAACTGAATTGTGGATCAGAAGTGTCCTCTTTAAAGTCTCCATCAAATCCTTATTTTAGATAGATGTCAAGCTCTTTGCCCTTACAAGTACCACCTAGAGTGGAGGACATTATTACTAGAGATTATGCCATCTTTTGCGATAAGGATATAAGGGGGATTTCCCGAGTGGGTTCTAAAGGGGGGCTATTGAGGCAAAAGGACTAAATTGAGGTCCATTGGAGCAAGAAGTGACTGAACAGGAATTGTGATGTGAATAATGCCTTCATAAAGGTACGGGCCAACGAATGGGTGACCAAAGGCTACTGAAACAAGACCATCAAAGCCAAAATCTGACCTTCGGAAGTGCTTAGTGGAGATTAATACCCAACTCAAGGAAGCTAGGCATTCGGGTAACTGAATAAGATTGACAGATAAAGCCCAGGTATTTAGCCTTCAAGTACAATGGATGTGCACATTGGAGATGCATCATACTTCCCACTGGCTCGGGGGAAGAGGCAGGGGTGTCTACTGTCGCCCCTGCGTTTTGCCCTGGTGGTGGAGACATTTGCCATAGCTGTCAATGGAGGACGTAAAGGGGTTTAGAAGGGGGAGGGTGGAAGACATTTTTTTGCTATACACGGAGGACATACTCTTGTTTTTGGGAGACATGGAACACTCATTGATAACGGCAATGGATATCATAACAATATTTGATTCATTCTCCGGGCTTTCCATTAACTGGGAAAAAACTGTTCTTCCCCCAGTGGATAGAATAGTACAGGAACTATCAGAAAATACTAGACAATTACAAATAGTAGAGAGTTTTAAATATTTGGATGTTATTATAACGGTAAATTCTAGGTTGTATATAATGAAAAATCTAGAGCCCCTAATAAAGGCATTTAGAACAAAATGCGGGACATGGAACCGTCTTCCTCTGTCAGTGGAAGGGTGTTGCAGCTTAATCAAGATGACATGGCTACCCCAGCTCTTGTATATATTGCAAAACCCGCCAATATGGATCCCTGGGATATGGTTCAGGAAACTGGAGGGCCTATTTAGGGAATTGATCTGGAGGAAAGGACAGGCTAGAGTCTGAATGAAGGTGCTGCAGCTTCCAAGAGATAAGGGAGGTTAAGCTGTGCCACATCCCTGAAGTTATTTCCTGGTAGCTCAATTACAACAGATGGGGAGTTGGGAGGTAGATAATACTACCACTAGTTATAATTCACAAGCGCCAATGTCTTGTACCCTACATATACACCTAATAGAAGCATTGGAAGCAGACTCACTGGGGGGAGGAGACCAACGGCCAAATGCTAAGTTGAAGGTATGGAATATAGCACGATTAACATTACAGTATTCTGGATTTACAGAGTACACACCTATTTGGGATAATGCAAATCTGCCTGAACTTGAAAGGTTGGAGAACTTTGGTAGTTGGAAACGGAGAGGGGTATTAAGATTATCACAGTTCTATATGGAAGGGGTACTGAAGACGTTCCAGGATTTGAAGGAGGAATTTGGACTTTTCGAATAGTCACTTCTATCAGTACCTACAATTAAAGCACGCATTGACATCAGAGTTTAAAGATAAACTCCTCAGCTCAAAAGCTTACGCAGTTCTACATTGTTCACAGAGCATATTACACACCAAAGAGAATGTCATTGTTTGGGGGGTGGTCAGATGCATCCTGTCCTAGATGTCGGGGCCCAGTTGGGGACATGATTCATATGCTCTGGAGGTGCCACAAATTATACAGGTAATGGGAAGAGGTATTGAAGAAAATAAATGTAGTTTTCAGAACAAACTTAAGCTTGTGCCCAATAATGTGTGTGTTGGGATACATGAAGCAGAGCGTAAGGTATGGGGATATGCAAATAGCAATATTAAGATGCTTATATCAAGCCAGAAAAGCGATCACCTAGAAATGGCTTGATACTAGACCACCAACTATAATGGACTGGTTTAGAAGGGTTAATGATACAATAATAAGAGAAAAACTGACCTACTGTATGAGCGAAGAGGAGATAAAACTAGATTTGAAAGAATATGGAAAGTATGGATAAAAACCCTGGGTTTGATGCCTGAGATGATGATTTTTTAGGAAGTATATATTGGAAAATGAATTGTTCAAGGAAATGGGAAATTGTGGCGGGGGGATGGAAAAATATTTTATGAAAAATACTTCTGTGTTTATTGGAAAAAATCAAATAAAAATAAAGGAAGCATCATCTATATTATCTGAATCTTACAAACAGTGAAGCTGTAACGCTCCTGCGTATGAGTTTAGTTATGATTTAATTGGATCTCAGCTGCGGAGGTTTCTCAGGGTTAAACCACTACTTCACTCTCTTGTATGGTCAAAGAGTTTAGGGTTTAGTTCATCACAACCTCTATTTAGAGAATCAACTTAATCATGAATGCTTATTAATTCATAAGCTATGTATAAGCAGATGCAAATAGTAAGGAATAAAGTTCTTAAGTGACTGTTTAGGTAAATAGCTAGGCTGTGACTTGAATACAGGCAGGATTAATGCATGAGTCTATGGCAAATGATATAAGTAATGAAAAACCGGCAGTGATAACTTGCAGTACTCAGATAAGTAACCAGGAAAGTTCTGATAAGCAATGTAATATTTTAGTAAGCCAAGTCCTATAGGTAAGCACAACAGGCGGATCACAGTATGACTGTATTAGGTATTATGTGTAAGATACTTGCGGTTCTGAAGACCATTCCAGGCTGGGTTGTGTTCCCAGGTTGTGACTGGCTGTGGATAGAAGTCCGGGCTGTAGGTAGAGATGGCTCTAGGTGGAGATGCCTGTAGCTGGAGATGGCTGTATTTGGAGATAGTCTGAGCGTTAGAGCAGTTCCTGGTGTGCTGATGGCTGGGGCTGAGAGGAGCTGTTGGTCCCGAGAGGGGTCTCCAGGGTCCAGGTAGTGGCGGTCCAGAGGTCCTGTCAGCGATTCCAGGTGACGGCAGGAGTACAGCAAAATAGCAGCACATCCTGCCGTCATTACTGGAGGTTTAAATAGCCCGTGGAGCGCGGGAGAAGCCGTGGATGGCGGGTCGCACTTCCGCGTTCCAGCGTGGAACGCAAGCCTCGGCGCGCCGGAAATGACGCGCATAGATTGAGGAATGGAGCGCAGCTGTCTGCAGGATGGACGGCTGCGCTCGATACAAAGAGGATAACGCCAGTGGCGTTACATACTCCCCTCCTCAAGGGGGCACCACCAGTGCTCTTATTAGGACATGGACGAGTAGGATATTTTCGATGGAATTGTCTAACCAGACGGGGGGCATGGAGTTGTGTAGCATTTTCCCAGGAGTCATCAAGTTGACTGTAGCCTTTCCATCGTATCAAATATTGAAGAGTAGAGCCCCTTTTTCTGGAATCCAAGATTTTCTCAATCTCATATTCAGTTTCCCCCATAACTTCAACTGGAGGTGGAGGAGGTGAATTTCTGTTAGGAAAAGGATTTGGTATGAATGGCTTGATGAGTGAGACATGAAATGAAGGATGTATTTTCCAATCAGATGGTAAAAGTAGTTTAACAGCGTTGGGGTTGATTATATGTGAAATAGGGAAAGGTCCAATGAATTGTCGGCCAAGTTTTTTCGAGGGTAATTTAAGGCGTAGATTTCTGGTGGAGAGCCATACTAAATCTCCTACCTTATAAACAGGTGGTAATGATCTGGGGGCATCATAATTCCGTTTTTGTCGTAGCTGGGCAGTTTCTAAATTGGAACGAAGAATTGGCAGAGTCTTTTTTAAATTAACTAGATATTGATCTACTGCAGGAACATCTTTTGAAAGAAAACTGGATGGTAAACTGTTTGGGTGGAACCCATAGTTAGCATAGAATGGTGAGAATTGAGAGGAGGAGCTGGTGGCATTATTGTAAGCAAATTCCGCGTGGGGGAGCAAATGGAACCAGTCATCTTGTAGGTGGGTACAGTAACAACGTAAGTATTGTTCCAAAGTCTGGTTGACACGTTCCGTCTGTCCATTTGTCTGAGGGTGGTAAGCGGTGGACATGCGATGATCAATTTTTAAGGCTTCACATAAAGCTTTCCAAAACTTGGAGATGAACTGAGAACCTCTGTCAGAAATGATTTGGGAAGGTAAGCCGTGGAGTTTAAGCACGTTGGAAATGAAAGCTTTCGCTGTTTCAAAAGAGGTTGGCAAAGCTTTTAAGGGAATGAAGTGTGCCATCTTTGTTAATAGATCAACCGTGACCATGATTGTGTTGGCACCATTTGACCTAGGAAGATCAACTATAAAATCCATTGAAACGACCTCCCACGGTCTGTTTGGTATTGGTATGCAAGCTAAAAGACCGGAAGGAGGTTTTCTTGAAAGTTTGTTACTGGCACAAATTTCACAAGAGTTGACATAAACATGCACCATCTTATGGAAACGGGGCCACCAGTAATGTCTTTTAACTAGTTGAATGGTTTTCGTGATCCCAGGGTGGCCTGCTAATGGAGAATCATGAAGTTGCTTGAGGAGCGTCAATTGTAATTTTGGAGGAACATATAATTTATTATTGAAGGTGTATACACCATCTGGTTGCCTTAAGATACCTTTTGGTAGATCGGATAGATCCTCGGACGTAGTCTGGGAGAGCAACTGTCTGAAGGAAGTGGATACACCAATGAAGCGGCTTGGAGGTATAATAGAAAGAGGAGGAGGTTCAGTAATCTGTTCTTCATTCATCCCGGATAGGGAGTCAGCCTTTACGGTTTGTGTACCCGGGCGGTAGGATATATAGAAGTCGAATCTGTCAAAGAATAAACTCCACCTCACCTGGCGGGCGGACAGAGTTTTACAGGCCTTCAAATGTTGTAGATTACGGTGATCGGTAAGGATAGTAATAGGGTGTGTAGATCCTTCCAATAGGTGTCTCCAATTTGCTAAGGCATCTCTTATTGCGAGGAGTTCTTTTTCCCCAATAGGGTAATTCTTTTCTGCAGATGTTAGAGTCCTAGAATAGAAAGCCACTGGGTGAAGAGGTTCAGATAAGGTCGCACGTTGGGATAGTACGGCACCCAAGGCAAAGTGAGATGCATCAACTTCTAGAGTAAAATGAAACAGTGGATTAGGTAGTTGAAGGATAGGAGCAGTAGTGTAAGAACTCTTGAGTGAATCAAAAGACCTTTGTGCTTCATTTGACCAAGTAAAAGGTGTCTTTTTACTAGTTAAAGTATTCAGAGGTTTGACAATTTCTGAGAAATCTTTGATGAACTTCCCGTAGTAGTTTGAGAATCCAAGGAAGCGCTGCAGGGCTTTCCTTGAATGAGGAATTAGCCAGGAAAGAATACATTCCACTTTGGAGCGATCCATTTGAATTCCTTCAGGGGTAATTTGGTACCCGAGAAAAGAGATACTTGACTGACTGAAAACACATTTCTCAAGCTTGACGTATAAGCAATGTGTTCTGAGTCTGCTTAAAACCCATCGTAGATGTTTGATGTGTTCCTCAAGGGTGTCAGAAAAAATCAAAATGTCATCCAGGTATATCACAACACAAATGTCTAATAGATCACGGAAAATATCGTTGATAAATCGTTGAAAAGTGGCAGGTGCATTACATAGGCCGAAAGGCATTACTAAGTACTCAAATAAACCATAGCGAGTTTTGAATGCAATTTTCCACTCATCTCCTGGACGAATCCTGATTAAATTATAAGCACCCCTGAGATCTAGTTTTGTAAAGATCTTGGAAGTCTGTAGTCGTTCTATGAGTTCTGGAATAAGTGGCAAGGGGTATCGATTTTTTGGAATCCAAGATTTTCTCAATCTCATATTCAGTTTCCCCCATAACTTCAACTGGAGGTGGAGGAGGTGAATTTCTGTTAGGAAAAGGATTTGGTATGAATGGCTTGATGAGTGAGACATGAAATGAAGGATGTATTTTCCAATCAGATGGTAAAAGTAGTTTAACAGCGTTGGGGTTGATTATATGTGAAATAGGGAAAGGTCCAATGAATTGTCGGCCAAGTTTTTTCGAGGGTAATTTAAGGCGTAGATTTCTGGTGGAGAGCCATACTAAATCTCCTACCTTATAAACAGGTGGTAATGATCTGTGGGCATCATAATTCCGTTTTTGTCGTAGCTGGGCAGTTTCTAAATTGGAACGAAGAATTGGCAGAGTCTTTTTTAAATTAACTAGATATTGATCTACTGCAGGAACATCTTTTGAAAGAAAACTGGATGGTAAACTGTTTGGGTGGAACCCATAGTTAGCATAGAATGGTGAGAATTGAGAGGAGGAGCTGGTGGCATTATTGTAAGCAAATTCCGCGTGGGGGAGCAAATGGAACCAGTCATCTTGTAGGTGGGTACAGTAACAACGTAAGTATTGTTCCAAAGTCTGGTTGACACGTTCCGTCTGTCCATTTGTCTGAGGGTGGTAAGCGGTGGACATGCGATGATCAATTTTTAAGGCTTCACATAAAGCTTTCCAAAACTTGGAGATGAACTGAGAACCTCTGTCAGAAATGATTTGGGAAGGTAAGCCGTGGAGTTTAAGCACGTTGGAAATGAAAGCTTTCGCTGTTTCAAAAGAGGTTGGCAAAGCTTTTAAGGGAATGAAGTGTGCCATCTTTGTTAATAGATCAACCGTGACCATGATTGTGTTGGCACCATTTGACCTAGGAAGATCAACTATAAAATCCATTGAAACGACCTCCCACGGTCTGTTTGGTATTGGTATGCAAGCTAAAAGACCGGAAGGAGGTTTTCTTGAAAGTTTGTTACTGGCACAAATTTCACAAGAGTTGACATAAACATGCACCATCTTATGGAAACGGGGCCACCAGTAATGTCTTTTAACTAGTTGAATGGTTTTCGTGATCCCAGGGTGGCCTGCTAATGGAGAATCATGAAGTTGCTTGAGGAGCGTCAATTGTAATTTTGGAGGAACATATAATTTATTATTGAAGGTGTATACACCATCTGGTTGCCTTAAGATACCTTTTGGTAGATCGGATAGATCCTCGGACGTAGTCTGGGAGAGCAACTGTCTGAAGGAAGTGGATACACCAATGAAGCGGCTTGGAGGTATAATAGAAAGAGGAGGAGGTTCAGTAATCTGTTCTTCATTCATCCCGGATAGGGAGTCAGCCTTTACGTTTTGTGTACCCGGGCGGTAGGATATATAGAAGTCGAATCTGTCAAAGAATAAACTCCACCTCACCTGGCGGGCGGACAGAGTTTTACAGGCCTTCAAATGTTGTAGATTACGGTGATCGGTAAGGATAGTAATAGGGTGTGTAGATCCTTCCAATAGGTGTCTCCAATTTGCTAAGGCATCTCTTATTGCGAGGAGTTCTTTTTCCCCAATAGGGTAATTCTTTTCTGCAGATGTTAGAGTCCTAGAATAGAAAGCCACTGGGTGAAGAGGTTCAGATAAGGTCGCACGTTGGGATAGTACGGCACCCAAGGCAAAGTGAGATGCATCAACTTCTAGAGTAAAATGAAACAGTGGATTAGGTAGTTGAAGGATAGGAGCAGTAGTGTAAGAACTCTTGAGTGAATCAAAAGACCTTTGTGCTTCATTTGACCAAGTAAAAGGTGTCTTTTTACTAGTTAAAGTATTCAGAGGTTTGACAATTTCTGAGAAATCTTTGATGAACTTCCCGTAGTAGTTTGAGAATCCAAGGAAGCGCTGCAGGGCTTTCCTTGAATGAGGAATTAGCCAGGAAAGAATACATTCCACTTTGGAGCGATCCATTTGAATTCCTTCAGGGGTAATTTGGTACCCGAGAAAAGAGATACTTGACTGACTGAAAACACATTTCTCAAGCTTGACGTATAAGCAATGTGTTCTGAGTCTGCTTAAAACCCATCGTAGATGTTTGATGTGTTCCTCAAGGGTGTCAGAAAAAATCAAAATGTCATCCAGGTATATCACAACACAAATGTCTAATAGATCACGGAAAATATCGTTGATAAATCGTTGAAAAGTGGCAGGTGCATTACATAGGCCGAAAGGCATTACTAAGTACTCAAATAAACCATAGCGAGTTTTGAATGCAGTTTTCCACTCATCTCCTGGACGAATCCTGATTAAATTATAAGCACCCCTGAGATCTAGTTTTGTAAAGATCTTGGAAGTCTGTAGTCGTTCTATGAGTTCTGGAATAAGTGGCAAGGGGTATCGATTTTTTATCGTGATGTTGTTCAATGATCGGTAATCGATAATAGGTCTGAGTGAGCCGTCTTTGTTCTTTACAAAAAACATGGCTGCACTAGCCGGAGAGGTAGAAGGTCTTATGAAACCCTTTTTAAGGTTATCATCAAGATATTCCTTGAGATGAACCAGTTCAGGCTGAGACAATGGATAAATTCGTGCGGTGGGGACTGGAGCGTCTGGAATAAGATCAATAGGACAATCATATATTCTATGAGGTGGGAGTATTTCTGCATTGGTTTTGCTAAAGACATCAGAGAAGTCAAGTAAATAAGTTGGAAGACCGTCGTATTTTACAGTACTTAAAAGTATGTTGTAGATAGGATAGCAAGTTTCTTTGCAGAAAGTAGAGTCTAGAGTGAGTGAGGTGTTGGACCATTGGAAGGTTGGTTGATGAAGGTGCAACCAGGGTAAACCTAAGACTATTGGGAATAATGGTGAAGGAATGATGTCAAATGTAAGGGTCTCGGTATGGGCGTTACCACAAGTAACCAACAATGGTGCAGTTTGAGATTGGACTGGACCGAAAGAGGAATTAGACCCGTCAATGAAGGTGACAGACAAAGGAGTTTGCTTTAACACAAAAGGAATTTTATTTGAGTTAACAAAACCTAAATCAATAAAGTTGCCACAGGCTCCTGTGTCGACCATCGCGTCAATGGTTGTCCTATCTTGGTCCCACTGTAAAGTAAGGGTGAGAAAGATATAGTGATTAGTGGTAGTCCCAGTTGTGGTACTTGCTATATTGAATCTATTAATGTTAAAGTTGTTACCTTCAGACCTATTCTTTAGAATTGGGCAAGAAGACACCATGTGGTCAGGGGCTGAACAGTAGAGGCAGAGATTCTGAGCCCTACGTCTCTGTTTCTCAGCTGGAGATAATGGCCCTTTGATTGTGCTGACTTCCATAGGTACTTCCTTTGGGGGGGACCAAGTCCTCCTAAAAGGTGTTGGTTGATATGAGTTTGTACGTTCAGCCTTTCTTTCTCTGAGACGGCGATCAATAGAGAGGGAAAGATGCATGAGATCCTCTAGAGATGCAGGAATCTCAACACGGGCGAGCTCATCTTTCATAGATTCGGATAGCCCGAGACGAAATTGATTTCTAAGGGAAATGTCAGTCCATAAAGTTTCCCTGCACCAGCACTTAAATTCTGAGATGTAATCTTCTACAGGTCTCTTTCCTTGTTTAAGGTTCCTGATGGTATTTTCCGCTGTAAGTTGTTTGTTAGGGTCCTCGTATAGGAGAGACATCTCATCTATGAAAGTGTTAAAGGCACCCAGAAGATCACCGTGCTCCTCTACATAGGCATCAGCCCAAACTCTTGGTTCTCCTTTAAGGTATGATATCAGGGTGAGAATTCTGACTCTGTCAGAATAGTAGGTACGGGGACGTAACTCAAACATAAGGCGACAAGAACTAATAAATTGACGGAAATATTTTCTATCTCCTAAAAAAGGTTCCGGAGGGCAGACCTTGGGTTCAGGTCGGTCCCTAGGTTGAACAAAATTCTGGTTACGGAGGGCATCATTTTCTAACCGAAGGTCATTCATGGTAGTGGTAAGAGTATCCACTCTTTGTGACAGTCCAACTAAATGGTTGGCAAGCTCCGCTGGATCCATTTTAGTTAGTGGTGCTGCTATTATGTAACGCTCCTGCGTATGAGTTTAGTTATGATTTAATTGGATCTCAGCTGCGGAGGTTTCTCAGGGTTAAACCACTACTTCACTCTCTTGTATGGTCAAAGAGTTTAGGGTTTAGTTCATCACAACCTCTATTTAGAGAATCAACTTAATCATGAATGCTTATTAATTCATAAGCTATGTATAAGCAGATGCAAATAGTAAGGAATAAAGTTCTTAAGTGACTGTTTAGGTAAATAGCTAGGCTGTGACTTGAATACAGGCAGGATTAATGCATGAGTCTATGGCAAATGATATAAGTAATGAAAAACCGGCAGTGATAACTTGCAGTACTCAGATAAGTAACCAGGAAAGTTCTGATAAGCAATGTAATATTTTAGTAAGCCAAGTCCTATAGGTAAGCACAACAGGCGGATCACAGTATGACTGTATTAGGTATTATGTGTAAGATACTTGCGGTTCTGAAGACCATTCCAGGCTGGGTTGTGTTCCCAGGTTGTGACTGGCTGTGGATAGAAGTCCGGGCTGTAGGTAGAGATGGCTCTAGGTGGAGATGCCTGTAGCTGGAGATGGCTGTATTTGGAGATAGTCTGAGCGTTAGAGCAGTTCCTGGTGTGCTGATGGCTGGGGCTGAGAGGAGCTGTTGGTCCCGAGAGGGGTCTCCAGGGTCCAGGTAGTGGCGGTCCAGAGGTCCTGTCAGCGATTCCAGGTGACGGCAGGAGTACAGCAAAATAGCAGCACATCCTGCCGTCATTACTGGAGGTTTAAATAGCCCGTGGAGCGCGGGAGAAGCCGTGGATGGCGGGTCGCACTTCCGCGTTCCAGCGTGGAACGCAAGCCTCGGCGCGCCGGAAATGACGCGCATAGATTGAGGAATGGAGCGCAGCTGTCTGCAGGATGGACGGCTGCGCTCGATACAAAGAGGATAACGCCAGTGGCGTTACAGAAGCATATTTTGATAGAAGAGTCTCTTTTGGAAAAAAACTGTGCCTGCTAACTAACCTGATGTAATGTGTTACTTTATCTAATACTGTGCTGTCAATGAATTTTAATGCAGCCACAAGGTATACAAGTGTACCCAGTACTTCATTGCGTAGTATGACCTTCTTAGAGCTGAAAGCTTGGTGGAAATCACTGTCTCTAAGAGACCTCTCACCCAACACCTGGGATTCAATAGTCATGCCATTAAAACCACTGAGTGTGGAGCAGAGATCATATGACCTATGATCATAGGTCTGCAATGTGCGAATGGGTCTCAAAGTACATGTGAACCTGTCCACCTTGGAATGTTCTTAAGTTTACATCCACCATTTTTTGCTGTAGACTGATGGGATGGAATACTCCCTGGTGAAAAGACCATTATACCAGGATAGGCACTGACAATTACAAGTCCATTCCCGAGGTTTCCACTCCTGGAATGCAGACTTCTGAGAGGACAGGCACATGGACTCCAACTCAGTGACAGATTTGTTCCACTTTCACACCACAGTCATGTTTCTTATGCCCTCTTGCTGATTGGCATTGTCAGACTGTATCCTCGCTGGATAAACCTCACGGGATGAGCCTCCAATGATTTGTATTTCTAGCAGTTTTGATTCTTCCTGCATTCAGCTGCATTAAGCACCCAGAACATGTCTTCAACTGGAGAGGCTTGCGTCCTTAATGAGAATCCTTCAGCAGAGGGGCAGGAAAGGACTAGCCAAAGTCTGCACCTGATCAGACTACATAGAGATCTGTGGCTTTATCAAAAAATGGCTCATAGTAGGCTCCTGTACAAAAAGAGAGGTTGTGGTGTTGCCCTTAGCAACTGAAAAGCTGTAGGCACCCATGTACTTAATCGCTAACACCTGTATTCTGAGAACTAACACCTGTATTCTGGCTGGTTGCCAAGGGCAAACACGCTCATAAAACCAAATATTTGAATAAAAGGAATATTTTTATTCTAAGCAAAACTGTACCTTTCACCACAATATCAATTTATCCATCTACAATAAGCTGTAAAATTCATCAATTCTAGTCGCACATGGGGAAACAAACCATTGATCATAGATATGATATTTTCAAACAATATTTTGCTCAAAATGTATTGCTCGACACAAAAAAGGAAAATATCGATTTGACAACATTGAACTAGTTTTTCTGTCTGTTTAAAAAAAAAAAGGTTTATTAGTAAAACTATCCATTTAGTACAACCCATTTCTGAAAGACACAAGCGTTTAGTTAACAGAAAGAGTAAGGAAAGATGAGATATGAACTATCCTAGTTTACTCTTAAGATGCAATGATAGTTTAATGCTATATTAATAGATTTTTTTAAGACATGTTTAACGTACTTTTTTTTATAAAGCAAATCTGGTTACAGTGCCAGAGTGCCATGTGTATCTTAGTGATGATGTGGGAATAATGGCGGTGATACCTCACTATGGAGGCTGTTAGCGGATGTAAATCAGCTGATGAACTGTCAGAATCTTCACTCTGGCCGATGTACTGCCAGTTTATCTAGCGTCATTGCTGCCAACATGTGAAAGATAAATGTGACCCTTGGTTCCCTGGGTGAGTAGGGTACATGCACCTCCAGCAGCAACTACCCTAAGGGATAAAAGCACTTCATCAAATTGCTCGTTCTCTGGCAAAGAGAGCAAAACGTGTTTGTATGTGTGCGTTTGGTCACCTCCCCCTGTATAAAGAGAGGAAAAGACTGTAGTAAATTCACACACCTAACAGAAGAGGCTGGCAGTAAATCCAGGTCTCCTCCTCACCCCCTTTATTATCACATTCACAGCATGAAGTTATGAGCTTCCACACAGCTCCTGCTATAAAAAGGTGATGGATGATAGGGAAACCTCAGGGAGTTAATATATTCTCCCATTAAATTTTACTTTAATTGGTATTTGAGTCAATCAGAAAGCCACTAGACAGTGAATTAAGGAAGAGAAAGGAATGACGAGGGACAGAAGACTATGAGGTTTGCCCAGCTCACTGGGTACAAGGGCCTGCTCTCTTTATATTGGAAAGGAGAGCGTAGTAATTTGCAGTAATATTATGAAGATCAGTTAAATGTGTGTCTATGGTATAGATAATTTCCCATGATCAAATAGAAACAATCACAGCTCATTTACTAATAAATAGGTCATTCATGAAATGTTCTTCTACAGCAATAATTGGATTTTTTAACTTATTATAAAACCTCATTAATGGACTTTATCGAGGGACGCATGATTCAGTGACAATCGGGGGAAACTGTTACTTACAGGAGGATTTAGACACTGGCAAACAAAAAAAGAGTGACCAGTCAGTATGGCCACTCCTACATTTAAAATGCCGTTGTTTTGTATAAAAGCAATGCTAGGAGAGTAAAATCAGGAGTGGGACCTGTGTCCTTAATGGATTTTTTAGTGAGGGCAAAAATCTAAATATTACTGCAAAAAAAATTATGTATTTCTTCCTCATTCAGGGACTTTGGATTCTGTGACTATTTGTACATCCAAAAGCAGTCCAACTAAGGGGTGTGAAACATCAACAAAATACTAACTGAGCCACCTGAAGGACCTTATGACCAAAGGTGACATCAGATGAGGCTTGAATATAAACTTGGTGAAACTAAGGCCTCGTACACACGACCGAACATGTCTGCTGAAACTGGTCCGCGGACCAGTTTCCGCGGACGTTTGGTCGTGTGTACGGCCGACCGGACAATTTTCCGGCGGATCGGACAGGTTTCCAGTGGACAAATGTTTCTTAGCATGCTAAGAAACATCTCCGCTGGAAGCCTGTCCGTCGGACATGTTCGGTCGTCTGTACGACTCACCGGACATGTCCGCTCGGCCGAAAGCCCTCGCATGCGTCAAAGTGATTCGACGCATGCGTGGAAGCATTGACCTTCCAGGGTCGCGCACGTCGCCGCGTCATCGTTGCGGCGACGGCGCGGCCACGTCACCACGTATCCTGTCTGCGCGGATTTCGGTTTGATGGTGTGTACAACCTTCAGACCGAAATCTCAGAGCGGACATGTGCGATGAAAATGGTCCGCGGACCGTTTTCATCGGACATGTCCCCTCGTGTGTGTACGAGGCCTTAAAGAACATGTGAACAGATAACTATGTGGTGGTCTTCCAGATCTGCGGAGACAGTAGCCTGTTGCCGAAAAACACTCACTGATAGACTTTGCCTTAATAGAAAAAGGTGGAACCTTATTAGTAATTGCAGCAGCTTTGGCATCTTGACATGTAAACCCCTTCAGTTGACTATTGGGATCCCTATATAATAGGCAGTCACCTGAAGGAGCATGCACAGCAGGTTGACAATGCAGACACATTAAAACCCAACTCCAGCCAAAACTTTACTTTGTGTTGAATATAGCAGAGAAGAGTTAGAGCCATTGTCAGGTTTTTATTGCCATCTCCCCCCTACTGGGAAGATTTCCCATCACATCTGAGCAGAACAGGAAATTCTAGAAAAAAACTTTTGAATGGGATTCAAGACAAACACAAAAGCACAGTTTTATTACACTTAGGGAAATCTTATCAATGGTGTCACAAACAGACAGAAATATGAGGGACACTTTAACTCTCCCCATTTTACACAAACCTGCTGGAGTGAGTCTTTATACCCTTCCGACCATAATCATTCTAGTCATGAAGGTTCAATAAGCAGTATAAGGCCACGTGGAAGCAAACATATTGATCAATGCAGTCCAAACCTTACCCACAGCTTTCAATGTGTTTCTGAAAAGGGACACATCCATCTAATGACATCTGACAATGCCTTGAATAGAAGACCCACACAAACTACTCCTTCAAGCTGTTTTTTTTATTAGCACATCCCAATGGTAACAGAGCAGTATGTACACATCCACAAACTACAATAGGGTAAACATTTAAACATGGATTCCATGTGTCCAGGACACCTTGGAACTAAATGATAGGCAACCAGAATGAATTGGCCCAATGGCAGTATATGTAAATACTTGTAAAGGCAGAACAGCACAAAGAGTATGCACAATTTGTAAGGGCGGTGTTCCCAGGTTACCATTTATGGCATTTGTTCTGCTGAGTCTTATGAAAAATAATCTACCTACAAAGACCCTGGATTAGGCTCAACCTTCTCCATAAATAAGTAAAAAATATTATTTATAAACCCCTTAAATATCAATGCACTACCCAGCAGATGCATATTACAAAAAAAAAACTTTATTCAATACATTAAAAGCCATAATGTTAAACACAAAAAATGCCCTTCTCGCTTGTTGTATCACGATGCAATATAAGGTACTGATAATGAAAATATGTGTTTTAAATATGTATTTAATGTGCTAAAGTATTCTGGGCCAGATTCATAAAGAATCGCGGCGGCGTAACGTATCGTCTTAACGTTACACCGCCGCAAGTTTTCAGCGCAAGTGCCTGATTCACCAAGCACTTGCGTGTAAACTTACGGCGGTGTAACGTAAAGCCGTACGGCGCAAGCCCGCCTAATTCAAATGGGGCGTGCACCATTTAAATTAGGCGCGCTCCCGCGCCAAACATTCTGCGCATGCTCCGTTAGGAAATTTCCCGACGTGCTTTGCGCGAAATTACGGCGCCCCGACGTATTGTTTGAACAGCGACGTGCGTAACGTATTCCCGGAAGTCATAGGAAAAAAAGAAAATTTTAATTTGACGCGGGAACGACGGCCATACTTTAACATGGCTGGTCTAAAGTTAAGCCATGAAAAATCAGGCTAAACTTTGCGACGGGAAAAAAACGACTTACGATGACGTAACGCACGCGAGTACTTTCGTGGATCGCCGTAAAAGCTAATTTGCATACCCGGCACTGGAAAACGACGCAAACTCCACCCAGCAGCGGCCGAAGTATTGCAGCCTAAGATCCGAAAGGCGTACGAAGCCGTAAGCCTGTCGGATCTTAGCCAAATGCCGTCGTATCTTGTTTGTGAATCACAAATTAAGATACGACGCGGCAAATTTGAAAATACGCCGGAGTATCAGTAGATACTCCGGCGTATTTCTTCTGTGAATCTGGCCCACTATTCTTAAGAATACCACACCAGGCAGCCTCAAATATTCATAAACCACAAAAGTCAATTTTTTTTTTTTTTAATGCAATGTGCATAGGGATGTGAAATGGCATGGGCATTCTCAATCTGAAGAGATCAATATAGAATATTCCAGAAGGTTACAGTTCCATGCAGGTATTTGATCCCCACTCATAAGCACTTCAAAGCTGGTAGTACCTGGTACATGCAGATAGGCACATGTGGTCCAGAGGATGATTAATAAAGGTATTGCCTGGGTGGACTAAACACAATTATCACATGTATGCTGTATATTCATATTTGCCAGATAACGGCCATTGCACCTCCCTTGCACATCAGCCAGTGGCACCAAGTTAGTCCGTAAAGTAGGAGGATTATACCATCCAAGTCCATTAGTCATTTAAAGGAAAGCCAGCCATATACTGTCCAACAATATTGTGCCACATCCTCAGAAAAATGTAGAATGATACTTATTAGTCCCAGCAATTGTATCTCAGAAAGAGGCAGGGCATGTGTCAAGATGAATGTTGAACGGTTTCGCCGGCTTAGACCAGCTGCAACAGAGGCAAAATGGCGTGTTTATATATTGTTTAAAATATCCGCCAGGCATTCAGGTGACGTGCAAAATGCTCATAAGTTGTTTTGAGTCTTATGAAAACCAATATTTTTGGTGAAGCCAGAAGAAAAATTATCAGTAGGGGCCTCTGAAAAACTGACAAACTGACACATGGAATAGCACAGCACATATTTATCATATGTACACTTTGGTTGCATACTTTTGGCCCTTTGCAGATCTAGTGCATATAGTGCATATAGTGCAGTAGCAATAGCACGGTTGCTTTCAAATACAGTACTTTTTTTAAAATGTGCGTTAACTGTAGATGGTACTATATGTCACTAGGTATATGCAAATGTTGTGCCATTGGCTCCCCTATGTATTAATGGGATTGCGGACAAGTAGGATCTCTATACCATATACTCTGGGCATGTAAATGTTCAACCAGCTTTTGGCACAAAATATCTATCATAATTTCTGATATCACTGGAATACTAATGCCTGTCAATCCAAAAAATTGGAAATCCCAGTTGACAACTAATCCATAAGAGGTCCTCTCTCTAGTTAGAACCAATTTCTCTTAAGAAAAAGCCCTGAAAGCTCTGAATTGCAACTCATACCTGACCTGCTCTAGTGTATGGCAACCTTGTATAGAGTGGAGTTCTGTTCACGGAACCTAAATTTAGAGATTGAGGTATCTTTTGGTCTCACTGATATGATATTACTGATCTGATATTATTTACTGATTCAATTTGACTGTGTAACATTGTTAGTTACGATATTCCTTATTTTGTTTTCACCCTGTACTATATATGAAGCATGAGCTCCTAGGCATTTGTGTATGCTATATACTCAGTATTTGTGTTCAAAAAATGTATTAAAATCTATTGACATCTATTGTGCCTTAATATGAAAAATTGTATTGTTGCTCCTAGCTATGAGTCAGAAGATTTGTTTTATTTTTAGCCATTGTGTGCAGAAATGAAATGGAGAAGCTAACAGGCCCCTTTCACATGGCCGCTTTTTTGCGGCCGCCAGATATGTGCACCAAGAATCTGGGAAATCTTGCTACTGGAATGACTGGGTTAAGTTATGCGATCAGCAGAGGTTTGAAAAGGCGCAATTTTAGTGTGAAACGCGTCAACCTCTGTACCTGTGTTCTGTGTTGTGGTGGCAGTCTTTTATTGTTTCAATAAACATTGTTGGATTGGCGGTAGTGTGCAGCAGAATTCCTCTTTAGTCATATTGCTACGGAAGCAAGCCAGCGCTAGCACCCAATCGATCCATTTGAATTATACTCACCTGGAGCAGCGTTTCCTTTATCTTCCTATGATCACCAGAGGTCGCTCGGCCCATTTAAACTAATGGCATGTTCACAGCAGCTGCTGATAAACGCATATAGCTGCACACAGAGCGATTAGCGGTTGTTTGTCTGAGCCTGGATGCAGTCAGGTGAAAAGACCATGGATATCAGAGGTTCCCACTGGTCAACAATGTAAGAGTGTCCTTCTCCCATTGACCACCAATATATAGGACCACTACACCAACTACAAAAAAGAAGCACTTTTATACCGACCACTAATGTAAGGGGCACTGCAATTTTTACCATTGGTGTTTCTTTTCTGGCTATTATTTGTTCCAAAACACAATTGTTACTGAGTGTTAAATACATTAGTCTGGGTATAAAATATGCTAGATACACTACGGCCCGGATTCAGAAAGAATCGCGTATCTTTAGGCAGGCGTAGCGCATCTCATATGCGCTACGCCGCCGTAACTTTGTCAGGCGAGTAGTGTATTCAGAAAGAACTTGCGCCCAAAGTTACGGTGGCGTAGCGTATATGGGCCGGCGTAATTCAAATGATCCAGGCAGTGGGCGTGTTTTATTACAATGAGCCGTGACCCCATGTAAATGAGTTGCCGATCGAACGGCTCATGCGAGCGCATGCTTAGAGTCACATCGCAAATACTCCCCAAGATACGTTGGTTCAATGCTTTGTCGACGTGAACGTAACTTACGCCCAGCCCCATTCACGTACGACTTACGCAAACAACGTAAAATACGACGCTGTTCCGGCGCTTCCGACGTCCATACCTTAACATGACTTACCCCCGATTTATGAGGGGTAAAGTTACGCCGGACCGACGCCTTACGGAAACGGCGTAGCTAAATACGACGGGCGCAAGTACGCTTCTGAATCGGCGTATCTACCTCATTTGCATATTCAACGTGGAAATATACGGAAGCGCCCCTATCGGCCAGCGTAAATATGCACCCCAAGATACGACGGCGTAGGAGACTTACGCTGCTCGTATCTTGGCAACCGTGAGGCGTAACTAATTCTATGAATCAGTTTCAACAATACGACGCCTCACATTCGGACTTACGACGGCGTATCTGGAGATACGCCGTCATAAATCCTTTCTGAATCCGGGCCTACATGTTTTATTCTTTTATGTATTAATAAATTTACAACTTACTGACCACTCAAATGCAGCAAGTAATAATTTAGCATGGGTAGTCAAATGTGGTTAGCAGGGGTTCCCCAAGAGATGAAAATTATTTTAAGGGTTCCTGTATTAAAAAGGTTAAGAAAAGCCAATCTAGACCATACGCTAGAAGGGTACATAGACCAGCCTGCACAGCAGTGTTTGTGCACTTGTAGCTTGCTTGCTTAAGGTCATCTATGGGGAAGTAAGTGTTGCATCCCCTGTTTTTGGTGTGTGTGCGGTCTGCACAAGTGTGTGCTTTGTCTGTCAGAGGTCAGAGTGCTCCAGTATTTTACAGTCCTTAAAGCCATGAGTTTGGCAGAGAGGTGCCCTGGGCTTGTGTTGTCTCAGTATCCAGATATGACTGAACTGTAGACCTCTCCATGCCCTGCTTGCCTCTCACTGTGCTCTTTGTCCAGCTGTATGAAAAGGTTACTGAAATCTGGCTGGCTCACACATCCTATAGCTCAACACACCCTCTCCTCGCCATGGACAGGAAATCCAGGCTGAGCCTGACCTCACCCTGAACTTTGCACATTGTAAAGGACTCTGATTGATCTTTAAAGTTTGGTTGAAGAGTCCACGTACTTGCATGCAAGGAAGAGAATGTTCATTTTAGCCATATCAGCATATACATAGACATCTAAAAACAAAATAAGGTTCAAACTTGGAAAATTATATAACTGTCTTAAGGCCTGGTTCACACCTTTTTACGTAACACACACAAACACGTCATAGAAATACATTGAATTCAGTGAGGCTGTTCACATCCCTGTGCTGCCTTAGCAAAAACAAGACATCTCAGATTTCCTGTGCATTTTCAAATGCTGTGATTCTAAAAAAAAAATAAGGGAAATGTTTTAAAATGCATATTAAAAACTGATGAAAAAATGGACAAAAGTGGACACTATTAGATGTGAATAAGGTAAACAAGGTGGGGGTGTTGGCGCTGTCTACCCAGAAGAAGAATCTAATGGGGTAAGGATAGGAGCTATCCTATTAAGTGGAGGTGTGTGTGTATACCCCACACCACAGGAATAGATTTAGGGTCAATTATGCATTCTATTTTTATAAGTTTATGTTACTCTGTACTTATATCACCAATATAGATGTCTCGCTGGTAGATTATGCTGATACTACCTAATTCCTTATGGGGGTTTCCCCTATGTGCCAATTTTTTTAATTTGGATATGTCTAGGTATTAGACATTTCCTCCTCCCTTTCTCCCTTTGCTTAGTACTGTTAATGTATTAATGTTTACCTTTTCTGTTTTTTTAAAGTGATCATTTTAATTATTTATGTAAAGAAAGAGCAGCACCAAGGATTGCCCATTAAGATCCAAGGGTTTCAACACTTTCTAATGCAATTAGCCCATATTAGAATAGGGGCGGCTAAGGTCGCTTTTTCTATTGCCGGATTGGCTGCTTCCGGGGTAGGGGCGGAAGCAATGAGGTGGCGCTCTTCCTTATAGACGTAATGAAACACTAGATGGCACCGCCTAAGACGACGTCTATGACGAAACGCATAAGATGGAGTCACATACATTACGTCACTTCGGGGTACCGTCAGCTGGGATGCAGTTGGAGGGCACGCTGCGGTTTCTAGCTTGGCAGACATACTGTGCCTGTGTTTTACATTGTATATGCCTGCTTCTATAGGAGGCAGCTACTTTTTATCTGATTATTTTTATGTCAGTTTTATGGTGGTAGTTAATTAATTACTTTTGATACTACACCATGGGAGCCATACGTTTTTTCTTCTGAGGTAATTGGAGGTCTGCTGTTGCCAAGGAGTGGAAAACTTATACATAGCCAAATGGTGAGCGGTGGAACAGTACAGAGGAAATTCAGCAGATCTGATTTATATGCTGTATACCCCTGGAGGGGTGCTTGGAGCTGGTGAGTGGGGACCCTTGAGGGGGGAGCACCTGTAGTCACTTCAAGATCACCTGTTGTGTTACCAAACACATTTCACTGTGAGATCACGCACCGATGTGGATGGATATCTAATATTAAACAATTATTGGACATTTATTATCACTTTGTTTTTGGACTTCCTTTGGAACAGTTCATATATTTATATATACGTATACTTTTTAGTTTATATATTTTTTTGGTGTTTATTCATATGTTTTCTAGCTTTTCAACATATTTTCACCAACTATGGCATAATGCATAGGAGCTTGCTGGATTACATTATTGTTATTACATTTCACTATTATTATGTTTACCCACAGCCTTTTATAATAGTTCGGCTTTATAGCCTGATACTTACACTGGCTCATCCCTAGGTTCATAGGGATGTTATATTGCTAGCACTGTCACTTTTTGCACTCCAATTCGAGATTTTTTACACCAGGAAGACGCCATCCTGTGGTGTGGGGTATACACACACACCTCCACTTAATAGGATAGGTCCTATCCTTACCCCATTAGATTCTTCTTCTGGGTAGGCAGCGCCAACACCCCCACCTTGTTTACCTTATTCACTAGTACCTCCAACTGGGGATTCTATTAGGGGGGGCAGCAGCCTATTTTTACATATTATCCTAAGCGCAGGATTATTTATTTATTTTGATGTGAATCTGGCCTAAGAAATGAACAGAAGGGCTCATATGCACTGCCTTGGGTGGGTGCAGTATTTCCCACCTAGAAATATGAAGCTCACTGCAACCGGATCACAGACTGCTATTGCGTTACCGGGACAAATCATTGATACAAAGAATTTTTATCTAATGGAAAGTATGAAAAATGGAAGTCCTAGGTCTTAAAATTACCTAAGCCTTGTGAAGATCAAGGAAGGGTGCCCTGTAGGGCAAAGCTGCCAGCTCTGAAACCATCCTTGCAGAAGTGATGCTATGAGTGCCACTTTCTGAGACAACAGTAGCAAAGATCCCTGATCGGTTCAAAAGTAGGCTTCTGGCAAACATCAAATTTGAATCCCATGGTTCATGCAGAGGCCTCACAGGGAGAGCATCATGAGTAATCCACTGTATAAAGGAGTAAACTAAACTAAAGCTGGCCATACAGTGATCAAAATTTTCTAAGATCGCCAGGGACTGGCTGAATTCCACTCAGTGTGTGGCTGTCCCTGTTCGACAGAAGTCAATTATTTGATTTACTTCTGTTGAACAGACAAGTTGAAAAACTTTTTCTTGATCAGCGGCTGCAGTTACTGTCAGAGAAGGGCTGCTTGGTATGGCAGCTTCAACGGAACAACTGAAAACGGACAACCCAGATTTGAGTACTAGGACCTTTAAAGACCAATCCGGGATACCATTCAGCCCAATCTTTACTGGAAGTCTGGGAAAAGGATTTAGGGAAGGATATACAGGTGCATCTCAAAAAATTTGATTATATAAAAGTTAATTTATTTCAGTAATTAAATTCAAAAAGTGGAACTCATATATTATATTGATTCATTACACACAGAGTGATATATTTCAAGAATTTCTTTCTTTTAATTTTGTTGATTATGGCTTACAGCTAGTGAAAACCCAAAATTCAGTATATCCGAAAATTTGAATGGCCTTTGCTTCACAATCCTCTTAAGGCTGCAGTTATCCCTGTTGCTTGTGCAACTTTTTCTACCACACTTTTTCCTTCCACTCAACTTCCCATTAATATGCATGGATACAGCACTCTGTGAACACCCAGCTTCTTTAGCAATGACCTTTTGTGACTTACCCTCCTCTTGGAGGGTGTCAATGACTGTCTTCTGGAAAACAGTCAAGGCACCAGTCTTCCCCAAGATTGTGTAACCTACTGAACCAGACTGAAAGACCATTTAAAGGCTCATGACACCTTTACAGGTGTTTTTAGTTAATTAGCTGATTAGAGTGCGACACCAGTCTACAGTATTTTTACAATATTCAAATTTTTTGAGATACCTTATTTTGGATTTTCACTAGCTGTAAGCCATACTCATCAAAATTAAAAGAAAGAAATGCTTGAAATGTATCACTGTGTGTTATGAATCTATATATTAGTTTTACTTTTTGATTTGAAGTACTAAAATAAACTTTTTGATGATATTCAATTTTTTCTGAACACTTTAACGAAGAAGTATGGCTAAAGCTATTTTGGCCCTACTTCTCCTATAGGTCACAGTAATGCAGTTTGTTCTGCAGTCCTGTGACCCATTGTCAGGTGATGTCACTTATTCGGTCTAGGCTCAGGAAAGATCCTGACCATATGGTTGGGATCCACTCAGATGCCTAGACTGGCACCTGGCTCAGCATCTCAGTGATCCTCTGAGAGTCTGAACCAGCCCAGCGCTTCAGTGAGCGCTGGAGGGGAAGAGCAGAGAGCCAGTGACTGACAGTAAGGACTCTTTCACATGGAGCAGATTTGTAATTGATCCACTCCGTTAGCCCGTTTGGCTCAGCGGGGATTCCTCCGTAAATCCCCGCTGAGCTGTCGGCGGACAGGGCGGTCCCCGCACACAGTGCAGAGACCGCCCTGTCTCTCCTCCGCTCTCCCCTATGGGGAATCGGATGAATACGGACTGTGTGTCTGTATTCATCCGATCCGTTCCGCCGGACGGAAGAAAAATAGGGTTTTCTTCCGTCCGCAAAAGCGGAACTTTGCGGATGGTTGCGGACGTTAGCGGATGCATCATCCGCTAACGTCTGCAATCCCATAGGGATCCATTACAAGTCCGTACATCTGAAAGGGGCCTAACAGCTCTCTGCTCACAGTAGAAGGGGAGAACTGAGTGATTAGTTGTGTTTGATTACTCAGTTCACACTGCAGAGCCGGGGGGGGGGGATAGATACATCATGGGATCGATGCTGCATTGCTGCATCCACCTAGGTGAGTATAAATGTTTGTTTTTTGCATTAAGTAAGAACTTTTAAACGTTTTAAAGTCAGCAGCTAGAAATAACATATTTAAAAATCAGCCAATTCTTACAGCTGTGGGTCCCCCTGTGCTGCCATCTTGGATACAAGAGCCAGCTGCGAGAAACCCCATACCCTCCTTTTGGATGGTGTCAATGACTATCTTCTGGACAACTGTCAAGTCAACAGTCTTCCCCATGATTGTGTAACCTACTGATCCAGACTGAGAGACCATTTACATGTGTTTTGAGTTAAAGCGGAGTTGCCCCCATTTAAAAGTCAGCAGCTTCAAAAAGTGTAGCTGCTGACTTTTAATAATCAGACACTCACCTGTCCAATGAGGCAAGCGATGCGGGCGCTCAAAGCTCCGCTCCTCTCCGCGGTGCCGGCATTAAAACTGTGGGCTCCCGGCTGTGGCACTACACATGCGCAAGCAGCTCTGCGATTGGCTTGGCAATCTTCTGGGACCTGTGAAGCATCCAGAAGATTGCAGGGAGGGGGGAGAGGTAATCTTCCTTCTGGCGCCGTAAAAACAGGGTAACCGCTCCTCCCCCAAAAAAATGACATGCCAAATGTGGCATGTCAGGGGGTAACCAACACTTAAAGCGGAAGTTCAATTTTCGGGTGAAACTCTGCTTTAATTAGCTGATTAGAGTGCGACACCATGAGTTTACAATATTGAACTTTTTCACAATATTCAAATTTTCTGAGATACAGAATTTTGGGTTTTCACTAGCTGTAAGCCATAATCATTAAAATGAAAAGAAAGACATTCTTGAAATATATCACTCTGTGTGTAAAAAATCTAACTAATATATGAGTTTCACTTTTTGATTTGAATTACTGAAATAAATTAACTTTTTAAAAATATTAAATTTTTTTGAGATGCACCTGTAAACTGTAGATATAGATTGTAAGCTCTAACGTGCAGGGCCTTCCGATTCCTCTTGTACCAAATTGTATTGTAACTGTAATGTCTGCCTTCATTTTGTAAAGCGCTGCACAAACTTTTGGCGCTATAGAAATCCTGTATAATACTAACAATACATACATACAAAGGGCCAGATCCACAAAGAACTTACGGCGGCGTATCTATTGATACGCCGCGTAAGTTCTACGATGCGCCGTCGTATCTTTGTTTTGTATCCACAAAACAAGATACGCCTGAATGTGGGCTAGATCCTACCGACGTACGTCTTAGTACGCTGTCGGATCTTAGGTGCATATTTACGCTGGCCGTAGGTGGCGCTTCCGTTGATTTCCGCGTAGAGTATGCAAATTAGCTAGATACGCCGATTCTCAAACATACGTCCGCCCGGCGCAATTTTTAACGTCGTTTACGTAAGGCTTTTTTCGGCGTAACGTTACCCCTGCCTCTATGAGGCGTACGCAATGTTAAGTATGGACGTCGGGACAGCGTCGAATTTTCCGTCGTTTGCGTAAATCATCCGCGAATAGGGCTTTGCGTAAGTTACATTCACGTCGAAAGCATTGACTATTTGCGACGTGATTTCGCGCATGCGCACTGGGATACGTCCACGGACGGCGCATGCGCCGTTCGTAAAAAGCGTCAATTACGTGGGGTCATACTAGATTAACATACAACACGCCCACTCCATGCCTACTTTGAATTAGGCGGGCTTACGCCGGCAGATTTACATTACGCCGGCCCACATATGGGAGCAAGTTCTTTGTGGATACCCTACGAGCCACTCTGATTTACGGTGGCGTAGCGCATATGAGATGCGCTACGCCCACCTAAATATACGCCCGTTTTTGTGGATCTGGCCCAAAATGTATGGCACCAAAAAATTTCCCACTCTTGTGATGTACATGTTCACTTGGGGATAACAGGCCATCAGATTCACATCCAGACTCCCTCAGTGTTGGCAGATATGGTTGCCACCTGGTGTATAGACGACTCTCCCTTGTCAGCCTATTTAGAAGTTTTGACATACCAAGCTTGCTTGAAACTAACGGAGGAAGTTGGTTTGTAGATGCAGGCAACCTTGGTTTAGGCACCTGGTGAACAAAAGGAATGTCTGTGTGGCGACTGAGAACCTGGCCCAGGTTGTTTGCTCCTTGTTAATCTTAAATCCTCTCTTCCTTGTCAAACTGCTAAGCCCCTGTGGAGCTTACCAACCTATGGGCATCCTCTTGTGGTGACTTTAATAGGTAATAACTCAAATTCTGGTGGGCAGCCCCGTTTGCTCTCCTGTGGTGCACCAATATACCATCTGGGACCCATGACTTTGAGAGTGCTGGTGTCATCTTGAGATCCCATTATTTTGAGTTTATTCTTGACTTTTCATCTTTCTATGGCAATATACAATTCTTTGTGGATATCCAACGCCATTGGTGTAAGCTTAATGTAACTAAGATTCTCCCTGAAGAAGCCACAAAGGCGAAAAATTTCAAAACAAGAGCTTTTACATGAAGCAATTTTTTGACCACAAGAATTACTATGAAGTTGTAATGGTTTTAATGTGCAGTTTGTTTTTGTGCAAAAATGTAATAATGGTTTTAACAAATATTTTGTGACTATTTGGTACCTGAAAAGTCCCATTTACTTCTCTTTATAGTGTGGCGATTTACCTCTCCATCTGTTTTTGGGTGGGTAAACCCTTTTAACTTCAAACCGACCTGCAGAAAATGCACAAAGAGTGCAAGGCAAATATACACGAGCTGATATGTAAAGAAAGGATGTGGCATTTAGGTAATCAAGGTCACAATTAGTCTTGTACATAGTATATCACAAAGCATTACATGCATGAATTATGGGTAATTTACCATAATTTCCAGTTATGTTAATAAGGATCTATGTATACACTTTGTGTGTTACATACACACTGCACAGGAGTTCACAAATTCCGAAAAAAAATTGTTTGTCCATGTACTAACTAGTAATTACCCATAACTACAGTGATGATAATTTTTTGCATTTAACTGGAGAGGGGGAGAGGGGGAGGGGGGGAATCAGCTTTAAAATAAGTTTGACACTGGGTGGTATGCCAACAATACATGTAGCTGCCCTTTACACATTATGAACAGTGAAAGTTAACTTATTCTTTATACATAGCCTGGCCTACATGCAACCAGGCCCAATCTCAAGTGTCCTTGCTCTGCAATACCACTGTGAGGGTGGAACTCTGTGCTATGGGAAAGATTGCTGGTTTACGCCACATGTTGGAGAGAAAGACACACTAATTACACAGCTGTGTGTTCAGCTATTTAGTTGTGACCTGACTATAGCTCAGGCCCCACCCTATAGACAGGAAGTCTGTCCTGGGAATCAGGTGAATTCCCAATCTCTCTGAGAGAAGTCAGGGGCTGTGTGGATGTCTGCAGGAGGCAGATGTCCTTAATGGAAGTAAGCTAGGTTTGTGCTTAACTCTGGGAAACTGTTAGTTCTGAGGAACAGAACTGGGCCTAGGCTAAGGGCCTGAAACAGCCGGATAGCAAGTATGACAGCTAGGAGGCCAAACTGTTGATCTGGCAAGATACAGGAATGGTGGAACCCCCCTGCGAGGGCTGCTATTGTATTTGTGAACTTTTATGCTTTTAAATAAAAGTGGGCTACCAGGCCCTTAAAAACTCAGTTTTGGATTGGCGTACTCACTGGAAAACGCATCTATCGCTGGAATCTAATAACCCCAATCTTACACCACATATAAAAACAAATTAAGATAATGACAATTCATCTGTCTAATGTAATATACACTCTATGCGTTTATCTAAAACAAGTTTTAACCAAGCTTAAAAAACAATGGCGCAAGGGGTAATTTTAAATGCATCTTAACTAACACACTGTAAATCAAAATGACCACCTGGGGCATGATCAGAGCATTATGGGTCATGGGAAAAATTTAGCAAAAGAGCCTTTTTAACTCTTCAAAATTTCATAGAGCATTAAATGTTGCCAAAGGGCATACCATGAAGCAATGGGTATTAAACAGCCGAGCATATAATGGAGGAAATAACTGTCATGCAAGGCAAAATAAAGTGATAATTTGATTTGGTGTCATTTAGATTCCACAAAACCATTGTACACTTTACATAACAGGAGGATATTTTTACAAAACAGCTTCAAATGATCAGTTTTGGAAAACCTCACCAATTATAGTCATAATCATAGCATCCAGAGGCATTGAACCATGGATAGTTGAGCAGACCTGTGCCCCCTTATTAGTTACCTAAAATAATATAAGATGTGATTTTTATGTCTACATCTTGTTTTCTATTATAATTTTGATTATATATATATATATATATATATATATATATATATATATATATATATATATATATATATATAGCGACCATGAGAATGCACACTATATCAGTTATCACATCAAAAAGCACTTCAATAAATTTTAGGGAAAACTTTACTACCTGTGTTTTTATGTGCTGTTGCTTTTATGCAACGAGATAGGTATAGTCGGGAACATTTTAACGTAATGTGGCGTAAAAAAGGATCCACTTTTAGGTGCAACATATACATACGTATGTGATAACTAATTGAACAAACTCCTATAGTTTTTTACGCCTAATTAAAAATTATTATTATTATATATTTTAACAGCCCAAATTGACAGCATACAATTGGACAGGTTTCAACCAAAATATAATAGTAAGGATGACAGATTCCCTTTAAGCATTGGGAATTCCTCTTTCTTTTACAATCCACACAGCTTGTCACCATGAAAAGGAAAGGTTTATCCTGGTAAGTGTGACAGGGTTTCTCCTAGGAATATAATTCAGCCGCAGGGGAACAACGGAAACAGCAGCAGAGCCCTGAATCTCAGCCTGCAGATTTATGGCCCCTATTTTCTCTCTTTACTGCAAATACAATCAGGCAGTAATAGCCTGACACAGGAATACTAGCAAAGCGTACCCAGGGCTGACAGAAAAGCAATGTCAACCAAAATCTAAGAGTTTATAAAGGAACAAACCTCTCCAGCAATAGCAATGAGAAGTCCATCAGGAAAGTGAGTGGTGCCTGTGTTTTATTCTTCACCTTCTAGGGATTACTACAAGTACACAGCGGCGAAAGTAAGGGGGAAAAAGAGACAGGCATTGCAAAGAGACACCAGCAGAGGGAGACTGAAAGAGAAACACCAACAACAGAGAGTAAAAATGTACACTCTCTTATTGCATACAAATTCTTCTCTATCTGACAGCTGGCCATGAATATGCTTCATTGCATAAGTCAACGTTTGCTATTTCTTCCTAACTAGACATTCGGGTTTATTCAATATTACGTTTCTGATATAGCACCAATAAATGATATGGCACCCAACAGGCTATATTCAAAGTGCAGTGACCCAGCACAATCAATTAGATGTGTTCTTCA
This sequence comes from Rana temporaria, assembly GCF_905171775.1. Classification (NCBI taxonomy): domain Eukaryota; kingdom Metazoa; phylum Chordata; class Amphibia; order Anura; family Ranidae; genus Rana; species Rana temporaria. The sequence goes on along the minus strand of NC_053500.1, from coordinate 50,294,329 downwards.
AAGTCAGAACATACAACACCAGCACACCACAGATCTTGAAAATAAAATTCAAGATACATGGTGTGCCGGCGATGTTCTGACTTGTGGTTTGCAGCTGGTAGTTGCTACAGGACCCACTTACTTCAGGCCATGTGATGGGAATATTTTATGCGTTCTTTAATGTGCAAACTAGGGCATACATGCTCTGCCCTAAAGCACTTTGGATCTTTTGAACCCTGTCCCCACCACCACAATCATAAAAGCCAATGTTTTTTTTTTGCCTACTTTTATTTTGCCTACTATTTTCTTTGGTCCAGTCTGCCCCCCTCTCTTCATTCTCACCATACTCCCTCCAGCAGCTACTTGGCATATCCACATAAGATATACCAGGAGGCATCAGCTTACAGAGTGTGGCTGGAGGAGGGTGGACCCTGTGGTCGACCATTGGGGGACTGGCTGCAAATTCCGGAAGAGGCAGCCAGCTCCCAATTATATCACAAAGATGTAACATCATAATTGCCAGAACATATATCGCCAGCACACCACAGATCTTGAAAATAATGTCCAAGATCCATGGTGTGCTGGCAATGTTATGACTTGTGGTTTCCAGCTGGTAGTTGCTACAAAACGCACTTACTTCAAGCCATGAAATGGGAATATTCTATGTGTTCTTTAAAGTGCAACATAGAGCATACCTTCTCTGCCCTAAAGCACTTTGGATCCTTTGACCCCCTCCACCACCACAATGATAAAATCCATTGGTTTTTATTTCTTGCCTACTTGTTTTTTGGTCGAGTCTGCCTCCCTCTTTCCATTCTCACTATACCCCCATCCAGCTACTTGAGATATCTACATCAGATATCCCAGGGGGCATCAGCTTACAGAGTGTGGCTGGAGAAGAGTGGACCCTGTGACCCACCACTGGGGGGTATGCTGCAAGAACCCAGAAGAGACAGCCAGCTCCCAATGATAATCAAACGTGTGCAAAAAGGCAGCGTACTAGTAGTATCCACAGTGTAGTGCCACAAAGGAATTAATAAAGTTGTCCATACATGTGAAGATGTTTCTTGTTTAGCCCAAAAGAATGGATGTACGAACCCCCCTCTGCCAGCTACTGTATTCTGACCTGCATCTGTCAGAATAAAAAAAACAGGGGGCGCGGCGTAACATATCTCAGATACGGTAGGCCGCCGTAACTTAGGGAGCAAGTTCCGTATGCAGAAAGAACTTAGCCCTTAGTTACGGCGGCGTAACGTATGTGTGTCGGCGTAAGCCCGCCTAATTCAATGGGGATGATGTGGGCGTGTTTTATGTAAATTCACTGTGACCCCACGAATTTGGTGTATTTTACGAACGGCGCATGCGCTGTTCGTGAAAAAATCCCAGTGCGCATGCTCAAAATTACGCCGCAAGTCGTCATTGCTTTAGACGTGAACGTAACTTACGTAAGCCCTATTCGGGAAACGACTTACGCAAACGACGTAAAATTTTTAAAACTCGACGCGGGAACGACATCCATACTTAACATTGGCTACGCCTCATATAGCAGAAGAACTGCGCCCTTAGTTACGGCGGCGTAACGTATGTGTGTCGGCGTAAGCCCGCCTAATTGAAATGGGGATGATGTGGGCGTGTTTTATGTAAATTCACTGTGACCCCACGAATCTGGTGTATTTTACGAACGGCGCATGCGCCGTTCGTGAAAAAATCCCAGTGCGCATGCTCGAAATTATGCCGCAAGTCGTCATTGCTTTAGACGTGAACGTAACTTACGTACAGCCCTATTCGCGAACGACTTACGCAAACGACGTAAAATTTTCAAAACTCGACGTGGGAACGACGCCCATACTTAACATTGGCTACGCCTCATATAGCAGGGGTAACTTTACGCCGAAAAAAGCCTAACGTAAACAACGTAAATATGCAGCCTAGGATACAACGGTGTAAGACACTTACGCTGGTCGGATCTTAGGGAAATCTATTCGTAACTGATTCTCTGAATCCATCGCATAGTTACGACCACGCACACTCAGAGATACGACGGCGTATCCGGAGATACGCCGTCGTATCTCCTCTCTGAATCTGACCCAGGGACTGCAACTGTAGTGGGCTGGGCTCTGAGGAAGAGGTCTCTGTCACCTCGAAACGCGTCAGCCAGCAGCAACGCACCTCGCCACCCCCCCTACATTCTGGAGTGTGGTTTGAGGGGTATTATAATTATCGTTTGACAAGCCTTTTTATCATTCTTTGTTTGTGAGTAGTTTTCATTATTTTATTTTTCCATTAAAATTTGCCAAACGGTAGTACACGAGGCTGGTGCGCCTTTCTTTTTCCCTTTTTGTCTTCTATCAGGATTCCCCCATCCATGAAGGGCAGCAAGGCCTCTGTTACTACGGGTTTTTTTGACATCTAAGGAGAACTGTATGTAGACATTTGACCAATCATCAAGGATCCCACTTGTGCGCAGGAGTTTGTGTTTTTTGTCTGTACTGCAACTGTAGTCACTGGTCGGGTAACTTTTTGCCTCCTGACTCCTCATATTTCAGGCTGAGTCACAGAAATCAGAACCCGAAGAGACACGTGTGTATGCCCAGCTTTGTGTTTTTTCTGCCCGGCTCCTTTGATTTCTCAATCAAAGTTTGTCAAGCCAGGTAATGTTAGCAGTGTTAACTACGGCACAGATTTTGACCTGAATCACAGAAAACTGCTGAAATTTGAGTCATGTATGGCCAGCTATAATGCAAACGTTAAAGTGGAATTAAGCCCAAAACCAAAATGAAATACACTATATTAATAAAAGTATTGGGACACCTGCCTTTACATGCACATGAACTTTAATGGCATCCCAGTCCATGTTTTGGACAATTTCATGCTCCCAAATTTGTGGGAACAGTTTGGAAATGGCCCCTTCCTGTTCCAACATGACTGCGCACCAGTACATGAAACAAAGTCCATAAAGACATGGATGTGGTGGCTGCATTTCTTTTCTTAAGCTTTTCCCTTTGTTTTCCCCTGGTGATCTAGCCAGTAACACACCACCTGTATTAGAGAGTTTGGGTTTAGGAAGCCCAGTCCCCAATGACAGATCAGGTTTGCCCCAGGGCATTCTGTAAATGGCCTCTTGGGATATATGATGGGGGTTTCCCAGAGCAGGGCATGTCATTCTGCATTAGGCCTAATGTGGCATTGGGTGGGGTCTAGGGTGACCACATTTCCAAACTACCATTTAGGGACACCCTCCCTTCCCAAAAATAAGCTAGTGCTGTAAGGAATCACAGCACAGTGATTGGACACAAGAGGCAGGGATTTATGATTTTTACAATCACAAGCAGGGGGTGGTATTGTGCTCCTACAGGCATTCCCGGCCAGGACAAGTACTGTCAGTGAGTAAAGTGGTGATGTGGCGGCCTTTTTTAGGGGCATCAGATTGGCCCTGGGGGGTAGCTGTGTCAGTTTTATTCCTGGGACACTGTATTGTCCTGGAACAAATGTGCCCAGGACAGACCTGCAAAATGCGGGACTGTCCCGGGCAATCCGGGACACATGGTCACCCTAGTGGGGTCCCCCCTGGAAAACATAAAACCCCCAGGAAAGTCCACCTATTATATTTGAGGAGGGTGGGGAGGAGGCATAGGGGTGAACTTTTTTTGCGGATAGTTCTGCTTTAATCTAGCCATACACTATGCGAGTTTAAACCTGGCTAAAATTTACTTAGAGGGTGGCACCCTACCGCTAGACATCTTTTGACTGAAAAATTGTTGGTTGGAAAAAATAGTTGGCTGAATAACAGCTGCATCCAAATCACTTGCAGCCGCTGTGCAGGTGTCTTGGTAGTCAGCAGGGCCAGCTGTCAAAATACTATAGCCGAAATGGGAGATTTTTTTACCCGCGATGGAGGAATCGGTTTTATTTATTTTTTATTCAGCCCACAAGATGATTTAAAAAATGTATAGGTATAAAGCCAGCTTAAGTATACACATTAATTAAGTCAAACGAACAAGATGGATTCAATTGCTTTGAATTATCTTTAAGTAAAAAAGTTCTGCACTTTTCAACTTTCTGGAACATTTTAATAAATTTGATATTTGAATGTGGACTTTTTTGTGTAACTTTTATATATTTATTCAATATATTTGTAACAATTCTTTGTTATCAGTGCTGACCCATAAAACAAAACATGCAATCATATTCTTATGATACAAGATACATAAATATCTAGAAATAGCATGCTTTATGAGCAGTATAGAGATGAGATTACACCACTACAGACGCTGATGACCCCATGCTGGACACGTCTCTTTGATCAGAAAGCTCCAGGTTAGGCCATAAAACGATCTTGTGAAAATAATCTGCTCCTCCTTTTTCCTTCCTCAGCTATCCCCCAACAGAGGAAGGGGACCGTCTGTCCTGTGAGAACATCTTGAGATCAGATCATGGTGCATACATGGGAGACAATCACATAACAGAGCAGCAGAGGAACAGAATTCACACCACAGCAGGGCCAGCCATAAATGTTTTCTCCTTGCTGTGTTTACAGCCGCCATTCAGTAGCAGCTTTATCTTTGTAGGGTGATAAATACCTCAGACTCATTCTGGTGTATTCTTGCTGCAGCTGGGACTCCAGACGCAAGCCTTCTTTCCTTTGAACCATCCAAAAAAACAGGAGTACAATAGCCATCCTCTGCCTGACAAAGAGCAGCTTCCTGTCCTGTTCAACGTGATGGAGCTATTCTCTGCTAGGTGATAAGAACCAATCCTCTAAACATACCGAAAACCTGGCAACAAAGATTCTATACATTCTTTCCCAAGATAAAACACCAAAAAAGAAATTTTATAAAAAAAAAAGTGTGCTGTGCTTTTCACATTAGAAATAATACAATTACCTAAAATCACACTGGTTTATAAATATTTCCTGTGTTGGCTGGTAAGATAATATATGTTGTCCTGTATGAGCAGGGCTTCTGTTAGAAATCCTATGCCCCCCCCATACAGCCTAGCTGAAAGGAACAGTGAACCAAGCCTGACAGGTGACTCTTGCTGCTTGAACAAACCACTCATCTATGAACCCAGAATACCCGTGAGAATGAGCCCTTATGTTTTTTTTTGTTTTGTTCTTTACAATTTTAGTTTTTATTTTCTTAAAAAAAAATTAACAGCCCTGTGGGGAGTTGGTGAAATATCCCAAGGTCTCACTTTTGAAACAGAGAAAGGGATTGAGGACATAGATTCCACAATCCTTTCGCTGCAGCCTCAGCTGCAGAGTAAATGAACAGGAAGCACTCTTTACAGAAGTCCCCTGTTCATTCACAAACTGAAGCAATGTAAAACACAGGGAGGGCCACAGGGGGATTGGTTCTAGTAATTGCGCCCACTCCTGCTGCTCTGGACATCCCTTTGAATTTATGGGCAGGAGGGCAGGGGCTATCCCTTATCAGTGGTCCTGTGTTTGAGTATTAAGCTGGCCATACGTGGTTCAAACTTGATCGATTCCCGATAAACTGGTCAAAATTCGCTCCATAGGTGGCACTCCCACAACCCTCCCACCCAACATCCTTTAAATCAAAAACTGAATGCTAAACAGCCCCATCCAATCAGATGTAGGTACTGTTTGGGGTAGTTTGATAGGGGGCTGCCTCTCAGAATACAATAGCCGTAGCAGAAGATTTGCCCATCGGTGTATTGGTTTAGCATGGATGGAGGAATCTGACCCTTTTCACTCAGCCTGAAAGTGACTTCAGCTTTCACTGACATAATATTTTTTTATTACTAATGTGGTCAAGAGCACTATATTCTTGATGTAGTGTATTGGTATTCCCGCAATGACAAAATAATAAATATTAAACTGTGGTCTAACTGCTGCAATCACCGAGAGGGTGATTGCAGCAGTTCCAGTTCCAATAAAGGATTGTGTAAAAGTGAATGGTGCGGCGCTGTTAATATTATGATCAAAGTGTAACACTTAGGCCGGGTTCACACAAGTATGATAAACTATCCAACATTGGGAGCTAATGTTGCATGACGTGTGAAAAGCAATGTTTCCCTATGAGAGCTGTCTTAGCTGGTCCGACACAAGTTGGTGCGACTTTGAAAATGCTCCCTGCACTACTTTGGTCCAACCTTGATCCTACTTCAGCCCTTTGAATATCACTGAAGTTGGATCAAAGTTGGATCGCGGTCTTAACTGATCCGACTTTGGCATGAGACTTGTGCTCTGATGATTTTAAAGGGGAACAAAAAAAATAAACGGCATGGGTTTCCCTCCAAAATCCATACCAGACCCTTATCCGAGAACGAAGCCCGGCAGGTCAGGAAGGGGGGTGGGGATGAGCGAGTACCCCCCTTCCTGAACAATACCAAGCCACATACCCTCAACATGGGGGGGGGGTGCATCCCCCAACCAAAAAGCACCTGGTTTCCATGTTGATGAGGACAAGGGCATCTTCCCGACAACCCTGGCCGTTGGTTGTCGGGGTCTGCAGGTGGGGGGCTTATCAGAATCTGGAAACTCCCTTTAACAAGGGGGCTCCCAGATCCCAGCCCCCACATGTGAATGAGTATCAGGTACATTGTACCCCTACCAATTCACCCAAAAAAATGTAAAAAAAAAACCAACACAGTACACAGGTTTTAAAAGTCGTTTATTAAGGCAGCCTCGGCATCTATTTCGATATCTTCTCCCCTCTCTGGCTCTTCTGCCTCCTCCACTGACGTCTTCTGCCTTTGCTGGTTCTTATCCCCTCTCCAGGTCTTCTCTGCTGATGTCTTCTAGCCCTCTCCAGTTCTTCTCCCTCTGTCCGCTGTCTTTCCGCTCTTTTGCCGGGTCTTCTCCTCTGTCTTCTCTCTTTGTTCTTCTTCCGATTTTGACGCCAACACTCTGTCCCGCTCTAATGCTGGGTGCGGGTGTGCCACTACTTATATTGACATGGGGCGGGGTAGCCGGGTGACGACATCTGGAGGCCCTGCCCCTTATGACATCACCACCTGGAGCATTATGGAGTGGTGACATCATAACGGTCAGTGGGAGGAATAGTACCCCATGGTTGACGTCACCTCCAGGTGAAGTCACCCGGTGACCCCACCCCATGCCAATATAAGTAGTGGCACACTGCGCACCCAGCATTAGAGCAGGACAGAGCGTTGAGTCAACCTCAGAAAAAGAACAGTGGGAGAAGATAGCAGAGAAGACCCAGCAAAAGAGCAAGAATACCGCTGACAAGACCCGGCAGAGGCAGAAGATAACGGGCAGAGGGAGAAGAACCAGAGAGGGCTAGAAGACATTAGCAGAAAAAATCCGGAGAGGAGAGAAGAACTGGAGAGGGCTAGAAGACATCAACGGAGAAGACCTGGACAGGGAAGAAGAACCGGCAGAGGCAGAAGACCTCAGTGGAGGCAGAAGAGCCACGTACATTGTACCCGATACTCATTCACATAGGGTGGGGGGGATCTGGGAGCCCCCTTGCAAAGGGGGATTCCAGGTTCTGACAAGCCCCCGACCGCAGACCCTGAAAAAGAAATGGCCAGGGTTGTTGGAAAGAGGCCCTTGTCCTCATCAACATGGAGACAAGGTGCTTTGGGGTGGGGGGCGCAAAGGAATGCAGCCTGGAATGGTTTAGGAGGGGGGGGCGCTCGCTCGTTCCCACCCCCTTTCTCAACCTGCCGGGCTGCGTGCTCGGATAAGGGTCTGGTATGGATTTTGGGGGGACCCGCTTTGTTTTTTTGGCGTGGGGGTTCCCGTTAAAATCCATACCAGACCGAAGGGCCTGGTATGATCTTGGAGGAGGAACCCATGTCTTTTTTTTTTATTTGGGTGGGGGTTCCCCCTAAAGATTCATACAAGACACAAAGTGCCTGCATTGTCAGGATCAAAGGCGGATCCCCGTTCATTGAAGTCGAACGTATGTTGGACTTCAAGTCGCAGGGCAAAGTCGGATCCATAGTCGCACGAGTGCCGTGTCATACCAGTGTGAACCCGGCCATAAGCTGGTAGAGACATACATAAAATAATCAAATATTGAATTCAAACAGTGCACTAAAATCTAAACAATACAAATAAATACGGTATATAAATATAATAACGTCCTTGGTGATGGTGCTGACAGGAAAAAAAACAGGGGTGGGTAAAGTGATAAAGTTCCTCTCCCACTCTTGTGTAGAATAAAGGAAATAAAGTTGATGTCTTTTCTTTCTTGTGCAGTGACACCTAAATGCAAAGTGGCCGCTCACCTTATAGCTGTAAGGTAACAGCGTGTGACAATAGTAATGGAGGTCCTGGATGGTATAATCAGTTTCGCTGTAGACTTCCAAAAATGGATACCAATGAAATCTTCTAGGGGGCCTTGTTCTCCTAATAGGTGATTTCCACTGGGATAAGTGTATTAGATGTACTTCTTGGAAGCAGATAGGTATTCTGGGTATCCCTCTCTGGCTTACCCATATGATATATCGAAGAGAAGGGGTTCCAGATAGTGTAGTATTGTCAAAACAAGTGATGCTTTATTCAGCTGACAGCTGTGGTAATCACATAAACATGCAGGATAAAAACATACAATCCACAAGCGGCGTGCCCACATGAGGGGATGCCCTGATGAAGTCACGTGGGTGTGACGCTACGCGTCAGGACAGACAGGCACACCGGAAGGGATGTCGACGTATGAGCTTGCCGCTCATGGATTGTATGTTTTTATCCTGCAGGTTTATGCGAGTACCATATAGTCATATGAAAATCCTCAATTTTAAAGCCATTTATTGAAACTTGCATACAGCTGTTTCAAGCTTGTTAGCCCTCATCGGGAAATAGGAAGCACATAGACAGTTTAAACAGTCAGGTAATGGCATAGGACCAAAAACCCTCTACTAGAAACTATGTAAAATACAGCATGGTCTTCCTAAAGAAAAATCCAGTGGGGCTTCCCACATACTGCAATGGTTACATGATTGTTTATGCCCAGGGTAAAAGTAACACTGACTTTAACTTGCCTAATCCTTTGCCCTGACAGCTAATGCTCTCCTCTTTTCGCAGATGCTTTAGTTTGTGAGTGGACGTTTGGCATCTTTGCATACAATGCATCGCTATTGGCACTGCCTAGTACTCGATGAGGTCAGTGTTTCTGTGATGGCTAGAGGGCCTTACAGAAGAGGCTATAGGGGGTAGTCACATAGCGTGGAGGGGGCCTGTAGAAGTGAGAGATTAGGTAAATAAATATTCTCTTTACTGATAACCTAGGTGCAAGCATTTAACCCTTGCATTGCAAGGGAGGATTTTTCTATTCCTCAGAGTTCAGCTTTAAACAGAAGATAGTAATCTTACCTAAAAATAACCTATAGACTAAATCTGGCCAAACAGTGTAGATGGAGGAATCCTCCCAGCCAGGAAATTGGCAGAATACACTGATCAAGAAATATTTTTCAACATATTCCTTTGATAAATGTCCAACGTCCGACTTTTCACTGTGTTGCCAGCTTTAATGTAAAAGTTCAACTTTTCACCCCAAAAAAATTGAAAAGGTGAAAAAACACCATACAGCCCCCCTCCCACCCGGGTCCCTTCTGCATTTACCTACATAGATGATTAGCTTTCATTGCCCATGCAGCTGTGATTACGATTGGTCACGTGTTGACAAGTGATGCCGCATACACACGATCATTTTTCAGCATGAAAAAAATAACATAATTTTTCAGGTTCTGAAAAAAAAAAAAAAAAAATTCGAACATGCTGCATTTTTTTAACGTCGTTTTAAACTATGTCGTTTTTCGGGTTGTAAAAAATGATCGTGTGTGGGCTAAAACGACGAAAAAAAAACGTGCATGCTCAGAAGTAAGTCATGAGACGGGAGCGCTCGTTCTGGTAAAACTACCGTTCATAATGGAGTAAGCACATTCATCACGCTGACAGAAAAGCGCGAATCGTCTTTTACTAACACGGAATCAGCTAAAGCAGCCCAAAGGCGAATGGAACTTCCCCTTTAAAGTGCAGTTGTATGTGTTGTACATCACCGCGCTTTGCTAGATAATTTTTTAAAAACGATGGTGTGTAGGCAACATCGTTTAAATGATGAAGTTCGGAAAACTTCGTTTTTTAGACATGCTGAAAAACAAAGTTTTCTTTCATGCTGAAAAATGATCGTGTGTACGCGGCATAACTGTTTTGGCTAATCTGAATCACTCTGATCCATTCCACTGTCCTCAAGGAAAAAAAGGCTGCATGGGCAGTGAAAGCTAATCATCCATGGAGGTAGGCTTAACCACTTAAGCCCCGGACCAAAATGCTGCCTAAAGACCCAAGGGGGTTTTTACAGTTCGGGACTGCGTCGCTTTAACAGACAATTGCGCGGTCGTGCGACGTGGCTCCCAAACAAAATTGGCGTCTTTTTTTCCCCACAAATAGAGCTTTCTTTTGGTGGTATTTGATCACCTCTGCGGTTTTTATTTTTTGCGCTATAAACAAAAATAGAGCGACAATTTTGAAAAAAATGCTATATTTTTTACTTTTTGCTATAATAAATATCCCCCAAAAACATATATAACATTTTTTTTTCCTCAGTTTAGGCCGATACGTATTCTTCTACCTATTTTTGGTAAAAAAAATCACAATAATCGTTTATCGGTTGGTTTGCGCAAAATTTATAGTGTTTACAAAATAGGGGATAGTTTTTTTGCATTTTTATTTATTTATTTATTTTTTACTACTAATGGCGGCGATCAGCGATTTTTTTCGTGACTGCGACATTATGGCGGACACTTCGGACAATTTTGACACATTTTTGGGACAATTGTCATTTTCACAGCAAAAAATGCATTTAAATAGCATTCTTTATTGTGAAAATGACAGTTTGCAGTTTGGGAGTTAACCACAGGGGGCGCTGTAGGAGTTAGGGTTTACTTTGTGTGTGTTTACTAGTGTAGGGGGGTGTGGCTGTAGGAATGACGTCATTGATCGTGTCTTCCCTATAAAGTAAATGACGCGATCGATGCGCCGACACAGTGAAGCACGGGGAAGCCGTGTTTACACACGGCTCTCCCCGTTCTTCAGCTCCGGGGAGCGATCGCGACGGAGCGGCTATAAACGAATAGCCGCGCCGTCGTCCCGGATCGCTCCTGAAGCCACGGGGACCGCCGCATGTACAGGGGGGGGGTCCCGATCATCAAGCAGAGGACGTAAATATACGTACATGTGCCTGCCTGTGCCATTCTGCTGACGTATATGTACATGAGGCGGTCCTTAAGTGGTTAAATAGAGCCACTCACACAACCGATTTAAAAACAGGCTCATATCTGAGTTTTGGTCCAGGGCCCCATGCTGATCGTCCGCCTGTATCGCTGGGGGTAAGAAGATGCTTTGGTATCCCAGGAACTGGCGGAGAAAGTCTGCTGATAGTGTCTCCTGTCCCTATGGAACAGCTGCCTCTCCTACACTGTGGTTTACACTGTGTTCCATTGGGACAGAAGCCACCAGCTACCAGCAGACTTCCTCCACCAGCTCCTGGGATACCAAAGCGTCTTCTTCCCCCCAGCGATACAGGCGGGGATCAACATTGTACCCCAGGCCAAAACTCAAAGACGAGCCTGTTTTTAAATCAGTTGAGTGAGTAGTCCTATTTAGGGGTATAATAAATGTTACTTGTCCTACTACACAGTTGTCACCCCTATGATTTAGTGCCATTTGGTATCAGCTACTATGATTGTAGCCCTTGCTGTTTTTTTTCCCTGTAATACCCGATCATCGCTTAGACCTTGCGCAGGCTAACTATGTGTCTGTTCTTTCTATCACCAAACAACAATAAAAACATTGCAACAGAAAAAAAGACCCACTTTTCTCCATGAGAGTACAATATAATATGTACATAAAAGCAGGACATGAACAAAATCCCCCTAACCCCAAAGAGGCGACCGATTAAAAGTTCAGAATGCGGTACTTTTATTAGCATGCTTAGGGGCCATGTCAGACAGTGCCCAGTCCTATAATCTTCTATGGAAATAAATAAATATAAATAAATATCTGTAGCATTTCTGACAGTGTCAGGTGATTATTATAGCAAATCTCAAGCACTTGCTTGAGTCAAGGATTGGATCGTCTCTTTTAACCCTTCATGTCTCAAGAAAAACAGTCCGTCTCTGTGGCTGCAGATCGAACTATAAGCTCTTTGGGGGCCGAGACGAATGTGGCAAAAATGTAATGGTTGAAACTTTGCACCACTCCAGACTCACTCCATCCACTCACTCACCACTCCAGACTCACTCCATCCATCCACTCACTCCAGACATCATCCATGGATTAACAGGGTGCTTGCTCAAAGTCCCTGTCCCTGCTCATGAATTAATAGAGGCCTGATTAATCTCCACATTTTCTGATTATTTTATTCAAGCAAACATGCGATAATTACAGCCATGTTCTCCACCCAATACCAATACTTCCTTAACACATTTCACCACACAGGGTTTGATCACAAGTATCAAGGATCCTTTTCATCAATCCCTGTGTGGTGAAACACGGCTGTACTTATGGCATTGATCAAAAGAAGAGGAATCTGTAGCTCCAGTTGTGTGCAATACATTGATTGGAAGTAGGAGTGCTAGCCCCGGCCCGCCTCCGTAAAAACTTGAGAAAAAGAAGAAATGGCTGCACATCCAAAGTTCCCGAAAGTGCCTTTTATTACAGAAGGTCAAAATACACCAGGGATACCAGGTGTTAAGCCTCGTACACACGATAGGTTAACCAGAGGACAACGGTCTGAAGGACCGTTTTAATTGGTCAAAACCGATCGTGTGTGGGCCCCATAGGTTATTTAACCATAGGTTAAAAAAAAGCCAACTTGCTTTAAAATTAACCTATGGATTCATAACCGATAGGTCAAAACCGATCGTTAGTATGCAAAACCATCGGTTAAAAACCTGTGCATGCTCAGAATTAAGTCGACGCATGCTTGGAAGCATTGAACTTCATTTTTTTCAGCACGTCGTGTTTTACGTCAACACGTTTTGACACGATCGGTTATTTAACCTATGGTGTGTACGCGTGACGGACCATCAGTCAGCTTCATCAGTTAACCTATGACAACGGTCCTTCAGACCGTGGTCCTCTGGTTAACCTATCGTGTGTACGTGGCTTTAGTCACGTAGGTGCGTTTCACGGATCTGATCTGTGCTTAATCCTTACCCTAAGGATTAAGCACAGATCAGATTTGTGAAACGCGTCTACGTGACTAACACCTGGTATCCCGGGAATTTTGACCATCTGCAATAAAAGGAACTTTTGAAAACTTTGGATGTGCAGCCACTGCTTCTTTTTCTTATGGCATGGATGTTTGAGCAAAATAATGCAGAAAATTGGATATTGGAGTTCAGCTCCTATTCATGTATTCTCAAAAATGTAATGGTTCTATATAGCACTAAAATTAACTCTAAAGAAAACAGATGGATGCACCCTGACAGAATCCTTACCAAGCAGAGGAAAATTAATACAATACATGCCCAGAAGGCAAAACTTGGTGACAAACATTAGAAACTGATGCATAGGCACCACTGGGCAATGTAGATTGCCTACAACAATTAATACTGAGAAGTCTGTTCATTTTTTTGGGAAAAGGCAAGAACAGAAATAAGTTGGGGCTGAGAATCACACAGAGATGTGATGGAAGGTTCAGAAGCTGAACACAGATGTGTTACTAGAGAGAAATCAATGAGGCTTAGACTCTGCAAGAGTTAGAGAAATAAAAACAACGCACAGCCATTCCAAGAGGCTCTGTCGTGTGACCGGCTCCAGCTGACCTGTAGGGAACATATGAGCTGTTAAATATGATTGCACAAGACAAGCAGGACTCAAGTTAGAGTGACTGCAGGCAGCAGCCCAATACCTGCCTGTTTAACACAACCTGACAAACATCTATTGTCTGTCTCTGACAACACAGCCTCTCATATAATCACAGC